>NC_064626.1:452751082-453376082 GCF_023864275.1 Schistocerca cancellata | reverse complement strand
CAACCACAATGGAGGGGTGTCCGTTGAGAGGCCAGACAAACGTGTGGTTCCTGAAGAGGGGTAGCAGCCTTTTCAGTAGTTGCAGGGGCAACAGTCTGGATGATTGACTGATCTCGCCTTGTAACACTAACCAAAATGGCCTTGCTGTTCTTGTACTGCAAACGGCTGAAAGCAAGGGGAACTACAGCCGTAGTTTTTCCCAAGGGCATGTTGCTTTACTGTATGGTTAAATGATGATGGCGTCCTCTTGGGTAAAATATTCAGGAAGTAAAATAGTCCCCCATTCGGATCTCCGGGACGTCATTAACAGGAGAAAGAAAACTGGAGTTCTACGGATCGGAGTGTGGAATGTCAGATCCCTTGATCGGGCAGGTAGGTTAGAAAATTTAAAAAGGGAAATGGATAGGTTAAAGTTAGACATAGTGGGAATTAGTGAATTTCGGTGGCAGGAGGAACAAGACTTTTGGTCCAGTGAATACAGGGTTATAAATACAAAATCAAATAGGGGTAATGCAGGAGTAGGTTTAATAATGAATAAAATAAATAGGAGTACGGGTAAGCTACTACAAACAGCATAGTGAATGCATTATTGTGGCCAAGATAGACACGAAGCCCACACCTACTACAGTAGTACAAGTTTATATGCCAACTAGCTCTGCAGATGACGAAGAAATTGATGAAATGTATGATGAGATAAAAGAAATTATTCAGGTAGTGAAGCGAGACGATAATTTAATAGTCATGGGTGACTGGAATTCGAGAGTAGGAAAAGGGAGAGAAGGAAACATAGTAGGTGTATATGGATTGGGGCTAAGAAATCAAAGAGGAAGCCACCTGGTAGAATTTTGCGCAGAGCATAACTTAATCATAGCTAATACTTAGTTCAAGAATCATGAAAGAAGGTTGTATACATGGAAGAACCCTGGAGATACTAAAAGGTGTCAGATAGATTATATAATGGTAAGACAGAGATTTAGGAACCAGATTTTAAATTGTAAGACATTTCCAGGAGCAGATGTGGACTCTGACCACAATCTATTGGTTATGAACTGTAGATTAAAACTGAAGAAACTGCAAAAAGGTGGGAATTTAAGGAGTGGGACCTGGATAAACTGAAAGAACCAGAGGTTGTACAGTGTTTCAGGGAGAGCATAAGGGAAGAATTGATAGGAATGAGGGAAAGAAATACAGTAGAAGAAGAATGGGTAGCTTTGAGGGATGAAATAGTGAAGGCAGCAGAGGATCAAATAGGTAAAAAGACGAGGGCTAGTAGAAATCCTTGGGTAACAGAAGAAATATTGAATTTAATTGATGAAAGGAGAAAATATAAAAATGCAGTAAATGAAGCAGGCAAAAAGGAATACAAACGTCTCAAAAATGAGATCGACATGAAGTGCAATATGGCTAAGCAGGGATGGCTAGAGGAGAAATGTAAGGATGTAGAGGCTTATCTCAGTAGGGGTAAGATAGATACTGCCTACAGGAAAATTAAAGAGACCTTTGGAGAAAAGAGAGTCACTTGTATGAATATCAAGAGCTCAGATGGAAACCCAGTTCTAAGCAAAGAAGGGAAAGCAGAAAGGTGGAAGGAGTATATAGAGGGTCTATACGAGGTCGATGTACTTGAGGACAATGTTATGGAAATGGAAGAGGATGTAGATGAAGATGAAATGGGAGATATGATACTGCGTGAAAAGTTTGACAGAGCACTGAAAGACCTAAGCCGAAACAAGGCCCCCGGAATAGACAACATTCCATTAGAACTACTGACAGCCTTGGGAGAGCCAGTCCTGACAAAACTCTACCATCTGGTGAGCAAGATGTATGAGACAGGCGAAATACCATCAGACTCCAAGAAGAATATAATAATTCCAATTCCAAAGAAAGCAGGTGTCGACAGATGTGAAAATTACCGAACTATCAGTTTAATAAGTCACAGCTGCAAAATACTAATGTGAATTCTTTACAAATGAATGGAAAAACTGATAGAAGCCGACCTCGGGGAAGGTCAGTTTGGATTCCGCAGAAATGTAGGAACACGTGAGGCAATACTGACCCCACGACTTATCTTAGAAGAAAGATTAAGGAAAGGCAAACCTACATTTCTAGCATTTGTAGACTTAGAGAAAGCTTTTGATAATGTTGATTGGAATACTCTCTTTCAAATTCTAAAGGTGGCAGGGGTAAAATATAGGGAGCAAAAGGCTATTTACAATTAGTACAGAAAGAAGATGGCAGTTATAAGAGTCGGGGGTATGAAAGGGAAGCAGTGGTTGGGAAGGGAGTGAGACAGGGTTGTAGCCTATCCCCGATGCTATTCAATCTGTATATTGAGCAAGCAATAAAGAAAACAAAAGAGAAGTTCAGAGTAAGTATTAAAATCCATGGAGAAGAAATAAAAACTTTGAGGTTCACCGATGACATTGTAATTCTGTGAGAGACAGCAAAGGACTTGGAAGAGCAGTTGAACTTATTGGACAGTGTCTTGAAAGGAGGGTATAAGATGAACATCAACAAAAGCAAAATGAGGATAATGGAATGTAGTCGAATTAAGTCGGGTGATGCTGAGGGAATTAGATTAGGAAATATGAGACTTAAAGTAGTAAAGGAGTTTTGCTATTTGGGGAGCAAAATAACTGATGATGGTCGAAGTAGAGAGGATATAAAATGTAGACTGGCAATGGCAAGGAAAGCATTTCTGAAGAAGAAAAATTTGTTAACATCTAGTACAGATTTAAATGTCAGGAAGTCTTTTCTGAAAGTATTTGTATGGAGTGTAGCCTTGTATGGAAGTGAAACGTGGATGATTAATATTTTAGACAACAAGAGAATAGAATCTTTCGAAATGTGGTGCTACAGAAGAATGCAGAAGATAAGATAGGTAGATGACATAACTAATGAGGAGGTATTGAATAGAATTGGGGAGAAGAGGAGCTTGTGGCCCAACTTGACTAGAAGAAGGGATCGGTTGGTAGGACATGTTCTGAGACATTGAGGGATCACCAATTTAGTATCGGAGGGCAGCGTGGAGGGTAAAAATCGTAGAGGGAGAGCAAGAGATGAATACACTAAGCAGATTCAGAAGGATGTAGGGTGCAGTAGGTACTGGGAGATGAAGAAGCTTGCACAGGATAGAGTAGCATGGAGAGCTGCATCAAACCAGTCTCAGGACTGAAGACCACAACAACAACCACTTGTGGGGTGGCATAGTTCTTACTGGCCGAGGCAGAGATGTCAAAAATTTACTGTCACAACTCGACCTCTGCCTCTTAGATACTGGACCACCACACATTTCAGTGTGGCTCAGTGTAGTTACTCAGCCATTGATTTATCAATTTGCAGCTCAGGACTTCTCCCATCTATCCACTGGAGAGCACATGACGACCCGTGTGGTAGTGAGCACTTCCCCATCTTCCTGTCACTGCCCCAGCGTCAGGCCCACAGACGCCTGCCTTTAAATAAGGCAGACTGGGAAGCTTTCACCTCTGCTGTCACCGTTGAATCTCTCCCACATGGTAACATTGATGTGGTGGTTGAGCAGGTAACTACAAAGATCGTTTCTGTTGCAGAAAATGCAATCCCTCATTGTTTAGGGTGCCCCCCGGCGAAAGACAGTCCCTTGGTGGTCGCCGGAAGTCGCTGAGGCAATTATGGAGCATCAGCGAGCTCTACAGTGGCATAAGCGGCACCCTTCCTAGGAGCACCTCATAGCCTTTAAATGGCTCCGTGCCCGTGTTTGCCAGCTTATCAAAAGGTGGAAACAGGAGTGTTGGGAGAGGTACATGTCGACCATTGGGTGCCATCTGCATCCTTCCCAAGTCTGAGCAATGAGTTTTTGGGGACCAGACCCCAACAGGTGTTCCTGGTGTTAACATAAATTGTCTGCTATCTACTGATGCAAACGCGATTGCCGAGCACTTTGCTTCCACCTCTGCATCAGAGAATTACCCCCCAGCCTTTCGCAGTCTCAAACGGTGGATGGAAGAGAAAGTCCTCTCGTTCACTACATGCCACAGTGAACCCTACAACAGCCCATTTACAGAGGGGGAGCTCCTCAGTGCCCTTGCATATTGCCCCAACACAACTTCTGGGCCCGATCGGATCCACAGTCAAGTGACTAAACAACTCTCATCTGACTGCAAGCGACCTCTCCTCGTGATCTTCATCCGGATCTGGTACGATGGATTCTTTCCATCGCACTGGCAGGAGAACACCATCATACCAGTGCTGAAACCCGCTTGATGTGGATAGCTAACAGCCCATCAGCCTCACCAGCATTTTTTGTAAAATGCTGGAACGTATGGGGAGCCGGCAGTTGGGCTGGGTCCTAGAGTCACATGACCTACTGGCTCCATGTTAGGGCAGCTTCCGCCAGGGTTGCTCTGCTACTGATAATCTTGTGTCCCTCAAGTCTGCCATCCGAACAGCCTTTTCCAGACATCAACACCTTGTTGCCATCTCTTTTGATTTACGAAAAGCATATGACACCAACTGGTAATATCATATCCTTGGCACATTATATGGGTGGGGTATCCAAGGCCTGCTCCTGATTTTTATCCAAAATTTCCTGTTGCTTTGTACTTACTGTGTCCAAGTTGGTGCCTCCCATAGTTCCTCCCATATCCAGGAGAATGGGGTCCCACAGGGCTCTTTATTGAGTGTATCTATTTTTAGTGGCTGTTAACAGTCTAGTAGCAGCTGTAGGGCCATCCACTCACCCTCTCTGCATGCAGACATCTTCTGCATTTCATACTGCTCCACCAGTACTGGTGTTGCTGAGTGGCGCCTCCAAGGAGCCATCCACAAGGCCCTCAGTTTTTGGACGCAAAGTCATGTGTTATGCACTTCTGTCAGTATTGTACCGTTCATCCGGAACTGGAACTTTACCTTACAGACAATCCCCTCACTGTAGTGGAGACGTATTGATTTTTAGGACTGGTTTTTGATGCCCGATTGACTTGGCTTTCTCACCTTTGTCAGCTTAAGCGGAAGTCCTGGCGGCACCTCAATGCCCTCCGCTGCCTGAACAGCACCAGCTGGGGTGCAGATATCTCTACACTGCTACAGCTATACAGAGCCCTTCTTCAGTCCCACATTGACTATGGGAGTCCAGTTTATGGTTCAGCGGTGCCCTCAGCGTTTACTCGACCTAGTGCACCACTGTGGCGTTCGCCTAGCGACGAGGGCTTTCAGGACGAGTCCGGTGACCAGCATCCTTGCGAAGGCTGGAGTTCCTCCTTTGCAGTTACATTGCAGTTACATTGCACACATTCATAGTTCTCCTGCGCATCCAAATTACTGTGTCCTTTTCCCACCATGGCGGTTCATCTCCCACATCAGCGGCCCAGGTCAGGGCAGGCAGTTGCAATTCGCGTCCGATCCCCTCTATCTGAACTGGAGTCCTTGCCCTTGCCTCCTATACTCAAGGTCCAGTCATGTACATCTCTATGGTGTACACCTAGACCATGGCTTCATCTGGACTTTTCACATGGCCCAAAGGACTCTGTTCACCCCGCGGCTCTCTGCTGTCACTTCATCTGGATTCTTGACATGTACCGAGGCCACGAAGTGATTTACAATGGCTCAATGGCTGATGGTCGCGTCGGCTTCATGTATGTCAATGGAGGATATATTGAACAGCATTCCTTGCCCGATGGCTGCAATGTTTTCGCTGCAGAGCTGGTGGCTATACCTCGTGCTCTTGAGCACACCCATTCATGCCCTAGGGAGTCGTTTCTTCTGTGTACTGACTCCTTGAGTAGCCTACAAGCTATCGACCAGTGCTACCCTCGTCATCCTTTGGTAGCGACCATCATAGGAGTCCGTCTAAGCCCGGGCATGGTCCGGTCGTTCAGTAGTATTTGTGTGGACCCCAGGACACGTTAGAATCCCAGGCAACAAACTTGCTGAATGGCTGGCCAAACAGGCTACAGGGAAACTGCTTATGGAGATGGGCATTCCAATAACTGACCTGCATTCTTTTTTATGTCGCCAGTTTTTTCGGCTTTGGGAGATGGAATGGCATACTCTCAGTACGTACAACAAACTGCGTGCCATGAAGGAGACTACAAATGTGTGACAGTCCTCCATGCGGGCCTCTCGCAGGGACTCTGTGGTTCTCTGCTGGCTCCACATTGGCCACGCTTGGGTTACTCACAGCTACCTCCTGTGCTGTGAAGACCCGCCTCAATGTCAATGCAGCGCCAGGTTGACAGTGGCCCATATTCTGGTGCACTGTCACACTTTGACTACCGTGCGACGAAATCTTCAGTTACCGGACTCGTTGCCACTAATTTTATCTGACAGCACCTGATTGGCTTATTTAATTTTATGTTTTATTTGTGAGGGTGGGTTTTTATCATTTGATCTAAATTTTAGCACATGTCCTTCGTCTCTCTGTGTCCTCCACGCTGGTGCTTTTAGGGTGGAGGTTTTGATGTTTGCAGAGTGGTTGGCTTCTTTTTATTCTCTTGGTCAGCCAGCCATGGTAATCTGTTTTGTCATTTTAATCTCTTCTACCTGTTTCTTGTGTTTCTGTGATTTTCTTCTCCCCTTTTTTCCATTTAAGTGTTTGTTGCCCTTCTGTCGTCCTTGTGGTTTTTCCTTTCTCTCCATTTTATGTTGTCAGTCTTGCTTTTTTTATTCTCACCCTTGTGGCATTGTTTTGATTCAGAACAAGGGGCCAATGACCTAGCTGTTTGGTCTCTTCCCCCACCCCCCCCCCCCCCACCCCCCCGCCCCCCTCTTTTAAACCAAACCACCAACCTCCTCTCTACATCGGCCATCATTAGTTATTTTGCTTCCTGGATATCAAAAATTTACTACTTAAGTGTCTTATTTCCTAATCTAACTCCCTTTTTTCTTTTATTGGTGTTCATGTTATATCCACTGTCCATTCCATTCAATTGCTCTTCCAGGTCCTTTGCTGTCTCTGACAGAATTACATCATCATTGGCAAACCTTAAAGTTTTTATTTCTTCTCCATGGATTTTAATTCCTACTCCAAATTTTTCTTTTGTTTCCTTTACTGCTTGCGCAGTATACAAATTGAATAACATCAGGTATGGGCTACAACCCTGTCTCACTCACTTCTCTGTCACTGCTTCCCTTTCGTGCCCCTCGATTCTTATAACTGCCATTTGGTTTCTGTACAAATGGTAAATAGCCTTTCAGTCCCTGTATTTTACCCTTGCCTCCTTCAGAACTTGAAAGAGAGTATTCCAGTCAACATTATCAAAAGATTTCTCTTAAGTTTACAAATGCTAGAAACGCAGGTTTGCCTTTTCTTAACCTGTCTTCTACTGTAAGTCACAGCGTCAGTATTGCCGCACGTGTTCCCTCATTTATATTATTGAAATTAAAACATTCTCGAAAATCTGAGAATCCCTTGGGCCAATATTTGCCAGTAATGTTGATTACAGGAAAAAATTATCAAGATTCTGAATTCCCAGAATGGAAGAACTGTGTAGTTACATAATTAAGTTTTTAAGGAAACTTAAGTGTGCGAGTCCAATTCATACCTGGCCAGTGTTTTTTATAATTTTTTATTCATTATTTCTCCTCTTCTGGTTCCCCATTTTTACTCTTTGTTACAAGCTGTTTGCTTTATTTTTCTCCAGTTTCTACTCCTCACTATAAGACAATATATTTTTGGAGATTTTTATATACTACATACAGTATTTACTTAATTATGCTGTGTCTAGTGAACGGTGTGATTAATGTCATTTGGTAGCTTGAAAACTTGATTACTTTTATCCATGCTTTTTCATGTTCTTGTAGTAAGTTAAAGCAACTCATTGCTTTTACAACAAATAATTCCTAAATTGTACATACAGAAGTACATCCTCATAGAACGAGCTATCCATTGCAATGCTTCTTTTGTTTCCCATTTCATCAATTCTGCTGATTTCTGTGTGCTGTTACATATTCTTCCTTCTTTAGTTTTTCATTTGTGATGAAATTTGAAAACTCATTTCTGTCTAGCTGTATTGTACCAACAACATATGTGTTCCTACTTGTTAGTTTGCCAACCAGATCTGGACAAATGATCCCATTGTCGAGGTAATTACAGTAACCTTTCCCAAGTGAATTGTTTCTAGTTTCAAAACAGTATAAGAAGCTATTTTCTCTTCAAGACAGTGGCAACCTTAATTTTTGACCATTCCTCTATAGACAATAAAGTCCCGTATACATACAAAACAGCTTCAATCAAATTAGAAAATGATTGCCAGAATTTATAATACACTTTAAAATAATAAAACGTCTATGTCCTAGGCATCATTTGCAGACCAGCTGCCAGATGCCAAACTTTCTCCTCATTCTCCAGTCTGCTGTTTTCATCATTTCAGGCAGATCTGCATAGTCTTGTAGCAATCACAGCATGCAAAATGTGGGGTAGATGAAAACATCACGATAATAGGGCCAGAGCAGGGAAGGGGCATCAAAATGAGTTAACTTTTCCAAATAGCTGGAAATGCACCATTGTCAAGCTATTGCCATAAAATGACAGCCATTCAGCAGCAAGTGCATGGAATTATGTTTAAACTAACTTGCTGCAACTGATACCTGTTGCACTACACAGAGTGCAGTTACTAATTGATTTAGCTCAAGATAATGGTTTCTGCTGAACAGTCAAAGTTAGGCAGGTTTACTGGATAAAGCTTAACTATTAACTCAGCTTTGCTGAAAGTGCTGTAATACCACTATTTTGTTA
Source organism: Schistocerca cancellata (assembly GCF_023864275.1). Lineage (NCBI taxonomy): Eukaryota > Metazoa > Arthropoda > Insecta > Orthoptera > Acrididae > Schistocerca > Schistocerca cancellata. The sequence continues at coordinate 453,367,369 of NC_064626.1, read as the reverse complement.
AGTTAATAAGCTGACGGCTGAAACATTGCTGCAATGGCAAGTGATAAAGGATACAATGCAGTCCAAAGTACAGCTTTCTAATACACCCACTAACTGCAGAGGCACAAAAATGTACTCCAAATCTCCCATGTTGTATCTCACTGGTTGTTGCCTATGTTTTAGCATTCTTGGTCATTGTCATGGGCATCCAGGGTCATTTTAGCATTCTCGGTCATTCTCATGGGCATTCAGGGTCTATTGAAAGCTAGGTGTCTTGCTTCTTTTGTCCTGATGAAGAATTGTTCCACATAGTCACCCTGAGTAACATCTGGTTGAAATGAGATTAATGTATCCATAGTTGTTTCGACCTCACGACCATGAAGCAGGAAGAATGGTGTGAAGCCTGTAGTGTTTTGTCTGCTGTGTTATATGTCAGTCATGACAGGGACTATAATATCCCAGTTTCTCTGTTCGACAAGATACATCAAGAGCTTATTTCATGATACATCATTAAAACATTTTGTGAGGCCATTTGTCTGTCATTCTGTGGGTGGTGTCACAATGTGAAATTGCCTCTGATACTGGTCTCAACTGGAAATCTTTTCCATGACCAGAGTCATGATCAGAGTTCATCACTCAGGGTGCTTCATGCTTCAACATAATGTCTTCTACAGGGAACATTTCATTTTATGGAACTTCAGAAATCAGCACAGCTTTGACAGCATAGCAGGTGCTCTAGTCAGCAGAAACTTTTATCCTTTGGTTTCCATTTATTGACTTTGGGAACCTCCCCAAGAGATCAATTGTAATTCAGTGGAATGATGCGGCTGCTGACGAAATTCTCGCCAGATTATGGCAAATACTTCAATCGCAGGCATTTGTAACAGTGGCTCACAAAGCATCCAGCAGATCAATGGAGATCTGGCCCATGACACCTGCATGTGATTCTGTCTAGAGTCTTCATGAAGCCCAGGTGACCAGATGTTGGAATGTCATGGAAATATTTCAGGATAGCTGGCCACAGATGAGCTGGGATGACGATTGCTTTCACCACACTGAATCATAGTTTGTCTTATATAATATTTGATTTATTAATTGAAATACTGTGTAGTACAGTTCCTCATTTTTTGAGGGTTCTGTTTTCAGTGGTACTGAAACATCCCTCTGTTCTGCAACAATGTCAGTGCAGGAGGTATGAAGACAGTCTTTTCCCAGTCAGCCAAGTCAAACCACAGTTTGCTGTCTACAAGTCCATAGATGAAAAGTACTTTGCTCCTTTCAAGCAGTTTAGCGTGTCATCAATCTTGATGATAGAAATCTTTTCTCGTAATTTTGTTAACTCATTACTAGTCGACGCAAAAACACTCTGCCATCTTTCTTCTTCACAGGGTCTACAGGAGAGGACCAAGAACACTCTGAAGATTCAGTATTGTCATACTGCAGCATCTTCTTCACTTACTCCCAAGTTATGCATAGTTCAACTGGCAGCACCCTATTTGAATGCTACCTAATAAGTGTTGATCCCAAGAGTTGGTACTGTGTATTACCATTGTCCACCTACCTATTGGCAGTGCGATAATAGTTTCCTCCACTTCGTTGTCTGTAGCGATTGCAAGCGTGATTCTTTATTGATGGCACTGACGCCCGAACCTCCAGACATCAGACGCTCAGATCAGTACCTAACATTTTGTGTCGACAGAGTATCAATCAAAACACCGATTTAGTTTGTGCTGTGTGCTGTCGTCCAGTAGAATATGTGTAAACAGTAATTAAAAGCAACACCAGAACTACTGAGTATAGGTAAATGATATCTGTGAGCTCTGCAATGAAGATCTGTGGTAGTCCAAAAGGTCCCGAGTTTGAAACCCACTGATTGCAATTTTTTTTTAACAGATTAGGCATGAAATTGTTATATGGGAGAACATTTTTTTGCCATGTGAAAGGACATTTTGGAGTTTGTAGCAATATTCTTTTGGTAGTCTGCTGTTGCTTTGTTGGTTGAAAGTAGCAGCCTACAGCTTACAGTTGTATAGATAGCACCACATGTATGTACACAAATGTAATCTACAGATTTGCTTCTTTCAGGTAATGAAGCGAAAGGAGACTGCCAAAAGAACATTGCCACAAACTCTTCATTTTACATGGCAGAAAAATGTTCTCCCATATAACAATTTCACACGTAATCTGTTAAAAAAAATTACTATCAGTGGATTTGAAACTCGGGACCTTTCATTCAATGATCTGACGCCCTACCAACTTGCCCTCTTTGATTCAGAGGGTAAAGATACAGTTTCCCTATGCTCTATAGTTCTGGTTTTACTTTTAATTAACCATTTACACATCTTCTACTGGATGACAGTGTGGTGGTTCCATCTGCTTTTAATCATTTGTTTGTTGTTCATGATGTTGACGAACTGTGTTGCTACACTGGCTGAAAAATGGGGTTTGTAGATTCCAGCACTGACTACTTCAAATGATGCAGCTGACAGATGCACAGTTATGTTTTTCAGTACTTTAATTTCGCTGTTCGCAAACACCCCGCCCCCATAATACACAGTTATATGGCCAGTGCACTGTTGTCTAACTTGCGAAAAGCGTCATTAATAGTTTGCAGGTGAACCTCCGCATACTGTTACAACAACAGCTTCTTGTTGAACATCTACAAGCAGTAAAACCTAACCACAGAGTTCACAGTTCTTGAAGAATAATCGGGTACTTACAGAGCAGACTCGGTCACTGTGTTTACACATGGACTAATTGTGTAACACTTGTTCCACAGTTAATTTGAAGCATTGTTGTTGTTCTAACCAGCACAGGTTACCTTTCTGAAACTCGGCCATCGACTGACTGTCTTGTGACCAAAAATCGGGCCCTTATATATCATCACAATAATAGGTGCTGAAACTTCACATTGTTTGAAGTTTAATTTACAGAAATCACAATTAAAACTTAACTCATTAAATTAACTGAATACATCGAAAAATTGCGCCTTTTTAACAGTTTCTTCTACTACAAGAGTTAAGATGAATTATTTGTTTACATGATGAAATTAACATATATGGGTATGTAAACAGTACTTTTGACAAAACTGTTAATTACTTTGGAATTAATGAAGGGCTGGTTCTGCTAACATGTTTTTGAATAGAGCTAAATAGATACTTTAAGATTACTGTTACTTCGTCTTCCAAATGTTTACAATTATTACAGAACTTATATTTGTTTATATGTCAACAGTAGAATTTAAGTTACGAAACAATCACTGCTTTCACCCTATAACAAAATATACTAACTAGGAATAGTTGAAATAAATTAGAAAATCAATTACGTACATAAAACTAAGCACAAAATTAGATCTGGTGTTAAATCCTTTAGAACTGAGGGCCAGCCTTTCTCTTTTACGAAAATACAGATTATATTCACATGTGTTAATGGTAAATTGTAAAAAGTGAAAAAACAAATTTAAGGAGGCAGACGGCAAAACAAGTAGGACATTAAAATTATCCCAGCTTGCTTCGTCACAACAGCACACAGCGTGAACTAAATCGACGTTTTGGTAGGTACTCTATCAACACACAATGTTTGGTACCGATCTGAGTGTTGGAGTTTTGGGTGTGAGCTGCCCATCCTGGACTAGTTCAGTGTTGCTGCACACGTAATCATTAAGGGATGAGTTTTTTCTGTTCATGACAATTATTGATCTAAAGTTCTCTTTGAGCACATGTAATGCTTATTATTATGACTGGCATGTAGGTTTCTTTTGTGAGACTCAGTAGCTTTATGCAATTGGAAAAGGTTTCACAGTTTAACAAGTATATTAACGACTGGAACTCAGCTCTTTCATGACAGTGGAATAAAGATGTCTTAAATGGTAAAGAATCATCCATTACAATCTTCTTTTTGTGTACTTGTTAGAATAGCTTAATCAATCTGGACCTCTGATTTTCTACAATGTATGACTGCTTGTATAGCCTGAATAACATTATGACTGCAGAAACAACAGATTTGGAGGGCTGCTTTCTGCTGTTGATAGTTATTCTTGCAATATGTGTTCCTGTTGGCTGAACATATTTCCCATTTGCAATCTGCAGCACAGTCATTTTTGTATCATGTAGTATAGTCTTTTTGAATTGGCGATGATAACCATTCGACATTACAGAAAAAGAAGCCCCCTGAGTCAAACAGCACCTGCACAGGTTAGCTGTTGATGAAGACATCATGTGATTTCCTGACATCTTGATAACTGTTGTTCCTGGAGAATTTTCTTCTGCAGCACCCTCACCTGCATACGTAGTTGCTTCATTTAGTTTTCCTGAATTTGGTGGCTAGATGAGCAGCTGGTACCTTGTACGATGACAGGTAGCTGCTATGACATGGGGAGTGACCTCATCCAGCGTACCCTTATGGGCTTCATCCCACAGGTTAACTATAATCATCTGCAGTTGATTGGCATCAATAGGATTGTTGTATTGGTTGACATGTTATGGTGAAGCAGCCGTCAAAAACTTGTCATCCTCCTGTGCGGCAATGTACAATGCATCCAAGACATATGCAGTGGAAACATAATGATTTGTTGTCCTCTGTCCTACAAATGTCTGTTCTTCTGTGGGACATTGTACATGGCAGAGGATTTGGATGTATTTGCATTATTTGGATGCTGGGTTGCCATTTGACGGCTGCATTATAAGTCCGATTTGGTTGAGTATTGAGTGTTTGACTGGTGGTGGAGATTGGTGCTAAGTTTGTTACATCTTTTCTTCAATGTTCTCCATTTCCTCCAGACATATGTTGTCAACATTCAAGGCTGTTGTCTCTTGTTTGCTTGACCCAACAGTCTGGCTCTCATAAACTGCTGTATTTCTTTTCTTTTTGCCTGGTGTATGAGAGAGGCAAGGTGGTTGTGGCGGCGGCGGTGGTTTTTTCTTCGTCTTCCATGAGGACAACATTTGGAGCTCATCATACTTCTTTTGTTCAACTCTTTTCTGTTACCTTTTTTTGATGTACTGGCATCATTCGATGAATTGCTTGGTTGTTGTTAATCCTGTACCATGAGAGCTTGGTTCATTTCTTTCGCAACTTCTTTCATCAAGTGTGAGCTTTTGTTGCCTTCTGTTACAGTTGGGTTCACTATGTGGCATGGAGCTAAAACATTATGTATTTAAGACTGTGCCATTTTCCCATGATGTTTAGCCCTGTTCTTCAGGTGTACTTCTGCTCATTTATGAATTGTCACCTGATGTTTTCTTCAGTTTGGCTCAGAATTTGCCCCAGCTAATGAGCTTCTCTTTGTTGTTCTCAAGCCACTGCTGGGCTGTGCCATCCAATTAAAAGTACACATTTGCCATCACACCTGATGTAATTGGTGACTTGATTGAATCCTTTCAGGCATTTTGTTAGGCCCTGGCAAGAATCTCCAGAAAACATTGATGAATACCTTTCGTGCAACTGAATTCATAGTGTTTTGTAATCATTTGGTTCCCTGAATATGCAGACTTCAGGAACAATGCACTGCTTGTATTTGTCCATGTAGACCATGGCTTTTACATTGCAAAATTGGAGCCATGGTGATACAGGTGTTTTGAAGTATGTGGTGTCTCCAACAAGCAGTGTCACTTGTTAGCGAAAAATCAAGTCCAAATCTGAACGTAGGGTTGTCAGTGAAGTACAGTACTTACAACTGAAAGCAAGTTTATTATGAACACCAGTGTGCAGATAAAAGATAAATGAACTCTTGGATGAAGAGTGCTGCTATTTATACAAACATCAAATATTCCTTAACAAACAAATGTAAGGAGTTTCAAGAGTCTTCCAGAGACGGTAGTTTCTAAATAACAAATAATTACTGGTGATTGGGTTTGAGGTGGTGGCACTTAGCATGCCAACCAGCAACACTAGTTGCTACACTGCATTGCACAGAACATAGTTCATGCAATATATACTCCCTTTGTCAGAAAAGTTCCAGGACAGGTTTTTTTTAATTCTTTTTTATTTCTGAGTTTGAAATATTAAAAAGGAACAAATGTTGCTTTTATGTTACCTGGTATGTATGCATCATTGAAATGACCTTGGCCATGTTTCTACACAAACTGACTAAGTGGCAGGGCTGTTTTTAGCAACACGTTTGGCTCAAGAAACCCCATAGTGAAACATGAACAATGATTAATCAAGCATATGCAGGTGAGGCATGTTCAAGAAGTTGTGTTTTCACGTGGCACAAAAGGTTTTGTGAAAGCACAAATTCAATGCAAGATGATCCCATAGCTGAATGCCTGTCTACAGCACATACCAGCGCAAATGTGGAGCATGTAAGGCAGTTATTGCAAGAAGACTGTCATGCAACTGTGCATGCGATATGGGAGAAACTTAATTTGAATCGTGATGTATGTCATAAGATTTTACGCAAAGATTTAGGGAAATGGAAACTTAACACAAAACTCGTCTCTCTCACACTAACAGATGAACAGAAAGATGAAGAATTTCTGCTGAACACTGGACAGAGCCAGGCATGATCCCACATTTCTGTCAAAGATTATTGCTGGGAATAAAAGTTGGTGCTACCAGTATGGCCCTCACACGAAGTGCCTAAGTGCTGAATGGCAGAGTCCATGACCACCAGCCTTGCAAAAAGTCAAACAAACCTTTGAGCACAAAAACAATGTTGGTTGCATTCTTTGATAGTAATGGATTAGTTCACCATGAGTGTGTTCCTCCAGGTCAAACAGTGAACCAAGCTCTTTACACTGAAGTCTTGAAATGTTTGTGACAAAGAGTTCAACATCGCTGCCCTGATTTGTGGCATTCTTAGGCTTGGTTCTTACTGCATGACAATGTAAGGCCCCTTAGAGCTTTATCTGTTACCGAGTATATGGCCAGACATTCTGTTATTGCCATTCCACATCAGCCATATTGGCCCTACCTCTTGCCTTGTAATTTTTTCTTTTTTCTGCGAATGAAAACATGACTGAAAAGAAACCGTCATCAGGATACTGCAGGCATCAAGTGGGATGTGACAAATGAACTTACAAACATTGCATTTGAAAATTTCCCTACTTCTTTCCAAGACCTCCAGAAACATTGGCATCTGTATATAAATAGCCTAGAAGCTAGGATCATTATCTGGTAAGTGCAATTTTCTTTTTGGAAAAAAAAGGTCCTGGAACTTTTCTGACAAAGGGAGTATTTGATTCTGGTATATGACATTGTTGTGATGGGTACATAGACAAGGAATTGATGCTGCACAAATATCAGTTGTGTTGCCCAACTGAACAATTTCAGTGTTGTCATCAGTGAATTAATTTTCTAAGCATAATTGCCAGCTGTCAAGGATATTAAAATTTGCTCTTAGGAGGGACAACAAAACGCAAAATCAGGAATCACTTGTCAAGCAGTTATCAGACATGAGTTCATTTAAATGTAACATCAGCTAGGATTTAATAGTTTATACTTTAACGTAAGAAAAAAGGAAATACGTAGTTAAATACAATTATCAAAATCTGTAAAAACTTTTACGTCATGAAACTATTCTAAAAATGCCAGATGTTCTCTGACATCACTGCGCTCTCCACATCAATAAATATAAATAAATAACTGCCCCTATAGTGTATTGCCTGTCCTTACACATCCTTAACAAAGGCCAAGCAGTTTAACGTTTAGATGACAACCTGAAAATGAAGTAGTATTAACATCATGCAGTAATCTTTAGACTACCAAGAACTTATCAGTTGAACCCCCTTAACATGATAGCTTACAACTGCGGTAACCAGTGCACCCACATGGCTTTAAAAATAACTGACAATATGCTCAAGGGCAAATGCGTTCAGTAAATGGGGAGGGCCTGGTAACAGTCCAACAAAAACATGCTATACCCACAACAGCTATGCATAAATAACTTCTGTGTCTCAAGATGTGTCCAGGAAGGAAACAAAAGCTCCAAGTAACTGGTAGCAGTGCACACCAAGTCTCTAAGACTTGAGACACAGACTCATCGTCAGTTTTGTATCCATGGCCGAAGGGTGCTATGGACTACCAGTGAAATTTACAAGTGCCATAACAACAGTTTATTATCAATATAAAATACAGAACTCAAAACACAGTGTCCTCGGACAAATGACAACACTGATAAAGTACAAGTAGAAATATCACTCTGAGATTTGGTCTGGGATGTGCCTACATGATGAAGTGCACAAGTCATAGTAGACAGCAGAGCAGAAGGGTGGGGAGGATGATCTATGGTAGGATCCAACATCATTTATGAGAGAATGCCCTCAAGGACAACAATGTGTCTGTGATATTGGGTTTTGCTCTATGTAGGGGGTGTGAGTCGACGACAATGGATTCCAGTGGGATGAAGATGCTTCGGGGCCTTGGGTGTCACCATATGTTGGAGGCAAAGGCTCGAGTATGGCAGCCACTGCTGGAATGATATGTGCTGAGGCGTGCCACCTAAGAGTTGCAGGCAGCAGTCCTGCATAACATTGGCAACAGGTATGCACAGCTAGGGCAATGACTCTGCTCAGAAGGCTGGTGTGCAGATGGTATGAAACCCAGAGTGTGCACCACCATAGCATAGTATGGCAGTGGCCTAAATACCCTCCAACAGAGGGATACCAATGTGGCTCTTAACGGGCATGCGATGTGGTGTAAGATATTGGCGCTCAGATTACAACTCTTTTTACTGCGAGACGCACACTGCCTATTAGTGAGGTTGTTGCTGAATGCTGTGAACTCTGTGTGAAGATACAACAAAAACAGCCCGAGCCCTGCGAGGCTAGTCGTGCTAACAGCACAGTGAGTTGTGGTGAAGTGAGGTGTTTCTTCACATCCTCCAGGAGGCAGCAGCCTGCAGTACATGCATGGTATGTGGATTGTATACAACATTACCCAATTAATCCATCTAAGTCTGACAAAAATTATGTGATTGACGTACAAACTAATACACTGAAGTGCCAAAGAAACTAGTATAGGCATGCATATTCAAATACAGAGATATGTAAACAGGCAGATATGGCGCTGCAGTCAAGCAGTGCCTATATAAGACAACAAGGGTTTGGTGCAGTTGTTAGATCAGTTACAGCTGCTACAATGGCAGGTTATCAAGATTTAAGTGAGCTTGAACATGGTGTTATAGTCAGCGCATGAGCAATGGGACACAGCATCTCCGAGGTAGTAATGAAGTGGGGATTTTCCTGTACAGCCATTTCACGAGTGTACTGCGAATATCAGGAATCTGGTAAAACATCTAATCTCTGACATTGCAAGAATGGGACCAACGATGACTGAAGAGAATTTTTTGACACTACAGAAGTGCAACCCTTCCGCAAATCACTGCAGATTTCAGTGCTGGGCCATCAACAAGTCTGCGTGTGAACCATTCAACGAAACATCATCGATATGGGCTTTTGTAGTCGAAGGCCCACTTGTGTACCTTTGATAATGGCACAACATGAAGCTTTATGCCTTGCCTGGGCCCCTCAATGCTGACATTGGACTGTTGATGACTGGAAACATGTTGCTTAGTCGGATGAGTCTCGTTTCAGTTTGTATCTAGCAGATGGACATGTACGGGTATGGGGACAACCTCATGAATCCATGGACCTTGCATGTCAGCAGGGGACTGTTCAAGCTGGTGGAGGTATGTGCAGTTGGAGTGATATGGGATCTCTGATACGTCTATATACATCTCTAACAGGTGAATGTACATAAGCATTCTGTCTGATCACCTGTTTCCATTTCTGTCAACTGTGCATTCTGACGGACTTGGGCAATTCCAGCAGGACAATGTGACACCCCACACATCCAGAATTGCTACAGAGTGGCTCCAGAAACCCTCTTCTGATTTTAAACGCTACCACTGGCCACAAGACTGCCCAGACATGAACATTATTGAGGATATTCTGGAGTGTCTTGCAATGTGCTGTTCAGAAGAGATCTCCACCCCCTCTTACTCTTACAGATTTATGGACAGTCTTGCAGGATTCATGGTGTCAGTTCCTTCCAGCACTACTTTAGACATTAGTTGAGTGCTGCATTCAAGGATAGCACCATGAACATATACAGAAAGTGGTAGTGTTGTGTACACAAGGTAAAAAAGGTAAGTGTATTGGTGGAGTTGTCATTTGTACTAAAGTGATTCATGTGTAAAGGTTCCCAATGTGACTACGGACACACAACGGGAATTAACAGACCTTGAATGCAGAATGGTAATTGGTGCTAATGCCTGGGACATTCCATGTCAGAAATCATTAGGCAATTCAATGTTCTCAGATCCATAGTGTCAAGAATGTGCCGAGAATCCCAAATTTTAGCCATTACCTCTCACCACACAACACACTGGCTGATGGCCTTCACTTAATGACCGAGAACAGTGTCGTTGGTGTAGAATTGTCAGTGCTAACAGACAAGCAAAACTGCGTGAAGTAACCACAGAAATCAATATGGGATGTACCATGAATGTATCCAGTTGGACAGCGTGGTGAAATTTGATATGAGTGGGCTGTGGCAACAGCTGACTAATGCGAGTTCCGTTGCTAATAGCACAACATCGCCTGCAGTGCCTCTCCTGGGCTTGTGACCATATCAGTTTGACTCTATATGATGGGAAAACTATGGCCTGGTCAGATGAATCCTGATTTCAGTTGGTAAGAGCAAACAGTGTGCTTCGATTGTGACACAGACCCCATGAAGCCATGGACGCAGTTTGTCAACTAGGCACTGTGCAGGGTGGAGGTGGTTCCACAATGGTATGGGCTGTGTTTACATGGAATGGACTGGACTGGGTCTTCTGGTCCAACTGAACTGATCATTGACTAGAAGGGATTATGTTCAGTAACTTGGAGCCATTCTTGGATTACATATTCTTATATGATGATGGGATTTTTATGGACAACAGTGCACTATGTCACCGAGCCGCAGTTGTTTGTGATTAATTTGAAGAACATTCTGGACGATTAATGTGCACAACATGAATACCATCAAACATTTATTGGACATAATCGAGAGGCCAGCTCATGCGCAAAATCCTGTACCAACAACACTTCCGCAATTGTGAACATCTGTAAATGCAGCATGCTTCAGTATTTCTGCAGGGGACTTCTGATGGCTTGTTGAGTCTGTGCCACATCAAGCTACTGCACTGCACCAGGCAGAAGGAGGTCTGACACAATATTGGGAGGTATCCCATGACTTTTGTCACCTCAGTGTACGTTTATATACAACCACAGTGAAAAAATCTGGCAAGTGAGGACGTTAACTATATGGTGTTAGAATGTTGAGAGACCCACCTTATCTGTACCAAATAAATGGAAGTACCTTGCTAGATTTTTCACTGGGTAAAAATCTTGAAGAAAGATCATTAAAAAGTCTATGATATCTCTTCATTGCTTATGAGCAATAACTGGATTAAAAATAAAATTTACATTATACAGCAGTAATGTGTAAAAATACACTATTATAACTTTATTAAGAAATTACAATACAGTGTTATTGCCAGTGACAGTCACAACTTAAACAGCAGCTTCTTTTTCATTTGTGGAAAAGTATAGAACACAGTGTCTTCAGATGCATCTTCAGTACAATCAGTACAAGAGGTGGATACAAGGACAGGCTGTTTGAAGATGATGTAGCTGTTGAAACTGGATATAGCTGTTAAAGTTTAGTTTTTGTGATGGCAAATGAATTTTTTTTGTAATAACTGACAGTCAATCATAATCTGCCATTATATAGCTGCTATAAACAAAATTATTAAGAAATAGTTTTGAAGAAATTAAGCTAAAGGAGACTGACAAAGAAAAGTTGTAAACGATGTCATTCTTGGTACAGTCTTCTCATACTTTTTGTTTATATGGTATTATTATTTTAGAATTTCATTATGTGAGAATACTAGACACAAAGTAGCATATACAAGATATTTTGAATCCATTATTAGGTATGGTATTACTTTTGGGGTAACTTGACAAACATAGTGCGGATACTAAAAATACAGAAAAAAATCATTCGAAATATGTGCGCTGCAAATCAGAAAGAACCATGTCGACCATTATTTAGAAAACTTAAAATATTAACTCTGCCATCCTTATACATTTATGAGATTATTATATTTTTACACCAGGCATGAATTATTTGAGGGAAACCATTTTGTCCATTCACATGATACTAGAAACAAAGAAAATTTTATGCTTCCCACCCGCTGCTTCAGATTGTATGCCCATGGACCGCAATACATGGGAATGAAAATTTGTAATAAATTAAAAGAGAACAAGTTGATGCAGATGAATTTAGGTTCACTTAAAAGAAATCTGTATGAGGTACTGACACTCTGTTATTACTCAGTGGATGAATTAATGCAGGACAAACTGGAATTTTGAGCTGGATACAATACACATTCCAAACAATATCCTTATAGTGTTATTATTTATTATAGTGCTATTATTTATTAATGTAAAAATCATTGTAACTGTTTTATAAATTTTTGACATGTCGCTTGTACACAAACCAAATGGACTGCAAATGTACGTCATGAGAGGAATAAAACGCAATTCACAATTAGTTTGTACAGGAAAGCAACTCTTTGTTTACAGCTAATTGTATAGTGCATATATCTTTGCATCTGACTCCTATCATAGTATCTCTAAAAATAGTAATTAGCCTAGATGTTGTACTTCTTTGTAATGTTTCAAATACCACATTGTCATAATATTTGACTTTTACTGCTGGTAATAAATTACCAGATGTTGGATTTTATTACTTGTTGGCAAAATTGTACCTGTAATGTGTGTGTAAGAATTCTTCTTTACACTTATTTCTAATCAAGGTATCTGCAAATGTGTCATATACATTTTATGTGTTGCAGGGAAAACCACCTCCAGCAGTTACTGATTGTAATAAGTCTCCTCTGCCTGGCTTCCGGTCGTCATCTACACCACTATGTCATGTTACTTCAGATGATCACGGCACATTTCTCTTTCCGTCCATACCACCAGGCAAATATAGAGTGGTTCCTCACTATGAGGGTCCACACAGCATAAAATTTGATGTACGACCTATACATGTTGACTTCACTGTTTCCCATGACAGTCTCAAAATTAAGAAACCATTTCAGGTAATGAAATTTATAAAATAAATTTACATATTCCAGAAAAATGTTTGCACTGCAATATAAAAGCAAACAATAAGTGTTTCATGTAAAATAGAAGTTACTTGCATCATGTGTACAATAGTTTTTGTTTGTGGTTATACAAAGACTATGTGTCTGGCATTTCTGTCATCAGCAGATTAATTCAGCTGTCATGGTAACCTCTTTTCTTTTTCCTTTCTTTCTTTTTTGTATAATGGCTATATTTTTAGGTGTTTTACTACTATTGTTTATTTATTTATTGTTACTTGCAGTGCAAATTGTATGTATGAACTTATCATTCAAATAACAGAAATTCCAGTAGAGAACAAAACATAAAATAGAGAATAGACAATCACTTATCTACAGTCAAATGATGCAAGTAGAAACACATAACAGCTTATAATTTTACTTGCTCATGAGTTACTATCCTTTGTCGAGTTTCTGTACACACTCTTACACATACAACCTCACAGATCTCTACCGTATTTACCCGAATCTAAGCCGCACTCAAATCTAAGCCGCACCTGAAAAATGAGACTCGAAACAAAGGAAAAAAAGATTTCCCGAATCTAAGCCGCACCTGAAATTTGAAACTCGAAATTCAAGGGGAGAGAAAAGTTTTAGGCCGCACCTCCAAATCGAAACAAAGTTGGTCCATTGTAATATGAGACACAATTTAGGTCGAATGAATGACGATACAGCTACAGTAGTTTGGTTCGAGTCGTAAGCTTTACCAGGTAGCCATTGCTATGCGTCAGGCGCTCCGTCCGTATTTATACGGGTACCCTTCCTTTTTCACGTGCTTCGTCTGGTTTGAATCGACTGCTTATTTTGTTTGATCTGATAAGTGCTGTTCTCTTTGTTATAGGTGTTTACGTCACTCTAAGCTGAAAATGCATCACTGTACTGTGTCATGCATTGTTTGTCGCATTCTGATAGTGAGTGTTTACGGCCTGTCGCCGTTCGCGGCATGGCTTGCTTTTGTGCGCGCTACCGCCGCTTACAACTAAAAAGAGGCGAATCGTCTCATTAGCGAAGCAATGTCAAGAGACTGCTATTTGTTGTTACTTACACTGCTGCTTTCTTTGAGAATGATCAACAAGAACCAAATAATAGGCTGCGTATGATAGAACATGTTCTGAACGAGAGTTAGGCGAAAATTTTTCTCCGTTTGAAAATCTTTGCGGCCGCTTCTTTAGTACATCAAATTCTGCACAGAAATTAGAGTCATCTTAGATTTAAAAATCTAGTCAGTTGCCGTGGTTCATTTCTGACTGTATCACTATTAGGCTAAGAATAATACGAATATAAACATGACACGATAAGTGTATTCTTTCGCGTTTGCTGTTGTCTCACTCTAGTTTCGTAGTTTATTAGGCAGACAGGATTTAAATGAGATAGCAACAAACACGGAAGAACACGTGGCAAAATGTTTATATTCGTATTATTCTTATTGTGAATGGTGAAGAGAATACTGCTTGTGATTCACATTTCATCAGGTTACTATTAGCAACCATCTCTTCTCACAGGTAGGAAAAAATTAAGAACGTAGAGTTGGCCATATTGAAAAACATCCCCCAGTCTTGCCAGTCGGATTTTCGTAGTACATTGAAATTCTAATACATTTGAAGATGAACAATACGGAATTTGTATTTCCTTCGTTGGATAATGTATGAAAATGCAGTGGTCGAAACTCGGGGCGGAGAAAAAAAAGCTCGTCTTCCACCTTTTTTTTTAATTTATTTACTGACGCAGAGGTTTTGGCGCCAGTATTTATCTTTGTGCCTACAAAGCATGTGTGTGTAGCACTACATATATTCGACGGCAGAAGTTAGTTGTGGCGGCACCTACCAACATTTTTCAGAACTTCCGCTTGCTTTGCACTCGATTCTAAGCCGCAGGCGGTTTTTTGGATTGCAAAAACCGGAAAAAAAGTGCGGCTTAGATTCGAGTAAATACGGTAAATACATCCACCTACAGTCACAGCTGAGGCTTGATGCATTTGATTGTTTGGCTGTGTAAGGGTGTATACTTGAATTGGAAAAAGACCAGTTACTTAAAATATATGTGAAAATTGTGCTTTTAATTTTGGCTCCTTATTGTATTATGTACCCACAGTACTCTTTGTAATGGCTCCTTCTGGTTTCTTCTCTTCTGATCAAAAGTCTAGTGGATCACCAAGATCACTAGCTTTCTTTCGTGTGTAGATTAGAGCTGTCCTCCATCTGCTTGCAATCAGAGCTAATCTGTTCACCTTTTGCATGCCTACTACACTCAACATCATTGATTTACACATCCTGATATTTGTCTGCTGCTGCAGCTTTTCTCTTTCGATACATTACGTCCAGAGAGCCTGTAGTGTGCACCATGAGCATATCTTTCATTATCACAATCATCAGTGACATGGAAAACATCAACCTCATGTTACAGTATGCAAATGACACTAAACTGTGGCAGTTAATGGGACCATACCTCAATATTTCTGTACATCCCACAAAAATCAATGAAAATGGGCAACATTTTTCAGTTTAATTGATGTGCGTTAATATGATAAATATGCTTGAATACCTCAGCATATCTATCAAACAATGGAAAATCCAAGATGGATATGACAATATTATGAAAAGTGTAGTTTCTACTCACCGTATAGCAGAGGTGCTGAGTTGCAGATAGGAACAACAAGAAGCCCTTCAGAAAGTAAGCTTTAGGCCAACAAAACCTTCATAGGAAATAGACATCACTCACACACACACACACACACACACACACACACACACACACACACACACACACACAGTGCATGACGGGAACATCAACCACATGGTGGGGGTGAGGAGGCGGCTGGGATTGGGAGGGGGAGAGACAGTAAGGTACAGATGGGGGACAATGAAGTGCTGCTTATGAAAACATAGAGGGACAAGATGGAGAGAGAACAGGGCAGCTACGTGCAGTCAGGAGGTTAGATGGATGGAGCGGGGGGGAGTGGGAAAGGAAAGAAACAAAGAGACTGTGGGTGCGTTGGTGGAAATAGGGCTTTGTACTGCTGGAGTGTGAGCGGGGAAGGGGATAGGTGGGTGTGGGACAGACTAACATAGGTTGAGGCCAGGAGGATTACGGTAACATAGGATATATTGCAGGGAGAGTTCTCTCATGTGCAATTCAGAAAAGCTGGTGTTGGTGGCAAGGATCCAGAAGGTGCAGGCTGTGAAGCAGTCATTGGACTGAAGAACATCATGTTGGGTGGCTTGCTCTGTAACTGGGTGATCCAATTGTTTCTTGGCCACTTGTCAGTGGCCATTCATTTGGAAAGACAGCATGTAGATTGTCATGGCCTTGCAGGTTAGCTTGTAGATCACATCATGGGTAGCTATGCTTTTAATCAGATAGGTGATGGTAGTGACCAGACTGGAGGAGGTGATGGTGGGACAGCCCTTGCACCTAGGTTTACTAGAGGGATATGAGCCATGAGGCAAGGAGTTGGGAGCAGTGATTGTATAGGGCTGGATGAGGATATTGTATAGATTCAGTGGGCAGTGGAATACCACTATGGGAGGTGTGGGAAGGATAGTGTGTCGGACATTCCTCATATCGGCACGATGACAGGTATTCGAAATCCTGGCAGAGAATGTGATTCAGTTGCTCCTGTCCTGGGTGGTACTGAGTCACGAGAGAAATTCTCTTCTGCTTCCAAATAGTGGGATTTTGGGATGTGGGAGGTGGCTGGAGAAATAAGGCATAGGAGATCTGTTTTTGTACAAGGTTGGGAGGGTAATTACAGTCTGTAAAAGCCTCAGTGAGACGCATAGTATATTTTGAAAGGGTCTGCTCATCACTAGAGATGCAACAACCATGGTAGCTAAGTTGTATAGAAGGGACTTCTTGATATGGAATAGGTGGCAGCTGTCGAAGTGCAGGTATTGCTGGTGGTTTGTTGGGTTGAGGAGGACCAGGTGAAGTGAATGGAATAGAAGGTATTGAGGTTCTGGAGGATGTGGATAGGGTGTCCTCACTTATGATCCAGATCATGGAGATGTCATCAGTGAATCTGAACCAGGCAAGTGGTTTAGGATTCCGGGTGGTTAGAAAGGATTCCTCTAGATAGCCCATGAATATGTAGGCATAGGATGGTCCCGTGTGGGTGTTCATAGGCGTACTTCGTATTTGTTTGTAAGTGATGACTTTAAAGGAGAAATAATTTTGGGTGAGGATATAGTTGGCATGGCGACTAGGAAGAGGATTGCAAGTTTGGAACCATTGGACATTGCAAAAGATTGTGTTCACTAGCAACAACGCCATGCTGTTAGTGTAATGGAAGTTGGCATCAGTAGTGCCAAGCAAGGTGTGATGTGGTAAAGAAGAGTCACTGTGGAGAGTCATTGAAGATTATGGTTGGTATCTTTTATACAGGAGGGTAGGTTGTGGGTAATAGGCTGGAGGTATTGGTCTGTGAGAACAGTGATTCTCTCAGTGGGAACTCTGTAACCAGCTGTAATGGGGCGTCCATGGTGGCTGGGTTTATGGACCCTAGGAAGCATGTAGAATGGTAGAGATGAGGAGAGAGATGGATTTTGGGGAGAGGTTCTAGGATGGGGTGAAGGATTTGAGGAGAGGCTGGAGACTGATGGCATTCCAGAAACCCAGGATCTTCTCTTTCAAAGGCATCACCTACAAACAAATCTGGGTTGCAGCTATAGGTATCAGCATGGCACCATCCTAAGCCAACCTGTTCATGGGCTATCCAGAGGAATCCTTCCTAAATGATTACTCTAGGGATATACTACATTCCCCTACAAATCGCTCACACAGGGATCGTGAGGATAAAGTTAGAATAATTACTGTAAGCAAAGAGCCATTCAGACAATTATTCTTCCCACACTCCATACATGAATGGAACAGGAAGAAACCCTAATAACTGGTACAATGGAACATACTCTCTGCCATGCACCTTACAAGTGTTTGCAGAAAATAGATGTAGATGTACATGTAAAAATATCCAGAATTGCAAAACCCTCACCTGATTCAGATTCTCTGGTGAGATCTTCATGTTCTGGATTGAGGGTGAGGACATCCTATCCACATTCCCCCAGAACCTCAACACCTCGCCCATTCACTCCACCTGATCTTACTCAACACAACAAGCCACCTTCCTCGATGTGACCTCCACCTCAAAGATGGCTACATCAGTCCTCCATCCATATCAAACCTACCAACTACCAGCAATACTTCCACTTCAACAGCCGCTATCCATTCCATATCGTCATTCCATGTAGCCTAATGACTTGTGACCATTGCCTTTGCAGTGATGAGCGATCCCTCTTGAAATATACCAAGCATCTCACTGAGGCCTTGAAGACTGTAATTACTCTCCCAGCCTTGAACAAAAACAGGCCTTCCATGCCTTAGCTCTCCAGCCACTCACCAGTACCCAAAGTCTCAACGTCCAGCTACAGAGGAGTATTCCCTCAGTACCACCTACAACTGGAGTAACTGAATCACATTCTCTGCCAGGATTTCGGCTGTTTTTCATCATGCCCTGAAATGAGGAATATTCTACCCACTATCCTCCCCATCCCTGACATAGCAGTATTCCACCACCCACTGAACCTACAAAATGTCCTCACCCATCTCTACTCAACCCCTGCTCCCAACCTTTCACGGCTCATATCCCTGTAATAAACCTGCAAGACCTGTCCCATACGTCCTCCCACCACTGCCTACTCCACTCTGGTCACTAGCATCACCTATCCCATCAAAGGCAAGGCTACCTGTGAAACCAGTAATGTGATCTACAATCTAAGCTGCAACCACCGTGCTGCATTCAATGTGGGCATGATAACCAACAAGCTGTCTGTCCACATGAATGGCCACTAACAAACTGTGGCCAAGAAACAGTTGGGCCACTCAACTGTAGACTTTGCCACCCAGCACAATGTTCTTCATTTCAATGACTGCTTCACAGCTTGTGCCATCAGGATCTTTCCCACCAACACCAGCTTTTCTGAATTGCATGTGTGGGAACTCTCACTGCAAGATATCCAACATTCCTGTAACCCTCCTGGCCTCAACCTTCGTTAGTTATGGTCCTTACTCATCTAGCCCTTTCCCTGTTCCCATTCCATCACAACACAGCCATTTATTCCGCAAATGCACCCACAGTCTTTCTGCTTATCTCCTTCTTTTGTTACCCCCCCCCCCCCCAACCACCACTCCCTTGCCCATCATCTAACTTCATGACTGCACTCAACTGTCCTACCCACTCCCCAACTCATCCCTGTATGCTCCCACAGGCAGCACTACCCTGCTATGCCTCCTCCACCCTCTCCCAGACTCCTGCTTATTTCCACCACCTGGTTGCTTCTCCCATTGTGTGCTGTTGCTCGCAGTCTGGCCTCAGCAGCCAGAGTCCTTAGTCATTAGTCATGTGTATATGATTTCCATATTGTGTGTGTGTGTGTGTGTGTGTGTGTGTGTGTGTTGACTAATTCCGATGAACGTCTTGCTGACCGAAAACTTACTTTCCGACTGTCTGGCTGTTGTGCCTATCTGTTGTGCTCCACTATGTGATGAGTACAAACTATCCTTTTCATAACACTGTCAGGATATACCTCATGAACCAGTTCTTTCTTACGTGTAGGGGTTTGCCCATAGATGTGTTTTCTAAAGTGTTTTATCTAATTTTTGTTTCCATTTATTATTTCCTGTGTACTCATTGTGTGACTACTTCTAAAATACCTCTGCACCAGAATGTAGACCCCCACTCCAAACCCTAGACAGAGATGCAACATGTACTAGAAAATTATTTTCATATCATATATTATGGTAGTGAAAATTTCAGTTAAGCTGAAACTGGTTTCCATTACTAAACACAAATAACATTAAAGAGCTAATGTATGAGAAAATGAGTATAAGACGTCCAAGTATTTTTGTATGTTTAATTAGGAATCCACAGGATTTTTTGTTCTCTTCATTTTGCTGCACAATTATCACTAATTGTCATTGAATAGCTTAATATGTACTTTTTGTCAACATAATTTAATTAGGCAGACAAAAGTCTACCCACCAAGGGCGACAGGAGAGCACACGCTTAAAAAATGGTTTTATGGATGCAGACTTTTGGAGTCAGTGGCACCTTCTTCTGGGAGAAGGGTTGAAGGGGAAGGAAGAGGGCTGAAGGAAAAGGACTAGAGAGGTTTAGGAAAAGGGGTAGAGTTTGAAAAAATCTTCCAAAACCTCAAGTCAGGGGAGACTTATTGGATGGGATGAGAAGGAAAGATTGATTGTTGAGGATTGCACCAGATGAGATAGGAAAACCCAAGAGCTTAAAGGTGGAAGACATGGTAATATTAAAGACAGAATTTACTGCTAAAACATTGTGCATGAATTAATAAGAGTGAAAAGATAAGTGCATTGTGTGGAACAGAAGTGGGACGGGGATGGCGCGAAAGTTGGACAGGTCAGAAAATCAAAGATGTAGAAAACTATAACAGAATGAAGAAAATAATGCTTACTGTGTAGAAATGCTGAGACAAAGAAATTAATGTAAATTAATGCCAGGTGGGTGGTGAGAACCAACGACATGTTTTGGTGCTAGCTCCCACCTGCAGAGTTCTGAGAAACCTGTGTCTGGGGGAAGAACCTAGATGGCACACGTGCTGAAACAGGTACTGAGGTCATGACTAGCATGCTCTGCAACATGATATTGTGTGTTATCGATGTACACCCTCTGCTTATGCCCATTCATCCTAGCTGATAACCCAGTGGTGCTCATACCGATGTAAAGGGCTGAACAGTGTTTACCTAACAGCTGGTATATGACATGTACCATTTTACAGATGGCTCTCCCTTTGATAGTATATGTTTTGCTAGTTACAAGGCTGGTATAGTTGGTGTTCGGAGGATGCATAGGGCAAGTCGTACAACGGGGATGATCACAGGGGTAGGAGGCGTAATGTAGGGAGATGTTACAGAAGGAGCATAGGGTCTGACAAGAATATCACAGAGTTTGGGAGGGCAACAAAAAACTATGCTAGCTGTGGTGGATAAAATCTCAGACAGAATGGATCTCATTACAGGGCATGATCAGTGCCTGCAACCCATAGTACAAAGATTTCCCTTCTATATTAAAGACACCAATCATTTCCTAGATCATCTGAAATATGTGACCGTCTCACTCCCACCATACGCCTTGCTTGTCACCATTGATGCTACCTCCCTCTATTCCGACATCGCCCATGTTCATGGTCTGTCTGCTGCTGAACATTTCCGCGGTCAGTGCCCACCTGATCCCACACCTGTGACATCCTTCCTGCTCATGTTAATTAACTTCATACTTAACAACAAGTGCTTCAACTTTGAGGGGCAGACATACAAACAGATCAGAGGTGTGGCCGTGGGGCCCAGGGTGGCTCTTTCCTATGCCAATCTTTTCATGGGTCACTTTGAGGGGGCATTTCTGAGATCCATAAGCCTTCACAGCCTGGTTTGGTTTAAATACAGTGAGGACATCGTTGCCATATGGACTCATTGTGAGGTTGACCTATTAGAATTTCTGGAATCTCTAAATACTTTCTCCCATTTAAATTTCGCATGGTCCTATTTTAAATCCCTTGCCACTTTCTTTGATGTTGATCTCATCCGCTCCAAATGCCAGCTACACATTTCTGTTCACATTAAACCTACTAACAGACAACAGTAAGTACATTTTGACAGGTACCATCCTTTCCATCTCAGACATTACCTCCCATTTAGGTTTGACATTCGAGACAAACATGTTTGTTTGGATGCAGAGTCTTTACAGCAGTATACCACCCTTCTCACCTTAGCCTTCACTGGCCATAGTTACCCCACCAATCTAGTTTAGAAGCAGATTTCCCAGTCCATCACATCCAATCCTGGTACTGCTGATCCCTCCAAGAAACAACTTCGGAGCACATCATTTGTCACTCACTATCATCCTGGTATGTTGTTGTTGTTGTCTTCAGTCCTGAGACTGGTTTGATGCAGGTCTCCATGCTAATCTATCCTGTGCGAGCTCCTTCATCTCCCAGTACCTACTGCAACCTACATCCTTCTGAATCTGCTTAGTGTATTCATCTCTTGGTCTCCTTCTACGATTTTTACCCTCCACGCTGCCCTCCAATGCTAAATTTATGATCCCTTGATGCCTCAGGACATGTCCTACCAACCAATCCCTTCTTCTAGTCAAGTTGTGCCACAAACTTCTCTTCTCCCCAATCCTATTCAATACCTCCTCATTAGTTACGTGGTGTACCCACCTAATCTTCAACATTCTTCTGTAGCACCACATTTCGAAAGCTTCTATTCTCTTCTTGTCCAAACTATTTATTGTCCATGTTTCCCTTCCATGCATGGCTACACTCCATACAAATACTTTCAGAAACGACTTCCTGACACTTAAATCTATACTCGATGTTAACAAATTTCTCTTCTTCAGAAACGCTTTCCTTGCCATTGCCAGTCTACGTTTATATCCTCTCTACTTCGACCATCATCAGTTATTTTGCTCCCGAAATAGCAGAACTCCTTTACTACTTTAAGTGTCTCATATCCTAATCTAATTCCCTCAGCATCACCCGACTTAATTCGACTACATTCCATTATCCTCGTTTTGCTTTTGTTGATGTTCATCTTATATCCTCCTTTCAAGACACTGTCCTGGTACTGAATGTATTAATTAGCTACTTCGACAGGACCATGGCTTCCAAATATCATAACCTAATATGAGATTCATTCTGTCTGAGATTTTACACAGCACTCCCAGAACAGCTTTTCGTCACCCCCTCCAGTATCCTCAATATCCTTGTCGGACCATATGCTCCTTCTGCAACCATCTGCCTACTCTATGGCTCCTACCCTGTGACCATCCCCACTGTAAGTCTTGCCCTGTGCACCCTCCTACCACCACCTATACCAGCCTTGTAACGGCCAAAACATATACTATCAAAGGGAGGGCCACCTATGAAATGATGCTTGTCACATACCAGCTGTTATGTAAGCACTGTTCAGCCTTTTACATCAGCATGACTACCGCCAAGTTATCAATATCCTGTCGCAGAGCGTGCTCTACAATATGACAGTCATGACCTCGGTGCCTGTTTCACCACATAAGCCGTATGGATTCTTACCCCAGACACCAGTTTCTCAAAACTTTGCAGGTGGAAACTAGTACTACGACATGCCATTGGTTCTCACCGCCTGCCTGGCCATAATTTACATTAATTTCTTCTGTCTCAACACTTCTTCTCAGTAAGTACTCCATTCTTCACTCCATTTTAGTTTTCTGCATCTTTCACTGTCCCCATACCACCTCTGTTACATACAATTCACTTAGCTTTTCACTCTTATTAACTTGTGCATGATATTTTAGCACTAATCTCTGTCTTGCATATTACCCTGTTTTCCGCCTTTAAGCTCTCAGGTTTTCAGATCTTCTCCAGTGCAGCCCCTGCAATGAATCCTTCCTTTCCATCCTGCCCATTAAGTCTCCCCCAACCTGGAGTTCTAGGTAACTTATCTGAACTCCGTCTCTATTCCTAAACCTCTCCAGTCCTTTTCCTTCACTCCTGTTCTGTCCCTTCAACCCTTCTGCTGGAAGCAGGAGCCACTGACTCTGAAAGCTGGCTTATTTAAAACCTTTTATTATTTATGTATTCTCCTACTGTCACTTGCTGAGCAGATTTTTTTACCTATCCAATTTCCTTAATGTGTAATTTATTTACCTTAGTTGCATTGCCCCAAAACATAATTACAAGAGACGGCACTGAGTGGGAAAAAAAATGGTTGCACCTTTTCCTTCAAGTCAACACAATGAAAGATATATATTTCAGAGTGCACAACATGGCAAAACAAGCTTCTGGAAAAGTGCATCTACACATTGACTCCGTTTTTCCTTATTTCCCTCTTGGATTAGTGCTGCCAAATCGAAAAAAAGGGTAGGTAAATTTAAATGTGAGTACCCTTTGTATAAAACTCAAATCTGCTGATGTAGTGAAACATTTTAGTTGTTCCTTGATTTGATACTGTATTTTTTAGCTCTACTGACTATTATACATGGGTTAACAAACTGTTATGCAAATCTCTAGTGATGAGACGACAAGTGACATGACCCAAATATTTCAGGAGTTACAAAGATATTTTCATACTTTGATAAATTGTTGTGGAGATTACTCTTCTGTTGCTGATAGTGTAATGGCAGATAATTTCACTTGATTGGAAGTGGAGGAGACAGTACCTACAGCATAAAACAAGAAATCTGATAGATCAGATGAAGTCAATCTAGAAATGAACAAAGTACTTACAGAGATCAGGCATCAAAAGCTGTACAGAATTTTTAACAAATTTTGAAAGAAAATGCAGTACTTACTCGTGACTGGAGGCAGGAAATGAGTGACAAAAAGAAGAATCACAGTGTTGTAACTCTTTAACCTAGGGACTAAAAATGTATGAATCAGGACAAAATAAAAAAAAAAGTCATTTGAATTTACACTGGAATAGGAGGAATGTATTTTAGATCTTGAGTAGTGAGTATTCACCTCTCTTTTTTTCTGTGACCATGTACCAGGCAGGCATGTGAGTGAGTATCTGAGGCACAAGAAAGTTTCTCATAACACCTAGAGCTGTGTACATGTTGAAAATATTGGGTGAGGTTGTTTTGAAACACAATGGAGTCTAACAAGAAATTTGTTCACCACTTCTTCTTCTTCTTCTTCTTCGTTTCATAATTTGTTGTTGTTGTTGTTGTTGTTGTGGTCTTCAGTCCAGAGACTGGTTTGATGCAACTCTCCATGCTACCCTATCCTGTGCAAGCCTCTTCAGCTCAAGGTAACTACTGCAACTTACATTCTTCTGAATCTGCTTAGTGTATTCATCTCTTGGTCTCCCTCTATGATTTTTACCCTCCGCGCTTACCTCCAATACTAAATTTGTGATCCTTTGATGCCCCAAAACGTGTCCTACCAACTGATCCCTTCTTCTAGTCAAGTTGTACCACAAATTTATCTTCTCCCCAATTCTATTCAGTACCTCCCCATTAGTTATGTGATCTACCCATCTAATCTTCATCATTCTTTTGTAGCAGCACATTTCGAAAGCTTCTATTCTATTCCCGTCTAAACTATTTATCGTCCATGTTTCGCTTCCATACATGGCTACACTCCATACAAATACTTTCAGAAAAGACTTTCTGACACTTAAATCTATACTCAATGTTAGCAAATTTCTCTTCTTCAGAAACGCTTTCCTTGCCATTGTAAGCCTACATTTTATATCCTCTCTCTACTTCGACCATCATCAGTTATTTTGCTCCCCAAATAAACTCATCTACTACTTTAAGTGTCTCATTTCCGTATCTAATTCTCTCAGCATCACGTGATTTAATTCGACTACATTCCATTATCCTCATTTTGCTTTTGTTGATGTTCATCTTATATCCACCTCTCGAGACACTGTCCATTCCGTTCAACTGCTCTTCCAGGTCCTTTACTGCTTCTGATAGAATTACAATGCCATCAGCAAACCTCAGAGGTTTTTTTTCTCTGTCTCTCTCTCTCTCTCTCCGTGGATTTTAATTACTACTCCAAATGCTTGCTCAGTATCCAGATTGGATAACATCGGAGATAGGCTACAACCCTGTCTTACTCTCTTCTCAACCACTGCTTCCCTTTCATGCCCCTCGACTCTTATAACTGCTATCTGGTTTCTGTAGAAATTGTAAATAGCCTTTCGCTCCCTGTATTTGACTCCCAGCCACCTTCAGAATTTGAAAGAGAGTATTCCAGTTAACATTTTCATAAGCTTTCTTTAAGTCTACAAATGCTAGACTTGTAGGTTTACCTTTCCTTAATCTATCTTTTAAGATGAGTGGTAGGGTCAGTATGCCTCATGTGTTCCAACCTTTCTTCGAAATCCAAACTGATCTTCCCTGAGATCAGCTTCTACCAGTTTTTCCATTCGTCTGTAAAGAATTTATGTTAGTATTTAGCAGCCATGACTTATTAAAGTGATAGTTCAATAATTTTTACACATGTCAACAAGTGGTTTCTTTGGGATTGGAATTATCATATTCTTATAGTCTGAGGATATTTTGCCTGTCTCGTACATCTTGTTCAGCAGGTGGTAGAGTTTTGTCATAGCTGGCTCTCCTGAGGCTATCAGTAGTTCTTCAGGAATGTTGTCTACTCCCAGGGCCTTTTTTTGACTTAGGTCTTTCAGTGCTCTCTCAAATTCTTCATGCAATATCGTATCTCCCATTTTATCTTCATGTACGTCCTTTTGTCTTTTTAATTTTCCTGCAGGCAATATCTATTTCTGAGATGAATGTCTTCCTTTTCACCTGTTTCATTTACTGCGTTTTTATTTTTCTTCTTTCATCAATTAAATTCAATCTCTCTTCTGTTACCCAAGGATTTCTACTAGCCATTGTCTTTTTATGTACTTGATCCTCTGCTGCCTTCACTATTTCCTCTCTCAAAGCTACCCATTCTTCTTCTACTGTATTTTTTTCCTCTGGTCTTGTCAACTGTTACCTAATGCTGTCTCTGAAACTCTCTACAACCTCTGGTTCCTCCAGTTTATCCAGCAGTTTTTTCTGTTAATCTACAGTTCATAACCAATAAATTGTGGTCAAAGTCCACATCTGCCCCTGGAAATGTCTTACAATTTATAACCTGGTTCCTAAATCTCTGTCTTACAATTATTTTATCTATCTGAAATCTTCTAGTGTCTCTAGGCCTCTTCTATGTATACAGCCTTCTTTCATGATTCTTAAACCAAATGTTAGCTATGATTAAGTTATGCTCTGTGCAAAATTCTATGAGGTGGTTTCCTCTTTCACTCCTTACCCCCAATCCGTATTCACCTGCTACTTTTCCTTCTCTTCCTTTCCCTACTATCGAATTCCAGTCCCCCATGACTATTAAATTTTTCTCTCCCTTAACTATCTGAACAATTTCTTTTATTGCATCATTCTTCAATCTCTTCATCATCTGCAGAGGTAGTTGGCATATAGACTTGTACTACTGTGGTAGGCGTGGGCTTCGTGTCTGTCTTGGCTACAATAATGCGGTCAGTATATTGTTCATAGTAGCTTATCCGCACTCCTACTCCTGCATCACCCCTATTTGATTTTGTATTTATAGTAACCCTTTATTCACTTGACCAGAAGTCTTGTTCCTCATGCCCCTCAACTTCACTAATTCCGATTATATCTAACTTTAATGTATTCCTTTCCCTTTTTAAATTTTCTAACCTACCTGTCCGATTAAGAGATCTGACATTCCATGCTCCGATCTGTAGAACACCAGTTTTCTTTCTCCGCCCAGAGATCCGAATGGGAGATTATTTTACCTGAAGAATATTTTACCCAAGAGGATGCCATCATCATTTAACCATACAGTAAAACTGCATGCCCCCGGGAAAAATTATGGCTGTAGTTTCCCCTTGCTTTCAGCTGTTAGCAGTACCAGAACAGCAAGGCTGTTTTGGTTAATGTTACAAGGCCAGATCAGTCAATTATAAAGACTGTTGCCCCTGCAACTACTGAAAAGGCTGCTGCCCCTCTTCAGGAACCATATGTTTCTCTGGCCTCTCAACAGATACCCTTCTGTTGTGGTTGCACCTACAATACAGCTATCTGTATTGCTGGGGCACGCAAGTCTCCCCACCAACGGCAAGGTCCATGGTTCATGGCGGCGGGAGTCTTCCAAAATTTAAGAAGTGGGGGAAAGAAGAAGAAGGCTCGGCAACTAGTCTTAGTTTTTACTGATATTGTATTGGTTTGTAGCAAGATAGAAGTTGAGGTCAAACCAAACTAGATTTTTGTCTGGAAGAATTCATGAAAATGTATACTAAATCTGGAAAAAACACTACATTAAGTTTGCTGTTAAAGAGGAAATCTCCAGGAGTCCATCTAAAAATTGAAGGTGAGGAGATATATATAGTGGCCAACTTGTAGTATTTTTTAGCTACACTATACATCAAGAAATTGGAAACAGAATACAAAAAATTTCTAAGATCAACCATACGGTATGTTAGGTACTCTGAATATTTCAACAAACTTCTAGGAATTTCCTTTACAGAACATATTTCAAATCCATGCTAACATTTGGACTAGAAGTAGCAGTATTTGCTAAAACATGTAAGAACTATCTTCAGGCATCAAATAAGAAGTTCCTGTGTATTTGTCTAAAGAAAACAAAAATAGATATTTTATGGAACAAGGAAATCTAATTTTGTTAGGATTAGGAAGAAGCCTGCTGGAGACTTTTGAACTGAAACGATTGAAGTGGTACAGATATGTAAAGAGGCTTGCTCCCCGCATGACCCCTCTGGCATGCTTCCATCAAAATGTTGCAGGAAGGAGACCAAGAGAAGGATGCTCACATGACAACTGAGAGATAAAGATTCTTAAGGCCTCTAAATTCAAGGTGTTAGTAGTTCAAAGATAAATGAGCAAGACAAGAACCAGAAGTGTTGGAGGGAGGATTATTTACACTGCACCCTGTACCTGTGTGTGTGTGTGTGTGTGTGTGTGTGTGTGTGTGTGTGTGTGTGTGTCCACAAGCATGTGCAATGTATAGTTCATAAAAACCTTTTTCTATTTTTTGCAGGTTAAAGGTTTCAGTGTAAGTGGAAAGCTTTTGCTTGGACCAGATGGTAAAGGCATAGAGGGAGCTACTATACTTTTGGATGGGTCCATCAGAAGTGTTACAAAATCGGATGGATCATATCACTTAGAAAACATGCAGGCAGGAACATACAAACTCCAGGTTGTTGCAAGTGAGTTTACAGATAGCTCCACATTTAAAATCTAGTTGTTATAGTGCATTTCAAATTGGTTTTATGTGACTGACCATGAGCACTTATTACGAAGAAGTGGGTCTGGTTGTCAGACGGCATTGTAACGTGTCCACAGTAATCTCAGTGGGGATGGAATGAGGACTGGAGCATACCCATTTAGTTTTATTCATATGTATTTCATTGAGCCACCTGATTATGGACTTTACTTTATGAACAACAGAAGTTTCATATTGGACATCTAAATTGTCAGTTCCAAAGTGCTGCCAAAGTATGGGTAAAAGAGAACTGTCATTCTTTTAGCATTCATACTTCAAGGAACTAAAGCTGTTGGATCAAGACCAGAAAATATGAAAAGGGCCCAAACTATAATGTAGCTTTTGTCCAAATTAAGAGTAAAATCACTTATTCACTTACTTTACTTTCTGTAGGGATGTACATCTTGACAGGTTGACACAGTGTGCATGTAATTAATTATTTTCCTGTTAATCTAGAACCAACAGTAATGTTTTTGCACATCTGTAATTAATTTTGAGAGTTCATTTTCTTGTTTCTTTTTCCTTTTTCTTTTAGTACAGTTAGCCAATAAAATCCGAGCGTGAACAAATCTCAGCGAATGATGTGAGTATTTATATTACTTCAAGCTGCAAAGCAAAATTCTGCAGGTCTGGTTTCTTATAACCAATGACAGTTTTATATGAGTGTGTAGCCTTCCACAGCTAGTGTCAGCTTCAATAAAATCCTCTTTGGTGTCAGGCAGTGTCATTATGAATGCTAAAACAACAATAGAACCAAAAAGTTGACCATCCTTGTAGTGGCCCTTTTCCGGATGTCAAAACTGTTGGGATCTGGGGATGGTCTTCTTTATTTGCACTGTCTTATTTCAGTTATCGGGTGACAATCATAGTAACATTATTGTATTTCACTGGATTACGAGGTCTGTTCAAAAAGTTTCGGAACATTTGTAATTTCGTGCCAATGGTGTTTTGAAGCAAAATGCGGTTGACGTCCTAGCACACTGGAAGTTTCATTGTTGTATGAATGTTAGATATTGTTCAGTGATGTATTGAATAAAACATTGTCACACAGTTTGCAAATTTTGAGCTGGCAGAGTTAGAGGAACAATGCGTCTGCATTAAATTTTATGTGAAACTCAAGAAAACCTGACTGTCCAAGATATTGCAGAAGAATGTACCATATCAGTTAAATCATGTCATGAAATCCTGACACAGCATCTTTGAATGCATCATGTTGCTGCCAAGTTTGTCCCACAGCTCATGAGTTAAGACCAGAAAGGCCTTTGTTAAAAAATGACAAAATTCCTCCAGCTGTATTAAGGTGTCGGTCTTATTGGTGACTAGTTTCAATGTTGTTACATCATCATCTTCAGGCCCATACTTGTTGACAGCAACCGTATGTCTAACACTAGTAGTCAGTGGTGAGATAGGCATGTTCCATGCAGAAGGCAGGTAGTAAACGATCAGTTACTACCTGCCTTCTGCTTGGAAGTCAATAAAAAGCTGAAGAATGCCAAAAAGTCCAGCATCATGTAGGAAAATCCAGGCTCAATCTCAATGTCATTGTAGTCGGTGAATTTCAGCTTTTTTGCGGATGTGCTCGTGAACGTAGTCTCGTGTTCAGCCGTGTGCTGATTCCCTTTGAATTTCCTCGGCCTCTCAATCAATCGACGGTCTCTCCCGGGTTTTCGCGGCATTTTAGTCGCACTTGTCACACGTGTGCTTAAGGGTGGATTCTAAACACTTTTACAGATCCAAAAATGAAATTAAAAAAAAAAAAGAATCGATTTTTTTTTTTTACCAAAATGAAGTAAACCTCCCCTTAAGAAGATACTGCTCCTGGGTACAACCTGCCAATTCACTGTTGCTTGCCTGATAGTCACTTATTGCAGTAGCACAGACTTCCTCTCTGAAGAAGGAACTAGCAATCGTGAAAGCTAGGTAATGGTATTCCTACTTTTAAATGAATTATTGGCAATACTAGAAATTTTGTATGCAGAAGGAAAGCAGTGGCCAGCTATTTTCTTTCTTTGTAATTTTACAGTTTTTTTAAAGTGAACTGTCCATTTAATACAATCACTGAATTCTTTTAAATTATGTGCTAAGGTACATTCTAAGTTGTCAAACTTAATGCACTGATGTTTCTCTGCATTTGTCATCTCCGGGATCTAATAAAAATTGGATGAACATAATGTTACTTCAGATGATCACCTCACAGTAAGGGAAATCATATTGTGACTTTACCACTGTCATATGTGACATTCATTTTTATAAGGAACTATGTGCAGGAATATCTTCCCGAAAAAAAAAAAAAAATATAATCCATATTTATTATGTCTCCAATACATCATTTTTTTACAAGATGCAATTTTTCCATATGAAGTGATCAGAGGAATTGGCTAAAGATTTTTTTTATTTTATTTTATTTTTTCCCAAAATTGATGTCACACACAAAGGTACAGAATTTTATAGTGATTGAATGAAGAGTAGACAATAGAGAAAAAACTATTTTCATGCATGAGCAATGCAGTACAAGATCACACTGGAAGCACCAGAAATGTCTTTCTTTGCCTGCTGGGCATACCTACATCTTCTCATGTAAACTTTAGACTATCTCGTAGTAAATATCATAACTGATTCATCAACTAGGTTGTGCTGAATCTGAAGAAACTTATTGTAAATTAGCTTATGCACATTAATATGTAGACCCACCATCGTGGGCCTTCATTGTTTTCCATGAAAGCCCACTGTCATATTGGAATCTTCCAATAATTATTCATAATTAATCTGATTGACTGAGCGAGGTGGCATAGTGGTTAGTACACTCGACTCATATTCGGGAGGGTGACAGCTCAAACGCACGTCGGGCCATCCTGATTTAGGTTTCCTGTGATTTCCCTAAATCGCTTCAGGCAAATGCCAGGATGGTTCCTTTGAAGGGTCACAGCCGACTTCCTTCCCCATCCTTTCCTAATCTGATGGGACCAATGACCTCGCTGTTTGGTCTCCTCCCCACCCACCCACCCACCAACCAACCAACCAACCAACCAATCTTAGTCTGAATTTTGGTGCTTTCAAGCAGAATGCAAACAGAAACAGGCTGCAGACTGTACTCCGTAGAGGATATTGTTAAGGTCATGATCATATCAACAGCATTCAACAGAATTAAATAAAGAAACTTGAGTAGTAATGGAGAATTCCTTTCACTTCCTTGTCCACAAATCATCCCCCCCCCCCCTCCCCTCTTCCCCGTTTCAGTTTACTGGTCTAAACAATACACCATTCCTCCTGGGGTGTGGAAAGAGGCCCAAGAAATATCCACATCTCCTAGACAAAAAGTGAAGGTGGTACAGTTGTCTTGAAAATAAATCATGGAAGGAGTGAGTTTTGCCACTTTCATTAAATGTGGTCGATAGAAAATGGTAAAACACTGACAGTGAAGTTATTTTGGTGTAAAAGCAACAGCTCATCAAATAGTAGAGGCAATAACTCATTGACAAGCAAGACTGATGTTTTGGTATATTATTCCAAAGTCTGACAACAGGAAAAGTTCGAGAACTTATGTTCCCAAGAGACCCAGCCAGGGGCTGGAAACTTTAGAAGAAAATGATGATGACTCTGGAAGTCTAAGAGTTAAGGCAGATTTGCAAAGGTATATAGCCAAAGAGATGCAATTTGTATGTGCATTTTTTCGTTGTGATATAAACTAGTTACACTTTTCATTGTTTGTCAAGTATGATGGTCTGGATTGGGCTTGTCTCACTAGCCCTTAAAACTCAAGCATCTGTAAGAGTTTTACCCATCATTTATTTTATTTTACAGGTGATATGCAATTCCAGGATACACCTGTAAAGATAACGCCTAATACACCACAGCTGGCAGATATATATCCTTCTGCTTTCAAGGTTTGTGGTAGTATAACACCTCACCACTTAACAACTGGTGTTGCGGAAAGAGGCCCAAGAAATATCCTCATCTCCAAGAAAGGAAGTGAAAGTGAAAAAATTACCTTGAAGTTAAACCATGGAAGTGGCGAGTTTTGCCACTTTCTTGCCCCTGGAAAATACGAGGCTAGTGTGGAAGTGACAGAAGAGGAGAAAAATCGTGGATTACAGTAAGTGTTAATAGAATATCACACACCAAAAAAATGATCATAATGAAGATACAAGCACTGTCCATTAGAAAGGACATAGACCCACATTTTTTCACATATCCTATAGATCATACCTGTAATTATAATCCCTTGCTGTGAGTGGAACCTGTCAGTATTTTTATCATTCCATCTATGAATAGAATAAAACATAAATGTAGAATACATATTTGTCAGGTGATTTTGCCAGTATGTTAGGCAACAGCATATGAAATTCAGGTTACATAAGCTTTGTATTGATTTTTTGTTGATAATAGTTTGATTCCTAAGTAGGCTGACTAATATCTTATACATCACCACATTTTTACACTTACAAATTCATCCGCACCCTTCCTATGTTCATTCCAAACTAAACATCCTTCACGGAGAGATGAAATAGACTGTTTAGCAATAGAGAATAACTGAGCTTTTTCAGTTTATTAAATGTGGTTGATAAAAAAAATGATTAAATATGTTTGATAAAAAATAATAAAGTAAAGTAAAGGTAACCACCCACCAAATAGTGGAGGCACATAAACAAGACTGAAAATTTTGCTAACTTTAGGACCAATACTTTTCCACGAGCAAGAGTACACAAACACTCTCTCTCTCTCTCTCTCTCTCTCTCTCTCTCTCTCTCTCTCTCACACACACACACACAACACACACACACACACCACACAGAAAGGGAAAAGGAAGTGGATGAAGATGAGATGGAGGATGTGATACTGTGAGAAGAATTTGACAGGGCACTGAGAGATGTAAGTTCAAACAAGACACATGGGATAGATGACATTGCTTCAAAATTTTTAAGACTCTTGGGAGATCCAACAATGACAATACTGTTCCACCTGCTGTGCAGGATACATGATACAGCCAAAATTCCCATAGCCT
This sequence comes from Schistocerca cancellata, assembly GCF_023864275.1. Lineage (NCBI taxonomy): Eukaryota > Metazoa > Arthropoda > Insecta > Orthoptera > Acrididae > Schistocerca > Schistocerca cancellata. The sequence continues at coordinate 453,333,429 of NC_064626.1, read as the reverse complement.
TCAAGAAGAATGTAATATCCCAGTATTAAAGAAGACAGGTGTGAGTATTACTGAAGCATTATTGCTGTAAGTCATGACCGCAAAATACTTAATTGAATTATTTACAGAAAAATGGAAGGGAAGTAGGAACACACTAGGCAATACTAACCGTATGATTTATCATAGATTATAGATTGAAGAAAGGTAAACCAACATTTATAATTTGTGAATTTGAAACAATACACTATTTGAAATCTTGAAATTGTTGGTGATTTAATGCAGGTGTTGAAAGGTTATTTAAACTTATACAGAAACCAGGCTGCTGTTAGAAGATCAGATGACGTAAAAGGGAGGCAGTAGCTGAGAAGGGAGAGAGTCAGATTTGTAGCCTAAAATCCATATTGTTCAATTTGTTCATGGAGAAAGCAGTAATGGAAACCAGGGAGAAATTTGGAAAAGACATTAAATGTTAGGAAAAAGAAATAAAAAGAAAACTTAGTTTGCCGATGGCATGTAATCGTATCTGAGAGAGCACACGACTTGGTAGATGAGGTGAATAGAATGGATACAGCTGAAAAAAAGAGGTTATAAGATGATAAATAAAAATAATACAAGCATAACGGAATGCAATCATCTTAAATAAGGTGATGCAAAGATAATTAAATTAAGGAATGACACTAAAAGTATAAGGGATGTTCAAAAAGAAACAAGCTGGAGTTTGGAAAGTGCAAACCAGTGACAGGAAGGTAATATCGTGGCAAGTATAACGATGTGTGGTTCTGATCAGAGTGTGGAAGTTCACAGCCAGTCGCTAGATGGCACATGTGCACGTCACGTGACTATACAGAGTTAGCAGCAGCATGCATCAGTCGTCCAGCACTGCCAGTGGCATTGCAAACAGTGATGCGGAGGCATCCACAGAAGAGGAAAGAGGTGTTGTGTGTTTTGTGACAGTGGAAGGTGTAGGAAGAACGGACATTCATCGACAAATGTCACAAGTGTACGGCAAACACTGCATGTCCCTTGCAAAGATCAAGGCATGGCACAAGTGCTTCAGGGAAGGATGGGTGCCGTTATTTAATGATACATGGTCTAGAGCACCACACTAGTTTACCGATGAAATCATCCAGCTGGTGGATGCACTCATTACCCAGGACTGCCGAATGATAGTGAAAGCAATAGCTGCCGTGGTCAGATTCAGCATCAGAAGTGTTCACACCATCATGAAGGAACGACTGCATATGCGCAAACTGTGTGCCCAATGGGCACCCCACAGTCTAAAACCACACCAGGAAGCATGTCAAATGGCCCACTGTCTTGCTCATCTGCTGCACTATGCTCTGGAAGGGAATGCATTCCTGGCATGAGTGGTGGCTGGAGATAACTCATGGTGTCATCACTTCGTACCAGAATCAAAATGACGAAGTCTCCAGTGGAAGCATCCAGGGTCATCACTACCACGAGAAAAAGCCAAGGCTATCCACACGAGTGCAGGAAAGGTTATGCAGACATTCTTCTTTGACCAAAATGGCCCCCTTCTGATTCACTTCCTGCAGCATGGGACAACAGTGAATGCCTAGCGTTACTCACAAACCTTCACCACCCTTCGCCAAGCGATCAAATCAAAATGTCCAGGCAATCTCACCTGTGGGATCATTCTACTCCATGACAATGCAAAGCTTCATACAGTCAACACAGTCACAGCACTCCTGCAGATATTAAAATGGGAGGTTCTTGGCCACCCTCCATACAGTCAGGACCTCTCTCCCTGTGAATACGCCATTTTTGGTCCCCTTAAAAGGGCTCTGAGGGGCAAACAAGTCACCTCGGACAATGAAATCCAGCTGTACATGTGGAACTGGTTAATGTCGAAGCCCTGGGAATTTTATGAGGCGACCATTCACTGAAGAAAACAGCTTGGTGGAATGACACAGTCAAGGCAGCCTGTAAAAGGAAAAAGAAGGCATATCAAAAATGGCTACATACTAGAACTCAGGTAGACAGAGAAAGTTATGTTGAAGAAAGAAACAAAGCCAAACAGATAATTACAGCATCCAAGAAGATATCTTGGGAAGACGTTGGAAACAGGTTGGAGACTTTGGGTCGAGCTGCTGGAAAACCATTCTGGAGTGTAATTAGCAGTCTCTGAAAGGGAGGTAAGAAGGAAATGACAAGTATTTTGGACAGGTCAGGAAAACTGCTGGTGAATCCTGTTGATGCCTTGGGCAGATGGAGGGAATATTTTGAAGAGTTGCTCAATGTATGTGAAAATACGATCAGTAATGTTTCAGATTTCGATGTACAATGGGACAGGAATGATGATGGAAATAGGATCACATTTGAGGAAGTGGAGAAAATGGTCAATAGATTGCAGTGCAATAAAGCGGCTGGGGTGGATGAAATTAAGTCGGAACTCATCAAATACAGTGAAATGGCAGGTCTTAAATGGCTACACAGGATAATTGAAATGACGTGGGCATCGGGACAGGTTCCATCAGACTGGACGAAATCAGTAATCACACCAATCTTTAAACATGGAAACAGAAAAGATTGTAACAACTACAGAGGTATCTCTTTGATCAGCATTGTGGGTAAAATCTTCTCAGGTATTGTTGAAAGGAAAGTGCGAGTATTAGTTGAGGACAAATTGGATGAAAATCAGTGTGGGTTTAGGCCTCTTAGAGGTTGTCAGGACCAGATCTTTAGCTTACGGCAAGTAATGGAGAAGTGTTACGAGTGGAACAGGGAATTATATCTATGTTTTATAGATCTAGAAAAGGCATATGACCAGCTTCCTAGGAGGAAGTTATTGTCTGTTCTACGTGATTATGGAATAGGAGGCAAACTTTTGCAAGCAATTAAAGGTCTTTACATAGATAGTCAGGCAGCAGTTAGAGTTGACGGTAAATTGAGTCCATGGTTCAGAGTAGTTTCAGGGGTAAGACAAGGCTGCAACCTGTCTCCACTGTTGTTCATATTATTTATGGATCATATGTTGAAAACAATAGACTGGCTGGGTGAGATTAAGATAGGTGAACACAAAATAAGCAGTCTCGCATATGCGGATGACTTAGTTGTGATGGCAGATTCTATTGAAAGTTTGCAAAGTAATATTTCAGAGCTAGATCAGAAATGTAAGGACTATGGTATGAAGATTAGCATCTCCAAAACAAAAGTAATGTCAATGGGAAAGAAATATAAATGGATTGAGTGCCAAATAGGAGGAACAAAGTTAGAACAGGTGGATGGTTTCAAGTACTTAGGATGCATATTCTCACAGGATGGCAACATAGTGAAAGAACTGGAAGCAAGGTGTAGCAAAGCTAATGCAATGAGCGCTTAGCTACGATCTACTCTCTTCTGCAAGAAGGAAGTCAGTACCAAGACTAAGTTATCTGTGCACTGTTCAATCTTTCGACCAGCTTTGTTGTATGGGAGCAAAAGCTGGGTGGATTCAGGTTACCTTATCAATAAGGTTGAGGTTATGGATATGAAAGTAGCTAGGATGATTGCAGGTACTAGTAGATGGGAACAATGGCAGAAGGGTGTGCACAATGAGGAAATCAAAGAAAAACTGGGAATGAACTCTATAGTTGTAGCAGTCAGGGCGAACAGGCTTAGATGATGGGGTCATGTTACACGCATGGGAGAAGCAAAGTTACCCAAGAGACTCATGGGTTCAGCAGTAGAGGGTAGGAGGAGTTGGGGTAGACCAAGGAGAAGCTACCTGGATTCGGTTAAGAATGATTTTGAAGTAATAGGTTTAACATCAGAAGAGGCACCAATGTTAGCACTGAATAGGGGATCATGGAGGAATTTTATAAGGGGGACTATGCTCCAGACTGAACGCTGAGAGGCATAATCAGTCTTAAATGATGATGATGATGGCCATTCACTGCCCACTGTGGTGGGAAACAAGTGTCTCAACAGCCAGAGTCAATACTTCTAACATACAGATACTCGTTTCTGTAATTATGCCTCTGGCTCATTTCTTTTTAAACGCCCCTTATAATATATGAATTTTGCTGTTTGGGAAGCAAATTAACTGACAGCAGCAGAGGTAAAGGAGATACAAAATGCAGACTTGATATTGGAGGAGAACCTTTTTTGAAGAAAAGAAATTTGTTAATGTCAAACATAAATATAAGCGTTAGAAAGTCTTGTCTGAAACTATTTGTCTTGAGTGGACCAATATATTGAAGTGAGACACAGACAACGAACATTACAGGCAAGAAAATAGAAGCTTATAAAATGTGGTGCTACAGAAGATTGATGAAGATTATATGGGCTGAATGTGTAAGTAATGAAGTTGCACTGAGTCAAACCAGGGAGAAAAGGAATTTATGACGCTTCAGTGTAAAAGAAGGAATAGATTGATAGGACACGTCCTGAAGTGTTACAGAATAATTTGCTTGGGAATGGGGAAAATTATAAAGATGAATTTTGCTGTTTGAGAAGCAGATTAACTGATAGCAGCAGAGGTAAATAAATTGCAGACTTACTACTGCTCAACAATTTCTGCACTCTTTCTTATCACCTCCTCCTAATTAATGTCCACTCACCCTCATTGTGCACTGCTGTGTGCCAACACACCCACTGGTCTTCTCTCCTTCTCTGCTCCTCTCCTTTTCTGCCCCTGCCTCCCTTCCCAACCCGGAGCATCCTGACAGCACAGAGCATTCTTGTCCTGCCACCTACGCCGTGCATGCTCCGTTAGGCAACACTGACTCCCTGCAGCTGTAACCTACTATCCCTCCCCTTACCATGCCCCACTTTGGATTGCTGCTTCTGCTCGATGTGATACAGTTTCCTTCTGGCTGGAGGTGCTGGAGACAGTGATCGTGTGCATGTGAAGTGTGCTCGTTTGTGTGAATGAGTGAGTGTGTTTCTTTTCCTTTCTGATGAAAGGTTTGACTGTAAGCTCAGTGTGTAAGTCTTTATGCTGTGCCTGTCTGCAACTCAGTTGTGTCATCTTCAAGATGAGTAGCAATCTATACTTTACATAACATTTTTGATATTCCGTGGACTTTCCATTGTTTCATTTTTCCTTTGTTATACACAAGATGTACATCTGACACAATCAGCTGCTTTCAGCCTCTATGCCCATTTTCAGGATATAAATATGTACATATAACCCAGGAAAATGTACTCAAAGTCCAATTACATGTACACCTGTACACAATTATATCATCTGATCTGAAACTTGTTTAGCAGTAAATAGTGTCTTTCTGCACTCAATCACTTTTGCACACTTTTCATATGTGTTGCATGTGTGCCTCTAGGTCAGAAATCCTTCGGTACCTAATATAAGTAGTCAATACAGGAAATTTGGAATTAAAATACACTAGAGCTAAAATTATATATGGTCAGCACATCAAAAGAATATTATATAAATTAAAAATGAAGTGATAGAACCACTTAAAAACTTTTGTATTTAGGACAGCTAAAGATAATCATGGATTTTCAGTATGAAAACCATTCAAAAGCTGATTGTTGCTCAACAAGCAGTTGGGTGAATTGCTAGGACGATATGAAGGGACCAAGAAGACAACATAATGGAAGGTGAGCAGATAACACTAGAAAACATGAAGAAGCATCAAGAATGTGTACAGCTGCAGCATGTGATGCAAAACAACTCTGGGGTCCTACAATTAGTTGAAGTTTTAAATTGATGATGCTTACAGGAAGTAATAAAGTAGAAACCTCTTGCTAACAAGTTACTGATGGCCGAGAATCAGTTGCCAGCATCTATTTTGAACTGTTTTACTACACAGGTTGGATAAGCTACTGGACATTATTGATGATTGTGGTCACTGAAAATTATTGTGCCGCAGGAAAGCATGTAATTGCCAGAGTCATAACATTATTTAAACACTTTAAAGAACCATTGTGAATATAAACCCAAAAAATTGGCAGCAAGAAATAATGCCCTGAGAAAATTGGTGTACAGCAAACGTGATGCAAACCAACAGTACCACCAACCATATCAGATCTACCAACCACCAACAAAACCTTCACTTTGACAGTTGCCATCGATTCCATACCAAGAAGTCCCTTCTACACAGCCTAGCCAATCATGGCCGTTGCATCTGTAGTGATGAGCAATCTCGCTTGAAATACACAAAGGGTCTCACTGAGGCATTCGTGGACCATAATTACCATCCCAACCTTGTACAGAAACAGATGTCCCTGGTCCCTCACCTCTTGAAGTCCCACGGCCTGGTCACAGATGAGCATTCCCCTTGTGATCCAGTTTCACCGAGTACTGAGGCAACTAAATGATATTCTATTGCTTCTCACCATGTTCTGATAAGAGGACTGGCCTATCCACTATCCTTACCATTCCTCCCACATTGGTATTCCACCGCCTGCCGAACCTATACAGTATCCTCACCCATCCCTACACAACTCCTGCTCCCTATCCCGTGTCTCATGGCTCATATCCCTGTAATAGACCTAGATGCACGACCTGTTCCATACATCCTCCCACCACCAGCTACTCTATTCAGGTCACAAACATCACCTATCATATCAGAGGTAGGACAACCAACAAGCTGTCTGTCCACATGAATGGCCACCGACGAACTGTGGCCAAGAAACAGCTGGACCACTCCATTGCTGAGCAAGTCACCTAACATGACGTTTTTGATTTCAATGATTGCTTCACAGCCTGTGCCATCTGGATCCTTCCTAGCAACTCAATGCTTTTCTGAATTACGCATGTGGGAACTCTTCCTATAGTGTGACAACTCTCCCTGTAGCATAACCTACGTTCAAGTAGCCCTCCTGGCCTCAGCCTTCATTAGTTGTTGTCCTACATCCAGCTACCCCCTCGCCAGTTTACACTCCGACACCACACAATCCTCTGTTCCACCAATGTACCCACAGTCTTTTTACTCCTCTCATTTTATGCTGCCCATCTCCCCCCCCCCCCCCCCAAACCCCCACGCCCCTCTCTCTTCCTGTCCTCTGTATAACGTTCCGACTTCATGTAGCCTCTCTCTCTCTCTCTCTCTCTCTCTCTCTCTCCCTCTCCCTCTCCCTCTCCCTCTCCCTCTCCCTCCCTACCTCCCCTTATCCATGTATTCTCCCACAAGTAGCCCTTTACATTTTCTCACCGCTATCCTGCTATCCCTCCCCTCCCCTTCCCTTCCCTTCCTCAGCCTCCTCCTCACCCCGTCAAAAAATCTCTTTGTTGTGCCTATCTGTGACTCATCATCTCCGCTACGTGGTGATTAGTAATCTATCCTTTCCATAATATTGCATTATTCCTTCCTTGATTTTCAGTTGTTTGATTTTGCCTAAAGGCTTTTCTTCCATCCCGTAAACCAGTGCTGTTTTCCTTTGTTACTACTTTTTCCCTTTGTTACTAATTTTCTAAAGCACTGCTATACTTGGTGTCTACCTTGCTTTCTCTTCTTTCCTGTGTGTCACTTGTCGCCATTCAAACTGCATCACATGTTCAACTTATGAGCCACACTGCATCGACCATCTGCGCACAGCAGATGGCTACAAGACCGCACTAATTGTTGGTGCTGCATCTCATGTCCCACATTACTCCCACCGGTATCGTTAATCCTAGACCTTCAAATTGATCACTCTGTCTGCATCACTCTTGCATATTTTAGCATGTTATTTTCCGTACCTTCCTGGACCACACAAACTTGTACCTCATCCTACCATTTCCTCCCCAACCCCCACTCTTTCTTCTCTCTTATTCCATATCACATATACTAACCTCACCCAATCTAGTCACACCTGCTGCCCCTTTCTTTACTCTTATCCACCCACAGACTTGCAACCCACATTACACTTTTTTTATTTATTTTTTCTTTGATCTCAGTATGTTTTCATGTCAATTTCAGTTGGCTTTCACTCTAGACCTACTTCATCAGATTTCATCTTGTTTCCCCATATTTCATATGTGATTTTTTTCCCACATACTTTGGTGTATTTTTGTGAACTTTTTGCGTGTTATATATGTATTTTTAGATGTTTTTATCCTCCACAAAGAATCCTTGCTCCTTCCATCAGAGTCAATACAGGAAAGTTTCCTTATCCCTAGCCATAACCAAGTGTCACGTACTGTTCATGCGTTGTTACTTGGCTCATGGAATCCCCCCCCCCCCCCCCCCCCAAATGACCTTACCATCAAATTACCCCTCTCCAGCTGCAAACTTTCCTTCCACAATGACCTCCATCTGTTCAGATTCTTCCAGTCCTTAATCCTCACCAACAAAGTCCTGCAAAATCACATCAATCAGGCTCATGCAATACCTCCTCTCCATCTGTAAAATTTTCTTGCTATACGATCTGAAATTCCTGTATCCCATATCACACCCTGAGTCTTGCTCTCCAGGAGTGTACACAGTGCCACCTCAATAAACTCTCCAACCTGTTCACTTCTTACTCCTGCCTTGGACTACCACTATCCACCACCTCTACAACAACCTCCAAATCTCCCCCCACATACCCTCATAGGTGACAGACCCCGCCATGCAGACCTACAAAGTTTACCCCACCCTCAAAAACCCCTCCCACCACCATACAGAATCCAGAACCTAACCAGACCTGAAACATGCCTTAGCCCCACAGAAATATCAGTCCTTTCATGCAGGACTTGTTAAAGACCTTCTCTCCTTCCCCCACTCCCTACAGTGGAAACACTTTTTTGTAACCTGCTCTACAAGTTGGGCTCAACCAAAGACCAATGTTGAACCCTGCCACACTTAGTTCACTCCTCCTCCCAACTGTGATCCAGCCTAACTACCCCCAAATCACCCCCTGTTAACTCCCCAGAATTCTTTAACCTCAAACCTTGGTGTACCAATGTATGCAAAACTCCAATTTGGATGCGACGAATTGATATTGTGGTGAACAGCATATACCAACTGCGAGAATCAGATGTTCCATGATACAAATGCATCTCTGTGTCTTACTGAACCAAAGATTTGTTTTATGGACTCGTTGTGAAGGAAATGGAGAGATTGGATGTGTGAGAGGAGACTGGAAAGAGAGAGAGAGAGAGAGAGAGAGAGAGAGAGAGAGAGAGAGAGAGTGTATTGTCTTGAGATGCCATTATGATATGTAGTAAATGTTCAAATAGTTTTTTGCACAAAATACAATCCAATAACTAACATTGAGTACTCAAGTTATGTACCGTATTTACTCAAATCTAAGCCGCACTTTTTTTCCGGTTTTTGTAATCCAAAAAACCGCCTGCGGCTTAGAATCAAGTGCTAAGTAAGCGGAAGTTCTGAAAAATGTTGGTAGGTGCCGCCACAACTGACTTCCGCCGTCGAATATATGTAGCGCTGCATAGGCATGCTTTGCCGGCACAAAGATAAATACTAGTGCCAAAACCTCCGCGTCAGTAAAAAAAAAAAAAAAAAAAAAAAAAGAGAGAGAGAGAGAGAGAGAGAGAGAGAGAGAGAGAGAGAGAGAGAGAGAGAGAGGGGTGGAAGACGAGCCTTCTTCTCCGCCCCAAGTTTCGACCACTCCATTTTTTACATTATCCACGAAGTAAATACAAATTCCGTATTGTTCATCTTCGAATGTAGCAGCATTTCAATGTTGAATGTACTACGAAAATCCAACTGGCAAGACTGGGATGTTTTGTCAATATGGCCAACCCTACGTTCTGAATTTTTTCCTACCTGTGAGAAGAGATGGTTGCTAATAGGAACTTTTATGAATTGTGAATCACATACAGTATTCTCTTCGCCATAAGAATAATACGAATATAAATATTTTGTCATGTATTCTTTTGTGTTTGCTGCTATCTCATTTAAATCCTGTCTGCCTAATAAACTACGAAACTAGGGTGAGACAGCAAACGCGGAAGAATATACATATCATGTCGTGTTTATATTCATATTATTCTTATGCCTAATAATGATACAGTCAGAAATGAAGCACGGCAATTGACTCGATTTTTAAATCTAAGATGACTCTAATTTCTGTGCAGAATGTAATGTACTAAAGAGGCGTCTGCAAAGATTTTCAAACAGAGAAAATTTTTTGCTAAACTCTCGTTCAGAACGCCTTCTATCAAAAGCAGTCTATTATTTGGTTCTTGTTGATCATTATCAAAGAAAGCAGCAGTGTAAGTAACAACAAGTAGCAGTCTCTTGCCATTGTTTTGCAATGAATCGATTCCTCTCTTTTTTTATTGTAAGCGGTGGTAGCGCGCACGAAAACAAGCCATTCCGCGAGCGGGTACAGGCCCTAAACACTCATTATCAGAATGCAACAAACAACTCATGACACAGTACAGTAATGCATTTTCAGCTTAGAGTGACGTAAACACCTATAACAAAAAGAACGGCACTTAGATCAAAGCAAAATAAGCAATCAATTCAAACCAGACGAAGCATGTGAAAAAGGAAAGGTACCCGTATAAATACAGACGGAGCGCATGACGCATAGCAATGGCTTCCTAGTAAAGCTTAACTGCTAAGCTTACGACTCGAACCTACTGTAGCTGTATCGTCATTCATTCGACCTAAATTGTGTCTCATATTACAATGGACGAACTTTGTTTCGATTTGGAGGTGTGACCTAAAACTTTTCTCTCCCCTTGCATTCAAATTTCAGGTGCGGCTTAGATTTGGGAAAATTTTTTTTCTTGATTTCGAGTCTCATTTTTCAGGTGTGGCTTAGATTCGAGTGCGGCTTAGATTCGAGTAAATACGGTATATCTCCATACCGAAATTAATTATCATGGTACAGATATTATGAGACAAGGATCGTTCGGAGGTGAGGTTTGGAAAGATAGTGCGAACCTGCATTTTCTGCAGTCGAGATTTGTCTTGATATCTCTCAATTAATAAACTTTAACTTGCTAAATAGTTGGACCTATCATCCAGACTCGTCAAACAAAATAGCGCACAGTTGTGCCGAGCGATCCGCGTAGCGAGTAAAGGTTTTAGAGATTTCAGGTGGAGCAGATAACAACGAGGAATTTCTGCAAGATCGCCACTGCAGAATACAGCTTTTGCTCTCCTGTGGTATTTAAACTGAAATATTTATATTTTCCAGGGTCTCAGGAAAGTAAAGATAAAAGGAAATAAGAATTAAGCTAAACCAACTAAAACCAATAACTATACCAATAATTAAAATAAAAGTACACATAAAGAATATTTATTTACAATAATAAATAAATAAAGAATATTTTTAATTAACTAAGCAATAGTAATAGATTTAAATCTGCAAAAAAAAATGGCAATCCACCTTCTAAAAACGTATCCCAACCTTATAATGCTACCTGTTGACAGAGGCTCCACCACTGTTGTTTTGAACCGCAAAGATCACCTCTCAGAAGGACTCTGCCAGCTGTCAGATTCATCCACCTACAAATCCTGCCACGATGATCCCATTCCAGAAATCAGGCAAGATTTCCAGTCTCTCCCCAAATCCTTAGGCTCATCTCAGAATCTATCCCTAGAGTGGCTGTGTACTGATAATGTTGTGCATAAAATAAGTTACTTTGATAGTGTAATGAGCTTAAACTAAACATATTATGGTAAGTACATGTGGATTAGTAATTGTTCTCTGTATGTAACTAAAAGTACGGCGATCTGCTGAAAGAACAGGGACATATTGTGTTTTGTATTTAACTTGTGCACAATGGCCAGACCAGTTCAGAAAATTTGAATATTATTTACGAAATAAGTGAGGAGGAAGTGTGAATAAACTGTGTTCCTGTAACAAAACAGCAAGAAAAGGCATGAGTTGTGCAAAGTGTAACAGGAAATTCCATTATTTGTGTGTAAATGCAACGAATAGAGTGAAAAGCTGGAAATGCAGTGATTGTTTTCGTACTGAATGTGACAATAGGGCCGAAATTAAAACAGACCCATTAAAAACTTGTGTGTGCAAAAAGTTAAAGAATGAAGTCAGAATACTAAGAAAGGAACATAAGTATTCTAAAACAATTATATGTGTACTAAAAAATGAACTACAGAAGCGAAAATCAGCCAAGAAAGAAATGTGTAAAAACTACAGATTCGAGGTGTCCAACATAAAGCATGATTTATAACACTGAACGCAGTTCTGAAAGGAAAGCAATCTAAGGGTGCAGCAGTGAAAATGCAAACCTTTGTCCAGAGAGTGAGTCAGTGAGTAGGAGACCCAAAATATTCGTTGCCTCTGATAGCCATGGCAGAGACTGTGTGAGAAACATTTTAAATTTAGCTTCAAATGAATATGACGTTGAAGGAAAGGTGATACCAGGTGCCGCCACTAGTGTAATGTTTAAAAAATGCAATGATCTGCATGAGCTGACAAATGAAGATTTTGCAATTATGTGGACAGGGGCTAATGACAGCAAAGAATGAAGCCAACTTGGCAATTTCTTCACCGCAAAAAGCCTTGTCAGCATTACAAAATACAAATGTGATTGTAGTTGGAGTATCACACAGGTATGATCTGCCTGAATTGTCTTGTGTAAACCAAGAAATTCAATCCACAAACAGAAAAATAAATACTCCTAGGAACGAGGACTATATACAGCACATGGACAGTACTTAAATGCAACTGCTAAAGAACTAATTGCCACAAGGATTTATATGAATCAGTGGAAACAAGCAGGGAAGTGCACAAAACAGCAGTAGAACTTAAATGGAAGGATGCTGCAGTCTCAGATAAAGAATCAGTGAAAATTTTTACTGACACAACTCCAGCACAAATAACAACAGAATCCTTAAAAGTGAATTCTGTATGTGTGGACAGGACAGTTACTCAAGAAATAAACATACCCAAGAGATCAATACAAAAGTTAGAAGAAGCAGCAAATGATGTGGCAGAAAAGAAGACACCGTTTAAGAAGAGAGACCTACTTTCAAAAAGAAGAATAGCAACTCGAGCCCAAGGAGTGAAAATACCTACAGGTGGAATACGCCAGTCAACCCGTAGAAAAAAAACCACAACCAAGCGACCAGGATTTTTGGTGGGATCAGCAGTGGTTTCACAGAAGGAAGCAGTTAACAAAGTGAGTCATCAAGTGGATGAACAGGTACATGATTATCGTACCACAGGTGATCACAGTGCAACAAGGTTAAAGACATTAACTGAACCTACAACTTCAAATATAGAGTCAAATTGCTCTCGGAGGAATACAGACAAACTACTTACTTTTCTACAAGTTAACATTTGTTGTATTAGAAATAAGATTTTAGAATTAGAACATTTATGTAACACCGAGCATGTAGATGTTACATGTATATCAGAGCAGTGGCTAACCCAAGAACAAGTAAATATATATTTTTCCCCAAGGGTATGTTGTAGGAGACATGATATGTAGAAAACAGAGAAAGGATGGCGAGGCTGGAATTTTTGTCAAAGAAGGAATAAAGTTTTCCGGAATTGATGTATCTCTGTACTCCTCAGAACTAGATGGGGAGTTTAGCTGTGTGAAACTAATGAATGAAAATACAGTGCTAGTTAGTCTATATAGATCACCAGATGGTGATGTAAATTTGTTAATTGAAAAATGTGAACTAATGGTTAAAAAGATATTGAAGATTAAGACAAGAATTTCTATCTGTGGTGATTTCAACATAGAAATGGCAAACACACAGAGGCTAGTTACTAAGACATTCTTGAATATGCTAAGATCATTGGACCCCTATTGTACAAATAACCATGCCACACGTAAGAATGCCTGCATAGACAATATTGTTGTGAATTTCCATAGGGAAGATTTTACAGTCAGTCTTGCAGGAAGTGGACTTGCAGATCATGAGCCACTACTCCTTACACTCTGTGAGAAGCAACCAGTTAAAATTGAAGACTCTAAAGTAGTAATGGTACGAGGGCAAAAGGAAGAGTACATAAGTATGTTTGTTGATAGATTAGGAAGTGCAGATTGGGACTTTATACACTCCTGGAAATGGAAAAAAGAACACATTGACACCGGTGTGTCAGACCCACCATACTTGCTCCGGACACTGCGAGAGGGCTGTACAAGCAATGATCACACGCACGGCACAGCGGACACACCAGGAACCGCGGTGTTGGCCGTCGAATGGCGCTAGCTGCGCAGCATTTGTGCACCGCCGCCGTCAGTGTCAGCCAGTTTGCCGTGGCATACGGAGCTCCATCGCAGTCTTTAACACTGGTAGCATGCCGCGACAGCGTGGACGTGAACCGTATGTGCAGTTGACGGACTTTGAGCGAGGGCGTATAGTGGGCATGCGGGAGGCCGGGTGGACATACCGCCGAATTGCTCAACATGTGGGGCATGAGGTCTCCACAGTACATCGATGTTGTCGCCAGTGGTCGGCGGAAGGTGCACGTGCCCGTCGACCTGGGACCGGACCGCAGCGACGCACGGATGCACGCCAAGACCGTAGGATCCTACGCAGTGCCGTAGGGGACCGCACCGCCACTTCGCAGCAAATTAGGGACACTGTTGTTCCTGGGGTATCGGCGAGGACCATTCGCAACCGTCTCCATGAAGCTGGGCTACGGTCCCGCACACCGTTAGGCCGTCTTCCGCTCACGCCCCAACATCGTGCAGCCCGCCTCCAGTGGTGTCGCGACAGGCGTGAATGGAGGGACGAATGGAGACGTGTCGTCTTCAGCGATGAGAGTCGCTTCTGCCTTGGTGCCAATGATGGTCGTACGTGTGTTTGGCGCCGTGCAGGTGAGCGCCACAATCAGGACTGCATACGACCGAGGCACACAGGGCCAACACCTGGCATCATGGTGTGGGGAGCGATCTCCTACACTGGCCGTACACCACTGGTGATCGTCGAGGGGACACTGAATAGTGCACGGTACAGCCAAACAGTCATCGAACCCATCGTTCTACCATTCCTAGACCGGCAAGGGAACTTGCTGTTCCAACAGGACAATGCACGTCCGCATGTATCCCGTGCCACCCAACGTGCTCTAGAAGGTGTAAGTCAACTACCCTGGCCAGCAAGATCTCCGGATCTGTCCCCCATTGAGCATGTTTGGGACTGGATGAAGCGTCGTCTCACGCGGTCTGCACATCCAGCACGAACGCTGGTCCAACTGAAGCGCCAGGTGGAAATGGCATGGCAAGCCGTTCCACAGGACTACATCCAGCATCTCTACGATCGTCTCCATGGGAGAATAGCAGCCTGCATTGCTGCGAAAGGTGGATATACACTGTACTAGTGCCGACATTGTGCATGCTCTGTTGCCTGTGTCTATGTGCCTGTGGTTCTGTCAGTGTGATCATGTGATGTATCTGACCCCAGGAATGTGTCAATAAAGTTTCCCCTTCCTGGGACAATGAATTCACGGTGTTCTTATTTGAATTTCCAGGAGTGTATATAATTGTCAATGTGGGAAAAGGGAAGCTGAAATTACCTTGATAACTTCTTTAAAAAGTATACAGATTTGTGATATACTAGTAAAAAAATTAGATAGCCAAGTGAAATGAAAAAAAAAGTCTGAACTGGTTTACAGAAGAGCTAACAGAAATTAGAGGAAACATGCGTATGCTGTACCAGATGCATAAGCAAGCTGCTAACCAAGGGGCAAAACAGAGTGTGAACATTCATAGGTCGTATCTGAAACTCAAAAAATTCTACAAAGCTGAACTACTTCTGCCAAAAAAACAAGCAGTGGAAAACTATATAGAAAGGGCTCCCAATAAATGTAAGGCAGCCTGACAAATAATAAAACAAGACAATACACCAAAATGCACAGAAAAAGCTCTGCTTGAACCTGAGGAAAAAGAATTAAGTAACTGTATTAAAGCAACAAATTCATCTGCAATGGACCTTGTTGTAACACCACTGCCTGTTAACCTGGTATTTCAGTGGAGGGCTGTCACACCTGCTGATGTTATAAAAGCTGAATCCAAATTTTCAGGTTCTAAGAGTATAGACTGTTATTGGTTATCAAATAACATAATTTAAAAAACAATACACTCAATCACCAAATCATTAGCTTTTATTTTTATTAAATGTGTGGAATTTGGAGTTTTTCCGGATGCACTTACGGTATCAAAAGTTGTCCCAGTTTTTAAAAAAGGGGACAAACATCTTCCCCAAAGCTACAGACCAGTCTCCATTGTTCCAATATTCTCAGATATTTGAGGCACTGATACACACACAAATAAGCAGCTTCTTTGAAAACCACAATATCCTATGTAGCAATCAGTTTGGTTTTTGCAAGAGGAAAAACACAACTAGGGCCATCTTGGAAATCATTGACCAAACATTAACAGCCTTTGAAAAAAATGACACGGATTTACTTATATTATATGTCCTAAGCAAATCTTTCGATTGCATTGCTGTTCATGTACTACTTGGGAAATTAGAGTTTTATGGGGTGAGACGGAGCACTTTAGCTGTGATAAATTCATATTTAAGTAACCGAAAACCATTTGTGTCTGTCAGAAATGTAAATTCTTCCATACTGGAAATCAGGACAGGGGTCTATCCTTGGACCCTTCTTCTTCATTATAACTGTTAATGATTTGCCTAAAAACATAGTCCACCCTGTTGTATGTTACGCTGACAATACAGCACTACTTACCACACATCAGAACATTTCAGATCTGAATAACCTAACAAAAGAAACACCTGATAAAACCCAACAACTTTTAATGGGAATATCAAATAAGGTAGGTAATAAGTCAGTAAACTCTTAGGTATTCACATTGACTCAAAACTCTATTGGGAGGAACATGTCAATCACGTATGTGAAAAAATATCTCAGGAGGCATATCATCTGTTGAACCTAAGGTAGGTAGTGAGCTTGTACCTTAGGGTGACATACTTTGGGCTATTCCAGTCACATATTTCATATGGTCTGATTATATGGGGGCACTCCCCTTACATCAAGAACATCTTGAAATTACAAAAAAAAGTCTTATGTATAATATGTAAAAGAGGTCATAGGGATCACTGTAGTCCTCTTCCCCAGACTCAGAATACTCACAATTATAAATTTATACATCTATGTGTCTGTACTCTATATTAAAAATAATATTTCAGAATTTATTGCCAGAGGGGAAATACATGAACACAACACCAGGGCTAAGGGTAATGTAGACATACTGTCCCAATGATCAGCAAGAACAGGAAATTACCACAAAGTAAACCCACTCAAAATGTTCAATAAACTACCAATTCATGTTCAGTCTATGGATATAATTTTGTTTAAAAAAAGTGGTACTGCTGGCTGTCAGATCATCCATTCTATGACATTAAAGAATTCTTTGAGATGCCTGAGGAGGATATTAGGATTTAAAAATTGTCTGTAGTTAAACATATTATTGTGTGCTGTGGTTAATCTTGTGTAATAACATAGTGTGTACAATACAATACTATATTATATTATATTATATTATAGCATAGCTTATTGCATTAACTTTTAGAAACTATTCTGGTGTAATTTGGTACACTGTCATGCTTCAAATGTATTCTATAATGTACTGACTCTAGTTTATTTTATTATTATGTATGTACTACTACATCTTGTATGACGAAGCCAATATCATTGTAAAATAATCTATGGTGAATAAAATTCTTGATTCTTGAGTCCATCTCTCTCCTCACCCCTACCACTCCCTACACTCCTGTCTTCTGCATGCTTCCTAAAGTCATAAACCCAACCACCCAGGATGACCCATTGTGGCCAGTTACTGTACCCTCATTGAGAGAATCACTGCTCTCGTAGACCAACACCTTCAGTCTATTACCCAGAACCTACCCTCCTATATAGAAGATATCAACCATTTCTTCCACAGACTCTCCGCAGTTCCTGTTCCGTTATCACATGGTGTCTACTCACCACTATTGATGCCACCACCCTTTGCGCTAATATCCATAATGCCCATGGCTTTATTGGTATTAAACACTGCCTTTCCCAATGCCCAATGGGTTCCAAATCAACAACTTCCTTCCTAGTCACCATCACCAACTACATCCTCACCCACAATTACTTCTCCTTTGAAGACATCACCTACAAACAAATCGAGGGTACGGTTAAGGGCACCCACATGGGACATCTTATACAAACCTATTCATGGGCTTCTAGAAGAATCTTTTCTAACCACCCAGAATCCAAAACCCTTCACCAGGTTCAGATTCATTAATGACGTCTTCATGTTGAGTTCTATTGACTAAGAATTTCAAATTGGCACCATATTTCTAGATTTCCAGAAGGCTTTTGACATTGTACCACACAAGCGGCTTATAGTGAAGTTGCTTGCTTGAATATTGTTTCGGTTATAAGAGTGGATTCGTGTTTTTCTGTCAGAGAAGTCACAGTTCGTAGTAATTGGCGGAAAGTCATCGAGTAAAACAAATGTGGTTTCTGGCATTCCCCAAGGTAGTGTTATAGGCTCTTTGCTGTTCCTTATCTATATAAACAATTTAGGAAACAATCTGAACAGTCGTCTTAGGTTGTTTGCAGATGGTGCTAGTAAAGTCATCAAAAGATCAAAACAAATTGCAAAATGATTTAGAAAAGATATCTGTATGGCAGTTGGCCCTAAATAACGAAAAGTGTGAGGTCATTCACATGAGTACTAAATGGTATCTGTTAAACTTCAGTTACACAATAAATCAGTCAAATCTAAATGCCATAAATTCAACTAAATACCTAGGAATTACAATTACAAACAACTTAAATTGGGGGGAACATATAGAAAATGTTGTGGGGTAAGGTTAACCCAAAACTGCATTTTATTGGAAGGACACTAAGAAAAATATCAGATCCACTAAAGAGACTGCCTACACTATGCTTGTTTGTCCTCTTTTAGAATGCTGCTGTGCAGTGTAGGACCCTTACCAAATAGGATTGACGGAGTACACCAAGAAAGTTCAAAAAGGGCAGCACGTTCTGTATTATCGCAAAATATGGGAGAGAGTGTCACTGAAATGATACAGGATTTGGTTGGACATCATTGAGACAAAGGCATTTTTCATTGTGGCAGAATCTTCTCAGGAAATTTCAATCACCAATTTTCTCCTACGAATGCAAAAATATTTTATTGACGCCGACCTACGTAGGGAGAAACGATCGTATTAATAAAATAAGGGAAATCAGAGCTTGCACAGAAAGATATAGGTGTTCATTCTTTCTGTGCACTATACAAGATTGAATTAATAGAGATTTATTGTGAATGTGGGTCGGTGAACCCTCTGCCAGGCACTTAAGTGTGATTTGCAGAGTATTCATGTAGATGTAGACATAGATCTGGGTTGAGGATGAGGATACACTATCCACATTCCTCCAAAACCTCAACACCTTCTCGCCCACTCATTTCATATGGTCCTACGCAACACAACAAGCCACTTTTGTCGATATTGACCTCCCCCTCAAAGATGGCTACATCAATACCTCCATCCATATCAAATCTACCGACCACCAGCAATACCTCAATTTTGACAGGTGCCACCTATTCTGTAACCAAGAAGTCCCTTCCACACAGCCTAGCCACCCATGTCTGTCGCATATGTAACCACAAACAGTCTCCCTCAAAATACACCAAGGGTCTCACTGAGACCTTCACAGACAGTATTTACCCTCCCAACCTTGTATAAAAACTGGTCTCCTGTGCCTTTTTCTCCATTTACCCACCACCTCGCAATGTTCCACCGTCCAGCCACAGAGGAGTGTTCCCCTCAAGACTCACGACCACCCAGGACTGGAGCAACTGAATCATATTCTCCACCAGGGTTTTTGTTACCTCTCACTGTTCCCTGGTGCGAGGGATGTCCTACCCACTATCCTTCTCACCCCTCCCACACTGGTATTCCACGACCCACAGAATCTACATAGTATTCTTGTCCATCCCTACACAACCCCTCCTCCCAATCCCTTGCCTCATGGCTCATATCCCTGTAATAGGCCTAGATACAAGACTTGGCCTATGCACCCTCACACCACTACCACCCATTCCAGTCCAGTCACAAGCATCAGCTATCCCACCAGAGGTAGGGTTACCGGTGAAACAAGTGTGTTGCATTCTACGTGGTCATGACAGTCAACAAGCTGTTAGTCTGCATGAGTAGCCACTGATGAACTGTGGCCCATAAACAACTGGATCACCCAGTTGCTGAACATGCTGCCCAACACAGTGTTTTCCATTTCAGTGACTGTTTGACAGCCTGTGCCATCTGAATCCTACCCATCAACACCAGGTTTTCTGTGTTGTACAGGTGGGAACTCTCCCTGCAGTATATCCCACATTCCTGTAACCCTGCTGACATCAGTCTCGGTTAGTCATTGTCATACACCCACCTATCCCCTTTCCTATTCACACTCCGGTACTACACAGTCCTCTATTCCACCAACACACCCACAGTCTTTTTACTTCTCTCCTTTTCCACTGCCCTCACCCCCGTCCTCCGTCTGACCACCTGACCAGACCTAGCTGCCCTGCCTCCTCTCCACCTTATCCCTATATGCTCCCACATGCAGCACTTTTCCTTTGCCCACCCCTGCTCTGCTATCCCTCCCTCTCCCCACCACAGCCTCCTCATTACCCCCATCAACCAGATTGCTTCTCCCATCAATTGCTGCTGCTTGCAATCTGTCCTGAGCAGCCATAGACTGTGGTCGTGTGTGTGTGTGTGTGTGTGTGTGTGTGTGTGTGTGTGTGTGTGTGTGTGTGTGTTGGGGGGGGGGGGGGGGCGTTGATCTGTCAATCTGTGTCTCACCCTCTTCACTGTATGATGAGTAGTAATCTGATGTTGTCACTCTCCATGGAATACTTTGAGAGTTCTCAGCTGGCCACAAATGGATGTAGTGCTGGGGAGGACCAACTTAGTAAGTTGGGGCCTGAAAGATGAGAATGATACTCTTTGTGAATGTGTTCAAGATTGGCAGCATATTCTGGAATGCCCCACTTCTCTGTTCCAGTTTATCTTTGGAGAGCTGGGAAGCAAATAATTGTGATGTAGCTTAGTATTGCACCAAAATTACTGTATTAAGTTGCTTATGTCTGGATTCAAAAATGGAAAAAGCGGGTCACATTTCAGTTGGCCGTGGGGTGAATTAGCTTGAAAGCCAATATCCCATGAATGTGTCCTCTTTTGCTTCAATACCACGATAAGATCTTATTGGGGCTTATGGTGGTTTATCAAAATTGATTTTATGTCATTTTGTAATTCCACTGATCTATAATTTTTGTAATGTAGCTAATATGCCTGTACCTTGTCTTAGGTGAATTCTCTTTTCTGACTATTACTTCACTGTGTGGAATTTCCTACACATTGTATTGCATCACTTATTATTATTATTATTATTATTATTATTATTATTATAAATTTTGTATCTATCTATCTTTACATCTAGATTACAATATTGTAATCTAGATGTAAAGATAGATACAAAATTTAAAATAATAATAATTTTCAATGAACTAGCTGCATTATTGCTGGTGTTCTTTCTTTTTATAGGTTTGCTCCAGTTGTTCATTCATTTGAAATCACTGATCACCCAGTTTTGTCAGGTATTGTGTTTTCACAATTGAAAGTGCAGCTCTCAGGAGAATTGCTGTGTTTGAATCCCGGTAATGACTGTGGGGATATACCAGTTGTTTTGAACACTATACCTCCGGATAATGATAATACCAAAATACCTGTTGGGATAACAGTTGCACGAGGTATGTAGGCACTCATGTTCATTTCTTATCAAAGAAGAATAAAAATTTTACCATTTAGTGTAAAATATTTAAAGTTTTTTAGATCCATGTTCCCAGAATCTAAGTATTTAGAAAAATCAGTTTAAAATTGTAGTCTTGTTTAACGCATACACGCACACACAAACAAACAAATCGACAATTACAGCTTCAGCCCATTCTCACTCTAACAAGAAGACCCACTGAGTAGGTTAATGTGGTGGGGAATTCATATACACTAAAACTTTAGACTTCTGGTTTATTCAGTTGCTAAATAACTTAAGTTGTTTAGAATAAAAGAATAATTTATATTATGTTTTAATATATTATATTTATTTGTGTAATTACATAGAAACTATAAAATCTGTGAGTTGTTATGTTTGTTTTTACGGTTTTCTCTTGCTGCAGCTTTTATTTCATATGCATTGGCTTCTCATTTTGTAATACTTTGTGTAACTCTTCATGAACTTAAGCTCTTGGAATTCTCACAGCAGAACTTCACATGAATTCCTGGTAACTTCTGCCACTGTAATTCAATGAGTATCTCTGTAACACTCTCATGCCATCTACAGGGTGTTTCAAAAATGACCGGTATATTTGAAACGGCAATAAAAACTAAACGAGCAGCGATAGAAATACACCGTTTGTTGCAATATGCTTGGGACAACAGTACATTTTCAGGCAGACAAACTTTCGAAATTACAGTAGTTACAATTTTCAACAACAGATGGCGCTGTGGTCTGGGAAACTCTATAGTACGATATTTTCCACATATCCACCATGCGTAGCAATAATATGGCGTAGTCTCTGAATGAAATTACCCGAAACCTTTGACAACGTGTCTGGCGGAATGGCTTCACATGCAGATGAGATGTACTGCTTCAGCTGTTCAATTGTTTCTGGATTCTGGCGGTACACCTGGTCTTTCAAGTGTCCCCACAGAAAGAAGTCACAGGGGTTCATGTCTGGCAAATAGGGAGGCCAAACCACGCCGCCTCCTGTATGTTTCGGATAGCCCAAAGCAATCACACGATCATCGAAATATTCATTCAGGAAATTAAAGACGTCGGCCGTGCGATGTGGCCGGGCACCATCTTGCATAAACCACGAGGTGTTTGCAGTGTCGTCTAAGGCAGTTTGTACCGCCACAAATTCACGAAGAATGTCCAGATAGCGTGATGCAGTAATTGTTTCGGATCTGAAAAATGGGCCAATGATTCCTTTGGAAGAAATGGCGGCCCAGACCAGTACTTTTTGAGGATGCAGGGACGATGGGACTGCAACATGGGGCTTTCCAGTTCCCCATATGTGCCAGTTCTGTTTATTGACGAAGCCGTCCAGGTAAAAATAAGCTTCGTCAGTAAACCAAATGCTGCCCACATGCATATCGCCGTCATCAATCCTGTGCACTATATCGTTAGCGAATGTCTCTCGCGCAGCAATGGTAGCGGCGCTGAGGGGTTGCCGCGTTTGAATTGTTGCCGTACGCGGTCGCCCTACCTTTCCAGCACGTTCATCCATCACATTCCCATTCCGTTGAAATTTTTCAAACAGATCCTTTATTGTATCACTTTTCGGTCTTTTGGTTACATTAAACCTCCATTGAAAACTTCATCTTGTTGCAACAACACTGTGTTCTAGGCGGTGGAATTCCAACACCAGAAAAATCCTCTGTTCTAAGGAATAAACCATGTTGTCTAGAGCACATTTGCACGTTGTGAACAGCACACGCTTACAGCAGAAAGACGACGTACAGAATGGCGCACCCACAGACTGCGTTGTCTTCTATATCTTTCACATCACTTGCAGCGCCATCTGTTGTTGAAAATTGTAACTACTGTAATTTCGAAAGTTTGTCCGCCTGAAAATGTACTGTTGTCCCAAGCATATTGCAACAAACGGTGTATTTCTATCGCTGCTCGTTTAGTTTTTATTGCCATTTCAAATATACCGGTCATTTTTGAAACACCCTGTAAATGTATTTGCAATGAAACATGAGAAATTCATAAACTGTTTCTTTTCTAGGTGAATTATATTCCATTAAGCTTTCTTGTGTCACGGCAGAGGGAGCCACACCAAATAATGTGCCCCAGGTAGCAAGAAATAAATAAACTTCATTTACACCCAAATTGAATAAAACACCAAACATTCATTGGGACTTTACAGTGCTTCTTGGTTCCAGTCCATCAGTAATTACTGACATTCATCTTGGAGATTTCTTAAAAGAGCGATCGTGGTGCAGCTGTATCAGTGGAGAGTGGTAGGGCTAGAGGATGCGCCAGGAGAGAGCCCTCAGATGGACTAATGACTTGGCCGATGTAATCAGGGAGTAAAGGCGAGTTGTGCACAGATGGGCCACGAGTGCAGCAGGAATTGGGCCCAGCATGGAGAATTCAGCCAAGACCTGAAGTGACAGTCTGAATGTGAATCATAGTGAAGGCTTCAGCAGCTGGTGTGAACTCGAGGCATGGAGTGAAGACACGGCTTGAAGCAGAGATGTGTGCGCCCTATGCAGAGAACTCAGATGGGATGCGGAGCGAAGACTCAGATGGGACTCCATGTGTACAGAAGTGATGGGAGCTATGATTGGAGGATTGGGGATTGGCACTATGGCTCGAAGTGACTCTTAGTGCTAACTGACTGCAGTCGGGCAGCTGCCCGGTGGAAAACATTTCTGGAAAATCAGTGGACACACAATCGGTGGAAGAATAACCAGTGCCCACGAGGGCAGCACTAATTGCAGTGACTCTCATGCCTCTACATACTGCTTCTTCACAGTGGTGTCACCAACAGTCTGGAGAGGCTGCAGCCCAGTGTTGTGTGGTGGTGGATCCCAGGGGGATACTACAAACTGTTTCTACTGAATCTAAGTCTGACTATTTTTCCAACAACTAGTTTAACATGGTCATTACACATTAGGTCATTACAGATGCATACTCCAAGTTATTTTAAAATTGGTACTGTATCCAGGGTTGACTCCCAAATGAGGTGGCGCAGTTGTTAGCTTACTCAACTTGCATTCGGAGCCACTACAGTTCAAATCCGTGTTCGGCCATCCCAATTTAGGTTTTCTGTGATTTCCCTAAAATTGCTTCAGCAAATGCTGAGTTGGTTCCTTTGAAAGGGTACGACTGACTTGCTTCCCCATCCTTCCCTAGTCTGATGGGACCAATGACCTCACTGCTTGGTACCTTCCCCCAAATCAACCAAGCAATCAGGGTTGACTGAAGTCTTCTTTGTCATTCATAACAGCTAGAGGCCATGATATTTCTGAAATAAATATAGAGTATAAAATTATTGTAAATCCTGCCAAAATTTCTGAATTATTGAATGAATTCTTTATAAATGTAGATAAATTAAACATCAATGTAGATTACCAAGACAAGGTAAATTTCTAAAGAAACTTAATTCATTATGTGAAAGCAGTTGGCTTCAGTCACATTTCTATGAATTTCACTATGATGAATACTTTTACAATTCATGATCACATGGCGTTCCCAGCAGTGCTCTTATCAAGATATTTCATTTTTTCTCTCATATTAAAGGCATTTAAGAAATAGATGGGATACTCACTGTCCCAACACATAACTCTTGTAATGTTAATTGGGCAAGGTGGGGGTTCTTTTCCTGTTGGTGAGGTTTTGCACCTGCCTTCTGCACTATTTATTTCTGTTGGCACAGCACACAACCTGTGCACACATTTTCTGACTATGTTTTAAATTTAATATTACTAGCAACTGATGACTTCTTCAGACCAACAATGCTAATGCCTGTTTTCTAACTTTACCTGTATTCTGACTGAGTGACTGGACCCAAGATCTGTGGTTGACAGAAACAAATGTTCTTAATTTTGAAATAATCTCTCTTAAATCTTCAGAATTCATATTTGTTTTTGAAATATCTGTTGAAATATTGATAAAAAAAACATAATAATCTACTTGGACAAACAACACTTCTCTATTTTTGCTGTTATAACCCCTCTTTGCCAGGGTATGTTTCAGTTGATGCAGTTTGCATGTTCACTTGTTCCTGGTAGGTTTTATATTATCGTTTACGTAAAAAAAAAAAAAGTGCAGAGTATTATATTTTCACACCTTGATTTTTCAGTATATTTCTCACTTGCAAGTTATATAATCTGAAAATTAACACTTATTTAAAAATTTTCTTGTGGACTTCATTTCCAGATAGTCACTTCACATTTAGTGATGTACTTCCTGGCAAGTATCAAGTTTCTGTTGACAAGGAAGACTGGTGTTGGGAATCTGTCAGTCATATAGTGAGTGTGAACACAGCACAGTCAAGAGTACCTGCTTTCAGGCACACTGGCTTCTCTGTAACAATTATTTCATCACACAACACCAATGTAAGTAGCTTAATGAAATAACATTTAGTTTATAACCTTGCTTCTTAAGGTGGACTTTGTAAAAGCAGCTGATGTGTAACATATTGTTTAGCATCCTGAATTTACTGACTCATCATGTAGACAGTTTGAGGAGATTTTAATGCTAATTTCTCAGTGAGAAACAAATTTATATAGGATACTATTGACCAGTTAGCCAGAATAATTTACTATCAGCAATCAGTTTCACTTTTTGAGTAGCTCAGGATGACAGTACCCTTGTTAGAGAAGGGTTCACATACCATAAACTGAAATGAAACTAACACATGCCTATTGTGTAGTAAGTATATTTTTACATCGTGACACACTGTTATTCTTGTTATGTAAAATAGCTGTATAAACAGTTTGGAATTAAAGAAAAAAAGGCTATAAAAATCTTGTTAGAATGAATGTTATAGTGAATTCAGAGACAGCTTTAAATTCATTGTTGTTATTGATAATTTTACATTAATTTTTGGAAATAGTTTCCTCTCCTCACCAAAAATTCAATTAAATGCAATATTAGGGAATTGTCAAAGAAACTGGATTACTGCGGAGACTAGAGTGTCCCCAGAATAAAAAAGGGACATTTACTCAATTGTTACAACAAGCAATGATTCATAAATAATAGGCAAAATGTAAAAGATCCACATCTTGTCTTAAATTGGTAGCTCAGACAATAAAATAAAATCTTCATAGTATGTTCTTAAAAGAGAGGCTGGGATTTATGCCATAAAACATGATGCTATTTCTATTACAGAGAATGGAAGTATCATAAATGGCAGTTCATGTGTGGCAGATATTTTTCATAATTTAGCATTAAAAGTAGGTTAGAAAATTGTTGCAAGTAGTTTAGTAGAGGAAGGAAAGTATTACACTGAAGAAGAAATACAAAGAAAGTAAAAATAGCTGTCAGGTGCTCTGACAAAATAATGAATCATCACAAACCTTAAAAGTAAAAGTTTGTATAGAGTTGGTGGTAATTTTGAGCATATAACATGTAATCTTTTGTCTTTGTATGATGTACACTTAACTGTATAGTGTCTTTTGTTCCTTCATCACACTTGTAATAAGCCATTAATTCCCCACCGAGAATCACTGACCTCTAGGAAAGTCTCCAATTCAGCCACAAGCTAATTTTCCATAAGCTTACATTTTGTTCACAATATGACGGTTCACAAATGTATCTTACAGCGGAGGTCAAGAAATTGGCATCCAATGTAATCGCACTATTTCCTGAGTCTGTAGCTCAACCCATGTCCAAACCAGGACTTTGACTGGCTCTAGGGACAGTGCTGCAAATCACGAGTTGTACTTCCATGTGTGTGTAAGGTGTAACTGTCATCACTAATTTAACCACCAATCTAAAGGTACCAAAAAATGGCCTCTGATCCCAGTTGGTTGATATCATTCATGCTGATGAGCCATGCAGTACAGTCATTAGCCACCTATGGAGCCCTCTGTAAATTTTTGATGAGATCCGCTGGCCTTTTTTGCCACCCTTCCAGTTATTTCACTGAGGTGCTTAATTCCCTTCTTAAATATGAAGCTGCATTGTCTAATATACCCTCCCTCGGCCTTTGAACCTTTCTGGGAAATCAGTTCCAGTCCCAACAGATACGGCATTTATTGGTAGCTCATGTTTACTCTCAGCAATGCGTACTATCTTTCATCTGTTGGTAAGGCAAAAGGGGAGTACAATAATCAGTATGAAAAGTGTCTTTAAGTTTCACTGGAAGAAAGTGTATTTATTGATGACTGGTTTTGGACTATTTGTCCATTATCAGATCAGCCATAAATGTAAGTCTTGTGTTGCACCAGTCATACAAGTGGAAAGCTGGCCATGAGATCAATATGTGTGATAGTAGATAACTTACTGATCTCATGGCCAATTTTCAATATATTTGACTGGTGCAGTGCAAGACTTACATTTGTGGCTAATTTGAAACTGTTTACCATATACACTGATCAGCCAGAACCTTATGACCAGCTATTTACTAGCCGGTTTGTCCACCTTCGGCACGGATAACAATGGCGAAGTGTCTTGGCATGGAAGCAATGAGGACTTGGTAGGTCACTGGCACCACATCTGCACACATAAGTAACATAACCATTGCATCACACTGCTGGCCTTGTGGCATGGCGCCTTATCTTGTTGAAAAATGCCACTGCCGTCAGGACCAGTTGTTATCCCACTGGACTTGCATTCAGAAGGACAACAGTTCAAACCTGTCTCCAACCATCCTCATTTAGGTTTTCCATGATTTCCCTAGATCACTTCAGTCAAATGCTGGGATGGCTCCTTTGAAAGGGCACAGCTGACTTCCTTCCCTATCCTTTCCTTTTCCTGGTCCAATTGGATTTGGTCACATCCACCAAATAAATCAACCAACCAACGAGCCGTCAGGAAACATGATCGCCATGGAGGGATGCACATGATCTGCTACCAGTGTACAATACTCCTTGGCCATCGTGGTACCTATCATTAGCCGCACTGGACCCATGGATGCCCACTTGAATGTTCCCCAGAGCATAATGGAGCCACAGCCAGCTTGGTTTGCAAGCTGGTTCATAAAACTATTGTTAAACTGAGTACTAATTAAGAACACTTCACTTCATCATTTTAAAATTGTACTAAACTATGCCATATAACAATTAACGTTAATAATGTAATGGATAGCATGCATTTTCTGTTTTAAGCAACTTTTAATTTATGGTAGTTGTAGTTTGTATTTATAAAACAACAGAAACAGATGAACACATTCACACACACACAAACAAAATAAGGTCAAAAAATAGTGCACGATGTAAGAATTATCTGAATGAGACTGAAATTTGTAGTTGTGATGTATATTTACAGACAAATAACTGCTTACAGTTTCAGAAAGATTGGATGATTGATTCAAGATAAAGATCTTCACAAACTGATCAAGTCAATAATGCACTGGTCCACCTGTGGCCCTTATGCAAGCAGTTAATTGGCTTGCCATGGATTCATAAACATGTTGGATGTCCTCGTGAGTGATATTGTGTCAAATTTTGTCCTGTTGGCATGTCAGAGTGTCAAAATCTCAAGCTGGTTAGAGGACTGTGCCCATAACAATCCAAATGCTCTTAATAGGGGAGAGATCCAGTGACCTTGCTCAACAAAGTATATGGTTTGGCAAGCATGAAGACAAGCAGTAGAAGCTCTCACCGTGTGCAGATGGGCATTATCATGCTGAAATGTAAGCCCAGGATGACTTGCCATGAGGGCAACAAAACAGGGCATAGAATATTGTCGACTTAATGTTCTGCTGTAAGGGTGTCATGGATGACATCCAAAGGGGTTATATTATGAAAAGAAATGGCACACAGATCATCACTGCTGTTTGTTGGGGCATATGGCAGGGGACAGGGCAGGTTGGTGTTCCACCACCATCAGGGCCATCTCCAGACATTCCTTTGCTGGTCATCAGGGCTCATTTGAAGCAGGATTCATCCCTGGAAAACATCCCAGACAACAGGGGGTTCTAACCTGACTATCGTCCACCAAGTGGCCTACCTGTCATATGCCATTTCTTTCGTAGCACTTCCCCATTGGTTGTCATCTGCAGCACCCTTACAGCACAGTGGTTCATTGATCATATTCTGCATTGTGTTTTATTGCCCTTCATGGCAAGCCTTCATGGGCTTACATTTCAGCAAGATAATGCCCACCCACACGTGACAAGAGTTTCTGCTGCTTTTCTTCATGCTTGTGAAACCCTACCTTGGTCAGAAAGGTTGCTGGATCTCTCCCAATTGAGAACGTTTGGAGCATTATGGGCAGAGCCTTCCAACCAACTAGGTATTTCAACTATGTAATGTGCCAGTTGAGCAGAATTTGGCATGATCCCTTAAGAGGACATCCAACAACTTTGTCAATCAATGCCAAGCTAAATAACTACTTGCATAAGCATTATTGACTTGCTCCGTTAGTGAAGCTCTATCTCTTAAATAAATTGTCCAATTATTCTGAAATTATAACCATTTCTTTCATTTCTTTGTCTGTACATGACCACCACATTTACCAATTTCCATCACTTTTGGATAATTCCTTCATGGTGCTTTCTTTTGTGTGTGTGTGTGTGTGTGTGTGTGTGTGTGTGTGTGCGCGCGCGCAAGAGAGAGAGAGAGAGAGAGATGTGGTCTAAGTCCATTGTATTGTTGTGTAAAAGTTTGAAGTGCCAATTTAGACATGAACTTTGAGATTTTTGCCAACTTTTCTTTATTTGAGTATTCTGTAAAAATCAGTTTTCAAGAGTTTAGGTGACAGCAGCCAGGAGAGCATTGTGCTGAAACCATGCCCCTCCATCTCTGCATCCTGTGATATCTATCAGCTGAGGATGACTCAGTGGTCAGTTGATACTGTTTGGTTCTTCTGAGGTCTGTTCAGACGGGATTTAGTTTTTAGTTTTTATAGATAAAACATACGTATGAAACACTTCTACTGACACCAATTCACTTCAGTAGAGATGAATTATTGAGATAATATTAAGAAAGTGCTGGTGAGAGAAAAAGGACCAGCTAGCTGTGTTCATGAACAATTCATTAAGCACATGTGCTCAGGGGATAAAGTGGCAGAAAAGTGCCGGTGTATGATTAAAAATGCTTAATCACCCATTAAATTGTTGAAATGTACATTTTGGAATATGACAAGTACCAAGCAGAGCCAAAAAGTGGAATATTGAACTTGTTGTATTCCAACATGTTCAGTTCAACATTTTATTGAGAAGTTAACAATTTTAAATCTTGACTCTGGCACATTTGTGCCACTTTGTCACCTGAGGATGTTCTTATTGAATGAAACCATTGACTTAATAAATGCACATAAAATAAATGTTGAAGTGTTTTTCTTAATATTCACATTAATCAACTGTGGAAGTGCAACATGATCAAATATTAACTTCCTTCCAGTTGTGTGAGTGGGGTAAAGCATGTATGCGGCCAGTCACTTATATATAATGAATGATGAGCATACAACTTAAAAAGGAGCTTGGCAAAAAGATTTTATAAACTCGTAGCAGTCATGGGAACTTATAAGTATCGTGCATATATACCTGTGAACAAAGCAAAAGGCAAAACAATAACTTTGGGTATTAATAAATTGCTTCAGCTGTATGTAGTCCTTTATTACTGAATCACTACCGGTTTCAAGGCACTAAAAACATCATCTTCAGCCGAACAAATAACTAAAACCTTGTTGTTATTGTTGTTGTTGTTGTGGTCGTCAATCCTGAGACTGGTTTGATGCAGCTCTCCATGCTACTCTGTCCTGTGCAAGCTTCTTCATCTCCCAGTACCTACTGCAACCTACATCCTTTTGAATCTGCTTAGTGCATTCATCTCTTGGTCTCCCTCTACGATTTTTACCCTCCACGCTGCCCTCCAATACTAATTTGGTGATCCCTTGATGCCTCAGGACATATAGATGAAAAGCTCGTAACTTTTTAGCCAACATTTGTTGTCTGCCAAAACAAAACACAGCTAAAAGGCGGTATGTCATAGAGTGAAACAGTCTGATTCCAATATAATATATTTCAATATATAATTAGGTCCATCTCTGTGGTCTATACACAATTGTGAACAGGGGACATAGCAGTGTGCTGTGGCATACTGATGGCAGGAAAGTAGACAACTTGACTGTGGACGGCTCGTATCCGCATCCCCTGTTCGTGAATGCGTACAGACCAGAGAAGCAGACCCATCCACTACATGGGAATCTGGCTGTTTTATTCCAAGAGGTACCGCCTTTTAGCAGAGTTTTATTCTGATGGATAACAAATGTTGGGTACAAAGTTCCAAGCTTTTCAGATCTAATGTTTCAGTTCTGTGTTCACCTGAAGATGCAACTTTTAGTGCCAGGAAACTGGTAGCGATTCAGTAATAAAGGACTAAATACAGCTGAAGCTATCTATCTTTAAGATTTTTCAGCACTTCCAGTGAGATTCTCCAGTGGACTTAACAAAACCTGTCAACAGCCATGCTGATTTTCTTTGTATATGTTTCATATCCCCCTGTTAGTTGTTTTTGATATGAGTCAAACTCATGTGAGCAGTATTCTAGGCTGGATCACGTGAGTTTCTTGTAAGGAGTTTTCTTTGTCTACTGGTTGGATCTTCATAGCTATTCGTAGCTGTAGTTGCCCTACCAACAAAGTTGTCTCTCAAAACCAAAAATTGTTTTTTTTATTTTTATTTTAAGGATTTTGGTGTTCATAAAATCCAAGTAGGTCCAGATTACAGGACTTATTGCTTGTGTCTGTAATGACATATTGTGGATGGCTTATGTGCTGTTAAGAGATGAAACAGAAGTAGTAAACTTTTATTTATCCATTCTTGTAGACTAGCTCTTTCTTTGTGCTAACCAAAAAGACCTGATAACTTGACTGTAATTAAAAAACTTCATACTTTATAAATCAAATCCAATAACTGCCATTGGAAGAACGTATTGATTATCCAATGAAGAGCTGCATAAAGCTTCAAATTATATTGGAGAAGAACATGTTGTTACATTATTGCTTGAGAGAACTAGGTTACATCAATTAAAAGAAAACTACAATGCATAATCTTAGACTCTAAAAAGATTGTTTGACGATCTTCATAACATTTTGCTTGTTGGAGATGAGTAAAGAAATCCTCTTTGCAAAGCACCCAAATAACACATTGTTAAATAATAACAGCTACATCTCTGTTTAATAAATGGTATTGGTTAATATTAATATATTTGTGAAATGAAGTTATAATGAAGAAAACTGTTCATAGTCTTTTGAACATGTGTTATTCTGGTGTATGTTAAAGTATCTTTACGGTTAACGGGAAAGCCAAATGTCTATCTAAATTTAATTATATAATTCTAATAATGTAAGAAATTTATTGTCAGTAAATAAAAAATAATGATTCAACAGCCTTATTTGGAATTTGACACATTACAACTTAGCAACAAGTAAAAATCCTTACAGGCTATGCACTTGTTGCTGTACTTACCAGTAAAATAAAATTTATTATGAAAAGTTCCCAGTGAAACACAAACTTGTAATTTTTACAGTAATTTGGCACACATATTAACAAACAATGTTTGTCTAACATAAATTTTTTGGAAAAATAAAGAAATAAACAAATCTTATTTCAAAATTTCAGAATTTTAAAAAAAAATTAATCTTGGAAAATTCAGCACTGTTGTGAATATCAAGAATTAGTGCATACTTTTAAAGCTTATAAGAAACTGAATAAAATAGATCAGATTTTGGATCTGCAAGTCAAATACTTTTTGAGATGTGGTGATTTTAAGATTTATGAATGTAACAAAAATCACATAATTTTGGAAGTTTTAAAAATTGTGAAGAATGAAAAGTTTAAAAATAAATTAATGTGGGATTTTTCAAACTATTATAAATGTACAAAAAATTATCGAATCTGAGATGTCAAGAACCTGGTCATTGGTTGATTTCACATGAACTGGCCCTAGACTGAGATTAATGGAAAGAATCATAAATAAATGTAACCTAACCATGAAAGAAGTGGATTAGAAGGTGCTTGTTCGACCAATTCTTGAGTATTGCTCATCACTTTGTGAACCTTACGAGGTAGGAGTAATAGAGGAAACTGAGAAGATTCAGCAAAGAGAAGTGCCCTTTTCCAGCACAAGATCATTTAGACAGCAGAGGTGCTGAATCAACACTAGTGGCAGATGCTGCAAGAGAGGCATTGTGCAGCATGAAGTGGTTTTGCTATTGAGATTCTAAGAGAGTTCTACTGGGAAGAGGCAGACAACATATTACTTCTGCCCACATATGTATTGTGAAATGATCACAACAAGAAAATTCGAGAAATTACCAATCATTATTTATCTAAGGACACCATATGACTATCTTTCACAGAAACTGCAGTGCTTTACGTGCAGTTGATGTCAAAGGTGAGCACTAACTACTAAATTGCTACAACTGAACAGCTTTGCAGCTACATAAACAAGAGATAACAAAATACATATCTGCAACAGAAGTTCAGTGAACACTGCAGCATATGAGACATTGAAACAGTTTGATGGTGCCTGTATACAAGATAGAACTTGCTTACCCATATCAAAACTAAATTGCTGATGATGGGTAGTGCTCTCTGCTCCATGAGGCAGATGGGTGTTAGTGTGACTTGTGAACATCAAAGAATAAACTCTTTGCAAACACTGTAAGAAAAAGTGAGGTAATTGGAACAGCATTATGGCTGGAGAAAGTTACTGTAACATTATCTAGACCGCTAGGCATTCTTTCTGAATTCCCCTTTTTTCCATTTAGCTTGTTTAAACGTGTTGGAGTACAATCAAGTTATTAAATAGATTACGTGCAGATCTTCATCTTTATTAAGCAGTCATCATCATCATCACCACCACTCTCTCTCTCTCTCTCTCTCTCTCTCTCTCTGTCTGTCTGTCTGTCCTCACCGTCACCCTCCCCCCCCCCTCTCCCCCTACCCCTCCCTCTCTCTCTCTCTCTCTCTCTCTCTCTCTCTCTCTCTCTCCCCCCCCCCCCAATCTCTCTCTCTCTCTCTCTTCCCCCCCCCCATATCTCTCTCTCTCTCTCTCTCTCTCTCTCTCTCTCTCTCTCTCTCTCTCTCTCTCCCCCCCCTCATATCTCTCTCTCTTCTCTCTCTCTCTCTCTGTGTGTGTGTGTGTGTGTGTGTGTGTGTGTGTGTGTGTGTGTGTGTGTAGGCATTATGAATATGATCTATTTGGTACTCTGCATACCTTAATTTTTATGTTTGTCACCATTCACTACTGACAATTAAAAGGTGGACTATAGTTTTTGTATTGTATTCATAAATGTTTCCATGTATAAGTATTAACTGTTTGTCACCATTTTCACTTATTATCCGACAAAATGAATGAAAGATCTGGTCAGAGTGGCAGTCCCATCATGTTCAGTCTTGAGAAACAGGCAAGTGGGTGTAGTAACTTTCTGCACTCCAGTATTCTAATAAGTGGAGCACAGTCACGCACTATGCATCTGTATACCAAGGTCTGCATAGCACAGTAGTTAGACATAGACGGGCACTTTTGTTCCCAGAATAATACTGTATGTATGAATTCATATTTTGTCTGAGTAAATGGCTGGCCATTTTAATTTGTATGCCTCATTTTTTCTTAAAAGTCTAATGTAGTGTGCTATTTTTGAAACATGTTTTCTTGTTCCTACGTGATAACTCATTAATTCTGAACTGTTTAAACACAATTTCATGCAAACAACATTTTTTCTCAAAAGGGAAGGACATATCAGGGTTGGGGATCGGAGAATGAGCTGTATGATGATGTAGTTTAAGATGCATGCTATCTCACACTGTAGTGTCCACAGCTCGTGGTCTAGTGGCTAGCTTTGCTGCCTCTGGATCATGGGGTCCCGGGTTCGATTCCCGTCCGGGTTGGGGATTTTCTCTGCCCATGGATTGGGTGTTTGTGTTGTCCTCATCATTTCATCCTCATCATCATCATCATCATCATCATCATTCTTGACAGTGGCTCGATTGGACTGTGCAAAAAATTGGGACTTTGTACGGGCGCTGATGACTGCGCAGTTGAGCACCCCACAAACCAAACATCAGATCACACTATAGCTTCCATGCAGGAATATCATCCTGTGAAATCAGAGAGGAAGCACATACTTACCATCCTTTAAAGTGGTACTGATTGTGGTGTGGTGAAGCAGCCAAGAATGAATGGTGTTAGACTAGCACTTCTTTGAGTTGTGTGACAATTTTATTTCTGTAGGTGTTGAAATATGTCAAGACTCACGCAACGATTACAATCGCTGGTTGATCGAGAGGTAGGCACTTAAATACACGATCAGGGGTGCTGCTGTTCATGTACACAACCAAAAATAAGGGAAAAGACTTCTGAATTTAGGCTACACACTGACTTATGGCTCCAAAATTAACATAAGAAAAACTGATATTGCCAAATATTAATGACTTGTTTCCCTTTAAATTGATTGGAAATTTAATTTTGCTGTGTTTCACACAATTTTCATTGTGTAATAACTATTTTTGTTGCCATAATTTCTCAAAAATTTCTCTCAGCTTACTGACATGGCACTTTACACACTAAGCCTTTGTGGTGCTGCAAAAACTGAGGCTGTTTTTCTGGTACCACACGACGCGGAATTTGAATCCATGCCAGACGTCATGGATGTCAAAGACCCCTGAAGGTCTCTTCACCATCGCGCCGTAAGCCGTAGCGGCGTGTGCCTCCTGGCCCACATTTAGTGTGAGGGAGCCACAGTGGAACATGTGGTCCCAGTGACCAATAGTGGTGCCCCCGATTGTGTAATTAAGCGCCTGCCTCTCGCTCAGCCAGCGAGTCTAATCATTGCATGAGTCTTGACATATTGCCTTGACAATAGACAGCGTGTTTACCATTCTTTGTTTTCATTACTAGTGGACGTCCTGGTTTCGTGTGGTTGTCCCTCTCACTCCGTAGCTTCTCGCGTGTTGTCGTCGTAAGATCTCTCTTGATCGTCCGTCGTTGTTTCATGTCCGTCCTTTCCATTTATTCGTTTGTTCTCGGACCACTCTCCATTTGGTCCCACTGCACTTTCTCGGGCACCCCGCGACCGGAAAGGGTCATGGTTACAACCAGTTACAACATTTTTGCCGACGAGGTAAGCGGTCGTAGTTGCTAGCATGGAGGCGAAGTTGGTGTGTCTTTGGGAGCAACAGCAGCAGCTCACGCAGCAGCAGCAGCTCCAGTTAGACATCTTACAACAGTCGCAGCGGTTGCTAATGGACAAAGTCGATGCCCGGGATGTGTTACCACAACAACTTCCAAGTCCTTGGGTGTCCGATGCTTTCCCACGTCCGCCATCGTTCCTACCCTTTAATGACGCTAAAGAGGACTGGGAAACCTACTTACATCAGCTGAAACAACATTTTACGGCTTTTCAAGTCACGGACCACTCCTTGGAGCGGCCATTGTTTTTGTCGTGGGCCTCCCCAGACACATTCTTTCTTCTCCACAAGTTGGCACCATTGTCCGATACTGTGGCTCTCTCTTTGCAGGAGATATGCCTTTTCCTGACAAACTATTATTCCCAACGCTACCATGTGGTTGCCTCTCGGCTGGAGTTCCACCAGTACCATAAACAGCATGGTCAATCGTATCGTTCCTGGGTCACGGACTTGCAGCGTCTCAGCCGTCGATGTGATTTTACGTGCACCAATCAGCAGTGTAAGGCTTCGTATGCAGACTCCCTGGTCCAGGATGTGGTGGTTCAGCTGGCTACCGATCCTGAGATCGATACTGCGGTGTTGAAACTCAACAACCACTCCTTGGAAGAGATTCTCTGCATTGCCCACTCCTTTGAAACTGCTCAAGCAGCTAACTAGCATCTTATGACGCGGCCGCAGATGAGAGCGATTGAGGCATCATGGCGGGTTCTGCCCTCGCGACGTTGATGTGGCCAGCGCCGTCGGGACTCCTCGTTTCTGACATCTCTATGGCATCGGCGCCTCCAGTCGCCTCCCATCGCCGGTCGCACGGCCCACTTCCATCTTGCCCATAGTGCTTTACTGCACATTCTTGAGCTGATTTTCCCCACCGTTGGAAAATGTGTACGCTGTGTAATGAGGAGGATCACATCTGACCGGTTTGTGGTAGTCGCTCGACTCGCTCCAATCCTGCCCATCCTGGGCCTCAAGATACAGTCCATGCTCTGCAGTTGGTCATCCCACAGGATGACCCGTCAGCGTGGAAGCTTTTCCTCATGCTCCACCTTTTAACTGAGGATGTCAGTTTTCAAGTCGATACTGGGGCCACCGTCTCCCTGATTAATATGGCGACATATACCCCCGGCTGGGCTCTCCTGAGTTGTCACCTCCCTCTTGCCGTTTGGCCGCCTACGGAGACTGTTCCATTCCCCTTTGTGGTCAGTTCGTCGTCCAGGCAATGCACAAGCGTGTTCCCCAGCTCCTTACCCTCTTTGTTGCGTTTCAACTGTTTGGCTTTTCAATTTCCGCCAAAGTTAAAGTCGTTTCCACGGCTGTTCCTTTTCAGGACTTGCACAATCTGTGCTCCGCTTTTGTGTTGTTGTTTGCAATGGATCTCGGATGTGCTTCCTGTTTTCAGGCGCACATCACCCTACAGCCGGATGCGCGGCCTTGCTTTTTCCGGGCCTGGCCCCTTCTGGTGGCCTTACAGCCGGCAGTCAAGCAGGAACTTGATCAGCTCCAGGCCGCTGGCGTTCTGGAGCCTCTGTCTTACAGTGCCTGGGTGACGCCATTGGTGGTCATACAGAAACCCAATGAGTCCCTTCGGCTGTGTGGGGACTTCGGTGCTACAGTCAATGCTCAGTCCCTCATTGACACTTACCCCATTCCCCGATAGGAAGACCTTCTCGCCAAGCTTGGTGGGAGGGGGGGGGGGAGTATTTTTCAAGGATTGACCTGGCAGAGGCATACCACCAGTTACCCTTGGATGCCGACTCTCAGAACATCATGGTTATCAACATGCCTTTCGGGTTGTATAAGTACAAGCGCCTTCCCTTTGGTGTCTCTTCAGTGCCAACCATTTTCCAGCAGTTCCTGGAGCAGCTTACACAGCCTATCCCCACCGGATGACATCTTGGTCACCAGACGTTCCCACAGGGACATTTGGTGGTCATACAGAAACCCAATGAGTCCCTTCGGCTGTGTGGGGACTTCGGTGCTACAGTCAATGCTCAGTCCCTCATTGACACTTACCCCATTCCCCGACAGGAAGACCTTCTCGCCAAGCTTGGTGGGAGGGGGGGGGGGGGGGGGAGTATTTTTCAAGGATTGACCTGGCAGAGGCATACCACCAGTTACCCTTGGATGCCGACTCTCAGAACATCATGGTTATCAACATGCCTTTCGGGTTGTATAAGTACAACGCCTTCCCTTTGGTGTCTCTTCAGTGCCAACCATTTTCCAGCAGTTCCTGGAGCAGCTTACACAGCCTATCCCCACCGGATGACATCTTGGTCACCAGACGTTCCCACAGGGACATTTGGTGGTCATACAGAAACCCAATGAGTCCCTTCGGCTGTGTGGGGACTTCGGTGCTACAGTCAATGCTCAGTCCCTCATTGACACTTACCCCATTCCCCGACAGGAAGACCTTCTCGCCAAGCTTGGTGGGAGGGGGGGGGGGGGGGGGGGGGGAGTATTTTTCAAGGATTGACCTGGCAGAGGCATACCACCAGTTACCCTTGGATGCCGACTCTCAGAACATCATGGTTATCAACATGCCTTTCGGGTTGTATAAGTACAAGCGCCTTCCCTTTGGTGTCTCTTCAGTGCCAACCATTTTCCAGCAGTTCCTGGAGCAGCTTACACAGCCTATCCCCACCGGATGACATCTTGGTCACCAGACGTTCCCACAGGGACATTTCTGCTATTTTATGCTATCGGCTGGACAAGTGTTGTTTTTTTTTTTTTTTTTTTCAACCGGAAGTGGAATACTTAGGCTACTGACTTAGCAAAGATGGCGTTCGCCCTTTGGGTCGCAATGTAAAGGCCATTGAGGCCCTTCCTCGTCCCAAGGACTTACCTGAACTCCAGGGGTTTTTGGGCAAGGTTACTTATTACTTAAAGTTCTTGCTCCAGGCTGCCTCCATTGGTCAACCCCTCAATCATGTGCATCGCAAAGGGGTATCTTTTGCTTGTACTCCTGCCTGTGACCAGTCTTTTCTCCGTTTAAAGGCTATACTGAAGTCCGACCCTTCCCTTACTCCCTTCTCTCAGGACCGCCCTTGGTTGTGGCAGCTGATGCATCGGCATACGGCATTGGGGCCGTCCTTGCGCATCGGGATGCTGATGGCTCTGAACGGCCCATCACTTATGCCTCTAAGACCTTGACCCTAGCATAACGGAACTACGCCCAGATTTAAAAGGAGGCCCTGGCGATCGTCTTCGCTGGACGTTGTTTTTATGAAATTACGCTTACACCATCTGGTATAAGCCCACCATGCTAATGCGGACGCTTTGTCACGTCTCCCAGCAGTTCCCAATCTTGCCTTTTACCAACAGGAGGTCCTCTGCTTTCACATTGATTCCACCCGCGAGGATGTGCTGGATGGTCTGCCTCTTATGGCTGCTCACATTGCCACCTCTACCCACCATGACCCTATATTGCAGCAGGTTCTCTAGTACGTGGTCCACGGGTGGCCCTCCTATGTTACTCATTGGATGCAGTCCGATTTCAGCCCCTGGTGCCACCTGTCCCACAGGTTCTCCGTGGTTGATGATGTCCTTCTGTTGGCCACGGAGTTGGATGCCGATCGGATGGTCATTGCTCCGGATTTACGGCTTCGAGTGCTCAGTTTGTTACACTGTAGGGACACTGGGGTATGTCCTGTATGAAAGTTTTGGCTCACCGGCATGTGTATTGGCCCGGCATCGATGGCGATATTGACCGCCTGATCCGTGGGTGCACGGTGTGTGCGTGTCACCAGGCATGCCCCCCCTTAATTGTTTGCACCCTGGCCGGTGCCTCGCCAGCTCTGTGATCACATCCATATTGATTTTGTGGGTCCGTTTTTGGTGTCCATGTGGTTACTCATCGTTGATGCCTACTTCAAATACCCATATGTCGTCTGCATGGCATCCACCACCACGCAGGCTACGTTCATGGCCCTGGTCCAGGTTCTCACCATTGAGGGCGTGCCACACATGTTGGTCTCTGATAATGGTCCCCAATTCACGGCGTCCTCCTCCCGCAACTTCTGTCAAGCCAACAGTATCAAACATATCCGTAGCCCCCTTTCCACCCTTCATCCAGTGGTGCGGCGGAGAGGCTGGTCCGCACCTTTAAACAACAGTTGACAAAGGTCGTCGACACATCTCCAACCACGTCGGCCCTCACCTTGTTTTTGAGCACCTATCACACTACACCAATTGATGGATGCAGTCCGGCAGAGCTCCTTCATGGGAGACAGCCACGGACCCTGCTCCATTTGCTGATGCCATCCCACTCCCGGCCCTCGCAGCGGTTTGCCCCTTGCACGGCTGTGTGGGCCTGTCAGTATGGGCGCAAGGCAGGTTGGACGTCCGCCACGGTTGTCACAGCCCATGGGTGGCGTGTGATGTTGGTGCAGACGTCAAAGGGGTTGGAGCGCTACCATCATAATCAGCTCCGCCCGCGTGCCCCTGCGGGACTCACGCTGCCGCCTCCTCCCCTACCTCCTTCGGGTACGGACGTGGTGCTCTAGTCGCCGCCCCTGGCCCCCGTTGCCGTCTCCTCGTGGGCCTGCCGTGAGCCCTCCCCGCCCCTGGGTGGATCAGCAGCTCCCTCCTCTGCCCTAGAATCTGGGTCGGCGTCCCTTCCTCCCCGCCAACAGCTCTTCTCCCCACTGCTACTCACCCCAGCACCGTCTGGGGCATTTCCGCCCCTACACACAAATTTCAGGGGGAGGGGATCTGGTATCGCGCACCATGGATTTTGTATCTGCGCCTCTTAGACCCCTAGAGGTCTCTGCACCATCCTGCCGTAAGCCATGGCAACGCACATCTCCTGGCTCACATTTAGTGTGAGGGCGCCACAGTGGAACACGTGTTCCCAGCGGCCAATAGTGGCGCCCCCGATCATGTATTTAAGCACCTGCCTCTCGCTCAGCCAGCGAGTCTCATCATTGCGCAAGTCTTGACATATCGCCTCCACAACAGACAGCATGTTTACCGTTCTTTGTTTTCATTACTAGTGGACGTCTTGGATTCATGTGGTTGTCCCTGTCACTCCGTAGCTTCTTGCTTGTTGTCATTGTA
Organism: Schistocerca cancellata; assembly: GCF_023864275.1. Lineage (NCBI taxonomy): Eukaryota > Metazoa > Arthropoda > Insecta > Orthoptera > Acrididae > Schistocerca > Schistocerca cancellata. The sequence continues at coordinate 453,291,671 of NC_064626.1, read as the reverse complement.
AGGTCTCTCTCGATCGTCCATCGTTGTTTCGTGTTCATCCTTTCCGTTCGATAGTTTGTCCGTGGGCTGCTCTCCGTTTGGTCCTGCTGCACTTTCTCGGCGACCCCACGACCGTTCAGGTCACGATTACAACCAGTTACAACAGTTTTAATGGGTGGCAAGAACAGTACATTCATCTTGTTTGCTTTCCAAGAATGATATCTCCTGAAGAAAGATCCCTCACAGTGAACAACTTTAGAATGAGATTCCTGATGTGTTTAAACCATATGATCATTCGGTCTGTTCTCCGATCCTCATCCCCAACCCCACAACCTCCCTTATCAGAGTTTCTTTGCTATCCTTGAAGTCTAGTCTGTGCTACATAAACTGTGAAGTTCTCGCAAGGTTGGTATTTCCTTTTATAGTTAGTAATATCACACGAATTGCCTCTTGGTTCCTTGTCTCTGATGGCTCAATCCACATCTCTGGCCACATTAAACGTACCAACTAGCAACATTAGCTGCTTTTCTAAAGCTGCCACTGCTTCCACATCAAAAAATCCATCCCATACAGCCAGGTCTACCAGGGACAGCATATCTACAGTGACAAGAACTCCTTTCCCAGTATGTTGAAGGTCTTGGTAAGACCTACACAGACAGGCACTATCCCCCAGACCTAGTCTCCAAACAGATTTCCCATGCCATATCATCCAGTCCTGCCAACAGCCCGAGAACTTGTTACTAAGAGCACCCTTTCGTCACACAATACCACTCTGGACTGGAAAAGCAGAGCCACATCCTTTTTTCAGGGCACTGAAATGCACTGAAATGATGAACATCCTACCCAAGAACCTTCCCACTCCTCCTAAAGTGGTGTTATGTCACCTACGCAACCTCCACAACACCCCAGTCCACCCCAGTGTGACTCCCAATTCCTATATCCCCTTTTAAGACCCAGCTGCAAGACCTGCCATATCCACCCAACCAGCACATCCTATTTCAGTCCTCTCACAGACTTATCCCATCCCATCAGAAGCTAAGCAATCTATGTTGTGTACCAGCTCTACTGCACTCATTGCACATATTTTTACAGTGGTATGATTACCAACCACATGTCCATCAGGATGAATGGCCACCACTATATTGTGACCAAGAGTAAAATCTACCACCCTGTGGCATAACATGCAGCTGAAAATAACATGCATGATTTCAATGGCTGCTTCAGAACTGGGCCATCTGGAGCCTCCCCACCACCAACAACATTTTTGTACTGTGCGAATGGGATTTATCCTTACCACACATTCTCCACTCCCAAAATCATCCCAACATCAACTCACCCTCATTATGCACTGCTCTCTGCCAATGCACCTACCAGTCTTATCCTCTTCTCTGCTTTTCTCTTTTTCCACTCCCTATCCCCCCACCCCACCCCACTCCACCCCTTGCCCCTCCCTCACAGCCACCCAACACTTTGCCTGGCAGCTTAATTCTGACACCAGCTAGCCTCTGCACACTCCACCAGAAAGTGCCCTTCTCTCCTCGCATCCGAACTTTGCTATCCATCCCTCTTCCCTGTCCCACTCCAGATTGCTGCTTTCATTCAATTTGACAGTTGCATTCTGGCTGGAGTGGGCAGAGGTAGCAGTCATGTGTGCGTGAGATGTGCCTGCTTGTGTGAATGTGTGCTTTTTCTTTTCTGAAGAAGGCTTTGGCTAAAAGCTCAGTGTGTAACAGTTCCTTATTGCATCTGTCTGCAACTCAGCATGTCATCTTTACAGTGAGTAACAATCTGTTATTTTCTTAATAGTGTTGATATTCCAATCTGTACTTTCCTTTAATGATCTTGCTTCTTACTTGCACATTTACAATGGCATATTTATTTTGTGCACTTTGCTGCTTTATTTTTGGGGTGAATATAACAATTCCATGTATATCAGCATCTTTCCATCATGCCATTATTGACTAAAGTTACTGGTATTCTAAGGCTTAAAAACTTAAATTTCATGTTTTAAGATTATACCAATGCCGTGTTGTATTAGAGTGTCATTATCTAGAACTAGCCAACTCAACATTGGCATCAAGTTTTCATGATGAGACTGCACATTAATTGTATACTTCTGCTGGTAACTTTTTGTTCACTTATGAGGAATGGAAGTGAAACATGGACAATAAATAGTTTGGAGAAGAAGAGAATAGAAGCTTTCGAAATGTGGTGCTACAGAAGAATGTTGAAGATTAGGTGGGTAGACCACGTAACTAATGAGGAGGTATTGAATAGGATTGGGGAGAAGAGAAGTTTGTGGCACAACTTGACTAGAAGAAGGGATTGGTTGGTAGGACATGTCCTGAGGCATCAAGGGATCACAAATTTATCATTGGAGGGCAGCGTGGAGGGTAAAAATCGTAGAGGGAGACCAAGAGATGAATACACTAAGCAGATTCAGAAGGATGTAGGTTGCAGTAGGTACTGGGAGATGAAGGAGCTCGCACAGGATAGATTAGCATGGAGACCTGCATCAAACCAGTCTCAGGACTGAAGACCACAACAACAACAACATGAGGAATAAGTTCATTAAAAATTTATTTACCTGTCAAATATAGTATGGTTAACCCTATGTTTCTGACCATGTTTGGACCATTTTATCTCATTACTCAAAATATCTAGTCTGAGCAAATGAATAGAGGTGAATGGTATGCTTCTGTTGCCTCTATAAGTTGCAGTGTTTGGCATGACATAGTATTATATACTGCTAGCATGTTCACTGATAGTCCAGGTGCCAGTGGTGGAAAGTTAGTCCTAGACACCAGGTGTCAACATGATTGATTATGGTAAAATAATTAGAACCACTCAAAAGAGGCACTTCAGCTGTGATGTCATGACGATAGTGGGGTATTCGAAAGAACCATTCAAAGGCCTAGAATGGAATACCCTGAGTACATTCATTCTTTTGTATTTACACAGGGCATGACAATGTTACAAAACCAGCACTGCCCCAAAAATTTAACTGTACTAGCTGACAAAGCCAGGGAGCTAGACCACAATAGAGCGAACAAAACTTTATGTGCAAGTCAATCTATGACAGGAGGAGAGTCTCTGAACACCTCGTAGAGACTAGCACAGAGATAAACACAAAATGCGACCAGCACAAACAGCTGAGCATTATCATGGGGAAACAGAGCACAAAGTGAGGCAAAGGCCAGGTCTGAGGTAGTTAACATCAGCATAAGAACTGACAGGCTGTAGCCTATCACCAGAGATGAACACCTGTGTCAATGGCTTTACCCACAGAGTCCTTTGCTTTACCTACACCATCTGTGCCAGCTTGCCGCACTACTTTCCCACGGGACCCACGCCAGCTAATCTGTGTCCATATAAATGTCCACTAGTGGGGATACTAAACATTCAAAATAAATTCGCTGTAATGTTCAACAGTCTGTGGGTAATGTGTAGCTATCAGATAGCTTGATCTGAAATGATAGGTAGAAGGGCCACAGTGCAGCAGACCATGCATTAGTTCAGTGGTGCCAAACAAAGTGATGTAGTTAATAGATTAGACTCTTTCCTGCAGCTTAAAACTGTGTGTTGGGGCGGGATTGAAAACAAATCCTTCCTTTTTGGAGCAATGGTCATGCAGGCTGAGCTACCCATGTGTTCTTCAAGGCCTTTTCAACAGCTTCAGTTTGCTAGAACTGCTCTTCTACTTTGATTCTAGATGCTGGCCTCATATGTGAAGAGAGTAGAGTTAAACTTAACAAACAAAAATTCTGCTAAAGGCTTTGCAGTTTCCATAAATCACTTTACACGAAAGCCAGACTGATTCCAGAAAATTTTTATAACTGATATCTTCCGTCATTCTTGTCTGAGTGAGTTAGTATCGTCCTTTCTAATAACAATGGTGGAAGTGGGATGTTAAATCCCAGTACTGCTGTCTTCAGTTCATCAGCACACATTCATTAGCAAACAACAGCAGCAGCAGCAGCACGTTAACATTTACATCACACATTTACCTCTGATAACCTCATGTTAGAGAACTGAGAAATTGGCATGAGTGCAGGAATACTGCAACTGGATGCTTGTATCATTGAAAACAGTCACCTAAATTAACAAGTTATCATGGCCTGTTGGTATATGCTGAAGGCAGGAATGGCAGCATCATAAAGCACAGCATGCAGTGGATCTCTCATAGCAGCAGGGTACAATTCAGAATAGTAATTTTTTGACAAGTGTTTACATGTAATGGAACAGAAGTCCTAATAATATATTGTAGGATACAGGGATCTGCTGATGTATCATGTGCATCTATTTAATGGGTGCACAGTTAACTGAAATGGTTTGAGGCCATTGCACGTTAACCCTATTAGTCATAGATGACAAATTTCATCAGAGAACAAATACACATTTAAAATTTGTGTTACTTTACACAGAATTCTATTCATTTTCTTCTGTGAACATTTTTTGTGAAAACAGTTCCATACTGCTGTGCATTACACCATTAGGACACCAGTGAATGGAAATATGCAATGTATATCAACTTATCAAATCCTTATACTCAATGTAGACAAATAAGATTGTTGAAAAAGCTCGTTTTAGAAGATTGTGACTATAATTTTTATGATTTTATATCCTCATTAACATGTACCTCTAAAACGTTCTGCATTGTTTGCTGATACCTGTTGCTGTTATACATATTTGATCCCCCCCACCTTGTAAAAGTAAATATTCTCTGTATTCCTAAAGATTATAACACACACATTTCTAGAAAATCTCCAACACCTACCTTTTTTCTCAGAATGGAAATGGAAATGTCATGTGGCTAGGGCCTCCCGATGGGCAGACCATTCGTCTCGTGCAAGTCTTTTGAGTTGACGCCTCTTCGGTGACTTGCATGTCAATGGGGATGAGATGATGATGATGATGATGATGATGATAAAACAACACCCAGTCCCTAAGTGGAGAAAATCTCCGACCTGGCTGGGAATCGAACCCCGGCCCCTTGGGATGACATTCCGTCATGCTGACCATTCAGCTACTGGGGCATACTTTTCTCAGAGTAAAACAGAAGTACTCTCATTTATAGCAAGAAAATCAGAAGTGATTACAATAGGTGCTATTTTTTCTCTATTGGACCTAAGAAAGTAGTCATTATTTAGTGAACACTGAAAAACAATACATTGTGAAAGACATAAATCATATCATCATTTGATTTGAGATATACTATGAGGTTGTGGACTGAGTCTTGACAAATGAGCTGTCAGGATTGGATTTTGGCCAAGGAAGATAGGAGAGGCATCCGTATAATTTGTGATGACCAGTGGCATGTCAGTATTCTAAATTATGTTCCAATCCTTCCACAGCTTCCTGTGAAGGAAGGCCATGAAAATGTAACGTAATGATTCGTGTTGGTTAGTTTCATGTTCCATGGATTGTTTTGCATGATAGATCTTAATGATGTGGAACAAATCCTTTTACATTCAGATCACAAATTAAAGCTGGACATTTTTAAGATTTATTTTTTTATTTTTTACGAAAATATACAGATGTGAGTTAGTAATTTCTATCCACCGCCTCTTCCACATTACAGTAATAGAAATTCTTCTACTGAATAGGAGGAGTTATCAAGGAGAAACTTTTTTCAGCTTGTTTTCAAGTTTTATGTTGTTGACTGTCAGACATTTTATATCAACAGGTAAGTGATCAATAATTTTTGTTGCAGTGTTGTCCACTGCTTTTTGTGCAAAAGACAACTTTAACATGGGCTAATGAATGTCTTTTTCTTCTGGTATTGTAATTATGTACATCACTGTTCCTTTTGAACAATAGTGGAGTATTTACAACAAACTTCATGAGGGAATAAATATAATGTGAAGCAGCAGTCAGAATGCATAACTTCTTAAACAGGTGTCTACAGGATGATTATGTGTGAGCACCACATATTCATACAACTCATTTTTGAGCAATGAAGACTTTTTTTTCCATAAAGATGAGTTACCTCAAAACATTACTCCGTATGACATTATTGAATGAAAATATGCAAAATATGTTAACTTACCAGTTCGTCTATCCCCAAGACTTGCAATGATTCGTGCAAATGTGGCTGAACTACATTGTTTTAGGAATCACATAATGTTTAAATTCTCATCAGGAAGAATTTTGAAGTTTCCAACCTATTTATTATTTCCTCTTCTGTCTCATACTTATCATTAGTATAGTACCCTTAGATGTGCAGAAATGAATATGTTGCATCTTCTTAATTGAAGGTGAGACCACCCACAGAAAACCAGTCAGTGATACTTTTAAGAACATTGTTTACCGTTTCTTCTGTTTCTGTATGTATGCTTGGATTGATTATAATACTAGTGCCATCTGCAAAAAGAACTAATTCTGCTTGTCTTATATTAGATGGAAGATTGTTTAGATATATATATGAGGAACAATAGCGGACCTAAGACTGAGTCTTGGGGAACCCCATAAGTGATTTCTTCCTGTTCAGAATAACGTCCCTGGACTACATTGGCTGATCTACTAAGTACAGCTTTCTGTAATCTTTGGTTAGATGTGACATTATCCATTAGTTGACTGTACCATCAGCCTCATAAAACTTAATTCATCTATGAGAGTACTGTGATTCACACATTCAAACGCCTTAAATAGGTCACAGAAAATACCAGCCTGCACCATTTTGTTAATTAATTAGTAGAGCAATGCTTCTGAAGCCCAAACTGTGATTTGTTGAGGATATTATTGTTGCTGAGATGTGATACTATTCTACAATACATCACATACAAAGATAGGAAAATAATTTCAGTAGTGAAACAAGTTGTTAGTTATTGACATCTCTCTTATCATCTTTCTTAAAGAGAGATTTAATGTCAGCGTATTTTTGTCTCTTTGGAAAAAACCTTCAGTTAGTGATGTGTGTTGGGTTTTTAAACCTGGCAGCTCTTTGGATGATTTTTAAGAGGAGCAAGTTGTGAGCTGATATTAGGCTTCATCATCTCTTCCTCCTCCACCTTCCCCCTCCCCTCGTTCCCTGCCCCTTCCTTGATCACTGACATTACAAAAACTACATTGCACTCTACACTCAGTGTTAACTTGTCAACTACACTCCTGGAAATTGAAATAAGAACATCGTGAATTCATTGTCCCAGGAAGGGGAAACTTTATTGACACATTCCTGGGGTCAGATACATCACATGATCACACTGACAGAACCACAGGCACATAGACACAGGCAACAGAGCATGCACAATGTCGGCACTAATACAGTGTATATCCACCTTTCGCAGCAATGCAGGCTGCTATTCTCCCATGGAGACGATCGTAGAGATGCTGGATGTAGTCCTGTGGAACGGCTTGCCATGCCATTTCCACCTGGCGCCTCAGTTGGACCAGCGTTCGTGCTGGACGTGCAGACCGCGTGAGACGACGCTTCATCCAGTCTCAAACATGCTCAATGGGGGACAGATCCGGAGATCTTGCTGGCCAGGGTAGTTGACTTACACCTTCTAGAGCACGTTGGGTGGCACGGGATACATGCGGACGTGCATTGTCCTGTTGGAACAGCAAGTTCCCTTGCCGGTCTAGGAATGGTAGAACGATGGGTTCGATGACGGTTTGGATGTACCGTGCACTATTCAGTGTCCCCTCGACGATCACCAGTGGTGTACGGCCAGTGCAGGAGATCGCTCCCCACACCATGATGCCAGGTGTTGGCCCTGTGTGCCTCGGTCGTATGCAGTCCTGATTGTGGCGCTCACCTGCACGGCGCCAAACACGCATACGACCATCATTGGCACCAAGGCAGAAGCGACTCTCATCGCTGAAGACGACACGTCTCCATTCGTCCCTCCATTCACGCCTGTCGCGACACCACTGGAGGCGGGCTGCACGATGTTGGGGCGTGAGCGGAAGATGGCCTAACGGTGTGCGGGACCGTAGCCCAGCTTCATGGAGATGGTTGCGAATGGTCCTCGCCGATACCCCAGGAGCAACAGTGTCCCTAATTTGCTGGGAAGTGGCGGTGCGGTCCCCTACGGCACTGCGTAGGATCCTACGGTCTTGGCGTGCATCCGTGCTTCGCTGCGGTCCAGTCCCAGGTCGACGGGCACGTGCACCTTCCGCCGACCACTGGCAACAACATCGATGTACTGTGGAGACGTCACGCCCCACGTGTTGAGCAATTCGGCGGTACGTCCACCCGGCCTCCCGCATGCCCACTATACGCCCTCGCTCAAAGTCCGTCAACTGCACATACGGTTCACGTCCACGCTGTCACGGCATGCTACCAGTGTTAAAGACTGCGATGGAGCTCCATATGCCACGGCAACCTTGCTGACACTGACGGCGGCGGTGCACAAATGCTGCGCAGCTAGCGCCATTCGACGGCCAACACCGCGGTTCCTGGTGTGTCCGCTGTGCCGTGCGTGTGATCATTGCTTGTACAGCCCTCTCGCAGTGTCCGGAGCAAGTATGGTGGGTCTGACACACCGGTGTCAATGTGTTCTTTTTTCCATTTCCAGGAGTGTATAAACAATAATCATTTTATACGAGGGCTATTCAGAAAGTATGGAACGTTTTGGCATTTAAAAATAACTTAAGTGCAAGAAATACATTTTATTATATACATCTGAAAGAGCAACTGACATACTACTTTGTCACATAATCACCAAACACATTGAGGCACTTATCATACTGGTGGACAAGTTTTGAAAGACCTTCGTCGTAAAATTCTGCTGCCTGAGACTTCAGCTAGTGAGTCATGCCCACCTGGAGTTCCACGTTGTCATCAAAGTGCTGTGTTGCAAGTCAGTTCTTCATCTTGGGAAACAAGTGGAAATTGCTTGGTGCAAGATCAGGGCTGTAGGGCGGATGAGGAAAAATATCCCATTTGAATGGACTAAGGAGTTCTTTAGTGTGATTTGCTGTGTGAGGTCAGGTATTGTGCAAAGACAAGATTTTGGACATCATCTTTCCTCAGTGTTTATTTTGAACTGCTCTTATAAGGCTGTGCAAAGTTTGTCAGTACAGGGCAGAATTTATGGTTGCTTCACATTCGAGAAAAATCAATAAGAAGCACACCTTGCCTATCTCAAAACTCTGTTGCCATCAACTTCCTTGCTGACAAGGTTTGCAAACATTTTCTTGGTTTTTGGGGGGACTTTGTGTGCCTCCACTCCATGGACTGTAATTTTGTCTCGCAATTGACATGTTTCACCCAAGTCTTGTCACTGGTTACAATTCAATCCAGTAATGAATCACCATGTTTGTGGTAGGCCCCCAGGAATGTCAACGTTGCCCCCCATTCGCTGTTCTTTATGGTGCTCTGTAAGCATTTTGGGCACCCATTGTGCACAAAATTTGTGGTAACTTAGCTTTTGAGTGACAATTTCAAACAACAAAGTCCATGAAACTTTTGGAAAAGAAAGCGAAAGCTCTGTTATTGTCAAGCGACAGTTTTCACGAATCGTTTCATCAACTTCAGTGACAAGATCGTCAGTCACAATGCTCGGGCGTCCACTCTTCTCTTCATCATGAATGTTGGTTCGGCCATTTTTAAACTGAATGCACTATTTCCAGACAGAACATTCACTTAGTATGTTATTTCCGTACACTTCGCACAGATCATGATAAATTTCTATAGGATTTAGGTTTTTTGCCAACAAAAACCGTATCACAGACTGCACCTCACAACTGGTGAGATTTTCAATTGCAGTGCACATTTCAAATTCGAATATCAATAAAACCAGATGCGCAGAGACATTCCCATAGTCACAGATGGATGCCGACTGAGCTGCCGAGCACGCACATACCAAAATATACGCTATCAGCTCGCACCTAGCGGTGTCAGATGGAAATGTTCCCTACTTTCTGAATAGCCCTCGTACATAATAATTTTACTCACATCAAACATGCTAAAGTGCAGTAGTTAAAAATTCCTTTTCAATATGTGCAAGTGAATTAACACCTGGAGTCCATCAGCCAGAAATGTCATTTAACTACACTTTATTGTTGTTGTACTACTATTATATTAAAATTAAGTGTTTGAAAAAAATACTGCTTAATAAATTATGTAACTATTCTAATACTTGCTTTCATATTCAGGTACAATACAAACTTGTGTCTGAAAAATCTGGAGCTGGATCTGTACAAAACCTCTCAGTTGAGAGGGGTGTGAACAAAGCTTGTGTCAACCTCCCAGGTGCCTATGAATTTGTGCCTGCAGGTTGTCATAAGTATTCTCCAACAGTATTCCTGTGGAACTCTGCAGCTGCTTCACCTATAAAGCTAACAGCAGTTGCCCACACTGTTGGGGGTTCTGTTAAATCCAAACAGAAAGTTAATGATCTCATCATCAGTGTATTTGAGGTTGAGAGTGAAAAATTAAAAGCCAGGTATGTATCTGTTTCGCCAGAGATGTAGTTTATTTTTCTTTTTAATTTATTCCAGAAACTGTAAGCAGTTGCATGTCTTCCTGTGTACTTATATTTTCATGAACTAGTAATGTGTTAACACTTTGAAGATCTAACCTGAGCAAAGCAACTTTGTCTTAAAAAGACTGCACGCAAGTGTAGGTCAGGTTGCATTTTCCTAACACACGAGCCACCTGTCGTTCAAAAACTGGACTCGTTTCATATGAGAACAATGTACAGACTGCTGCTGCCATCTGTTGCCAGTTTGTAGAATTATTTTGAAAGAAACATCAAATAATGTAACACCTGCTGTCGCAGATGGCTGAGCCAATATGATTGCATTGATACAATTTGGTGTGTGTACTCATTAGGTCTTACAGCTTGCTATAATTTTGCTGCAAACACATCATGCTTGTGAACGAGCAAGAAATTTGGAAGCTGAGGAGGAAGAAATTTCTCTATAATTCACCTCACACTTTTTTTTTTTTGTGTGTGTGAGTGGGTGGGTGGGGGGGGGGTTAAAATTTATGATCTAACAAAGAACTAAAGTAAATATGAAAAATAAATCTTGATGCTTGTTCTTTTTTTAGTATGTATTATTCTTGACGATACATCAGTTATGTATGTGGCTGTAAATTATGGTATAAATGGCCAGTTTCCTAGGTCCGATATTCTTCTAAGTGGCCAATTTCTAAAGTGTTCACAGCTTCAGTAACTGTCATGTGAAGGTACATTTAGTGACATCAGTGCTTCTTTTCTCAGTTAAGCTTACTATGTCCTTCATTACAGGCCAGAAGATTTTGCAGTTTAATCGCTTTCATCAGTTCCATCATCTTTTCTCTTTATTCATTTATCTTCATTTACTTTAATATGGGTGATCTACATAGTGTGCATTGTGGTATTTATTTTTTACATACTCATCTTCATTATTTCCTTTTACTGCCTAGTCTATTGGAATATAAATAATTTGTACTAATACATCAATCTGCTTATGAGTGTAGTGAAAAACTGTAGCAAAAAAGACTCCATACCCTGATGATTTATTGAAAAGTTGTAAGACAAGTCATGTATGCCTCTGTAGCTCAGTGGTTAGTGTATCTGCCTGATATATGAAGGACCCGGATCCAATTCTCAGTACTGCCAGGGATTGTTCCTTTGTGGGAGGACTGGAACAGAATGCACTCAGCCTTGTGATGCCATTTGAGGATCTACTTGAGTGATAAATAGAGGCTCTGAGGTCAAGAAAGCCAACAACCCTCAGGACAGAGGATACTGAACCCTTCCCTTGGCACCAGGGATCCACATACAAATCACCCAATTCTAATTAAGTAAATTACGGCCCAGTGGTTTGTGGGTGCAGAGCTGTTGACCAAAAGGATCCCAGCTGTGTTCCGTCAGGTTTAGCCAAAGTGAATTTTGTGGCCAAGACATCAATATAAGTTCACTATCATGCTCTTCAAGCCAGTGCAGTGGGATTCTGGCTTTGTGACATGGATAGTTATCCTGCTGAAAGATGCCATTGCCATCAGGGAAAGTGTCGAGCATTAAGGGATGCAGGTGGTCCATTATAATGTTCATGTAGTCCACAGTTGTCGATTACTACCATAGGTTCAGTGGTATCCCATGTGAATGTCCTACACAGCACAGTGCTGCCCTAACCACCACACATGTGTGGTATGGTGCCTGTTTTGAGCAGCTTTTCGCCTAGGTGACACGACCATCAAAATAGTGTAACAAGACATGTGATTCATCCAAGTGACACATTTCCATTGATACACAGTCCAAATCTCAATGATACTGTGTCCACTGCTGTCATAATTGATGATGTTGGGTAAACATGGGAAAATGAATGGTTTATCTGCTTTGGAGCTCCATGTTTATCAATATGCTCTGAAACATTTGTGCCTGCACCAGCATTGTCCTCTGTCAGAAAATCTGCCACAGATCATAGCTTAGCCTGCTTCGCAGAGCCGGCAAGCCTCCAACCTCTACATTCTTTGATGAGATGTGGAAATCTGACACATTTTCACTTATTCATTGTTTAACCATTCTTCAACCAGTTTCCACAGATGCTCATGACAGTGGTGTCCAAATAGCTGACCAGCTTCACTTTTCGTTGTTCCCAGGTACCAGACCACAACAATTTGCCCTTCATCAAAGTTGCCTATGTTAGGGGGTTTCCATATTTGCAGTCTCTATAGCTGCTAGAATCATTCCCCTTCTATCTGTGGTCAGATTTTATACTTCCCTTGCTGCATCACATGTCTGCTGTGCCAGCAGGCAGCATTCAGTCTTGTGTAAGGCAGTGGTCATATTGTTTGGGATTGTCAGTGTTAGTCTCCCTTTGCAGCTGTCCAAAAACTGCAAAATTCTTCTCGCCAGACTGTGTGGAACTGCCGAGATGCCTGCAATGTACATAGCCACCACTGAGCATTGCACTGGCTGTGCTTATACTGTTGGTGTAAACTTTTTATGTTAGATAACAAGATAGTTATTTCCCGCATCTTCTTCTCCTTCTTCTGTATCGTCGCCTTGTCCCACGTCACGTAGGGTCAGCGTTGCTCTTCTGGATCCTTCTCCTCCATAGTACGCTGTCCATTGCCTCTTCCTTCTTCCATCCTCTCTCCCTTAGGTCCCCGGATATCTTATCCTTCCACCTCATCTTCAGTCTTCCTCTCCTTCTCGCTCCTTCAGTCTTTATATCTTCAACTCTGTTTCCAATATACTCTTCCCCTTTTCTCTGTAAGTGTCCATTCCACCTTTGTGTGCTCTCTTGTATCTTTTTCCCCATGGGTCCCACTTTCACAACTCCTCTAACAAATTCATTTCTAATCCTGTCCTTCCTTGTTACCCCACACATCCACCTCAGCATCCTCATTTCCACCACTTCCATCTTCCTTTCCTGGGCTACTGTGATTGCCCATGTCTCTGCCCTGTATATCAAGCAGGCCTTACCACCAACTTGTACACTTTCCCTTTCAACCCAAAGCTCACCTTCTTGTCACACAACACTCAGCTCATTTTCCTCCAGTTGTTCCAACCGCAATTTATTCGGTGTTATAACTCGCTTTCCAGTCCTCCGTCCCTCTGTATGTACAACCCCAAATATTTAAATTTGCAGACAGATTTCAGCTCATCATCCTAGATCTTGCAAGACCTCATCTGCACATCCTTCAGTGCTAAATATTCTGATTTTGTCCTGCTAATTTTCATCCCTCTTTCTTCTATTGCCTTCCTCCAATCCTCCAGCTTTTCCTCAATGTCTGTCAATGCTCTACTCACAAAGAACCACATCATCTGCAAACAACATATTCCACAGCACTTCCTTCTTCATGTCTGTCACCAGCACATCCATAATCAGGTCAAAGAGGTAGGGACTAGGTCAGAGGTAGGGACTAGGTCAAAGAGGTAGGAACTAAGCACAGACCCTTGATGTAACCCTACTTTTACTGGAAGCTCCCTTGTCATGCCCACACTACTTCTCACCTGTGTCATTGCTCCTCTGTACATTTCCTTCACTAACCTCACATACTTCTCTGCCATGCACTGCTATCTCGTGCTTCTCCATATTTTGTCCCTTGGGACTCTGTCATATGCTTTCTCCAAATCAAGGAAAGCCATATGTAGATCGACTTGTAACTCTCCGTGTCTCTCCACTATCCTCTTTAAAGCATGTATTGCGTCAGTCGTTCCTCTTCCTGGCATAAACCCAAACTGTTCTTCACACACCACAGTCTTCTTGCGTAATCTTGCTTCTATAACTCTTTCCCAAATTTTCATTGTGTGTGCCATCAGTTTAATACCTCTATAGTGACTGCAGTCCTGCACATCACCTTTCCCCATAAATATTGGGATTTTTAAATCAGATGATTCTTTTTGATACACCTTGTATATCTTTTTCACACCAATAACTCAGTACTAGAAATAACAATAATCTTTACAAAGGTTGGAAGTCACTTTGGTCCAGGAAGGTGTTCGTTATTCAGACTCGCACATTTTCAGTAACTTGCCATCAGCCACAAAAAGTTAAACTACTAATAAAGTTCAATTTAAGAGCAGCTTAAAGGATTTATTGGTGACCAACTACTCCAATTTCATGTATGAATTTCTTAGTAGAACCAACTGATGTGCGTATGTTACTAATAATATCAACCAAACCAATCCTAGTATTAGTACAATAAGACTGTAAAAAATCAGTACAGTAATGCAAGCATTGTAAATAAGGGTTGTAAAATGATATTTTATTTGATGATGCATGGCTGCAATAGCCTAAGAATTGTCATATGCACCTCAGTGTATTGTACATTTACATTTTTTGTGGCAAGTTATTTATTACCTTTCAAATGAAAATATTTGATCATCTCCATAGCCAAATGGTTAGCATCACTGTCTTTGGTGGGAAAGGACCTAGGTTCAGTTCCTGGTGCCTTCTCGGATTTTTTGCCCGCATCTCGTGGTCGTGTGGTAGCGTTCTCGCTTCCCACGCCCGGGTTCCTGGGTTCGATTCCCGGCGGGGTCAGGGGTTTTCTCTGCCTCGTGATGGCTGAGTGTTGTGTGCTGTCCTTAGGTTAGTTAGGTTTAAGTAGTTCTAAGTTCTAGGGGACTTATGACCACAGCAGTTGAGTCCCATAGTGCTCAGAGCCATTTGAACCTTTTTTTTTTTTTTCTCGGATTTTTCTGAGGTAGAGTCCAGAATGGGGTCCACTCACCCCCAAGTTGTGTATTCTGAAGGATCTCCACAGTATGGAATGAAAAATACATGTAATCTAATCTACTTTAGCCCTTGTGGCAAGAAACATTGAAACTGGTTGACAAACTTACTAATTGAAATTACACTAATTTGTTGTTACTTCTTGATCACTTCCAGTATTGTTTGTCTCTCCAGTTTGGACTGATGTTTCCTTGCCTTCAGTACCTATACATATACAGGGTGATTATAATTAAAGTTAAACTTTCAAATTGCTGTAGAAATAACACTGCTGGTCAGAATGATGTCAAATTGCAACAGAATATAATCAGAGAAGGGGGAAAATGTATGGTAGAAGAAAAAAAAATAGTTACAAAATGTAGCAATAGATAGTGGTCGACTACAAATGATAGTGGTCGACTACAAATGACAAATGAATCATACAGCAATGCCTAAGGTGTACGTTTGACGTTAAACAAACTGTACTACTCAGTGTGCATGGATGTACAGGTATGATACTGTTAGTTATTTAAGTCCATCCACCACAGCAAGGTCATATCACATTGGATCAGAAAAATCAGTTTTTAATTGTCCTGAGACCAGAAACTGTATAAAAAGCATCAAACACATCGGTTTTTAATTTCCCTGAGGCCAAAAAATACAGAAAATGCATCGGTCACAATTGAATCAGATAACTAATTTTCATGTGACTGCTGCAAAATATGTTCAGTATGCTGTCCACCATTTTCTGCAACAAGTTGAAATCGAGAAACAGCATGTTCCACAACTGATTGAAGTGTTATCTGGGTCACGTTCAGAATGTGTTGCACAATGCACGCCTTCAATTCAGCTAAGTTTGCAATCTGAATGCTGAACACATCTTTCAGATAGCCCCACAACCAGAAGTCACACAGGTTAAGGTCAGGTGATCAGGATGTCCAGGCTGTAGGGAAATGGCGGCTGATAATTCTAGCATTTTTGAAGTGGCACTTCAGCAGCTGCTTAACTGGATTTGCAATGTGCAGAGGTGCGCCGTCTTGCATAAAAATGATCCCATTCACATATCCACACTGTTGGAGAGCTGGAATGACATGGTTGCACAAAAGACCATCATAGAGCTTACCAGTGATGGTACAGGTAACAGGACCGGAAGCACCTGTCTCTTCAAAAAAAATGTGGCCCTATGATAAATGGTGCCATAAACGTACACCACACTCTGACCTTTGCAGGATGAAGTTGTACTGGTTGATTTGTGTGTGGATTTTCCATTGCCCATATTCGACAATTCTGTGTATTGTCATATCCTGTCGGATGGAAGTGGGCTTTGTCTGTCCACAAAATTTTCCACAGCCAATCATTGTCCACTTCCATGCAATCAAGAAATTCTAAAGGAAAGGTCTCTCTTGCTGGCAGGTCAACAGGAAGCAACTCGTGCATATGAGTAATTTTGAATGGATAGCAAAGAAGGATGTTTCGTAGGATTTTATGCACCGTGCATATGGGTATGTTTAATGTTCGAGCAGTTCACTATGCACTACACATTTGCACAACACCACTTGTCTCCTCCTGCATTGTTGTGACCACTGCTTCCGCTGATGTTGAATCAATTTGTTTCCTCCCTCTACCAGGTTGCACACCAAAAGAACCCATCTTTTCGAATTTCTCAATCGTTTTCTCCAAACCCACGGCAGTCATCAGACCAACGCCTTTTTTCAAACCCTTCAGTGACTGGAACTTCTATAGAGCAACATGTGCACAGTCATTGTTCTTGTAATACAGCTTCACAAACAGAGCATGATCCTCCATCGAGTCAGTCAAGACGAACACCGCAGACACGATGGAGGAAAAGCCACATACCCGGTATGTTTATACCAACTTCAATGGGATGTGCGCATGACAGATGTTTTCATTTACGTATTCTGACATATACACTGCCATCTATTGATCAATTGTCACACAATTTTTGTTTCTTCTGCCATACGTTTTCCCCCTTCTCCGATAATATTCCGTTGCAATTTGACATCATTCTGACCAATGGTGTTATTTCTACAGTGTTTTGAAAGTTTAATTTTAATCACCCTGTACATTTCCCATCCCTCACTCCCCACTGCCCAATCTCATACTGGGCAAAGAAAATTCATAAAATTCCATAATTTACAAACTAAACTGTATTTTTAAATTTGGGTTTCTGTTAACTCTGCTCCAGTTTGGTGGCTGTTAAATAAACATACCAATTCTAACAAATACTGTGAGAACTCAAGATCCATGTGGTTTATTACTGTGGCAGCAGATTTCCCCTCCTACCCCAAAATCACTGCAACAGGTTACCTGAAGTCATACCTGTCAGCTCTCCATATATTGGTATAAATGTGACAGGATAATTCTTCTCCACTTAGTATCATCAGATTCACACACATAGTGATCATATTTGGTAAAGCTGGTGGCACTTCTGCAGAAATCAAGCTACAGTAGAATTTCAAACACAGCCGTTTGTGCTTTGGTTTTACTGGCAGCATACATGTAAGTTCTTGAAATGAGTCACCAGTCATTAACCTGGGATCCTTTGAATCAGTACATTTCCAAAAAGCAGGCATTGAAGTGATGTCATGGGATAACAATTCTTTCCTAATGTGGGACTGTTTGAGTCATTGTAATTGTCATCTTGTTGGCAAGACATTGTCATATATGTATTTTGTGTGACATTTTTTACTGCTGTATCAGTTAATCAGCTGATGCTTTGCAAACATTTTATCAGTGTTATAATGGCTGGGCACCAAATTATGAACTGACACTGGAGTTGTACTTGGATAGATAACCAGGGTGTTACAGGTCGTTATGGCCAATCATCTGCACCATAATGATATGTATGTATAAGAAATGTTGTATGGTTGAACCATTCCTTTTTGTCACTTAATTTTTTCTCAGTGAGTGTAGAAATTCTTTTTATGTCACTGAAACAGTAACTGAATTACAGGTGAACAACTTTATGTAATTGTGACAGAGGGCATACAGTGAAATGAAATGATCTTCCAGAAATAAAGTGCTAAGTTTTCTGTAGTGTCAAGATGTATTCCAAAATGAATCATAATTAGATCTTTTTCAACTACAGTTATTATCTCTATAACTGTGATAATGTCTCCAGGTACCACCTATCGTCTCTTCATCGTGAACCTCTCCTCCTATCTCCCTCTTGGTACCTTCTTTCTTCCTCTGGATCCCATCCTTCTTTGTACTTTTCCCTGTCCTTTGACATCTCCCCTTCCCCTCCTCCCTCTCTCTCTCTCCCTCTTCCTCCCCCCCCCCCTCTCTCTCTCTCTCTCTCTCTCTCTCTCTCTCTCTCTCTCTCTCTCTCTCTCTCTCTCACACACACACACACACACTCACACACACACACACCTTCTTCAGGGTTACATTACAGTGGCAGTAAACAAATTCTATTGTCATGCAAATGACTTATTATATTTGGTGTATGTTTTGGGGAATGTGAGTAATGAATGGGTTCTAAGAATTAATGTAGGCACACTAATACGTAGCAGAATTAAAAGGAAATCAATACAAAATCTTTGCATTATTAAGAACAATCTAAGTCAGTTAAATGGAGATCAGATACAAAGATCCCAGAAACATTCTGAACTTTCTGCAGCAAGATGTTCTTCATACATAATGTGTCTGCCTATTTATTCATTCAAACTGACAACTTTGTTACTGTCATACTGATAGAACTATTTCCCCTGGTCGTCCTTTCAATATTTTTAAGAAGGTGACTGTAGTTTTTGAAAAAAGTTATCGTAAAATGAAAAATAGGTATGTAATTGTATTATAAAGCAGGTCTTTTCTTCTTCTTCTTCTTCTTCTTCTTATTATTATTATTATTATTATTATTATTATTGAATTCAATTTCACTTTCCTGTCATTTTTCAGAAGTCTTTACCACACAGAAAATTATTACTTGAAAACAGAAACAATTCAAATTGTTGTGATGCAAAAAGAGACTGCCAGAGTTACAACTAAAATGGATGTTTATTTAATCAGTGACAAATTTTGGGCTATGCCTATTCTCAAACCAACCAATGTTTGCAAAGTAAAATGTCCACCCAAAGTACCAGTAAACAAAGTGGGTACATAATTGTATGGTTCCAAATAATGTAATCCATTGTAGTTGCAAGTCTTGTTGTCTCTTTTTGCATCTCATTCTAAAATGAGTTGCTGTCTCAGTATACGCAACGTGCAGGAGATAAGTCAGATGGTCAAACATTAAAAAAAAAAAGTAACCAATGCTTCTCTTTCATTAATTAGGCATTTCGAGGCATAAACAGCCAATAGTTGCATGAAGCATTTTGGATTTTTCCTAACGTGGTCTTGGATTTTGCTCTGTGGATCAACTCTGATTTCTTTGGTACTGTTTGTGATCTTCATCCATCCACACTGACGAGGTATCCATAATTTTTCACTGTGCTCTGTGCTGCTCTCCATACATGCTCTTTAAAATATTCTCAGTGTTTGGCTTCACACTGACCTGCTGTCTGATGATGATGTTTCTGATACTGTCTGTCAGAGTCACTCCTGTTATCTGACACAGCATCTGCATTTCAATGGCTTAGAGGTTTAGTTAAATTTAGCTTGGAAATTTGCTATCATGTTTAACAAGTCAGTTTTCATCTACGAATTTTCAGTGAAAAATATGGAATTATCTTGATCAGTTACATAATTGTCTTAAGTTATTTTGTTTTTCTACACATTATTTGGAACTCAACTATTTGTATATTCTTCCCCACTTCATCCCTTCTCTCTTGACCTTTCTTATGTGCTACCTCCCCCCACACGCAGATATATTCTCCTATGGGGTAGAGGAGTTGTCAAAATATTATGATTTCAGTTTGTGTTTGAAGCTAAATTTTTTTTTTTTTACATCACTGGATAGCTTGTGAAAGATTTTTATCACTGAATACTCACTCCTCTCTGTGGGACACCAATGCTGCTGAGTAATGCATAGTGTTAGTCATTTCTGCTTGTAGTATTTTGTTTATGAATGTTACTGTTGTTTATTATATTTATGAATGTTACTGTTGTATCTTAAGTGTCATTGATTGTTGGCAACAGACTTCACAAAGGAGTAAGTGTAGTGAGAGGCTGTTGTCAGTGTGGGGTCATTTCATGGTTACAGTTGTGACATTTTGGAGATTTAACATTGAAGTATTGACATGAAAATGAAAAACAGATAGGCCTGAATATAAACAATATACAGTGAAGATTTGGTGATGTGAGCCGTGTCGATTTGCCAGTAAACAAAGGAACAGGGAGTGTTACAGATATAACAAAACCTTCACTTTTTTTGGGATTTACCCATTGGCCAACTGTTTAAAGAGCTTTCTACAAGAAGCTCTAGATTAGATACTTGCTTCTGTGTAACAAAATTTATACAGGGCCTTGGGATGTAAGTGCAGTTATCTCTATAGATCACTGAGGACACTGTACTAAACAACATTGCACCAGTATTTACTCCAGTTGCAGACTGATAATGATAGCTATTATGAATAGTATGTTTTTAAGTTAGCTAGTACCACCAAGTACGCATGGCACAAGCAAGCTATTAAAGTTTATTTTCTGCTGAGCAGCAGATCATGTATTGAAGTGTGGAACAAATAGTCTATACCGACAGGCATAGCTCACTTCATGTCACCATTAACATCATGCATGTGATGCGTTTGTGGGAAGCCTGTTAGGCACGGGGGGTGGGGGGTGGGGGACCCACTAACACACAAAGGTGGGAACATATTAAGGTTCCAGTGATCGCAATATCTTTACCTATACCCCTAACATAACAAGAACAAGAGCAGACCCAATATAAGTTCCTGTGGTAGACCTTTGGGGATTATTCCCCATTGTGAAGATGTTGTATTATTGTATACACTCTGTGGGGTTCTTAATGCCACACTTTGCGTACCGTTAGAATTGTGCAGAGATTTATGGCATTAGCCAAAACTCAGTACCGCACACAGAAGTGGGTGCTACCAACATCTGATATACTTGAGCTTTAAGTTGGATTGGAATGATTGTAACATAGAGCCTTTGTGACTTCACATAACTGCATCTGTGCTGCATTGACTCTGGCGTTTGTATCATCATTCCTGAAGCAGTCTATGTGGATCCAGATACTTTCTACATGCACTGCTTGTAGCCAAAACAAACTTTCAGAGTCCAGGGAGAGCTGAATTTTTCTTGGACTTATCTTTTTATCAGCAATGAGCAAAAACTATTGAACAGAATTCAAATAATCACTTCCTTTTATTTATAAATTGTTCTTTTGTTTAGGATTGGACCACTGGAGCCACAACTGCTGAATAATGGCCAGTATGAGTACAAATTCCAGCTCCATGTTGTAGAAGGGGAGAGACTCAGATTTGTTCCAGCAGCCAGTACACTTTTGTTCACACCTGTAAAAAGCACTTTGTCAGGGCCTTCTGACTGTACTGATAAAGGAGTTGAATTTTATGCTGATAAAGGTCATATCATAGAAGGAAAAATAGAGCCACCACTGGACGGTGTTAAAGTATCAGTATTTGTAGAAGGTTCTGAGGAAATCATTGCAAGCACAGACACTTCCACTGATGGAAAATTTAAGTTTGGTCCACTTTCTGATGGATTAAAATACCGGTATGTCAACTTTCGTGTGTATATTTTAATGTAAGTATATGTTACCGAACTGAATCACAGATGTAGGACTTACCTGTGTTTCCATTTTCATTGATTTTTTGTTTCTTTTCTGATTGAATAATATGAAATTTCAATAGATATTTCAAGACAAGCTTTGTTTTTTAGAACAAACATAGTTAATCAAATAGCTGTAAAAGTGCTCAGGATAATTAATCTACATTATGTGATTGTTAATTATACACAGATTTGTTTATCAAGTTCTTCAGTGTGATATTTCTGCTGTTTGCCTCATTTGCAGTGTATCAGCTGAAAAAGAAGGCTATGTGTTGTCTGGTCCTGACGCTAAAACCACTTTCAAAGCCCACAAATTAGCAGAAATTGTGGTAGAAGTAATAGACAAAGCTGATGGGAAACCATTGCAGGTATTGTATCAGAACTATGTTTTAAGCCCTGTGCACCACTTAGTTTCACATTAATAAAAAAAGTTCCCTCTTCATTTTTTAGGGTGTATTATTGTCCCTGTCTGGAGGTGAAAGCTTTCGACGCAACAGCCAGACTGATGCTGATGGTAAAAGGACATTCAGTTCACTCAGTCCAAGTGAATATTATCTCAGACCAATGATGAAGGAGTACAGATTTGAACCATCATCAAAAATGATAACAGTTGTTGAAGGTGCTAGTATCAAAGTCCAGTTGATGTGAGTATATTAATTGAATTTGTTTGATATTTTGTAGTGGTACCGTACATATATTACTGAGACCTTGAATAACCATCTTGGCCAACCTCCTTTATGTTCCCCATCCTTCACCACTGCCAGACCAATAACAATTCATACTCAAAATAACCAGTTACAACAATAGTGTGATCTCAAACTCTCGTCTAAAGCACTCGCCCTTCCTGAGTTATCTGTATTATCCAAAGATCTCACTTTCAGCTCTAAACACAGATTTAATCATGCTGCTGTAGTGAAGGACATACTTTCCTTCACACATAATGTTAAGAAGAAACTTCACTTTGCAACCCAATCCCAATACCTCTCCAACACCAAACCTGACATTGAACTCTGCCTTAATCATCTCTTACAAGCCATCTAAGAATTCCTCACATCCAGCGTTGCTTCACAGCCCCTTTTGATGTCCCTACAACATAGCTTAACCTATCCACTGGTGAACTCATCTCTGGGTCTTAATGTTCATTTGCTGTGTACGGGCTTGGTGACCCCAGGGTTCCTGAGCAGGGGGCAGGTAAGTGCCAGCAGTCCTCTGCTACCATAGGTTCTGGGTGTGCTTCAGTGACCACCATGTGGTGCAGCAGTGGAATGATGTGTGTCACAGGGAACGGAAATCGTGATTTGACCATGTGGATCGCGAGGATATAAAAAACTCCTCAATCTGAAGGTGTACTGCATGTTGATGAAATGCATGGCAATTGAGATGAAACAGTCTTGAACGGGCAACCTTTTGGGAACCTGCCGCACTTCAGTTGTACAAGCCTTGCTCATGCACACACGGCTCTGTCTTGTACTCACATCCAATCATCCTAATGAATGAATGATGGGGGCTAGCTCTCCTGATAATCGGACTCAGTTGTGCTAAACTAATAGGGCTCAAGGAATCTTAAAACAAAATGTGTTTCTGCTGATTGAGAGGAACAAGGGGTCGTTTGAAGAAGTGTCTCCATTCTTTGCCATAAAGGCTTGGAAGGACTTCCTGGCACCTTAGAGTCTATTAAATGCTTATGTAATGGTTTCTTACTGGTGGAAACCATCCAGTTAAAGCAGGTTGAACTTCTTAAGAAATCACCCAAATTGGGTGAATATGATATCTTTGTTGAGATACACAACTCTCTCAACTCAGGCGAGGTTATGGTCGTGTGCTGTAATATCATGAACTTGGATGTAGCAGAGCTGAAGTAAGAATGGGCATCACAGGGAATGGCAGATGTAGAGCAACAAACGTGAAACAATAATGGACTGCCACCTTCGTTGTCAAATTCAAATCTCCAATGTTGCCTGAACATACTATAGCAGGGTTCCTTTGACTTTACAGTTACACCTTAAATACCAAACCCTATGCAATGCTATAAATGCCAGCAGTTTGGCCGTACAACCAGGAATTGTGGAAGTGAAGTGACATTGGGAAGTGCGGAAAAGCAACCCATGATTCTGGAGCTGTCTACCCATGTCCAGCAGTCTGCATCATTTGTTCTGGGAGCCAACCAGTCTGGAGCCAAGACTGCCCTGTTTTTGCTGAAGAACGCAAACTACATGAAATAAAAGAGACCTAGCAGATCCCCTATGCTGAAGCCAGTAATGAATATAAGGCGATGAAACCCCCTGTCTTTGCCACTTGTATACTTCCATGGTACAGTAATCTGTTCCCCAGGTCACGCAGGTGATGTCCAGCAACTGTACTTGACATTTACATGCCAAGACAAACCAAGTAAAGACAAAGGAATCCAGGCAGCTGCAACAGAAAAGACCAGTGAGCTTCAAGAAGACACACAAAAATGAAGTGCCCCTCAATGCCTCCTTTCTCCATCATCCTTGAAGGGATAGTGTGCAGGGAAATGGTCACAATGTTCGGGTCAAAAGCTGTCCCAGGTGTTGTCAGGCATCATTCTGGCATGTCTCTCTGATGAGGAGGACATCATGGAGTTTAGAAACCTCATCACCGGCCCAGTGAACCCTTCCACTCCCAGTCGCTCTACAAGTGATTCACCTCCCCTGTGCAAAGAAAGGGGTAAATTAAAACCACACTGATGAAATGGCTCCCACACTACAGTGGAACATGAATGGGTTCAGGGCTCATGGAAGAACTGAAATTCCTAGCACAACCGTGCCCCTTGTGCTTGTGCTTACAAGAAATTCATT
This sequence comes from Schistocerca cancellata, assembly GCF_023864275.1. NCBI lineage: Eukaryota > Metazoa > Arthropoda > Insecta > Orthoptera > Acrididae > Schistocerca > Schistocerca cancellata. Next base: position 453,267,069 of record NC_064626.1, on the reverse strand, counting down.
TTAAATATACTGATACAAGGCTATATCCTACACCCCAAGGATGACCTGACTGAGGAAAGAGCCAAGGGAGGGGTCACTGTGTGTGTCAATAACACACACCACTTGTCTGCTCTTCCCCCTAGTTACTGACCCGCAGGTAGTTTCAGTTGAAATTCTTGTGTGTCAGAGGATCACTTCTCACTCTGTTTACTTCTGTGAGATGCAGTAGACTATGAGACTCTACAGATCTTATAGAACAATTCCCCCGACCATTTCTCCTACTGGAGGGAGGACTTATGTACATATCACGGCTTGTGCGGCCCAACCTCTACTTGCCTTCAGGATTGGTTGTTGGAGAGCCTCTTTACATCTCATGAGTTGTGCAGCCTCAACACCGGTACTCCCACTCATTTCTGTGTTGTGACTGGATTGTTCTTGGCCATCAACTTCTCTTTCTGACTCTGTTCAATGGGAAGTCATTGATGACATACATTCCAATAGTGACCACTTCCGATTCCACATTTACATCCTGGTTGGAGTACTACCTGAACAGAAGTCACCAAAATGGATGGTCAGCAGGGCTAACTGGACACTGTTCAGCCAGCTGGCTGCATTTGAACACCACAACAGCATCCAGAAATGGTGGACCACATCACATGAGTGATCCATCATGCCACTGACTTGTTGTTGTTGTTGTTGTTGTTGTTGTGGTCTTCAGTCCTGAGACTGGTTTGATGCAGCTCTCCATGCTACTCTATTCTGTGCAAGCATCTTCATCTCCCAGTACCTACTGCAACCTTCATCCTTCTCAATCTGCTTGGTGTATTCATCTCTTGATCTCCCTCTACGATTTTTACCCTCCACGCTGCCCTCCAATACTAAATTTGCAATCCCTTGAGGCCGCAGGACATGTCCTACCAACCGATACCTTCTTCTAGTCAAGTTGTGCCACAAACTTCTCTTCTTCCCAATCCTATTCAGTACCTCCTCATTAGTTATGTGATCTACCCAACTTATCTTCAGCATTCTTCTGTAGCACCACATTTCGAAAGCTTCTATTCTCTTCTTGTCTAAACTATTTATCATCCATGTTTCACTTCCTTACATGGCTACACTCCATACAAATACTTTCAGAAACGACTTCCTAACACTTAAATCTATACTCGACATTAATAAATTTCTCTTCTTCAGAAACACTTTCCTTGCCATTGCCAGTCTACATTTTATATCCTCTCTACTTCGACCATCATCAGTTATTTTGCTCCCCAAATAGCAGAACTCCTTTACTACTTTAAGTGTCTCGTCTCCTAATCTAATTCCCTCAGCATCACCTGACTTTATTCGACTACATTCCATTTCCTCATTTTGCTTTTGTTGATGTTCATCTTATATCCTCCTTTCAAGACACTGCCCATTCCGTTCAACTGCTCTTTCAAGTCCTTTGCTGTCTCTGACAGAATTACAATGTCATCAGTGAACCTCAAAGTTTTTATTTCTTCTCCATGGATTTTAATACCTACTCCGAATTTTTCTTTTGTTTCCTTCAATGCTTGCTCAATATACAGATTGAATAACATCGGGGAGAGGCTACAATTCTGTCTCACTCCCTTCCCAACCACTGCTTCCCTTTCATGTCCCTCGACTCTTATAACTGCCATCTGGTTTCTGTACAAATTATAAATAGCCTTTCGTTCCCTGTATTTGACCCCTGCCACCTTCAGAATTTGAGAGAGAGTATTCCAGTCAACATCGTCTAAATCCTTCTGTAAGCCTACAAATACTAGAAACTTAGGTTTGCCTTTTCTTAATCTATCTTCTAAGATAAGTTGTAGGGTCAGTATTGTCTCACATGTTCCAACATTTCTACAGTATCCAAACTGATCTGCCTCAAGGTCGGCTTCTACCAGATTTTCCATTCACCTGTAAAGAATTCGTGTTAGTATTTTGCGGCTGTGACTTATTATACTGATAGTTCGGTAATTTTCACATCTGTTAACACCTGCTTTCTTTGGTATTGGAATTATTGCAAACGAATCATAGAGCATGAAAAGAACACAAATTATGCAGACACTCTGTGTTGAATTTCACTTTTAAACAACTGGGTGATGCTGTGATATCGATGTGGGAAAAGAGACTAAATTTTGTGTCCTCCACAAGGACAGTTTTTCTACATTATATGGTGATGAGTCCTTTAAGATCAGCATGCTGTTCAAGAAACATAAAATAAAATGTGTCTTCCGCCCTCCTGTGTGAGTGCAAATGATGATGGGTTTTGTTAAAGACAGTCTAAGGAAACCAGCGATATATAAAATCCCATGCAAGTGTGGGAAATCATAAATTGGCCAGATATGTCACACTGTTAAGGGTAGATGGCTGAACACAGACGTCACACCAGATTGGGTCAGCCCGAAAAGTCTGCTGTGGCTGAACACTGTCTTGACACGGGACGTAGCCTGAACTACGGAGAGGCAAAGATCCTTTCATCTGCTTGCATGTGCTGATGCTGTATCATTAAAGGAGTAGTTCAAATACATTTAAGTAACAACCTGATTAATAGAGACACAGGATTGCAACTCAGCTAGGCGTGGGAACCAGCATTGGTGGTACTAAGGCATCTTCGGCCTCAGACAAATGAATCTGTGTCACCACAGATGGGGAATCAGAGCCCACATACTTAACTAGGTTCGAGCATCCTGCACACGTGCACACTGGGCATGATTTGTGACCATGCTTTTCCCACGTCCCACATGCAAAGACCATGGCCCATTTCTCCGGCAGGGGCACTGAATGTCATTGTGCTCTATGATTTGTGTACAGTGTTGTTATAGCCCCACCCTCTGGTGCCTGCACTTTTCTAGAAGTCAGCATAATTATTGGCGAGCCATTGCAGCAACATATCAGTAAGGACCTGAAAATGACGAGCAGCTGCCCCATTGAAATATTATGCAGATTCCCCCAACATTATCCAATGCGACGCTCATGAACTAATGAAGCTATTTGTATCTGATCATTACACCTTAAATCAATAAATACTTTATTATTTCACTGATTGCAATGTTAGATCACGAATTTTGTAATCAATCTGTCAGTTTGTGTGCTATTCATTAAATTTGTTTGCGCTGTGAGTTAGGTGACAGTCTTTACAGCAACTATCAGTACTCTGTATCTATCAAGTTTTCTGTAACTACTCTACAGTTCACAGTAAAATGCATGGCAGAGAGTTCTTCAAACCACCTTCAGACTATTTCTCTACTGTTCCTCTCTCAAACAGCACTTGGGGAAAATGAATACTTAGGTCTCTCTGTATGTGCTCTGATTTCTCTTATTATTATTATTATTATTATTACTGTTACTACTACTACTACTACTACTACTACTACTACTACTACTACTACTTGCTTTTATGGCCTCATTGGACCACTTTAGTCAGTCATTCCCTGGTCCTCTTCTTCAGTAAGCGCATGTTTCGTTCTTTCGTAATTGCCCAGTATCTTTTCATTCGTTCTGATCTTTCCTATCTTTCCTCATCTGCAAATACCCTTTTCATTGTGTGTCATTTGTCTACTTTTGCTTTAAATCTTATTTTCTTGTATTTCAGTTTATTGAGGTTTTTTGTCTCATTTTGCAGATCATCCAAGGTTATATCTAGTTCTCCCATACCCTCTGTAATTTCCTTGATCCATCCTACTTGTTGCTTAAGATTACACAGTTTCTGCATAATTTTTATAGCTAATCTGGTTCCTGGTGTCCTCATTATGTGGCCAAAGAAATAAATCCTCTTTTTACGTATAGTATCTGTGATGGGCTCCAGTTCCCTGTACACTACTTCATCTGCAATTGTCCTTCCTTCTGGTATTTTTTATTTATGCATGTTCTAGTTGTTCTTCTCTCTACTTTTAGTATTTTGTCGACCGTGACTCTCTGAGTGACTTTAAAAAGAGTCTCTGTTGGATATGTTGCCTCTGGCTGAACCACCATCTTGTAGTGTTTTAATTTTGTTTGAATTGATAGACATTTCTTATTGTATGTAGACCATGTTAGTTTTGAGCTTTTATCGTTTTGGTTCTTTCTTGCCATGCAGGTTTTTCATCCAAGTTGTGCATTATAATCTCTCCAAGATATTTAAATTGCTTCACTATTTTAATTTTTCTGTTGTCTACTGTTACTTGGTCAATTACTAGTGGGTCTGTTACCAGCATCTCAGGCTTTTCAAAAGATATCTGGAGTCCTACTTTTTGCGCTATTTTTGCAGGCTCATTATTTGATTTCTAGCTTCTATTAGCTAGTAACGCCAAGTCATCTGCAAATCCCAAACAATTTAGGTTTATATCATCTTTCTTGGTTCCAATTGTTATGTTTTTAGCATTCTCTTTGTACCATTCTGTCATCAAGTACTCAAGAGCACAGTTGAAGAGCAATGGTGATAGACCATCTCCTTGTCCATACCCTGTTTTAATCGTAAATGGCTCAATAGTTCTCCTCTGAATTTTACTTTGGACTTGGTGTTTGTGGGGGTTAATTTTATCATTTTTATTAATTTGGGATGAAGTCCACAATTTCTTGCATAGAAGATCTGTGGATGCGAACATAAGCTGTTTTGAAGTCTACAAAGGTTATGACTAGTTGCTTCTGTCTCTTTTTGTAGGCATTCATTATTAATTTTAATATGATGATCTGTTCTGGGCAGCTTCTCCAGGGTTTAAAACCTTCTTAATATTCTCCTAGCTCCTTTTCAAGTTGATCTTTACAGCGACTGTAGAGAGTTCTTGACAATATTTTATATTGCAATGCCTCTTTAGTTGTCCAGATTTGATTTGTCTCCTTTTTTGTGTAATGGGTGTATGATAGCTATGCTATAGTCCAATGTTCTGGTAGCTCTTCTCTGATCCAGATTTTAACTATGCATTGATGTAATGATGTCTTCACGGGTTCTGCTGAGTATTTCCAGAGTTATGCAAATGTTTGATCTTCTCCACTGGCTTTGTAGTTCTTGAACTCACTCAAAGCTTTGTAGACATCCTGAATTGTCGGTGGGTTTATATTTTCTAGTGGGGTTTTTATTGGAGTTTCTGTGTTTATTTCCAGAAGCACAGGAGGATCCTCGCAATTTAGTAGTTCATTAAATGTTTCTGCTAAAATTTATGAATTTCTTTTATCACTACAGACCATCTTATGTTTTTATCTTTTAGCATTAATGTTGGGAAACCATTTCTTAGGAGTTGTCTACTAAATGTTTTGTAGTAATCTTGTGAGCTTGTTTTCTTACTATTTGTTTCTGTCGTAGAAAGTATATATATATAAAAACAAAGATGATGTGACTTACCAAATGAAAGTGCTGGCAGGTCGACAGACACACAAACGAACACAAACATACACACAAAATTCAAGCTTTCGCAACAAACTGTTGCCTCATCAGGAAAGAGGGAAGGAGAGGGAAAGACGAAAGGATGTGGGTTTTAAGGGAGAGGGTAAGGAGTCATTCCAGTCCCGGGAGCGGAAAGACTTACCTTAGGGGGAAAAAAGGACGGGTACACACTCGCACACACACACATATCCATCCACACATATACAGACACAAGCAGACATATTTGGTCTTTAAATATGTCTGCTTGTGTCTGTATATGTGTGGATGGATATGTGTGTGTGTGCGAGTGTATACCCGTCCTTTTTTCCCCCTAAGGTAAGTCTTTCCGCTCCCGGGACTGGAATGACTCCTTACCCTCTCCCTTAAAACCCACATCCTTTCGTCTTTCCCTCTCCTTCCCTCTTTCCTGATGAGGCAACAGTTTGTTGCGAAAGCTTGAATTTTGTGTGTATGTTTGTGTTCGTTTGTGTGTCTGTCGACCAGCCAGCACTTTCATTTGGTAAGTCACATCATCTTTGTTTTTAGGTATATTTTTCCTTCGTGGAATGTTTCCTTCTATTATAACCATATCATTAATTTGAACCCAACAATTACGTTTGTTATTGTCGCCTTTGCATTTTGAAATCTTTCCTGTCGTCTTATTTCTCTTTTTTCTCTATGGTATATGTGTGGATGGATATGTGTGTGTGTGCGAGTGTATACCCGTCCTTTTTTCCCCCTAAGGTAAGTCTTTCCGCTCCCGGGACTGGAATGACTCCTTACCCTCTCCCTTAAAACCCACATCCTTTCGTCTTTCCCTCTCCTTCCCTCTTTCCTGATGAGGCAACAGTTTGTTGCGAAAGCTTGAATTTTGTGTGCATGTTTGTGTTCGTTTGTGTGTCTGTCGACCAGCCAGCACTTTCATTTGGTAAGTCACATCATCTTTGTTTTTAGGTATATATATATATATATATATATATATATATTTTTTACCATGTGGAATGTTTCCTTCTTTATATATATATATATATATATATATATATATATATATATATATATATATATATATAGAAGGAAACATTCCACGTGGGAAAAAATATAACCGAAAACAAAGATTATTTGACTTACCAAACGAAAGTGCTGGCACGTCGATAGACACACAAACATACACACAAAATTCTAGCTTTCACATCCAACGGTTGCCTCGTCAGGAAAGAGGGAAGGAGAGGGAAAGACGAAAGGATTTGGGTTTTAAGGGAGAGGGTAAGGAGTCATTCCAATCCCGGGAGCGGAAAGACTTACCTTAGGGAGAAAAAAGGACAGGTACACACCCGCACACACACACACACACACACACACACACACACACATATCCATCCACACACATACAGACACAAGCAGACATATACAGAGGCAGAGTGTTTGGGCACAGATGTCAGTCGAGGCGGAAGTGTGCGAGTGTTTACCTGTATATGTGTGGATGGATATGTGTGTGTGTGTGCGAGTGTATACCCGTCCTTTTTTCCCCCTAAGGTAAGTCTTTCCGCTCCCGGGATTGGAATGACTCCTTACCCTCTCCCTTAAAACCCAAATCCTTTCGTCTTTCCCTCTCCTTCCCTCTTTCCTGGCGAGGCAACCGTTGGTTGCGAAAGCTAGAATTTTGTGTGTATGTTTATATATAATAGAGGGAAACATTCCACGTAGGAAAAATATATCTAAAAACAAAGATGATGAGACTTACCAAACAAAAGTGCTGGCAGGTCGATAGACAAACAAACAAACAAACAAACAAACACAAACACAAACATACACATAAAATTCAAGTTTTCGCAACAAACAGTTGCTTCATCAGGAAAGAGGGAAGGAGAGGGAAAGATGAAAGGATGTGGGTTTTAAGGGAGAGGGTAAGGAGTCATTCCAATCCCGGGAGCGGAAAGACTTACCTTAGGGGGAAAAAAGGACAGGTATACACTCGCACGCACACACATATCCATCAACACATATACAGACACAAGCAGACATATTTAAAGGCAAAGAGCCCAAACTCTTTGCCTTTAAATATGTCTGCTTGTGTCTGTATATGTGTGGATGGATATGTGTGTGCGTGCGAGTGTATACCTGTCAGTATCTTATCCATTGCACTCTCTTCCCCTCTTTCGTGATAATACAAAAAGAGCTGCCTTTGTGTGGACTTTTTCAATGTTCTCCATCAAGCCTCTCTGGTAAGGATCCCGTACTGCACAGGAGTACTCTAGCAGAGGATGAACAGGCACAGTGTAGGTAATCTCTTTACTAGACCTGTTGCATCTTCTAAGCATTCTACCAGTGAAATGCAGTCTTTGGTTTGCCTTTCCCACAAAATTGTCTTTGTGATCATTCCAATATAAGTTGTTCGTAATTATAATTTGTAGGTATTTTGTTGAATTCTGGTTTTGTGACTTTCCTATAACAACAGCATCATCACCAATTTGCTGACAGACTCATGGAGATCCTGAAAGTGCCTGTGACATCATTTGTCTGTATTGTGAACTGTAATTGTCCTGTAAAATTTCATCATCATGACTGAATATACTTTCACATGGACAGGTTCTCCCTGTCAAGAATGGTATACTGATTTCTGTTTGATAGAAAACCTGTGTAACTCAAACAGCTGATATGCTTTTATGTAAGTTCATATTTTGTTAACATGGTGACGTTATGGAACCATATTTCGTGCCTTCTGAAAGTCATGGAACACACATCAACTAGGGCGCTGATGTGTACTGCCTCATGGTTCTTCAAGATGTACAGAGTGATCTAAGTTAATAATTGGTGCTTGTACATTCTTTGGTAATTCCTACAGAGGACCATTTTGTTCTTCAAATAGATTATTATTTATGCACCTAAAACATGTCTCATTATTTGGCAACAGTTCGATGTCACGCTTGTGTCCAACAACCCCTCTTGAAAATTAGTATGAAAGGCGCATTTTTACAGTTGCTTGGGGCACATTGGTTACTTGTACAAATTCTAATTAATAGAAGAGGAACAGGTTCTTTTGCGTAATCACTGAAGAACCAAACAGGTATTCCACCAGATCCAGTCACTTTTTCACTGTCGAATAATGTTACTTTATTTTCCATAATTGCAAAGAGAGGATTTTGATACTGGGAATATACTCTTGAGTGAAACAATTTTGGGTGACAGAATTCAGTATTTTGTCCATATTTCTGTGTTTGTCAGTTTTGCTGCCAATATGATCAATGGGCAACTGGATAGGGCATTGATTTGTTGACTGACTATATATAAAACCAAAACTTCTTAGGGTTCTTACACAATTTTTTAGATAAGATAGTGATTTTGAACTCCCTGAATTTATTAGTGGAGTTAAAGTTATGTTTTATATGGAAATGGGAACTTCATTTAAATACAGGGTTATTACAAATGATTGAAGCGATTTCACAGCTCTACAATAACTTTATTATTTGAGATATTTTCACAATGCTTTGCACACACATACAAAAACTCAAAAAGTTTTTTTAGGCATTCACAAATGTTCGATATGTGCCCCTTTAGTGATTCGGCAGACATCAAGCTGATAATCAAGTTCCTCCCACACTCGGTACAGCATGTCCCCATCAATGAGTTCGAAAGCATCGTTAATGCGAGCTCACAGTTCTGGCGCGTTTCTTGGTAGAGGAGGTTTAAACACTGAATCTTTCACATAACCCCACAGAAAGAAATCGCATGGGGTTAAGTCGGGAGAGCGTGGAGGCCATGACATGAATTGCTGATAATGATCTCCACCACGACCTATCCATCGGTTTACCAATCTCCTGTTTAAGAAATGCTGAACATCATGATGGAAGTGCGGTGGAGCACCATCCTGTTGAAAGATGAAGTTGGCGCTGTCGGTCTCCAGTTGTGGCATGAGCCAATTTTCCAGCATGTCCAGATACACGTGTCCCGTAACGTTTTTTTCACAGAAGAAAAAGGGGCCGTAAACTTTAAACCGTGAGATTGCACAAAACACGTTAACTTTTGGTGAATTGCGAATTTGCTGCACGAGTGTGTGAGGATTCTCTACCGCCCAGATTCGCACACTGTGTCTGTTCACTTCACCAGTAAGAAAAAATGTTGCTTCATCACTGAAAACAAGTTTCGCACTGAACACATCCTTTTCCATGAGCTGTTGCAACCGCTCCAAAAATTCAAAGTGTTTGACTTTGTCATCGGGTGTCAGGGCTTGTAGCAATTGTAAACGGTAAGGCTTCTGCTTTAGCCTTTTCCGTAAGATTTTCCAAACCGTCGGCTGTGGTACGTTTAGCTCCCTGCTTGCTATACTCGTCGACTTCCGCGGGCTACGCGTGAAACTTGCCCGCACGCGTTCAACCGTTTCTTCGCTCACTGCAGGCCGACCCGTTGATTTCCCCTTACAGAGGCATCCAGAAGCTTTAAACTGCGCATACCATTGCCGAATGGAGTTAGCAGTTGGTGGATCTTTGTTGAACTTTGTCCTGAAGTGTCGTTGCACTGTTATGGCTGACTGATGTGAGTGCATTTCAAGCACGACATACGCTTTCTCGGGTCCTGTCGCCATTTTGTCTCACTGCGCTCTCGTGCGCTCTGGTGGCAGAAACCTGAGGTGCGGCTTCAGCCGAACAAAACTTTATGAGTTTTTCTACGTATCTGTAGTGTGTCGTGACCATATGTCAATGAATGGAGCTACAGTGAATTTATGAAATCGCTTCAATCATTTGTAATAGCCCTGTATGCTTGTTTGAGACCAAATGAAATGTTGTATGGAAGACACTTGACGGATGTTGAACTCAAATTCCAGTGCAGACATCCTGAATTGAGGTTTTTTCAATTGTTCCGGTGTTCCAAAGTTTCTTCAAGCACAAACTGGTGTGTTTTATTATAAATGGGCTGATGACAATTTCATAATGTCCTTGCCTTAGTGCTTAGCTTCGGTCATCACTTTATATAAGTTGCACTTAGTACTCCTGTGGATGTAATACATTATTTAGAGAAAGTAGATAGATGCCGTGTCACCATTGTGGTAGGGCATTTGTTACATAGGATTAGTAGCAATATCTTCTAATAAATTATTGTGGAGGTGTCAGTGATTAATTGCTTTTGACATGGTTTTTCATTTTAGGCATTATCAGTGAATAATGCCAATAATTCTTCCAATTTTGTATAAGAAACAGCAATTAAATTTTCCTTTATTAGTGGTTTCGCTAGAAATGAGTGTAAAAGTGAATTTGGTTTTGATTTTACAATCTGGTTCTTCATTGTATGTAGAGGGAGAAGAAGAAATTGCAGGTTACAAAGTTTGTTGTATATTTCCAATATTGTTAAGCTACCGCTCTGTGTTATCTAACTCTTCTACTTTACAGTTTCACATTTCTCATGATAATGCACTGGGGACTGATAAATCAATATTTGTGGATGTACAGACAACTATGTTCACATAGCTGTAGAATTGGCAATGTCATACTTTGAACAGTGTACCATGCTTAATGTTCTACCTTCTTTACCATTTTTAAGGAAATGAGTATGAATTTAATTCCAGGGGACACCAAGTAGCATTCAGTGCTTATGGCACAGTGACATCACTAAGTGGCGATTCTGAGGAAGGGATTGTTGTAGAAGCAGTTGGAAGAGATTCTTGTTCTCAATATCAAGAAGAAAGCACAAGTGAAGCAAATGGAAAGTTCCGTATAAGAGGCCTACAGCCACAGGTTAGTCCTTTAACTCATAGCACAAAGATAAAATGTGTTCCAATAAAACAAAAAATTGAGATCATATTTTATTAGAATTGACAATATCTTAGTACCCATTCTGTGTCATGTTATTCAGAAAATGCAAAAAAAATCACATCTCTTTATATTTCCATCTGCTGTAATGATTGTTTTGGCATTTTTGTCTAGATAGAAATTTTATTTCTTCTTTATAGTTTAATTACATAACCAAAACACATTTTCCAGTGTGAATATACAGTGCGAGTCAAGCAAGGACCTGGTGTAAATCAGCATATTTATAGAGCAACTCCAGATGGTATCCCTGTGAAGGTAACACATTTGTACTAATTATTCATATAATAATAAGACAATTTTATTTATGTGTAGATGTGGCCTAATTTGTTTTAAGTTGGTGCATAAGTGCATAGTGTTTTTGTTTTGCCTCTTGGTATCCCAGCTGTTACAGGTTTATTTATCAATTTTCCTTTTTTATATGTAGTCCGCTGATGCTATTTGAGTTTACATATTGACTTTTTTTCTTTTGGAGATAGTGAGTGGAGTTGTGGACACTAGAAAATGGAGTGCCAAGTGGAAAAATCGGAACATTTCTGACCTATTCATCTGTTGGAATTCATTAGACGGATGACAGTAGTGGAAATGGCAAGAAACATTTGTGCAGTGTATGGAAATAATGCCGTGGAACACAACATGCAAGAAAATGATTTTCTGATTTTAAGGAGGACATTAGTGACTCTCCACATTCAGGAATACCTTTGCGGTTTGATGAAGATCATTGAAACGCATCAATCCACAATGTTCCATCTCACTAAACTCGAGAATCGGCAAATGTGATGAACTGTGATCATTCCACCATTGTGCGATATTTGCATGCAGTGGGGAAGGTTCAAAAATGCTCAAACAGGGTATATACACCCCGGGACAGCTGGGAAATCAGGGAAAACCCAGGAATTTTTTCATCTGGGAGAAACCCCAGAAACATGCAGGATTTTTTTAGAATTCTGGGAATTTTTCAGTGTTTCAGTTAAGAACTAATACTATAACAAATAATTTTACTTTAGCCCGCTACTGCAGAATAATACTGCAACAATAGAACATAAATGAGAGAATAATACCAAAATAAAACTTAAGTGGCAAAGAAAATGTACCATTTACAACAAAACACAGTGCACACACAAGCATCTGCAGACAGCAAAATGTACAAAGGCTTTGGGATGAAGGCTACACAATACTTCATTACGACAAACTGCTTTTGGTGTGCATGTTTACATTTCCAACAGGTCACAGGAAAATGTTGCAAATGGTGGTTTGAGAAGTATTACTTTCAAAGTAAATTTCCTTTTACGCAAAATGAATTGTGTTAAAAGACCAAGTTTCAAGGTTATTTTTTCATATTTTTTTAGTTTTTTCATAGATTACAAATAATGCAATAACAATGGCAAAAAGTATAATTATCCTTCAAGAAAAGTGTGAAAGTCAATCAGGTAACCGACGAAATGTTTGGTGCACAGCAGTGAAATTTATGATCGTGCTTGTCAGAAATATTCAGCTGCTGCAACACTTTTTTTTCCTGGGTTTCATTTCCTAAAGTTCCGTTAAGTTCTGTGCTGGTATACGAAACCTTCTCCAGTCAAAGAACTTGGAAGAAAATGTACTTTTACCAGTGGTACAGTATGTTTTTACCTGGGACAATGTGTATTTTTAACCATAAAATCTGGGGGAAAACTGGGACTTTTATTTTTTTTTACATTTTTTATTTTTTTCCCTCAAAATCTCAAAAATCTATGTGTGGCCATATGTGCATCTCTGCTTGCTCCTCATCAGCTGGTTCATGAAGAGCACCAACCATTCCTATCCTGTAGTGTTACTGATGATGTGAAACAGTGTCTTTATGGTAACTTAAGAAAAAGAAAGGAATGGTTGAACCCAAACAAAGTGGCTACTCCCCTTACATAGACCTGCGCACATCCACACAAGATACTTTTATGCAACTGGTGGAACAGCAATGGTGTGATGTACTACAAATTGCTTCCCGGAGTTGTAACCATCACTGTTGACCTTTATTATCAACAACTGATTGTCTTGTAGTTGCAGTCCACTAGCAGTGACCAGAAAGACAGTGTGAGGTGATGCTACTCCATGATTAAAGCCCGCCCACATTCCACTAGACTGACAAAAAACACTACACAGTTGTTGGGTCAGGATGTCATGTCACACCCACCTTATCCAACTGATCTTGCATCCTCAGATTTCCACCTTTTCCACTCTCCATCAAACAGTGTTCAAGGAACTTACTTTCTTGATGAAAGTAAGCTCCGAACAGGGTTCGACAAGTTCTTCACCTCAAACCCACACAATTTCTATATTCACTGAATCGAAAAGTTACCACAGCATTGGCAGACTGTTGTAAACAGTGAAGGAGAATATATTATTGATGACTAAAGCCTCCGTTATTTGTATTTATTAAACTTACGAAAAATGTTACAAACTTGTGCACCAATCTACTGCATTTATTTCTCCACATTTTTACTATTTATTCACATAATAATAAGACAATTTTATTTTTGTGTAGATGTGGCCTAATTTGTATATTTATTTCTCTTTCAGACAACAGAAGGTGATATTAAGGACATAAGATTAATAGTTTTTTATCCATTAACACAAATGGATGTGACAGCGAATGTGCAAGCACCAAATGTCGAGCACCTTCGCACTTTGAGAGCAAAGCTGTGTCGAGAGGATGCCCCTGAATCTCCCATCCATGTAGTCAAATTAGACTCAACACCAGGACGGTCTACAAAGGGGCATAATGCTGCAATGATAATGTTTCCACCGATACCTGCCGATGGGCGAAACTACTTCCTTCAACTTGAGTCAACACTTTCTCGTGCAACCCACACATACACAACTCATGCAGTTCATTTCCGTGCAAATAGTTCCTTTAAACACATTAAATTAACGTTCCAGCCTGAGCCAAAAGTTGTAGAACAGGATATTGGTCATACATCATACATGACCTTGCCTCTAATAATAATAGTAGTTTTAGCATACATAAATAGAGTGAAAGTTGTTCCAGTATTAAATCGTCTTGTGCAGTCTCTTAATACTCCTGCATCACCACAATCAAGTGGTAGTGGAAGGACTACCATACCTCAAGATCATAATGCGGCTGATGCAGTTATGGTAGAGCCAATTCTAAATGTTAGGAGCAGGAAGATAAAACCAAGAAAGACATAGATCATTGTGTGATGCATAAAATCCGGAGAATATGGTAGAAGTAGTGACTTACAAGGAACTGACTGGCTGGAAGTTCTGTGTTGGTATATTTATAGTGTGGAGATCAAGAATTTATGGCAAGCTGCATTACTGCAGTTATGCTGTTTCTCCATGTAGTGTACATTCCCCTTTGGGTGTATGCGGTCTCAGGTAACTGTTTGTGAAAGAAAAAAATAAATATTTATATTAGTTTTTTTAGTATTACTGGCTGTGAACGTTGTTGAAGAGTGTACTTTGTTAAAAAGTGTCAAACAACTTCATTAAAATTAGGAAATGTGCTGACTTAATCATTAATGCTCCAAAATGTATTAAATGTCCCCACCACTGTGTTTTTGTGTGAACATTGTACTGATGTGACTATTTTGGACGTTGATTGAATGTTAAATATTGCTTCGGAAGTAAGTAGAATTTCTCATCACCTGTAATCTTTTTTGTACTTTTTCTCTTGCCCACTTTTTTTTTTAGTGGTAAAAACATTTGAAAGCTTTCGAATTTTTCAGTAGCATGATAAATTGTATTTTCTTTGCACAGTCATTCAGTGATCTGTATTGTTGCTGACAGCTGTGTGTATTCTAGTTTTCAATAGTTCACTGTCTATACCATATTAAAATTGTGATAAACAAATGCAGTGCAAGATGTTATCTTATATTGGTGTGGCTCAGTGGTAAAGCGTCAAACAAAAGATCCAAAGGTCTCAGGTTAGTCCTAAGATTTAGGATTTTTATATGTAACTTACTGCTTCATTCATCTCTGGTAGTGTTTGTTAATGTAAAAAATTCCAAGTTACACCATGGTTCGAAGTCTGTTTGTCTGTAGACACTCTTATAACAGGATTTATAAGTCAGTCCAAAGGTTAGAGGCATGCAAGGGCATACTTTATCGTACTGTGAGAGACAGATAACACCACAGCCACAATGAACCAAAGTTTATTCTTCTTCCACATACAAGGAACAACGGTTGAGAACATTGACACAAACATGGAAACTGTTCAGGAGTTGCTGACAATATGTATGAACACAATATGAGAGTGAGTACCTGCTTCACTGCAGTTATAAAGAGGAGGGCTCCGATAGACGATTGCGAATTGGGCTGTGCCAAAGGGGGATTGTGGGGCAGCATGAGCTGATGCAGAGAATGCATGGCTGGCAACCATAGGGCGTATTGGCCAGATTCTGATCCAGTGCCAGTACAAACCTGTAGGATCTCAAGAAGTGGGTCAGGGCATCTTTCTTAGAGGAGTCCATGACGTACGTCTTCATTTGAACCTCGAATGTGCGGACAAGACATTCTGCCTTGGCGTTAGATTAAAGGTGAAAAGGAGCAGCACCCACCTGGTGAATGCCTTGATGGGCATAGAAATTGCGAAAGGACTGAGACACAAACTGTGAACTGTTATCTGTCACAAGCATATAAGGCAAGTCTTCGATTGTAAGAATTTTGAAGAGGCCCTTAGTCATAACTACGACTGACTTCAAAGGACAGTGGATAATGTGTGGAAATTTAGAGAAAGCATCAACAACCAACTAGCAGTAAGCCACGGAAAGAGCATTGCCTGCAGCATCACCTGTCCAGTAGCCCACTGTGAGTAGGCCCTGCAAGGTCTACAATGTCACTATTGATGCTGGGCAAAAATACATGCCTTTGAGCCAATAACTTGGTAAACAAGGACCTCCACCCCCCCTCCCCTCTCCCCCAGTGTCCCTGATGTAGGAGCTGAAGCACATCCCACCATAGGGTGGCTGGGATGACAGCTCGTCCATAGCTAAGAGAACAACACTGTCAAATACCTAAGGGCTATGGTGGAGGGCAAAATAGTTATTCAAAGAATGGAAATCCTTCCACTATTATTGCACCTCAAAACCTAAGTGAAAACAAAGGAGTTCATCCTGACCCAAAGGATTTGGCCCCACCAGAATACAGTACAGCACATTGGTGTTGGTGTGGTGCCCTATAGGCCGAAACTGTATTCCACAGTTGTAGTGAGACAGAAACAAGGCTCAATGCTGGAGGTGATGTGCTACGTTATTGGGCAACAAAGCAGGAAGATTTAATAACGAAACCAAGGAACTTAGACACCTACAACAACACAATACTTTTTGAGGGTGTAGACAATAGCAAGTGCTTCCTGTTCAACGTGGGAGCAGCGCACTGAGCAGAGTTGAGCAGATTTAGTGCATAAGCTATCAGATGTTTGGAAACATCCTCATATCAATGTGCAAAATGCTCTCGAGTCCGTACTGGGAAATGTCCATTAACCAACACCAAGTGGAGGTCGGGATGGAAAGTAGGCAAACAAGGAGCAGAATGTAATTTGGATTTCAAAAGTGTGAATGCACACTTGCAGGCTGGTGTTCACTGAACAGGAATCTCCCTGTCAAGCGAGTCATGGAGGGGATGGACCAACACTGTTGCACTCAGACTAAATTTGTGATAGTAAACAACTTTACCTAAAAATGCGTGGAGTTTTTTGACGTTTGCAGGGCAAGGCAAAGCTGTGACTGAAAAAAGTGTTACTTGACCAAGTTGCATTTCAGCCCTGCAGTATGAAAGACTGTGAACAAGATGTGTACGTTATGTCAAGCACCCATCTTGATGATGTCATCAAGATAGTTGACGCACCACAGGATGGACATCGTCAATTGTTCAAAAGAAACTCTGAAAAATTGCCAGAGCACTAGTCGCACTGAACAGAGGGCACTAATATTGGCACAACCCAAAAGGTGTGTTAATCACAAGTAGCAGCTTAGAATCCTCATCTAGCAGAACCTGTAAATGGCCTTCAGGTAAATCAGTTTTGGAGAAAAACTGGCCCCTGACAAGTTTAGCCAATAACTGTTCTGGACGAGGCAAAGGATACCTGTCAGTGACAGATTGTTACCTGAAACTGATACAGGGCCAAGTTTTTTAACAATCATGTGGTGGGATAGACCCCTCAGTCATCATAATAAGCTGTATAACCCCAATAATGTCAGTCTGTCCAATTCTGATTTCACTTGCTCATGCAAAGTCACTGGAATTGGGTGCACATGGAAAAATCAAACCTGCACTGTAGGTTTATGGGTAATGAGAGTCACAAAATTAGTGGGACAACCTAACCCATATGAGAAAAGAGACAAGAAATTAGAACACAGAGAATCTAACTGCTAACAAGGGACCTGGTTGGAAACGAGGTGCACCGTATCCAAAATGGAAAAACCAAAGGTACTGAAAGAATCCGTACCCAACTAATATGTGATGTCGGCATCATCCTCTACCAAAAAAGGCAATGAACATATTGCAGATTTATACATCGTCTGAACAAAAAACGGGAACATTTTGCTTATTGTAACCCACCAAACACTGAATATCTAGAGACAACTCTGGAGATCCCAAATCCAAGTAAGTTTGAGAGTTCAGTAACACCACGGCTGCACCCTTCTCCACTTGTAGTCTGAGCAGTTTGTCCATCACTCGCACTTTGTTATGATTCATGGAAACTTGAGACACACAATTGAACTTCCATGTCCATGTGTGCAGAAGGTGGCTGGGAATGACACACAGATGTCCTCTTTTCCTACAGTTGTTGCAAGACGCCCAGTGCCTAGGGCACACGGAACTGTCATATCGCATGAAACACTATGGTCAAGATGGGAGCACGGAGCACTGCCATTGCTGTGGTGGTTGTTGTTTGGCACATCACTGTCCAGAGTGGGCACAGAGGCCACATTTGTATGGCTGCCATGTCATCCTGCCCCCAAGAACTGACTGATGCCCAGCGACCACCAGGAGCCACTACAGTGATGTCACATCAACCTCAGTCTGATCATCGGTTGCACAAGATACCTTGTAAGACTGAGCAATAATTAATACTTCAGCCAAAGATGGAGTTTTGCACTGTAGTGCACGTTGATACACCTCTTTATCGGGAGCCAACCTAATGATGATGATGTCACGGACCATAGAATCAACATAGGAATCATTATGAGCATTGATAATAAACTGACATTTGCGACTGAGGCCATGGAGTTCAGCCACCAAATCCCATTAGAACTGCTAGGGCTTTTTATGACAACAACTTCCACATTTCATTGAACAAAAGTGACACAGGTTCCTCTAGTGGGGCTAACTAGCAGAGCTGGTAGATCCTAGGAGAAACCCATGAAAGGAACAAACCCTCACACATGATTGCATGAGTGACACCAAAAGCGAAGAAGTGTTGCTGAAGCCACTTCTTATAAGCCTTCCAGGCTTTGGCTGCATCACCATAAGAGGAAAAGGGCAGTGGGTACACAGACAGCACAGAAGCCTGCATAGTCAGTGTGTCCGTCAAGTTTGTGATATCAAACATGTTGCTGCTTGGAGAGGTTGGAGCACTGCCTCTACGACAGAAGAATCAAAGGAACAGCCAAATACATTGAGGATGCAGAAATGAACACCATACTTGTTGCCAGTTGTATTGTTCTGTGAGACACAAACAACAGCATGGCCACAATGAACCAAAGTTTATTCTTCTTCCACATAAAAGCAACCAACAGTTGAGAACATAGACACAAGTATAGAAACAATCCTTGTACTGATACAAGCAGTTGCTGACAAGTGCCTGCTCCACTGCACCTATAAAGAAAGGACTCGTAGATAGCACGGTATGCACAAGTCATGTGGCCCACTGTAGGTGGCCTCTGGTGGCTGGCCCGAGCAGATGCCATTGATGGAATGTTCAAAGTGTAACATCCAAGCTGCCTGGTACTGCAGCGATATCTAAGTATTACGTACAGGGTTATAGCAAATGCCACCTCCGATATGACCAGGTCTAGTAAAGCAATTTGTTGTTCAAACCAGTCTTCAGGTTGTCGATAGTTTTATTCTTTTTTAACCTAAATGATTTAATTTTTTTCTGGTTGCTTTAAAAAAAAAAAAACTCATAGATTGTAGAAAATGGGGTAGGGAATGTAATACATTCCAAACGGTGGAATCATTTTAACCACCATAGGCTGTCAGTTTTATTCGTATAATGTACCATGTATATAAATTACATTACTGGCCAGTTTCAGCGTTTCGACTATTTTCAAATGTGTGATATTGCGCATGTGTGTGTCTTATTTAAAAAACTTGTTTTATGTATATGGGGCAAGCACTTTCTCTCATGCGTACATATCTCGAATGCACATACCAATCGGCTTACAAGCACAACTTTCACAACACATCAGGTAGGCAAAAACTTTACTGACAGCTAGCTTACTAGACCTTGCATATTTCTTTAACAGCATACCACATAATTTTACAGACCCATACTTAAAACTACTGTCCAGTATTCTTGACATCCTTTTGTTGTAGAACCTTAGAATATACCTGAGCTGAAACATAAGGAGTTATCTCAGACAGAGTGATCCCCTCCATGCCAACCAGCATAGATTCTGAAAACATCAATCATGTGAAACCCAATTCTCACTTTTCTCACATGACATAATGAAAGCTATGGAGCAAGGCAGTTGGTTATATACAGTATTTCCTGATTTCTGAAAAGCATTTTATTTAATACTACATCTGTGTTTATTATCAAAGGTATGATTTTATGGAGTATCAAGCAAAATTTGTTACTGGATTGAGGATTCTTTTGATAGGGTAGACACAGCAAGATATCTTGGATGGAGGGTAATCGACAGATGGAAGTAACTTGGAGTGTGCTCTAGGCAAGTGCATAGAGACCCTTGTTATTCATGTTGTATATGTTGACAATATTAATACTGTAGTAAGCTCAGAATTTTTACAGATGATTCATTTATTTACAATGGAGTACTACCTGAAAGAAACTGCAAAAGTATAGTCAGATCTTGGTATGATATCAAAGTACTGCAAAGATTGGCAACATGTCTTAAATGTTCAGAAACGTAAAACTGTGTACTTCAAAAAATGGAAAAATGTTATTCCTATGACTATAATATCAGTTTGTCACAGCTGGAATCAGTCAATTCGTACAAATACATGGGTGTAGCGATATGAAATGGTATGATCACATAGGCTGAGTTGGAGGTAACCCAAGTGGTACACTGTGGTTCTTTGGTAGAATACTAGGGAAATACAAAACTATCATGCAATCCATCCTAGAGTATTGGTCAAGTGTATGAGTCTCATACCAAACATTACTAACAATATTGAATAGATAAAGAAGAGCAGTGCAAATGGTCACAGATTTGTTTGACCCTTGGGAGACTGGCATGAAGGAACTGTACTGGCAGATACTATCCCGTGAAAGCATACTTAGAAAGTTTCTAGAACCAACTTTAAGTTATGAATCTAGGAATATATTACAGTCCCCCACAAATCACTCTCATAAGGACAGTGAAGACAAGATCAGACTGATCACAGCGTACACAGAGGCACTTAAGCAATCGTTCTTCCCACACTCCACCCATGACTTGTCCGGGTAAAACCTCTGATAATTGGTACAATGGATGTACCATCTGCCATGCAGTTTGCAGTAGTTTACCGAGTATAGATGTAGATGCATTATAGTTTTCCAAGAGTCCTAATTACTATTGTGTCACTCATAACTAAATTTTTGCAGTGGAGTAGAGTGAGAAATTACTCCCATAGTGCATGGGACTCGAAACAGATTGTGAATATGAGTCTGGGGAAAAAGCTTATCTACATCAGTTTTGTTTGTTTTCCAGAATAAGTATGCAGTAGTATACAAACTACTATGTTTGTAGAGAAGGGGGCAGCAAGTAAACCTGTTTACTGTTTGTTGGTAGTCTCCTCAGGTTTGTTGCTGGATCCTAAAATCCATATGATTCAATGTTTTGGTGATCCACCATCTTCAGGAGAACACTACTACTTCTGCTGCTGCTGCTGCTGCTTAGTCTTGCTGAAAACTGCAAATTGTCGTCCTATGTAGGCCTCTGTACCATACATGGTGCATGCTTTGCTTGCCACAGTTGTTAACCCCAAGACTGAGCTGGTGGTGCCACCTCTAGTAGAACACCAACAATATATTGCACTCAAAGTCTATCTTCAAAAACTTGGGCTGACTGCACCAAAGAACATTGTGTGTTGATGCAAGATAATACCGGATTCCATGTGCTGCTCAGTGGAAAAATCTTGCCTTAATTAATTAAATTGTCTGCCAAACCAATTTCAGTTGCTTCTCTACAAACACTGTTCTATAAACTAGATGAACTGGTAGCTATGTTCTATAAACTAGAACAACAGGCAGCTATGAGTGTATCACCAAATTTCACTGAGTGTCCTTTGTGTAAACAATGTTCCACTTATACTCTTGTAGCTCATGTGATGGGGATGCTCCATGCACCTTCCTGAACTGTGTGAATTGAACAGCCAATGTAATCCTTCTAAAGATGACATGGCATTCTGTACGTGCTAGGCTTCGTAAGTCCCGAACCATCTTTGACAGATTTGAGTACTGCCTTAATCTTGGAAGATGGACGAAACCCATTAATAATATTAAAACTCCTTAAAATTCTTCCAATATTAAAGGATATATCCTCAGCATAAGGAATAAATGCCACTGATGTATGTTCCTCTCCTTGCACCTCTGGTGATGGTCCAAACTCCAAAGACCAACTAATCTGCTTCTCAGAGTATCCATTTTCTTTAAACACAGCCATCATGTGTGCAACTTCCTAGTTTAAACTGTTCTCATCAGAAATACAAGGCACCTCAAAAAGTACTTAACAACTTTGTAATGATACACAAATTTACTGAGATAACTTACAGAATTGGTAGATGTGTAAATTGGAGCAAAGAATTTCAAGTCTCAAATAAAAGTCTCTAGTGTCCTTTTGGTTCGATGTAACTACCATCCATGATGTGACGAACATCCAACTGCTAATCAATTTATTCCCAAGCTGTCTGCAGCAAATCGGGCAACTCGTGCAATGGCAGTGTAGATTCAGTTTTTCAGATTGGCTAAATTGTTTGGTAGGGAGGAATATACACATGGTCTTTAATGAAACCCCAGAGTAAGAAATCCAGTGGTTTCAAGTTTGGGGAGCGATGTGACCATGCGATTGGCCCTTCACATCCAATCCACTGACAATGGAAGCAATTATCAAGAAAACCTCGAATTTCCAGTCTTGCTCATAGTAAACCACTCCATCTTGGTCATCTTCATCCATCTGTGGAATTAAAAAGTTTTCAAGTATACCCAGATACACAATATCTGCCATTTTAACTTTGCACTACGATGGCACTCCTGGAGCCAGGATGGGTTACTGATGCACTATGTGAATTAAACTGGAGGTTGTTTGTTACAAAGTGACAGTGACACATATACCTACCGATTATATAAGTTATTTCAATAAATATCTATATCATTCCAAAGTTGTAAAGTCTTTTCGACTCACCCTATATAATACGCTGAGTGGACTAGAGTCACCGTTGCATTGATATGATGGATGGTAACTCTTAGCAGGCAGACACTGATTGGTATGTGTTGGCTTTATGATGGAAACTATGTGCCATGGTACCATCATGCTTTTTGCAAGCCATGCTGTCCAAAAATGAAAATCTTCCATCACTTTTGTCCTCAGTGATAAATTTAGTGCTGGAATTAAGACAGTTGGAGTGGTCCAAAAAATCAGTTAAGAGCATCATTACCCCATGAGGCCAGACAAGATAGGTATTGTTAAATTATCTCCAGAAGCATATTGGTTGCAAAGCTGAAGTCCTCAGTGACCTGTCCTGGGAGTCCTCCACAAATATATAGGTAACTATGGGTAATAAAGGGCTCCTGTAGCCATTCCGTCAGTATGTTGGAAAATGTTGCCATTAAATGAAAAATATGTGGATATCAGCACATGACGACAAAGCTCAACAACTTGTTGTCGAGTTCTACTCAAGACATGATGGTACTCTGGGACATAAGTATTCTTCATCGAAAGCCAACACACACTGGTGGTATCTCCATACTAAGAATTGTCATCCACCACAACAATTCAATGGCGTTTTTAGGACTCATGTGCACAGAGCTTATACTATTTCTGATCAAGACAGTTTTACCCAGAAACTTCACGGGACAGCTGTGTTTAAGAATAGTGGATACTCTGAGAAGCAGATTCATCAGGCTATGAAGTTTGGACCACTCTGTAAGAGTATGAAGAGGAACATTGATCTTTGGCCTTTATTCCTTATGCTGGGATACATCCTGTAAGACTGGAGGGATTTTAAGGAGGTTTAAGATTAAGAGTGTGTTGTGTCCACCTTCCCAGATTAGAACACGACTCTGTCAAATATTATTTGAGACTTAGGAAGCCTGGTACATACAAAAATCTGTGTCAGTGTGGGAAGTATTACATTGGTGACTCGATTTGCACAGATTAGGACAGGTGCATTGGACATCACAGGCACACAAGACTACAGCTATCTGAAAAGTCGGCGGTAGCAGAACAGTGTTTAAACAAGGGACACCAGATGAAATTTGATGATACTCTGATAATTGCCAGTACTTCTGGATTTTGGAACAGTGTTCATAAAGAGGCAATAAAAATTAAGTTGGCAAGCAATTTGATTGTTTAAGAGAACGGTTTTCCTCTTAGTAGAATGTGGCACCCTGTATTATCTTGCATCAGAACAAGTTCTTTGGTTCAGTCAGCCTGAGATTTTTGAAGATAGTCTAAGAGTGTGATACATTGTTGGCACAAGTGCTCTACTCAGGGAGGCATTTTCAGCCCAGTCTTGGGGCAGAAAATGTGTTGCCAGAGGATGCACCATACAAGATATGCATTTGTATATAGGGTGATGCTATGCAGCCTTAGCAGCAGTAGCAGTGTTCTCTTGAAGATGGCGGGCAGGTGGATCACATAAAAAAGTCTTGATTATTTTAGGATCCTGTAGCAAACCCATGGAGACTGCCAAGAATTATTTGTTAACAAAGCCTACAGAGTCAGTATTTACTGATTGATATTTTTTTCTTTTGGGGGGGGGGGGGGGGGGGCTCGAAAATCAAAACCTAGTCAGTGATTTTGTCTAATATGAATTAGACACACATTTTTCAGCTAAATCTCTAAGCAAATATGTATGTCAATATTCTTGGTGGGTATGTTAGCCAGTCAGTGCTATATTGTTTTATAAATGGAAACAGTTCATTGGCCTTAAAAGTCGTAAATATGGGTCCATTTTTATAGGTACTATCTCTTCTAAACAATTTTATTCCTGTAAATTTGAAAAAGACATCACATAGCTGAGAAGACATTAGCTCTACTTTTCTGTGAGACCATGAACATATGACAATCAACCATTAATAAATTTATTGTCATAATTATTATTGCTATCATTAGTACTGTTTTTGAAACAATTGCATCACATCTTCATGGAAAAGAGAAAAACATAATTTCTTTGGAAAGGAAGGTCATATTTTGTTTCTTCTTTAGACTTATAATTTTAATTTGATTTTTCCTTTCCACAGCTTGGGAAACAAATTCTTATCATGACATCCATAAGACTAATTTTCCCAGTCCTGCCTTGATGAACATGAAGAAGAATGGGATAAGTGACTCTCAACTTTGTCATTCTTGATGTGAGCCAAGTTTTAAATTCCTCCCAAGGTGCTTCAGTGGCCTCTCAGAGGATGCCGTTGATGCCAGAAATGTCATAATCGGAATGATCAGGTGAATAAGTTCCTGAAACAATTCTTTAACCCCACCACATTCAGCTAAAAGTTGTCTTCAAAAAAGAGGATACAATGAATGATTGAATGATTGTACAATAGTTGGATTGGTTCTTAGTATTTTGAGTTGTTAACCCTAACACATTCAGCAACAAGTTGGCTTCGAATAAAGGATACATTGAATGGTTGTACACTGATTGTAATGGCTCATGGCATTTTGAACTGTGCATGAAGCCTGTTGAGGTTAAGGTCTGCTGTGTGTATTCCAAGCAACTCTTCCAGACATGTACATGGAGGATTTGTTTGGGAGGATGTAACAAGATGACTTTAGATCCTCTTGGTGGAACCTTCTGTAAAGGGAAAAAATTATGATGGGGCTGGGAGCCAGATACGAAGTGCCAGGACAGTAATCGGCCCACACTGAAGTCAGCAACCCTCATGCTGCGTGAACAAACACTCCTGCATCACAGACTACCATGTGACAAAACCAAGTCAACACCAAGAAGTATTATAGCCAGACCCTCAACCAGTTATGACAGTCCATAATTGTCTCAATTACAGATAATTTGGGATGACACACAAATGCTGCCACGGCCCCAAAGTCAGTGGGGAACAACAGCATTTAAGTCCATACGAACTGCCCTGCCAGCACTCAAACAGTTTTGTATTTATGTGACATGAAGCCTATTCAGCTCAGCACCAGACCAATGATGCAGATACCTCTGCCACCACCTGGACCCAAACTGCAGCCTTCTGCCTAAGCATCTGGATGCCTGGACAACCCAACACTTTGCCGCCACCCCAGAAGTGTGAAGTGGTGGTCCAGCCACCCCGGCCATCACCAGGATATCAACAGGACACCTCTATGCTCTGGGAACTGGGAAATGACACAGCCAGATGTCACAGCAACTGACACTGGCCACACTTCCCTGACCAGGGAATCTGATATCAAAGCAGCAGCAGGGCATATGGTAAGCAGCCAGGGACTGACACGCTAGCAAACACCATAATATTCAACTTGACAGCCATCGTTACTTGCAGTTCCAAGCCTGTGATTGTAAACAAACTGTAATAAAGAAGTTACTGTAACTCTGGTCGGGCCTTCTTTGGCTGCACATCTCATCCTTCTTCAGCATAGAGTCTCAGCCCACAACTACCCATCCGGGAGATACCATTGTAATCAACAATGCAGGATCCAGCCCCCCTCAGCATTGCTATAATTGGTGGTAGACGTACTGCTGAAGAGGGAAGTGGAAGACAGCAAACCAAACCATAGATCTGCATCAGGAACAGCCTATGCAGCTGTGTCAGTAAGTGCTGATTTTAGAAAGTTTTTTGGCCCTGTATAGTTGTTCCCCTAGCCTTCCTTTTTTCCTTTGTGTTTTCTTTTTGGATCTATTGTAAACTTGTGTTGGTAGTAGAATGGCAATATGGATAAACAAGTTCCTTTTCAAGGTTTGATTCAGCATCTGATAAATCAAGTGGCTCAGTTACAGATAATTAAGGCAGCTAAGGGAAGGAAAGTAGGGAATGATCACCTGTCCTGAACACCACCACTGTTGCACTGATTATCTCATTTTCAGGAAAGTCAGGAAATGATGTCCTTGTATTATTTGGGTATTGGAATGAGGAACAATTATTGAATGTGCCTAAGCTAAGACTAACAGGAAATACTAGAACGTACGCTTTGTGCACAAAAAGTTGAGGGAAGCACAAGTCATTTCTTGAATTATGGAAAGGGTTAGTGGAGAGATATCAGAGTAAAAATATGATGAGATACTACCATGAGCAACTTAATGAGTTCTTTCCAAAAGTGCAGAGAATCAATAGAAAGTTTTGTAGACCGTATTCATAAATTAAATGCCAATACGTAGTAGTTCATAGAAGATGGTAATGATAACAAAGCCGCTTTGCAGGAAACCAAACAAAGGCCTTTAGATGCATTTTTATGTATATTATCGTCAGATATGCCACATTGAGTTTGAATGGAACTTCTGAAGACTCTTAAAGAGGCAGTAGAAGCATTAGCAGAGAGAGAAGAAGGTAATATTTAATATGGTACTTCGGTTATCTGTAGCAAGTAAGAGCTACTTGGTAAAGTAGAAAAAAATCTGCTATGCTGGGCATTAAGTGGCATAGATAAGGGTTTTGTAGATTCACTCGAGTCAACGATAATAAGTTTTCAACTGGGGGCAGGTAACTTTCCAGGTTAGTAGAGAAATTATTGCCATAGTAGGCAGTGGCTATGAAATCATTCTCAGGTTACAGGTTACATTTCAAACATGAGCCACTCAATACGACTTTGGAGGCTGTGGCTGCTCATGTAATGACATCTCTGCAATTTACTATCTGTAACATATATCTTCTCCCCAACGATGAAGTGTCCTGGAACGCATTGTCTGCACTGTTCTCAGCTCCTCCCACCATTCCTAATATTGCGTGACTTTCTCACAGAGCTTGCCTCTTGACTATTGGTGTGGTAGACAGGTCTTATCTGGCCACTGATCTTTCCTTTTTTAAAGGACATCATATTTTCTTTTGACTGTAGAAATTATTTATTTCACTACTGCAGTTTCAAGTGGTGCTGCAAAATATTTTGCTTTGTCAATCCTCACATGTGTTTACATATAATTGTTGGAAGATTTTAAAGTATGACATAAGCTGAAGCAAAACATTTTGCTGTACCACCTGAAAATGACTCAAAGACCAAAATTGCAAAAGTGAAATAAATAATTTCTACAGTCAACGGCGAATATGATGTCCTTTGCAAAAGTTCTACATGAGTATGATTCCTGACCAAGAGAAGTTAATCTATTGATCATTCTATTTGCAGCCCACATCTCCTCCAGTCCATCCATTGGAGAGTCCATGATGATCTGTGCGACAGTAATCATTTTCTGATCATTTTGACCCTCCCTCAGTGTCATTCACCTGGGCATCTGTACAAACGGGCTGTCTCCAAAGCTGATTGGGATGTTTTCACCAGTGCCATCACCCTTTGCAGACTGACACGTGGAGGTATCAATGTGGTTGTCCACAGTGCAGCAGCAGCTATCCTATTGGCAATTGACTCACTGAAAACGCTGTGGCCATTAGAGATCACAGGCAGGTTCTCCAATGCCATAAGTGACATCCATTGGTGCAGCATCTCATTGTCTTTAAACGGCACCGTATGCAGGTCCACCACCTCATAAAATGACAGAAATGAGAATGCTGACAGCGGTATACTGCTACCATTGGCATACATTCCCTTCCGTCAGGTTTGGGTGAAGATTCAAGCCTCTATGGACATCAGTATCCCCTGGGTGTACCTGGTATCTCTGTGAATGATTATATCTACACTGATCCAGAAGCTGTTGCTGAATGTTTTGCTTTTCATTATGCTCGAGCCTCTGCATCTGAAAATTATCAGTCTACATATCAATGTCCTCAAGTAGCGGGTGGAGCTACTTTCTTTACCACTTACTACACACCAGCTAGAACCTCGTAATGCTCCTTTCAGTGAGTGGGAATGTCTCAGTACCCTAGACCTTTACCCTAACATGGCTCTAGGACTAGACCATATCCACAGCCAAAGGCTAAAATACTTATCAGTGGACTGCCAATCACGTACTTGCCACATTCAATGGTACCTGGAGTGAGGGGAGTTCCTATCTCAGTGGTGAGAAATCATTGATGTCCCAGTACCGAATCCAGCTATACACCCCCAAAATGGACAGCCATCATCAGCCTCACTAATGTTCTCTGCAAGTTGCTCAGGTGTACGGTTAGCCCAGTGGCTGTGTTCACACCATAAGTGTTGAAATCTTTTGGTTGCATCCCAGGGCAGTTTTTGCCAAGGCTGTTTTACTACTGACAATTTGGTCTACCTGGAGTGTGCTACTTGGTCAGCCATGAGTGAGAGTGCAGGACTGCACATTTTGCATGGCACCCTGCAGTTGGCATCCAGCAACACCCACAGTTGAGGAGAAATAGTAATCAGACATTTAATGCACTTCTGTCTCATTTGTACTGTCCATCCCTAACCAGAATTGTACCTCAATGACCAAATGCTCGATTTGGTGGAGTCTTATAATTTTTTGGGATTTATTTTTGATGCCCAATTGACATGGCTTCCTCATCTTTGCCAACCTAAGTGAATGTGCTGATCACATCCTAATACTCTTCTCTTTCTCAATAACACTAGCGGGGGTGCAGACTGCTCTACAGTTTTGTTGCCCTATGAAGCTCTGTTCCTGTCGCATCGTGTTCATGGGGGCCTGGCATAAGGCTCAGCATCACCTGCAGTATAGCAGATACTGGACCTGATACACCATTGTGGGGTCCCACTTCTGACTGGTGCCTTTCGGGCCAGCCCTATGAACAGTCTATTTGTGGACGCTGATGTTCCTCCTCTACAGATCATGTGCCAAAAACTCCTGTAAACTATGCACTACACGTTTATAGGCACTTCAGTCTGGAACCTTGGGACCGCTACGGTCGCAGGTTCGAATCCTGCCTCGGGCATGGATGTGTGTGATGTCCTTAGGTTAGTTAGGTTTAAGTAGTTCTAAGTTCTAGGGGACTGATGACCTCAGATGTTAAGTCACATTTGCTACTCCCCTGAGCATCCCAACTACATTGTCCTTTTTCCTGTTAGGAACAATCACAGTTCACAGACAGGGTCTCTGCTCTGAACTCCATCTTTCCCCACTATCACCTCTTGTCAGGGAGAATTTGTATGGCCCCCCCCACGGTGTGCACTCGGACCTTGGATCTGTCTTGACTTCTCCTTTGGACCAAAAGACTCAATGGAACCTATCTTTTTTTTACTGCCTGTTCCTGTATGTCCTTGATGCATTTTCAGGCTCAGATGAGATATACACTGTTGTCTTGATGGTCGACAGATGAACCGGCATACATGATGTAATGAACCACACTCCTTGCCAAATGGATGCAGTGTATTCACTGCAGAATTGGTGGCCATTGCTCAAGCCCTGGATTCGTAATTCATGATTCGTAATCACCAATGTCTTCTTGAGAAGTCTTCAGGTTGTGACTATCCAGGATGTCCTTTATGACTTCCATCATGCTGGACGGTTGGAGTCTTTGTAGGGACCCCTCATCATGTTGGGATCCCAGGGAATGGACATGCTGATCAGTTGGCCAAGTTGGCTACTAGGATGACAACTTTGAAGATGGGGATACACAAACCAGACCTCCAGTCAACTCTACACCATCAGTTGTTGGGGAGCCCGTGGCTATGTGGCAGTCTTCCCTTGTGCTTCTGGCAGAGAATCTACTGCCCTCTGTCAGCTTCGCATTTTGCATTAACCTTACTTGGCTGACCCACGGCTGTGTCCTCCGACATGAGGATCCACCCCACTGTCAGTGTAGTGCCCATCTCACAGTGCCCGCATCCTACTGGACTGCCCATTTTGGCCACCTTACGGCAAAACCTTAAACTTGCTTACATGCCTGCTCTGGTGCTAGCGGAAGACACCAAAGTGGCTGATTTGCTTGTACATTTTACCTGTGAAAGGGGTTTCTACTTCTCTCTGTGACATAGGGCTCATTAGCATCATTGGCCACTTGAGGGCACCCCGTCACCTGCTCCAATCCAAGGGGCCCATGGTTGCCTGTCATGTGACACAAGCAATTTTTCCTTAGGTTGCATTTTAAGTCAGGAGATGGATGGACAAGTCCACCCCATAGTGTATGCATCCAGAAAGATTAATGGCATAGAAAATAATAATTTGACAACTGAGAAACAAATGCTTGCATTAATATAGGCGATAACGTATTTCTGATGTTGCCTATGTGGATAGTGTTTTAACATGTGTCCTATGGCTTGGCCCACCATGTGTCCCAATGCGATTTTTTCCACCCAATTGGCATGAATTTTGGAAACTTCCCAAAACTGTGAAAATGATTATTATGTCAAATTCTTAGCTGCAGAAGTCTCAGAAGTATATATTTATGTACCATGAGGTAAATAATTCAAATATGTAATTGGTTCTCTTTGGCCCACCAGTGACCCGATAACTTTTTTTGTGCTGATTTTCAATTGTTTGGGTCACCCTGTGTCCCAGTTGTACTGCATCCTTTTAGTGCCAAATACTACACAAAACAGGTCACATATCATTGTACATTAACATGCACACACTGTCGTTTGTTAGTGTCTGCAGGCAAGAAAAGCTGCTTTAAAATACACATGCCATCATTTGTTAGAGCTAGCAGCCAAGAATAGCTGCTTTAAGGTATGTAGTGAAATATTGTTTATGGTTATGAGATGACTGTTTATTGTATATAATAATTATGGTTGGCCACAAGCTGTAATAACATTTCATTGCACATTTAGCTAGAAATGGATCCCTTTACTTCTGGGCTGCCAGTAACAAGGTACCAAAGATGTAGTGCACCATTAGATGAGGAAGGAATACACTATCTGAACTACTACTCAAGTGAAAGTGACTCCATGACTACGGCATCTCCTGCATCTGATGATGATCCATCTTACAATCCCCAAGATACAAGATCCTATGCATATTTAAATGTAAGTGATGATGACTCCTGTTCTGATGAGGTTCATGATACCATATGTAACTCTGATAATGGTAATGAAAATGATGTCCCAATTTGGAAACCAAGTGGACAAAATATAACAAGAGTAATTTTTAATCATGATTCTGAAGTTAATATTTCCATCAACTTTGACATCCCATCTGATGTTTACAAACTGCTGCTAACATAAGCCATATTTAACAATATGGTGTTAGAAAGAAACAGATATGCAGCACAGAAACTGTTCAAAATGCCAGGCAAAAAGAGATCTTGACTAGTGAATTGGGTTGATGCTTCTGAGGAATAAATAGGCAAGTTTATTGGCATAATGCTAATTATAGGATTCGGTGAGGTCCCATAAATTTCACTTTATTGGCCAAAGAACCCGCTGCACAAAAATAAAGTTATAAAAGCCACTATGTCTTCTGATCAATTTCTGGCATTATTGTCTCACTGGCATTTTGCTGATAGTGATGTACCTAGAAACATAACAACAGGACTTACAAAGTATAGTTGTTAGTTGAACACCTGCAGAGAAACTTTCAAAATACTCTAACCCCTGGAAGATACATGCTATCTGATGAATCTATGATACCTTGGAGAGGAAGTTTGATTTTTAGGCAGTATGTCATCAAAAAGAAGTATGGTATAAAACTATACAAAATTTTTACAGAGGAAGGCTACATTTCTGCCTTGCATATCTATCTGGATCAAGGAAAAGGTCACAAACTACAAGGTGCAGGTCACGCTGAGGCTATCACTATGAAAGTGTGTGTGAGCCTCTTTTGGAAAATGTCGCATTATTTTATGCTAACAATGTCTATACAAGCATTTCTCTAGTGCATAAGTTGTTAGATAAAAATATGCTTCTCTGTAGAACAATTAATCAAACAGAGCAGGACTTCCCAAGGAGAAGCAGCTGGAAAAAGAGGAAATATATGGAGAAGAGGTGATAATGGAGTCAAAATTTTAACTAGGTGCATAAAAGGAGAGTTCTAATGATTTAAATGGTTCCTGGACATACTGATGTTTTAGAGAACACTGGGAAACAGAACAGAAAAAGAAGAAAGTGTAATGAAATCAAAGGCTGTGCTGGAGAACAATAAGATAAGAAAAATCCATTGTTCTCGGTGACCAGACATCTTCATATTATTCATCATTGAGAGAGGGTGAGAAATGGTGGAGAACATTTGCAATGGAACTTCTACTGAGGATATCTATAGTAAATGCTTGGATTCTGCATTGTAAAAAGAGCACTTTGAGAAGAAGAATGTCATTGCTAATTTTCAAAGAGTCCATTACCTAGCATTTATGTGGATATGCAGCCTGTGCCTTTCCTCCTTGAAGAAAGAAAGCCCATACTTAGGGAATAACAGAGGGGCTGGCAAGAAAAGTTCAGTGACACTGCATGTTGTGCTACTAAGGGATTTTCACTCAGGAAGGCAAAAAAGTGGCAGATGACAAAACCAAGAAAGTTACAACCTTTTGCAATTACTGCTCAGTACAATCTAAAATGTGCATCAGTTGTTCAATGAAAATCACATCCCCGAATTATTTTTTAAGACTGCAGCGTTTAAACAGTGCAAACACTATGTTAACAAAGTTTTTGTATGTTTGAATAAGTTGTTTATGTGTTTTAAAAATAAATTAGTAGGGTAAAATGTCCTTCAAAAATAAAAAAAAGAAGCAAGAGACAGTAAAACCAAGAATGACTTTTTAACATTGCAAGTGTTAAAGAGCACAAAGTTTATGTGAAAATGATATTTTTGCATCGTTTTCTTTAAGATATGTATTTACCAAAGAAAGCAGTACAATAAAAATGTTCAACAAAAGAAAAACATTGTTTTTGGGCTATTTCAGGGTCTAGCTAGCCACTACGGCAGCAGTTTACACAGTGATAAGTCCCCTTTGTTACAGCAAGCATCTAAATGGTGAAGTGACATCATTCAGAGATATAATTACACTTGCGGTGTTTGGGATACCAGTGACCTGAGCCACATTTCAGTGAAGTTTTTATCAGGTCACCAGTGGGCCAATATGCAATACAGGTGAGACATCCAATCTTCTTCTGCAGGGGATGTGTTAAAGTAACAACCAATCATGCAGCACTTAAATGCATATTAGGACTTAGAGATCCAGCTAGTAGATTACTAGAATGACTGATATTGGATCATGGTTTTAAGGAAGATGACTGATATCTGACCATGATTTTAAGGAGGGTCTGAGAGAGATTTAGTTGCAATAAATTTGAGCTGCACAATTATGGCACAGTTTCTTGGAATGGTGGATATGTTTTCAAGAGAAGCGTTTCAATACCTACACCTAACGCATCACATGCACATTTTGCTGCATTATGAAGTATGTGTGTCAAACATTTCATTTCACCATATTCTTGTTGTCTTTTTGAAACAGTTTAAACACAGAATTATGCTGCCTATAATTTACACTTGCGTTATCTACACAGTATGCAGTCAGGTTCCTCACATCTAAATTATATAAATTCAGTGAATACTCGATGAGACTGTGTATAGCATTTGCTGTCTCATCAGTCTCTTCAGTAAAGTTCAAAAGAATATTTCTTATTCGCTTTTCAGGCTCCAAATACCTCGTTAACAGACAGAACATTTTTCTGTTTTTGTGGTTGAAGGCTTCAGCTGCAATAGAAAAAGAGCTGCTTGATTTCGCTTGGTCTTTCAAGAGGTCAGTGAAGTTCTGAACACTTCTTGGAGTCAAAACCTTTTCTACAGTTGCTTTTGTCTTAGTTCGATCATAGACATTATCTGAACCAAATTGGTGATGAGAAGCATTCTTCAATAACTGCTGATATTATGTTTGACAGTATGAAAAACTATAGCTAACTCACTAGGAACATTTTAATGGTCTTATTTCCATTGCCCAAACATTTGAGCAAATTTGAGACTTTCACTTCTGTTTTGTTCCACTTTTGAACTTTGGTACAAGAATGTTGACTGCAGTCTGCATTACTTCCATAAGCAGTGTACAGTCAACCTAAATAGCACACAGTAAATTTGTATCAATCAGTTGAGAAATACATATGGTAACCAAACAATGGAAAATCCAGGATGGAATGTAACAATAGTATGAAAAGGAAAGTTGCCACTCACCATATAGCGAAGATGCAGATAGGCACAACAAAAAAACCGACACAAAGTTTCAGCTGCCAGAGACTGCAGTTGTATGTGTGAGTTGAATATTTGTGTGTGTGTGTGTGTGTGTGTGTGTGTGTGTGTGTAAGAGAGAGAGAGAGAGAGAGAATCTATTTTTGACAAAGACATTGTTGGCCAAAAGGTTATGTGTGACAGTCTCTCTGTTGTGCCTATCTGTGACTCAGCATCTCCATTATATGGGGAGTGGCAACTCTCGTTTTCAAAATACTGTAACCAGTGTGTCTGATCATGAAGGTCTCTGTAATCCCGTTTCGCGACTCTTTGATACTTCCACGTGTTATTTAAACTATAACTGCCGACCTGTACGAGATAAATGTGTCTTGGATTGGCAGTACTGACTGCAAAAGAACTGAACTTCCCCCTCTCAGGGCCCCTCCAGAAATATAGCCTATGTCATTCTTTCTCAACTCCTCACATTACCTTGAGCCAAACCCTCTTTTTTCCACAGAAAGTTGAATAGAAAAAATATTATATGTTCAGAATAATGTCAATTATTATATGAAAACTTTTAAGAGATCATTCAGTCAGGGAATTTGAACTATTGGTAGCACTGTGTGGGATTAATATTTACAACAGTCATCACTAGCAAAATATATGGAAGGATCGGGCTGTTGATAAGGGAGACGGGAAATTAAAAAAATATATATTGATGTAATACAGGAGACCCTGGGAAATATCGAAGAGTTGGTCACCTTACATATTGCCTAGCTGTGTTATGTGCCTCAGTGAGTTTGGTTTCAAAGTAAAATATAATCCAGGCATATCAGACGCAAACACAAATGGTCTCAGCTGCAAAATACAGCCCACGGAATGCACTGGCATAAACAAGGATGAATGAAAGGAAGTACAGAGCCAAGAGCCAGATTTTCAGTAGTTCATCAGACTGCCACAACTCAGTACAAAAACTGGAGTGCTGTACAGAAATACGAGAACTGGATTGCACATGGTAGTACCTGCAAAGGTAAGAAAAGAGGTATTGAGGCATAGCCATGTCTCGATTGTAGCCAAACACGCTAATCAAAGCACAGTGTGTCACAGCATAGCACAACATTATTGTTAAGTAAGGCATAGACAAGATGTTGATTGTTATATCAAGGATTGTATTCCTTATGCGCAAAGGGCAGATTATCTACAAAGTTAACCGAAGGTAGATAAACCATTTAAAATTATGGGAATGGATATCCTTGGGCCATTTGCAAAAACATCAGCAGGAAACCATTACACACTGACAGTAATCGATCATTTTTCTCCTTCCATTTCTATGGTGGCCATACCAAACCAGCAGGCAGAGACAGTAGCATATGTGATTCAGAATGTTTGAAAAGTAATAGCCGACCAAGAGGCAAATTTTATGTATGATTTAATGAAGCATTTTTGCTGGTTGTTGTACATTAAGAAACCTCAGGCCAGTGCCTTACAGCCATAGGCAAAAGGTCAAACTAACAGAGTCCATTATATGATCGCAAAAATGCTAAGCTGCTACATTAATATGCATCATAATGCATGGGATGCTCTGCTTCTGAAGGTCATAGGAGCATATAAGTCAAATATCCATGGAAGCACAGGACTGTCTCCTTTGAGTTGGCTCTTGATCGGAAGATGCTTTTCCCTTTCAGGTTTTGTTAACCTCTCCCAAGAAGGGATATTTCATTGGGGAAAATTTTTTCTAAAAGTTTAAAAACTTATTTGGTGACAAGTGTAAAATATGAATACTATAGCTTTGGAATGACAAGACAGAACCCATGGTAAGAAAGAAGCATTAGCTTTGTGTCATATAGGTCAGTGGGTTACGATGACTGACTCATATATACCAAAATGGAAGACAAAAAGAAGTTTGTGACACAATATCAGAGACCCTTTCAGGTGATAGAAATGGTGTCACCTGTTAACATTATTTGGAATGACAAGACAGAAACCATAACACCGCAATGTTAGCTGTGTATCATGTAGGCCATTGGATCATGATGAGCAACCTGTGTGAACCAATAGTAAAGACAAAAACGTTTGTGTCACATTATCAGCATCCCTTTCAGATGACAGAAATGATGTTATCTCTTAACATCAAATAGCTACCTACAACTCACCTCATGATACTTCACACAAGTTGAATTCATCCTTTTAAGAGACCCATGGAGGTGCTGCCTATAGTGTCGGCATTGTCTCCAGAAGAGGGGAGGAGAAATATCTGGGAAAATGGTAAGAAGGAAAGGTTAGGCAAGGAAAGCAAGACAGTCCTGCAGATGCCCCAAAAATCCTGTGGACTTAGGCCACAAGAAAGAATAATAAACTAAAAACAGAATTTCCTCTTCCTTTAGTGCACATGGTTCTAACCCAGGATGAGAAAAAGCAGTTCCAGTGCCAGGAATCGTGATCTGGACAAACAGTAGAAGGAACACAAGAAACTTCATAATAAGTCCACTGTGCTGTTGCAGGATGGCAGAAGACCTCAGAGTGCGTCTTCTAATATAAGGTCTTATGTTTACATGACAAACAGGTGTGACAATGTCATACTATCAATAGACCCTACAATTAGACTGCAATTTTTGGGACTAGAGAACAAAATTTTGCACTTACAAGACACATTTGACAAATTATAATGCATGATAAATAACCAGACAAGGTACAGTGACATGCAAGGACAATATCAAACAAACAGAAAGGAATTTTTCTGAAGAGTAGATCTACACCAGTTATATTCTGCAGCAAACCAAAGAGTTACAAGCAAGGTCAATAAAGCGTCACACAGCAAATGGAACTAAAAGATAAGAGGTTGGTACTGAATGGTACCTGACTTGATATATGCAAACTTACCTTCCAGTAACTCACCTCCATAACAAGAACTACGAACCTGAATATAACCCAGACATTGATTTATGTCCCCAACCTACCACTCAAAATTCTATCCACAGGAAATCTAACTTACCTAAATCGCATGTTAGATCCGACTGTGCTTGTCTTCCTAGACCAAATGTTAGCTGTGTAAAGTGGTCACATATTGATGGAACACTTTTTAGATCATACTGAACATCATCAATGATTAATAACTATATGAGTCTCAACCTCAACTGACTGTAAGATTTTAGCAGTAATAGAAATTGTGTACTACCAGTTCAAATAAAAAGAAGTCCAAATCCATCCCTTCCAATCTTCAACCTGTGGGTTCAAACTAGCCATAACAGGGCCAACAAGAAGCAGTTTGACCAGTACAAAGTGAACCATGAAAAAATGACTTCTGTATAGAGCCAAGTATTGTGAAGCCAGTCAGAAAGTGTAAATATTGCAAAGTACAAAGTGACACTGCAAGTGAAGGTGGAAATGTGGAGTGTAAATAAACCAGTGTCTGTGTTTCAGCCAAATCCAACGCCCATTTTTTTTTTCTCTCCTTCTTCTTCTTCTTCGAGTGGAGAAATTGTAAAGTAAAAATGTTATTATCGTGCTTGGAGCCAGAGATGAAGCATCAGGATTGTAACAGATCACAATGGAGTCAGCCACGTACCGGTCAGTGACCCACATGCTATGTGGGCCAACATTGATTCTGTATCACAGCCTACCACACGACAAAATCAGGCCATTCACCAGGAAGAGTTACAGCCCAACTTGCTGACAGTTACAACAGCTGGTCATTGCCCGCCACTCCTGCAGAGTCATCGGGGAGCAACTGTGTATAAGCCCATCTGAACCAGCATGTCAGTAGTCAAACAGCTGAGCACTTATGTGACATCGAGCCTGTGCTGCTAAGCGCAGTGCTGATAATGCAGATGACTCTACAATCACCGGGGCATGAACCAATGCCTGGCACCAAAGCATTTGGGTGCAAGGGCAGACCCATCCTTTGCCGCTATTCCAGAGTACAACATGAGAGTCCAGCTATTCCTGTCCTGGTCGAGGTGTCACAAAGACCTTTACACTCTGGACACTGAGGCATTACATAGCCAGACATTCTTGTAGCAACCACTGCCGGCCACACATCCCCTACCTGGGGAAACTGAGAATCCAGTGAAGCAGCAGTAGTGCATGTGGTCAGCAGGTGGGGGCCGACACTGGGAAACATTATGATAGTCAACTTGCCTAGCATCAGTATTTTCAGTTCCAAGACAATGATTATAAAAAAGCTGCAGTAAAGAAATTATTGTAACCCTGACCAGACCTTCACAAGTAAATAACCTCAGCCCACAACTAGCCTCACTGGAACTCCCACAGTAACCGAATGTGCAGGAACCATCTGCCATCATCACTGTTACACGTTGATCAATCTTGTACAGAAAGAAATTAAGAATTTCAAACACACCTTTTTTAAATCTTCATCAATGAGACAATTTTTCAGGCAAAGACAGTGTTTTTATATTTCCTGTCTTGCTGGTATTTTATTTATTTATTTATTTTTTTTTTTTTTTGGTAGTGATATAGTTGGGTCTTTCAGATTTAGGTTCCTGGAACAATCTTTGGCTTTTTGTAGCAGCATATCAGATGCTTCTACAGTTCTAAGATTTGCAAGAGCTGCTTTTATAATGTCCACAGAACATTTTACTCCAGTTGCATTGAAATTTGGATATCTAGAGATCTGGCCAGTTCTTGGTATAGTTGCACAGGAACTGGCCATCTTTCATCTGTAACTGAGCTCTGTGTATTCAACACTCTAGTCACAGTTTTTTTAACCTAGTCATAGTTTTCCCTAATATTGTGACCATGTACTCAAATTATTGGCTGGAATTAGCATGTGCCGTCACACCTGTAGTGAGTTCAGCACCACTAGCTCCATTACTTTTCAAGTAAACAGACAGACACAACACTTATCTTATTTCTCAACAAAGACAAACTACGTAATCAACATCTTCAGGTTCACAATCTCATCATTGCAGGAACAAGCATAATGTTAAACTACTATAAAGCTGGCTGTTGACTTCAATAATTTTAATCATGTATTCAAGCTATTCCTGCACACAATTTCTTACAAGTATGAAAGTTGCAACATAAGTGTTGACACTGCACAGTACCAATCCATAAGGAGCATTTACACAACACATCTGTCTGCTAGCACATCACATCAGCGTGTCCCATTCCTGGCTCTTAGTGCTAGCCAGAACAATGCAACTATTATATTTCAATCTATTTTTGCAGGGCACTAATAAATTTTCCGTTTATATTAAACATAAAAGGGATGTTGGTAATTTCCATATAGTGTATCCACTTCTTCATAATGATCAGTAATTAGAATAATGTAATTTAGTGTGCCTGTTTTTAACAGTGGAAGGAACTTTATTTCAGAAATTGTTTTGATATTCATAAAAACATTACGCTTTAATTTTTACTTTTCTTGCAAAATGACTTCCTATGTTTCATATATTGTTTCAGTTCTACAAAAATTCAAATAGGACACTAGTGTAAGTATTTTTCATAATTAAGTGTGTTTGAGAATTTTACATATTTAATACTTGGATTTTAATCCAAAACAGCAGTTTCAATATGAGTTAAAAGTGTATTGTGTTTACTCTATTCTCAAAGCTAAATTATCAAAAGGGAATGACTTTTGTACAAATATTTGAGATGCACTTTATGTATTTAATACTTGGAGTTCAGTCCAACCAATAGTTTTAGTAGGAATTACACTGCATTGCGTCACTCCATCCTATAAGTTTGCCAGTGAGCTATAAATAATCAAAAGGAATGAAATTTCACAAATACGCAACTTTTAAGGCTAAATGTTTCTTTTGATTATGAACCAATTCGTATTCTGTAGTAGTTTAGCTAGCCTTTCAGTTTTTTATACAAGGTTTGGTCACTGGCAAAGTCAGTCAAGTGTTAGTCACTATGGCATTGCTTCTCATAAAGTTATCTTTAAATATTTAGATAGTTGAAATTACAGTTTGTCAGAAAGCTTGATTAACATGTGAAAATATAAATAGAACGTTATATAGTTTTATAAGTATAAATGTCACAGGACATACCCTAATATTTACTTCTTAATTTAGATATTTTACACACCTAGCTTTGAGTATGCAAAAATCTAGATTTGCTTTAGTACTGTAGTATCCAATACAGGGTCTAAAATGTGATAAAATGTATGAAAGATTTTATGCCTTACAACTCATCTCGTTGGTATGAACCACTGAACTTTCAGATTTGTATTCCTCTTGTCAACACCAGATGGTAGCAGAACATACATCTGCATGCCTGTTTCCTTTTTGCGTCTTCTAGAATTATATTTGAGATATCTTTCATAGATAGCGACACACTGCAAAATGTATCACAGTTTCTTGAAACTTCCTGTAGTGCAAGATCCAAAAAATGATTAATGCAGTGGATGTAAAAGCTCTTTGGCTGATATTGAAGAAAATGCACCATCAGTCGAAACAATGGGTGCTTTTATTCAACTCCTAAGCTTAGGAAGATGTATTTGGTGGTACTTGCCAGCAACAGTGCACTGGAGTCCAGTGGACTAAATAAACAGAAAAATTTCTTTTGCTTTGAGTGCAATGTACACAAAGAATGAACTGCTCCTGACCAGCCACATCCACCATTGAATTTGCCATTTTGCATAAAATGGATTTTTTTTTAATTCAGTGCACACTGCCTTGCTGAATCATGTGAGGCATTATTTCCAATATTTTGTTTTGTATTGCTGTTGCCAACCAAATGACATGGCACTTCAGCCAGATCTTTTGTTCTTTTATGTCATTCTTCCTCTCACTGAGAATTGTCTTGAGGTTTCTTGTGTTAATTTAATGACCTCTCAGTGCTTTTCCTGTTCTATCCAGGAACCTGAGTGAACTGATAATTAATAATAAAGCAATTCTATATTTCTCCTGATAAGCCAGTAGATATCATGTGAGTTGGCATACTATTTTGGCATGTTATTTTCGCACTGCTGAATAACTGTGATGAACTCTCAATGAAAAGGCCTCCTGTATATTTTGAACT
The DNA here is from genome assembly GCF_023864275.1 of Schistocerca cancellata. NCBI lineage: Eukaryota > Metazoa > Arthropoda > Insecta > Orthoptera > Acrididae > Schistocerca > Schistocerca cancellata. Next base: position 453,225,474 of record NC_064626.1, on the reverse strand, counting down.
TTTCTGTAACTTTCTTCCAGTTACAGAAACCATCTTTAAGAAAAGCCATTCTGTAGTCTCCTATTGCTGCCTATGTGGACAGATCTAATGCAGTCCTACCATAGGAAAGGACACTGTAACTCTGTTCTTCATAATGAAGTCACACATAAGACATAAACCACTCTGATTTACAGGATCTTTCATTCTTTCAAGAAATCTTATGTCAGGGCAGGACAGAAAATAGTTATAGAATGTTTAACATTGGCTTCAAGGATGTGAAGTTTGATTCAGTTATAAACAAATATTGCTATCAACTGAAATAATAATTGGACATTTGCTGATGTACAAAAAAAACAAACAACTTATTGTGTTGCTGCCTCTGCCTATAGATGATTTCTCTCTACATAAATATTTGTGTGGGTGGGTGGGGGTCAGAAACCATATCTCATCCATCTCTCAGAATTTGAAAAGGGGGAAGGGTCGTGGTTGGCTCGCCATAGTGATCATCTCCCATACAATAAATTTTCACTATTCTGGGAACAAAAGTCACTGTGTTGTGTTTGGAACACATTGTAATACATGTCTGTCTCTCTGTTGCAATTGTGTTTCTTGTATATTTCAGCACTTTTCTAGAACAGTTTTCTACAATTTTTCTGACAAGGTGCTTTGTGTGCGTGAGAAATGGATATGGTGCAGATAATACTTATCATTATTTTTGCGTATGATTTTGTGATGCAAAATTCTTTGGAAGTGAAGTGTTCCTACAATTTTCCTGCCCCCACCCTCCGTGCCCCTTTAGTGTTTAATATTCTCTTGAAAGTAGCTTATTAAACTTGCTGTTAGTATACTGTGTGACCTTAGAAATGGGCACACATTCTTTTGCTGTAGTTCAATTATCTTATTAGCAATGAATAGGTACTTGTAATGTGTGTGTGTGTGTGTGTGTAGAAAATTGTTACATTGCTTCATGTCATAGTTTGTACCACAACGAGAATTTTCCTTTATAAGATTACACCTCATATTCAAGCCTATTAATTACATACAAAATACTTTTATGGAAAACATCAAATCCTAAGAAGGTATGTGAAACATTTTCTTGTAACCTTCAACTGGTGCAAGTTCAGTCAAATTCACTGATAACCATTGTGCGTGTATCCTTATGACCTTTGGAACCTTAGGTACACTGGTTCAGGTCTTTGTCTTATTTTTACATTGTTATTCTTGTTGAATGCATCAGTAATCAGAAAATTAACTCAATCTGGGTATCTCCTCTCTTTGCTATATCTATGACAGTTTTGTAGAGGCATGGATTGTGATCTGGGTGTAAAACATTCGCAATACATAAAATCTCTTTTATCACATAATGTGCTCACTGGGCTGTTGTCACTGCTGCAAGACACTTAACTGTTCATGGTGAAGGATGCTTCAGGCAGCACTATCTCTTGTTATTGTTCCATCCATGAATGGTGTGTGGGAAGAACACAGTCTGTATGTTTCCATAGGACACAGCAGTGCAACAGTTTCACAGGCAGTATTCCATTATGAAATACAACAATTTTTTGATTCAATGTCATTGCTCACAGATGCTATTAACGTTTAAATTTACTTATTCTACAGTAAGTTGGTTCACAACTTTATCAATATATTTATTTTACTGTTATGTCTGGCATAGATTTTGTGATCATCTTACAGCTCCTTCATAGTTTGCTACTCCTTGATGAATAAATGTACACCACAAATAGTCTGTGAACATGCTTGTCCAAAGTACACACAAAATTAGGAGTAATATTACAAATGTTTTGAAAGGAATTTTACAAAAAAGTCATGTGAAAGAATTATATATCAAAACTTTGATTTCATCTATCAGGATAAATAATCTGTAACTCTCCTTAGTGCTTGCGATATAGTTTTACAGACGACTAGTACTGTAAATGAATAACAGTCCATTTGCACTATTTTTAAAATGTGGAACAGCCCCCCCCCCCCCCAATTTTTTCTTTTCTTTTTGAGAGTATGCTCGCTGGTGGTGCCAGTACGATGAAATATAAACTGATGAGCTAAAACATTATGATCAGTTGCTTAATACGGTGCACCTATGGAAAGCAGTACATCAGTGAGTCTCCATGGCATGGAACCATTAAGTCATTGACAGGTTTCTGAATGTATGTGGAAATGGTTGTCTACGCACAGGTCACACAATTATGTGCAATGGTTTGTGGATGTGTAGCTGATGATCAATAATGTTCCAGATATGTTCCATCAGGTTAAGATAAGATGAATCTGAGAGGCAAAACATCAATGTGAATTCTAAAGCACACTTCTAAAACCTCTGCAGCACAATACTGGCCTTGTGAAATGGACATTATCCAGAAAGAAGATGCCATTGCTGTTGAGGAAAACACCAAGCTTGGAGGGATTCAGGTGGTCCACAATGATATTAATGTAATCCCCAGCTGTCATGGTGCCTTTTGATTATTACCAGAGGTCCTATGGAACCTCAAGTGCAATACATCTTTTGAGTAGCTGTTCACCTGGATGACAGCATATCAATACATTAATACTGAATTACTACTGACATTGTATAACAAGAAGTGTAATTCATCTGATCAGTTGACACCTTTCCATTGATCCTATGTCCAATTTCAATGATCCCATACATTACGCAGTCATATTTGATGCTGATGTCTGGTCAGTATGGTAACACACAGAGGTCATCTGCAATGGAGCCCCATGTTCAACAGTGTGCACTGAACACTCATACCTGCACCAGGAGTGTACTCTGTCATCCAATCAGCCACAGATCATTACCTATTCTACTTTGCAGAGCAGCCAAGCCTCTGACATCTGTGAAGCGGCATGGACATACAACACCTTATTACCTACTTGTGGGTTAACCTCGTTTCAAGAACTTTCCACATATGCTGACGACAATAACATATTTGCGAGCAGCCAACCAGCTTCAACATTTCTGAAATATTTGTTCCTAGTTGCCATGCAATAAAAATTTACACTTTATCAGAGTTGCATATGCCAATGGTGTTCCTCATTTGCAGGCTGTGTTGTCTTTGCAATGATTCCCAAGGCATCTCTGCTCCATGAACATACTTTCCTTGCAATGTCATGTACCTGCAATAGCACCAGGCAGTATTCAGTCTTACGGTAGGCAGTGGTCATAATTTTTGGCTCTGCTGTACTGTTCCTTCCAGTGCTTAACACAAAATATAGATTATCATTATCTGTCATAGGTCTTGTCCAGCCTGCGTGAACTAAGATGGAGGATGAATCTTTAATTAGAAATTATTAGGACAGTTTTTGTACAACAGGACAAACATATAACCACCTGCCACACATGCATCTCTGCACTAATCTGCAGTTCCCCAAATTGTTTTTTCCCACAGAATCCCTTTTTTTGTAATGCCTTGACATAGTTTAATGAAGTCACTGAGAGTGTACAATTGAACACCATGTACAGCTGACACAAGCACATTGGTATTCCCGTGGTTTTTTTCATGTGTAAGTCTTTTCTAAAATTTGTGTGGTAATGACCTTCTCAACTTCTGTATGATTTTTTTAATTTTACCAAGTAATTGCTGTGCTGTGATTTCTTCATAATCTGTGGAAACCAGAGTAGACACAATCACACATATTTTATTATCCAAGAGGTATTATTCTTTCAGAATGAAATTTTCACTCTGCAGCAGAATGCACACTGCTATGAAACTTCCTGGCAGATTAAAACTGTGTGTTGGACTGAGATGCGAACTCGGTTTCATACCAGCATAAACTCTGCTGCACAGTGAAAATTTCATTCCAGAAACACCTCCCTCCTCCTCCTCCCTCCAGGCTGTGGCTAAGTCATGTCCCCAATATCCTTTCTTCCAGGAGTGCTAGTCTTGCAAGTTTTGCAGGAGAGCTTCCGTGAAGGTAGGAGATGAGGCACTGCCAAAATTAAAGCTGTCATGAGTTGTGCTTGGATAGCTCAGTTGGTAGAGCACTTGCCCGCAAAAGGCATAGCTCCCAAGGCAAGTCTTGGTCCGGCACATAGTTTTTATCTGTCAGGAAGCTTCAGTATTATTCTTTACTGATTATCAAGCACATCAAAGACACAAAAGGGTATGTAAAAATAAAAAATAAAACACATACACTAATATCAGTTACAAATGGGAAAGTATCTGTCTACCAAATAGCAGAAGATAAAGGCACGCTCACTGTTCTTCCACTCCTTGAAGACACATGACGTGGTACCTGATGGAGCAAGCTTAATTGCTACAAATCAAAAGTACTTAAGGGGCTCCGGAAAGGCTCAAAATCATGAAAAGTTCAATTTTTACTTTTTTGCGTTTTCTGAATCTGCAGACTATTACCTTTTAATAGATATATAATTTATTCAATTCCGAAGACTACAACTATTTTTAATTTTTTTTTGAAATGTGTTCTACATGGGCGTGACCCCTGTGGCGCTGTTAAACTGCTGTCAAATGGTGTTATTATTAACGTCCGTGTTCATCAGGTACATTTTAGTGATGTGAGATAAAGTATGTGTTGTGGCTAACCTGTGATAGTTCAATATATATCGCTGGTGTGATTGTCGATTGTTTCATGTTTATTTACTCTGTCGTTATCTCGAAAATATTCGTAATTAATTCTGTTTCTTGAGTCTCTGTTTTGTTGAAGTATAATAATGAGTAAAAGTAAAGTTATTAGAAATCCTCTGAAGGCTTTTAAGAAAAGGAGAAATGTTGGAAAGCCAAAGGTATGTGTTATTACTGTAAATAATAACATTCTAACATGGTATGAGCGATGCTTGCTTTAGACAAGGAACGCCTTCGGGCTGCAGACAGGGCTGTAAAGAGTCTAGAAATACAAGCAAGAGTAAACAGGAGGAGGAACAAGAGGAAGCTGGAGGAGGAGTTTGCAGAGGATGAAGATAATCCATCCTATGGACCTGGAATGCACTAAAAAGTTAATCCAATCTTTGTCGCTCGATTCCCAAAACTTTTATTTTCTCATACTAATTACATGTTTTCTAAGGATCTTCCAAACATATTTGTTTCAAACTTTCAGTAAATGTTACACAGTACCTTCTGCATAATTTAACACAGCCTTTTTCCAAAAAACTGTATATTTTTGAATATATAAATAAAAAATTGCAAAAAAATGTTGTGAATTTTCATTACAATTGAAAAAAAATCATATTTAATAACTGAACTAAAATTTTGTAAATCCCTGTGTTAAGTTGTAGCCTGTATTCCAATAAATACTCTGTAAAAGGTTCAACTTCCTACCTCAAATACTTTGTGAGGAAAGATGTAATTTATAAGCGTTATTTTAACATTGCGAGTATAGGGCGTTCCGGAGCCCCTTAAAAGCCTAACATTCCTCCCTCACTGCCAACCTAGCCTGGCTTCAGTAACAGGCAACACTGAGTTTAGCATGTAGTCTGCTTTCTTATATGAAATCAGTTATAGCACATGGAGTTAACATCACACAATATGCAAAACATAATGGTGACAACAATGTCAGAACACACTGTATTGTATGCTCGGCTGAGGTTGGCAGTAACTGAAACAATCCAGTAATTCACAGTTTGTGACTTTTATCAGTTTTCCTTTATCCATCAATCACCATGCTGAGTGTCTTCCTGGAGTGTGCAATTAGTAGAAACATCATCATATGAATGCTAAGCTTTTGGAACCAGTGGCTCCTTCAGCCAGAAAAGAGAAATACTTAAAGGAATTGTGGTTTTTTTCAGAATTAAAAAGGACACACTCTCAAGACAGAAATAAATAAATAAACATCATTTATTCAATTTGTGCTATGAGTAGCTTATTGTACAACATTGTGGATTTTTATCCTCTGTAAAGAAGTGTGAATATTATATTCAGTATCTCTGCCTTTTTGCTTCTCAGGTATTGCTTGGCAACATAATTATTGTATCAGTTCCTGCAGTTTGCTGTAGCTGAAAGAAGTTCTGCGAGCAGCTGGGGAACATGGCATTGCAATCTGTGGTTGAATTTGTGACATGGCTTGTATTTCCATATTGTTCCAGATTTTCCCTGCAAATATTAGAATATTCACTTGGTTTATTATATGCAATATGTGCAATACAAATTTAAAATGTGGTCAACTTACAGGCTCCTTGCTGTTTACAGAAATAATAGTGGAAAAAATAACGACAGAATGTGAGCCATACAAGAAACTGAACATTCATTAGATTTAAGGGGCAAAGACAAGCACCACCCAAAACAATAAGAACACCCATATATTAAGGTATAGGGCCACCACTGGAATCTAAAACAGACTGAATTCTCATGAAAACTGATGCTTGAAATTACTAAATTATGGTAAAAGGAGTTTTATACCATTCTTCAGAAAGAAGAGCCACATTATAATGACTGGCTCTTGCATTTTACTCATAATAGCATAGCTGTGTACATCACTTTATAAGTAAGTGTCATCACCATTTAAGATGTATGGTAGACCACTCAAATACGATCATTTATTAAAGTCATATGTAAAATGGAAAATTTTGTTAACTCCCAAAAACAAATGATCATTATTTTTTGTGTTACAAGCAACACCGTTTTTAGGTCTGAACTATTTGTGTGCTCCTGTTATAAATTTTACAATTCCTGCATAATGTTATGAAAGAGTATTATGAATTAAAAACTAATGACTGTGAAAATCTGACATGAAACTGAATGTTATCATGTGCCACTGTTACATGATACAAATAAAAGTTATGAAACTGGGCACAAATCTCAATTGTCATGTTTGTGCCATAAGACCAATGCAATGTATGCTCAGTACTTGAGAAACACATTTAAGCATCATAACACCAGATACTTATCAGTCATTCATTAGTGTGATGAAATACACCCATTCACCTAAGTGTTTTCTGCATTCTGCACAGTGATTACTTTGAAGTGAATGGTTGTAAAAAACTGACTGATGAAGAGCAATAACTGATTTTGCAAGTACCTGATCTTGGGGCAGCACAAGTTATTAAAATAATAAAAAGCCCTCAGTTAGGTACAAAGAACATTATCAGTATCTGAATGGTACAACCACCACCAAGCTTTAAGATGAAGTATGGAGTTCTAGATGATGACATAAATAAGACACATTATTTCTTAGCCTTTCTAATACTTGTTATATTTCAGAGTAAGAACATTAAAAATAGGGAATTAAATCAGATCTAACAAAAGTAATTTAATAGTAGCCTAGTCATAGTTGTAGGAAACTGTTCTCTGCACCATGAAATGAATGTTTAGAATTGGAGAAAGATGCAACTCATGGTGTGTGTGGTGAATTCCTAAATGCACTGTATATGTAACACTATTATAACAAAATTTAAATGACAGAAACAATAGAAAGAAGTGCATATGTGAAAGCTAAGAAACAGTGAGGTAGCCCGCTAAATGTAATAAGTAATTTTGTCAGATGGATGGTATTGCAACAAAGTTGACACCAAGGTATCACAATTTGACATCAGAAATGTAATTTTTGCCTCTTTTGTGATAGTGAACTGAATGACATTGCAGCTACTTGTATCCAAATAATAAATGAATCAGAAAAATATTTATCTGGGAATTACAGAATTACCATGGTAACATTACCTGAAATATCTTATAACATTTTGTAGAAGAGGTTGCTTATCAGTAAGCTCTGTAACACTGCAGGCAAACTTCTTTCTGCATGCTGTATTATCAATATTCATAATGCTGAAGGCCAGATCTGTAACATCAATCCTAAAAAAAGAAATCACATTATGCAATGACTCACGTCTATAGACACACCAACTTTTTATTAGGCTATAATCAATTATTTATCAGTGAGGCCTTGCTGAATTTTTTAAGTTTGCTTTTGGAGCATGCGGACTATTTTCATTCTCTGTTTCCTCTGACATGTTTATTGTTTACTTCATTTGCAATCAATTATTAAGCCTTTTTGTGGTTTCATCCCCAAACACTTAAGTACAGTTTTTGAATATTGGGTCTGCAACAGCTTTCAATTCTTAAACTACTCTCTACTTCTATTTTCTTTATCAATTTCTGCTTGAACCAGTTCCAATTACATAATATGCTTACTCCATTTATTATACAGTGTTTTGATGTACAATTTATTTTCTTCATAACTCTCATATATTGGATGCCTTCCATAGTGGCAGGCAGCAGCTAAATATTTAAAATGACTTATTCCAGAAAACAAGTTTCATTTATGTCACTGGGCAAAACCAATAACTTCAAAAAGGAGTAACTTATTTACTGTGGCATATGGAATTACTTTTTTCCTTATATACATGTACTTTTTTTATATATACACGTACTATGCAAACTTAATTTGCCAAGCTGGTGATAACCATTGGCAGATATTGACCATGTGTCTACTAATCTGCAGCAGCAGATTACAGCAAAAAGGCAGATGATCTCTCTGTCATGATGCCATTCTGCTTAATTACTGGCATACGTTAATGTCTAAATCCCACAAGGCACATTATGGCATATGGCAGAGGGTGCTTTTTGTACCACAGTCACTTTTTCATTTCCTGTTCCAGTTGTGGAAGGTCCACTGGAAGAAATGTTGTTGGTAAGTCTTAGTAAGGGCTCAAAAATCTCTGATTTTTGCCTTCATGGTCTTTACACAAGACATATGTAGGAGAAATTAATATATTGGCTGACTCTTTTAGGAATGTATGCTCTGGAGATTTTAACAGTAAACCATATTGTGGTGCATGATGCCTCCTGTGTAGCATCTGCCATTGGAGTTGGATGAAACATCTCTGTGCTACTTTAACACTTAATCAGATTAACCTGTGATGACACATGCTGCTCTGCTTTGGATCTGCTCTAGTTCCTCTATGAATTGTATCTAGTAGGGGCTCCAGACTGACAAACAATATTTGGTCAAATGGGGGGTTTAAAAGATACCTCCTTTGTGAGTAGACTACACTTCCTGATGATTCCTCCAATGAATTCAGTTTAGCATCCACCTTTCATGTGATTAGTTTTATGTAGTTATTTCATTTTAAATCAGTTTATAGGCACACATCTAGAAATTAAATGGATGTGACTTCATTGTGTGAGTCCAGTAGGCCATTAGTTCTGAAAACTAGGTAATTTGTCACTTATATTTTTATATGTGTCTGTCTGCAGTACTATATGTTTTGCCTCCTGAAGGAAATCACTGGCTAGCAATTCTGTCTAATAATTTGGTAGTTTTCCAGTGATTGTTCAACAATAATGAGTCTTTCCATCTATTTATGTGCAATACGTTACATTTATGAGTTAGTAGTTACTTATGGTCTGATCTTCTGGATCTTTAAAACAATCAAGTAAAATTCTATATACGAAGACAGTAACTTGTTCTCGAAAGAAAACATTTTCAGCTGTCCACATCAGGGTATATCAACAACACCTGTCGGCAGCTGAGGTTGTCAGTTAGTCATCATTTATTCCAAGTAAAATTCTTTGCAACCTGTACTGGATTCAGTTAGGTAAGATGAAACAAGAAAGTAAAGTTTGTCATAGAATTAAAAAGTGAGTAAAAAGATTCATTCACAAACATATAGAAAAAAATGCCAATTCTGAGTCAGTACAAAATCTCAAGACTTATGTGTATGTTTATGGGCTATGATTGCATGATAACCAAGATAACTATTTATTGATGCTAAACACCTAATTACTTCATCTGATAGACACATGTAATTTTACAGATTGTGTTTCTTTAATGGTAGGGCCATTAGTACCTATTTATGATACCTCTAGGCTGTTTGTAATTATTCAGACTAAGATTGAAGAAACTGCAAAAAGGTAGCAATTTAAGGAAATAGGACTTGGATAAACAGAAAGAAACAGGTGTAAAATTTTAAGAGGGAGTATTAGGCAACAATGGTCTGAAACAGTGAAAAGGATACAATAGACGAGGAATAAGTAGCTTTGAGGAACGAAGAAATGAATGTAGCAGAGGATCACATCAGTAAAAAGACAATACCTAGTAGAGATCCTTGGATAACAGGATATATTGAATATATTTGTAATTAATGAACTGTGAAAATATAAAAATGTAGCATATGAAGCAAGCTAAAGGGAATCCAGAAGTCTGAAAAATGAGACTGGCAGAAGATGTAAAATGGCTAAACAGGAAATGCTAGAGAGCAAATGCAAGGCTGGAGGAACATGCATAACCAGTGGTGGAAATAAATACCACATACAGTAAAATTAAAGAGATCTATGGAGAAAAGAGAAGTAGTTGCATAACCACCAAGAGCTGAGATAGGAAGACAGTATCAAACAAAGAAGAAAAGCTGAAAGTTGGAATATTTGAAGGGTTTATATAAAGGAAACAAATTTCAGGACAATATTATAGAAAGAGAGGAGGAAGTAGGTGAAGATTAGATGGGAGAAAGGATACTGCATTAAGAATTTGGCAGAGCAGAGACAAAACTGTTCCATCTGGTGTGCAAGTTGTGTGTGTCAGGGAGAAATGCCCTCAACCTTCACGAAGAATGTAATATGGGACAGAAATCGGTAGATGTGATGCACATGTACACACAAGCAAGTTATTAGAATTTCAGAAAAATTGGATGATTTATTTGAGAGAGAGAGCTTCACAAACTGAACAAATCAATAACACACGTTGGTCCACCTCTGGCCCTTATGCAAGCAGTTATTTGGCTTGACTTTGATTGACAGAGTTGTTAGGTGTTTACCTGAGGGATACTGTGCCAAATTCTGCTCAACTGTCATGTCGGATCACCAAAATCCCAAGCTGGTTGGAGGGCCCTTGCCATAATGCTCCAAACATTCTCAACAGGCGAGAGATTGGTGACCTTACTGGCCAAGGTAGAGTTTGGCAAGCATGAAGATAAGCAGTAGGAAAAACTCTCACCATGTGTGGGTGGGCATTATCTTGCTAAAGTGTAAGCTCAGGACCGCTTCCCATGAAGGACAGCAAAACAGGGCATAGAATATCATTGACATACTGCTGTGCTGGAAGAGTGCCGTGGATGACAACCAAAGGGGACCTGGTATGAAATGAAATGGCAACTCAGACCATCAATACTGGTTCAGATTGGTATCCTACCACTGTCCAGGACGCCTCCAGGCTTGTCTTCACTGATTATCAGGGCTCAAGTCAAAATAGGTCTCGTCACTGAAAACAATACCACTTCAGTCAAAGAGATTACAGGCAATACCACTGCAAATGAGCTTGTTGGTTTACAGAGGTTGAAGATAGCCAGCACAAGGGATGCCGTGAGCTCAGCCCCCTTTTTGTGAGATGCCTATTAATTGTTGTGGTTACTGAAGCACCAGTTGCATGTCATATTAATTATAATGATGGATCTGGGGCTCCGAGTGCCTATGTGACAGTTACTCAGTCCTCTCGTCCTGTTGTCTCTCTAGGTCAAACGCTTTCTTCTTGACACTGTGTTCAGCCATGGCTCATACCATCATCATCGGACAGTAGCATCACTCCTATTCAAATACTGAGCATTTCACTGACTACTTCAACTGGCTTCTTTCAGCCCAACTACACATCCTCTCTCAATTGCCGACATCTGCATGTACTGTTCAGGCACCTGTCTGGGAGGCATAGTTACTGTCAAACTGAGTACGTGGAATGGATATGCACAAATATGTTATACCCTGGTATCAACATGTCCCTTGTTTACTATCCTTGACAGTCATGAGGTGAAATTGTGCTGCAGAGTCATACATTTATCTGTCAGCCGCCAAAGTTTACAATTTTGTATTTTCCCTTGATACTTGTATGTATATCAATTTGTTACCAATTTGCATAATACTTCATGGTGCATCTTTTTTTTATCTTGGAGTGTATTTACCCTGGTCAAAAGTGACTCTGGGAAGATCAGTCTGTGTCCCAGAAAACTGTAGGAACATGTGAGGCAATATTGACACTATGTCAGTAAGTTGAGGAAAGGCAAATCTATATTGACAGCATTTACACTTTTACAGGAAGCTTTTGACAATGTTTACTGAAATATACTCTTTGGAATTTGAAAGATAGTAGAGATAAAATATAGGGAGTGAAAACTTATTTACAGCATGTACAGAAACCAAACTACAGTTACAAGTGTCAAGGGACTTGGAAGGGAAGACACAGTGAAAGTGGGAGTGAGACAGGGTTGTAGCTGTCTCCAATGTTATTCAATCTGGACACTGAGTGAGCAGTAAAGAAACCAAGGAGAAATTTGGAAAGGGATTTGAAGTTCAAGGAGAAGAAATAAAAATGAATTGCCAAAGACACTGTAGTTCTTCCAGAGATAGCAAGAGACTTGGAAGAGCAGTTGAGTGGAATCAATAGTGTCTTGGAAAGAGATTATAAAATGAACAACAAGGCTCATTGAATGTAACTAAATTAAATCATACAATGTTGAGGGAATTACATTGAGAAGTGAGACACTAAAATATCAGATTAGTTTAGGTGTTTGGGGAACAAAATAACTGAGGATGACTGAAGTACAGAGCATATAAAATGCAGACTGCCAATAGCAAGAAAATAATTTCTGAAAATTGGAATCTGTTAGTATCTAATACAAATTTAAGTGTGAGGAAGTCTTTTTCTGTAGGCATTTATCTGGAATGTAGTCTTGCACAGAAATGAAATGTGGACAATGAGAAGTTCAGACAAGATCTCGAAACTTTTGAAATGTGATGTTATAGAAGAATGCTAGAGATTAGATGAGTAGACCAAACAACTAAAGAAATTTACTGAATTGGGGAGAAAAAAAAATCTTTGGGGAAACTTGACTAAAAAGAAGGAATAAGTTTATAGGGCACGCCCTGACACATCAAGGAATGCTCAATTTGGTAAGAGAGGGAAATGTGTGGGTAAAAATTGTAAAGGAAGGTTGAGTCACGAGTACAGTACACAGATTCAAATGGATGTAGGTTGTAGTAGTTATACAGAAATGAAGAGACTTGAACTAGATAGATTAGCATAGAAAGCTGTATGAATCCAGGCTTTGCACTGAAGACTACAACAACAATATCATGTAAGTGACATGCTTTCCCTTTTCAACCTTCCCCCTAACCATACTTTTCCACTTACCTAGGAAGGAATTAATAGTTCTGAAAGCTACTTTTGCTTTTACATGTCACCAGTACTAAATATTTCATGTACTGAATGTATGCACTGGCCAACAATCCTGTCTCTTAATTTATATTGTAAGTTTTATATGATTACAGCTTTAACTATTAGCAATGAAACCTCTTCATGTCAGTTAACTTACTGCTTTGAAAAATGTATAGTGCGAGTGACTTTGAAGACATGAATAAGGTGCTTATGTCTTTAACAAATAGTACTATCTGTGAGCAGTTCTGTAAAGTCTTTGTACAGCAGATCAGCACTGTGAGAACATCCAATACTGCTGTCAAAAATAATGAGTACATACTGTACTACAGATCCAGAAATTTAATATCTGACATAAGAAAATACAAGAAACCGTACTTCATAAAACTAAAAATTATACTTAACTATTATGTGACTCAAGTAACACACAAAGCAGTAAATAACTCTTAACACAGTATTGAAAGATACTTTCTGAAAAAATAAATTGAATTTGGAAACCAAAGAAGAAATAATGTTTACATATTTCCTCTAAAACTGTCTGTTCTAGAAATAATGTAAATCACCTGTTAGCAATATCTTGAATGAAACTTGTATCCATTTCTCTGCCAGTCTGATAAGGTGCACGATGCACACCTAAACGATCATGATGATTATATCCATAATGGCATTTGTATCCAAAACCATATGCCTTGTAGAACCATGCTATGCCAAGTATAAATGCAGCAATGAGGAAAGCTGCTTTTATTTTCAAGGCGAACAGTGTGCTGAGTGCAGCATAATCATGATAAACTTGAAGAAGGAAAAAGCAGAACAAAATGATAAGTATTAACATATTACAACATCAATTATTTAAGTGTAATTGTGTGTCATATAACTGGTCTGCAAGAAATACTAATTATTTGCCAAACATAAGAAAGATTTATGAGGTAAAGAAATGAGAAAGTGAAAAGAAAATGTGGGAAACACATCCTTAAACAGATACAAGGAGAGTATGATAAGTATAATTATATTTATGATGAGTATTAGATAGGAGTAGCAGAGAACTGTGTTAATATAACACTGGAAAGTTCTGGGAGGAATGCAAATAATGGAAGGAGTAAAGGTAATTACCCACTGTATAGTTTGATGGGCACATAAACAGGATTGAAAACATTGTTGAGCTTTTGGACAAAGAGAGGGAAACATTCCACATGGGAAAAATATATCTAAAAACAAAGATGCAGTTGCTATTGGACTTTGTTGTGGGTATGTTTCAAAATATTTAGGATTTTCTCAGTATTCTGCCTTACACTCATGAGCATCTTGTTGAAGACTTTTACAGTAGACCATAGAGCTGTATTCTGAACATTGGAGATATATGCAAGATTTTGAGATAGAATTATTTCCTGTTTAATAGCTTCATTTTATTTTTCAGTACTTCACAATTTTTATTTTTCCCCCCTTCTGTTCATAGTCTTTTCTTTCCCTTCCTTATGTATGATTTTTCAAATATCTACTCTGCCACTTCCACATGCTAATATGTTTAATTTGTTGCTACCATTTCAGGGTTGATTCCCCCCCCCCCCTCTCTCTCTCTCTCTCTCTCTCTCTCTCTCTCTCTCTCTCTCTCTCTCTCTCTCTCACTCACACACACACACACACACACACACACACCAAACAAAAGTGTTGGTATGTTGTTAGGAGACAATAAAAAACACACAAACACACACACAAATTTCAAGCTTTCGCAACCCAAGGTTGCTTCATCAGGAAAGAGGGAAGGAGAGGGAAAGTCGAAAGGATGTGGGTTTTAAGGGAGAGGGTAAGGAGTCAATCCAATCCCAGGAGTGGAAAGACTTACCTTAGGGGGAAAAAAGGACAGGTATACACTCGCGCGCGCGCACACACACACACACACACACACACACACACACACACACACAGACATATGTAAATGCAAAGAGGTTGGGCAGCAATGTCAGTCGAGGCGGATGTACAGAGGCAAAGATGTTGTTGAATGACAGGTGAGGTACGAGGGGCGGCAACTTGAAATTAGCGAAGGTTGAGGCCTGGTGCGTAATGGGAGGAGAGAATATATTGAAGGGCAAGTTCCCATCTCTGGAGTTCTGATAGGTTGGTGTCAGTGGGAAGTATCCAGATAACCTGTACGGTGTAACACTGTGCCAAGATGTGCTGGCCGTGCACCAAGGCATGTTTAGCCACAGGGTGATCCTCATTACCAACAAACACTGTCTGCCTGGGTCCATTCATGCGAATGGACAGTTTGTTGGTGGTCATTCCCACATAGAACACTTCACAGTGTAGGCATGTCAGTTGGTAAATCACGTGGGTGCTTTCACACGTGGCTCTGCCTTTGATCGTATACAACTTCGGGTTACAGGACTGGAGTAGGTGGTGGTGGGAGGGTGCATGGGACAGGTCTTACACCGGGGGTGGTTACAATGGTAGGAGCCAGAGGGTAGGGAAGGTGGTTTGGGGATTTCATAGGGATGAATCAAGAGGTTACGAAGGATAGGTGGACGGGGGAAAGACACTCTTGGTGGAGTGGGGAGGATTTCATGAAGGATGGATCTCATTTCAGGGCAGGATTTGAGGAAGTCGTATCCCTGCTGGATAGCCACATTCAGAGTCTGATCCAGTCCCGGAAAGTATCCTGTCACAAGTGGGGCACTTTTGGGGTTCTTCTGTGGGACGTTCTGAGTTTGAGGGGATGAGGAAGTGGCTCTAGCTATTTGCTTCTGTACCAGGTCGGGAGGGTAGTTGCGGGACGCAAAAGCTGTTTTCAGGTTATTGGTGTAATGGTTCAGGGATTCAGGACTGGAGCAGATTCGTTTGCCATGAAGACCTAAGCTGTAGGGAAGCAGCCGTTTGATACGGAATGGGTGGCAGCTGTCAAAATGGAGGTACTGTTGCTTGTTGGTGGGTTTGATGTGGATGGATGTGTGAAGCTGGCTATTGGACAGATGGAGGTCAACGTCAAGGAAAGTGGCATGGTATTTGGAGTAGGACCAGGTGAATCTGATGGAACCAAAGGAGTTGAGGTTGGAGAGGAAATTCTGGAGTTCTTCTTAGAGAGAGAGACTTACTTTTAATAACAATAGAATGAACGCAATTTGCTAGTTAACAGATTTTCTGGATTTGTGAAGTATTTGGGAAATCAACCCTGAAATGGTAGCAACAAATTAAATTTAAACGTATTAGCATGTGGAAGTGGCAGAGTAGATATTTGAAAAATCATACATAAGGAAGGGAAAAGAAATACTATGAACAGAAGGGGGGGAAAATAAAAATGGTGAAGTACTGAAAAATAAAATGAAGCTATTAAACAGGAAATAATTCTATCTCAAAATTTTGCACACATCTCCAATGTTCAGAATACAGCTCTATGGTCTACTGTAAAAGTCTTCAACAAGATGCTCATGAGTGTAAGGTAGAAGACTGAGAAAATCCTAAATATTTTGAAACATACCCACAACAAAGTCCAATAGCAACTGCACAACTTGTTGATAGAGCCAACTATCCCTATAACTTTGGCTGTTAAAGTGATGATAAATGATTGGTGTTGCAAAGGTAACAAGAAAATAATATAATCATAGAGGTTTGTGAACAATAAATAAAAAAAGCTAATAAGGGAATACAGTTAAAGTATTTACCACTTCTACAAGGAAAATAATATGATAGATAAGAATGTTAGATATGAATGATAATAGGAACGTTAATACTATTTCAGATACATGCCTACATGTTATTCTGTTCTTTGGCTCTAAGAAAAATAAGAGTGTGAGGAGATGGGTGTCTGACACCCTGGATCAACATATTATGAACCAGGAAAACAGGACTCTAATTTAATACAAAGGAATAGCTATAATAAAAACTGATGCTACTGTACAAATAGCAGTACTGTTAAATCTTATATAGCACACTAATATAGATGAAATCCAATGAATTTAACCTGAAATACAAAAGCACAACAGAATTTATTTTGAGCAACTTTGTTATAGTACCTGAAATTTAAATGGAGCAAGGTATTATAGGCTTATTCAGAGCCAGCACTTACGCTTTGTGTAACCTGCATCCATATTAAAACTTTCAAGACAAAGTTTTTTTTTTCAAAAAATTAATATTTGTTGAACCTTGTCATATTTACAGTTGTATACATATGTAAACCTCTTTGATGTCTAATTATAAGAAAATGGAATTAAAACTCAAGATTGCAAAACCTCAAAAAATCATTTATGACAACTAATGCAGAAATGCAAGGATCTGAATAAAACACATATTCTGTGTGTTAATAAGGAAAATGGAAGAATTGAAACTGAAGAAGTGGAAGACACAAACAGAAAGGCTAAAGTAAGGCATTTTAGCATCACCCGATTTAATTTGACTACATTCCATTATCTTCATTTTGCATTTGTTGATGTTCATCTTATATTGTCCTTTCAAGAGACTGTCCATTCCGTTCAGCTGCTCTTCCAGGTCCTTTGCTGTCTCTGACAGAATTACAATGTCATTGGTGAACCTCAAAAATTTTAGTTCTTCTCCACGGATTTTAATTCCTACTCTGAATTGTTCTTTTGTTTTCTTTACTGCTTGCTCAATATACAGATTGAATAACATCGGGGATAGGCTACAACGCTGTCTCCCTCCCTTCCCAACCACTGTTTCCCTTTCATGCCCCTTGACTCTTATAATTGCCATATGGTTTCTGTACAAATTGTAAATAGCCTTTTGCTGCCTTTATTACATCATGACCTCTATTCTGATGCCCTCGATAAGATCTGGCCTGTTCGTAACCAAAAGGTCTAGGATATTTCCATTGTATGTGGGATGCTGAACTAGCTACTCAAGGCAGTTTTCCAAAAACATGATCTGAAGCACTTCACAAGACTGTCTGTACTCTTCACAAAGAATACATAGATGGCTGAGTCTATACCTGGTAGGTTAAAGTCACCTCTAACTAGTATTGCTCGATCTGGGTACTTGTGTGCCACTGACCACAGAGTTTCTTTGAATGACTCTAGAACTGTCACAGCAAAATCGGGTGGTAGGTAAAAAAAATCCAGCAGTTAACCTGGTTTCACCTAGACCTGTTATACATGGCCAGATAACTTCACCATCACACTCAATGTCAGCATCAATAGAGACAATATTTTTGTCAACTGCAAAACACCATCCCTCCCAAGGCACCTAATCTGTCTTTCCAATATATGTTCCATGATTCAAAAAATATCTAAGAGCTTTCTACTTGGTGTTTCAACCAGCTCTCAGTCACAAGAATAATTTGAGTGCCAGAACATTCCTGGAGAGCAGTAAATTCAGGAACCTTGTTACGAATACTTCAATAATGTAGTTATTGTTGTTGTTGTTGTTGTCACCGCCGCCGTCTTCTTCAGTTTGACGACTGGTTTGATACAGCTCTCTGGCTTGTCTATGCTGTGGTGGCCTCTTCATCTCAGAATAATTACTGCAACCATTATCCATTTTAACCTGCTACTGTATTCATGTCGAGGTCTCCTCATACAGTCTTTGCATCCCACACTTCTTTCCATTACCATATTCAAGATAGCTTAATGTCTTAGGAAGTGTTCTATAAACCAATCCCTTCTTTTAGTCAAGTTATGCCATAAATTTCCTTTCAAGGAAAGGCAAGGTGACTTTAATCTGAGTGTTATCTGATTTTCCTATCGGCATATCAGCTGGTGTGTGTTCATCCTCAATCTACTGCCTAACCTAAAAGCCCCCATCTACACTCCACAAGTACTCTGCTGTCTGAGTAGCTGTTTCCTTTGTGTTATACGTCCATGACCTATCAACGGGAGTCCTGGGTATCTGCCCTGGGCGGCAATTTCAGGGGGTGTCAAAATCACATTCTCAAAGAAAAAAAAGAAACCTTGTTTCACAAAATACCCATCATCGAGCGCACTTTCATCTATCGATTGTTTGTATTGTTTTGCAATGCATCCCTGTTGGTTTTTTTAACATTTTTGAACACATTTTGAATCATAAGTTTATTTTTGAATGTGTGACCAGTGTCTGTGATGTCTCTGCCAGAGGAATGTGATTTCTCTGCCAGAGGAAGCCCTGTTGCATCAAGAAATAAAAAACTTTCCCACAGACAAAAGGGGTCGGGTCTATATGAGCTGAGCTGAGCTGAATAAATCCGAAGGGGTGAACTCCAATAGCTGTTCCTTAATGTGGTTGATTTTTTGTGTGAATGATAAGTGTTGTCATAATTATCAGTGAAATCCATAGATTCAGACTACCAGTGGAAATGATCGACTAGCAGGAATAACAGGTAAGAAAGAGCACACATTATCCTCTCAGTGTATCTAAGAAAGTGAAGTTTTGACGGAAATTTTCCAAATCACTACACTACTAAGGTCCAGTTGTACAGTCCCCAGTTAGCAGCCGCTTAAGTTCTATTCTCGAAATAATGCAGAAAATGCGTTGTATGAACACGTAACATGCCCAACTAGAGAATAAACGTGGGATACTAAATCATTGATTCTGGCAGGATTAGTGAAGTTAACTGGAGAATAAGTTTTGACAATGGCAGGAATAGTTACAGAGTTAATGATGACAAGATTGTTTGTTAGAATGAAGAAGGAGAAGAAACAAGGACATCACACAAATTATATGGAAGAACATGACAATTCCAAATTTATGTAAAAATTTTGTACTACTAATACTTTTTGATCTCATACTTGAGGAACTGGAGCATATGAATGAAATGTGAAACTATTTCCTAACACAAAACTTTTTGCTTGTAGTAGAGCTCATAGGCATTTCATATTTGTACTTAGTTGTGGTGTCACCGCCAGACACCACACTTGCTAGGTGGTAGCCTTTAAATCGGCCGCGGTCCGTTAGTATACGTCGGACCCGTGTGTCGCCACTATCAGTGGTTGCAGACTGAGCACCGCCACACGGCAGGTCTAGAGAGACTTCCTAGCACTCGCCCCAGTTGTACACCCGACTTTGCTAGCGATGGTTCACTGACAAAATACGCTCTCATTTGCCGAGACAATAGTTAGCATAGCCTTCAGCTACGTCATTTGCTACGACCTAGCAAGGCGCCAGTACCAGTTACTATTGATACTGTAATCATGTACGATCAAGAGCGATGCTCATCATTAATGGATTAAAGTTAAGTATTCCACCAGCTACGTCCGTTTTTTTAAAGTCTAAATTCCTTTTCCTGTTCCAGACCTCATGCCAGCCTGCGTGAGCTAAAACGTGTGCATTTCGGCTTCCTCTAGTCACCCGGTGTTGGTTCTTCTGCCAACCCACAACATTGGCGACGAGGCAACACCGCGTTCGTAACTATCCTGCCCTGATTTACTTGTGTAATGGCTTCGCCACCATCTCCAGATGTACTGTCCGAATTTTATCGCTTACAGAATCAGCAGACGCAGGCCTTACTGGATGCCCTTGGACAGCTCATCCAGGGTCAATGTGCAATGCAAAACGATGCGGCAGCTGCCGCTCCACCGCTAACGCAGCCACAACACGCTGTTGCACCAACTTTTCGTCCTTTTGATGCTGCACTGGAAAGCTGGACGGAGTGGTCACGCCAATTTGGATTCCATCTCGCCGCCTACAGAATTCAAGGTAACGAGCAGCAGCCTTTTTTATTATCCTCCGTAGGGGTGCACACGTACCGTGTGATAGTCAAATTATTTCCCCGATGCGACGTAGCAACTCTGTCCTACGAAGAAATTTTGTCTGCATTAGATGCATATTTCAAAGAATCAGTCAATGTAGTTGCCAAACGGTATACCGTCTTTCGTACAAAACGTACAGCAGGTCAGACTAATGGGGAGTGGGTTGCAACCTTGCAAGGCCTTACTAGGGACTGTGCTTTTGAGTGTCAATGTGGACTCCCTTATTCAGATACTATGGTGCGTGATGCAATTGCACAGAACGTTTCTGATGTTCGTATAAGGGAACAGATTTTGAAACTAGTCAATCCCTCCCTTCAACAAGTGATAGACATATTGGATCGGCAGGACACACTTGACTTTGCTCAGGAATCATTTGAAACTTCGCCACCCGTGTGTCAGGGTAAACGGCCCGCCGGGCGAGCTGCACGGAACAGTAAACGGTCCTTGCGCCCGGCTGCGCCACTGCCGACAGGCTTTCAGCCACGTGTACCGCGCCAGCAAGCAAATGCAGTGCTAAAATCATGCCCGTGGTGTCCTACTAGACATTCGCGTGAGAAGTGCTCGTCACGCCAAGCTATTTGCTTTTACTGTAATAAAAAAGGACATGTTCAAAGTGTTTGCCAGAAAAAGCTCAGATCGGAAGCTCAAAACCATTCCAGGCCCTTTGCTTCGTGCCAGAATCGGAATCGAACCAAGGATACTCAGGCTCGTGAAACTTCGCCCATGGAAATTCATATAGTTCATTCCACTCCGCCCAGTGCCACTCTCTCTAACAGTGACTGTGTTCGTCCCACAAATAGTGTGCGTCGACGTCGCCAGCACTCCCGTCAAGTCGAAAGTGATTTTTTACCAGTGTCAGTTCACGTTGCATGAGACAGTCACTTTTGTCGTCAGCAGGGCAATAAACTTTTTGTGGACTTGGACGTTAACAGCAAAGTGATACCATTCCAGCTCGATACCGGGGCTGCAGTTTCACTGATCAATCAAGACACTTACAAACTGCTGCGCACACCTCCGTTGCGTGCCGCGACTGTTAAGTTAACTAGCTATTTAGCTCACAAGATCCCTGTGTTAGGACAGTGCAGCCTTCTTGCAACATACAAGGGACAAACAAAACTTGTGTCATTTTACGTCCTTCGTTCTTCTTCTGCAGTGAACTTGTTTGGTTTCGATTTATTTCAGTTGTTTAACTTGTCTATAGTAAATCAGGTCCTATCAGTGAACCAGACTGTGCCTTCAGACAGTGTTTCTCGTCTATGTGAAGAATTTGCAGACATTTTTGCACCGGGCCTTGGTTGCGCTCAGAACTATAAAGCACATTTGGAACTGAAAGTAAACACACAACCGAAATTTTTCAGAGTGCGCAATGTTCCCAATGCATTGCGTAATGAGGTCGCAAAAACATTAGACGATTTGGAATCACAAGGTGTAATTGAACGTGTGCAGGCTTCTCTCTGGGCATCACCCTTAGTACTTTTGCCAAAACCTTCGGGAAAATTGAGACTTTTTGTGGACTTCAAGGCAACAGTGAATCCACAACTAGTGACTGCAACTTTTCCTTTACTCCACCCGGAAGATCTTTTTGACAAACTGTGCCCAGGTAAATATTTTTCGAAGTTGGACCTAGCAGATGCGTACCTGCAAATACCGGTGGACAAAGAATCCCAGCACGTTTTGTTGGTTAATACGCATCTTGGTTTGTATCGATTCAAACGACTGCCATTCGGGTGTGCATCCGCCCCTGCATTGTTTCAGCAATATCTACAAACTGTTTGTGCGTCGGTCCCTACTGCAGCAAACTATCTGGACAATATTGTGATCTCCGGGAAGACGGAAGAAGAACATTTAGCCAATCTCAGGACATTATTTCAGGTCTTGCAACAAAATGGTCTTCGCTTGTGGAAGCACAAATGTGTGTTTTTTGCCCGTGACTTACCCTACCTGGGACATGTACTCAATGCCCAAGGCATACATCCTAGTCCCGAGCACCTCCGTGCCATACAAGACTTGCCTTTGCCACAGAATTTGAAGCAGCTACAGAGTGTGCTGGGAAAAATCAACTATTATCATAAATATATCCCCCACGCCTCTTTCATTTCAGCTCTGCTTCATCGCTTACGCCGTAAAGGTGTTTCGTTCGTCTGGACAATGGAATGCGAACGCGCCTTTCACCTGTTGAAATCGGCATTGCTTTCCAATACTTGCCTTACGCCATTCGATCCCCAGGAGCCCCTTTTGTTGATGGTGGATGCATTGGATTTCGGGATCGGTGCTATGCTTGCGCACAAAGATGGTTCGCACGATCGCCCTATTGCCTTTGCGTCCAAATTGCTCTCGTCTGCGCAACGAAATTATTCACAGATCGAGAAAGAAGCATTGGCTCTCGTATTTGGTGTTACAAAGTTTCATGATTTCTTGTATGGTCGTCACTTTACCATCATCACAGACCACAAACCTTTGACATTGTTTTTTCATCCAACCAAGCCTGTACCTCCACGTACAGAGCAGAAATTCATTCGCTGGTCTATTTTCGTCTCACAGTACCGCTACGATATCTTGTATCGGTCCACTGCTAAGCACGGAAACGCCGATGCGTTGTCCCATTTGCCTGTTGCTGAGGATAGAGCATTCGATTCCTCCAAACTTGCTTGCATGTTCATTGATTCGGAAACCGATGACGTGGTCGAATCGTTTCCGATTGATTTTCGGCGTGTAGCTACAGCCATAGCTGCCGACCCTGTCCTTGCTACCGTTCTGCGTTTTGTTGCTATGCAATGGCCCTTGTCAAAGTCACGGATTGGGGATCTGTTGGTTCGCCGATTTTTTGCTCACAAGGAGAGACTTTTTGTACGACGTGGTGTTTTGCTGTTGCGTTCAGATAATGCTCAGTCCAGGGTCGTGGTCCCACGTTCGTTACAGTCCTCTGTCTTACAGCTTCTCCACCAAGGACATTGGGGTATAGTGAGAATGAAACAACTTGCTCGTCAGCACTGTACTTGGTTCGGAATCGATGCCGCGATTACGAATATTTGCTCTTCTTGCATGGTGTGTGCCGAACACCAATCAGCACCACCGTGGAAATTCTTTGCATGGCCAAATGCCACTTCCTCTTGGAAACACTTACACATCGATTTTGCTGGTCCATTCTGGAATGTGTGATGGTTGGTTGTGGTAGATTCATTCAGTAATTTTCCTTTTGTTGTCTATTGCTCTTTTTGTCCTCGTATCGCTCTCAGCCCCGAGATGGTCGCTCGCTGGCTGAGTTGCTCCATGGTCGCCCTCATCGAACCTTGATGTCTTTGCTACATCCGCCGCATCAGGTTCCTGTGCAGCGGCAGACACCTGCTTTTGCCCCAGGCGTCGTTGTCTACTACCGTCCCTATCGAGGTTCACGGCGTTGGCTCGGAGGGCGCATTCTTTGCTGCCTCGGCCGCGCTATGTATCTGGTTTTGGGGGCCTCTAGTGAGGTGCTTCGGCATCTCAATCAGCGCCACTGTCGTCGCACGGCATCTGTCGCTCCCCGTCTGCTTTCAGCGACGGTGCCGTCCGGTCAGCGCCCTGGGAACCCATCTACTGGTTCGCCTCAGCCCCAGGTGTTACCGACGCTGCCTTCCATTTTGCCCCATGGCGCCGCGCCGCCGCCGCCGCTGCCTGTTCTCCCGCCGGCGACGCCCGCAGTGGACGCGTCGCTGCAACCGCCGGGCGCCTCCCTGGGTCATGCGCCGGTGATCGCTTCCCGTGACCAGTTGTCCTCCGCCATGGAACTCTTGCCCGCTCCGGACCATATGTCGTCTTCGCACGTCGAGTTTCCCGGCCCGATGGAGGTCGACCCTTCGGCCCCTCCTGTCTCTCTGCGGGCGCTTACACCGCATGTTGGCGTGCACCCTGGAACAGGGTTTCAGGCGTTTCCTAGCTCCCCGCGGTCCGAATTGCAGGGTGCGGGTGGCACAGCCTCGCCTGTTGTTAGGCTCCCCACCTCTTCGCATACGTCAACATGGGGTCCTCCCCATGGCGGGCGGAAGCCTTATGCCACAACCGTCCGCCGATTTGCGGGGGAGGAATGTGGTGTCACCACCAGACACCACACTTGCTAGGTGGTAGCCTTTAAATCGGCCGCGGTCCGTTAGTATACGTCGGACCCACATGTCGCCACTATCAGTGATTGCAGACCGAGCGCCGCCACATGGCAGGTCTAGAGAGACTTCCTAGCACTCGCCCCCAGTACAACCGACTTTGCTAGCGATGGTTCACTGACAAAATACGCTCTCATTTGCCGAGACAATAGTTAGCATAGCCTTCAGCTACGTCATTTGCTACGACCTAGCAAGGCGCCAGTACCAGTTACTATTGATACTGTAATCATGTACCGTCAAGAGTGATGCTCATCATTAATGCATTAAAGTTAAGTATTCCACCAGCTACGTCCGTTTTTCTAAAGTCTAAATTCCTTGTCCTGTTCCAGACCTCATGCCAGCCTGCGTGAGCTAAAACGCGTGCCTTTCGGCTTCCTCTAGTCACCCAGTGTTGGCTCTCCTGCCAACCCACAACATTAGTAATTATATTCTGTTGTGTTACTTATGTAAATGAGGTAGATAAAATGCCTATTTGTGCCAAAACAGTCATGCTTATTTGGCGTGTGTTACAATTGCTGCAGTATTAGAAAGGCCTACTTTGTTTTGTCTAGCAGACAGTGACAAAATATACATAATCGAATGAAGAAACCACACCAGTCTTGGGAACTATACATGTTAACAGCTGTTTCAGCATTTGACAACATTTTGGTTTATCATGTAGCAAAAGGTTTGACAAACTTTGAAGATGCAATAGATTATTTCACAGAAAGGAAAGAAGGCCATGTAAAGCTAAAGCAAGATTAGAGAGAAAAAAAATGCTGGCATGTAAGGATTGGAGAAATGAGTACTGTCTTGATTGTCTCTTGTCTTCAATGGTTTTATGTTTCCTATTTTAATTTTATGTCACACAAAACAGAAAGTTATTAGCTAATAGACAATAAAGAGTGCAAATTTTCTGAAGAGTTCTTATTCTACTGGCCACAAATAATCCCACCCAGTACTAATCGTGAGGTTTTTAAGATGGGTAGGATGGCAAACTGGACAAATGTGAGCAGGAGAGACACATTTTAAATTCCACTATCCTGAATGTAGGTTTTATGGCTCCCATTACAAAATTTACAAGTTTGAATTCCACAGAGCGAAATACAGTGACGTTCAATAGAAGAATGCTGAGTGAAGAGACATGTCACTGCACTTTGGCACATGTAAGACCAAATAACATGTCTTACATTTCCTCTAATATATATATGTTTTATATGTCTTCAGAAAGATGTGTGTTACAAAATTAACATATTTTTGAAAAATTGATTTTTATTAGCCATTGTCCTTACCCATCCAGCCCCTTCCCTGTTCCCATTCCAGCACCATACAGCCATCTGTTTCACCAATGCACTCACAGTTTTTTTTACTTCTCTCCTTTTCCACTACCCCTCCCCCCCTGCCATACAGCTAACCTCCCAACTGTATGTAGCTGCCCTACCGTCTCTCCACCTCATCTCTATATGCTCCCACAAGCAGCACTTTACCGACCTCCATCCCTAGCCTGATATCCCTTCCCCTCCTTGCCCATGCCTCCTCCTTACTCCCTCCCCCCCCCCCCTGCCCTTCTTGGTTGCTTCTCCCATCATGCACTGCTGCTCTCGGTCTGGCCTCAGGAGCTACAGACAATTTTTTGTTGTGCCTATCTGTGATTCATCATCTTCACTGTATGGTGAATAGCAACTATACTTTTCATAATATTGTGGGTATGGAAGTTATACTCTGTTATATAACCTGGAAAAAACAAATATAATGCCATTTATTTATTTATTCGCTGCCCACATAAAATCAGTTTTCAGACATTGTCACAGTTTTAATTTACAAATAAGGTGAAACATAAGATAGCGCCACTAAAAGACAAATGCATGCATTGATGAAGATCAGAAGTTATCAGGTTTTTATACAAAAATAAACTTATGGGAGGGATTTTAATTTGAATTCTTCTATTGAATAACAGCATTTCTCTATTAATAAGTATTGCAGTTTATTCTTTATCATCATCATCATCATTTAAGACTGAGCATAGCCCCCCTTATAAAATTACTCCATGATCCCCTATTCAGTGCTAACATTGGTGCCTCTTCTGATGTTAAACCTATTACTTCAAAATCATTCTTAACTGAATACACGTACCTTCTCCTTGGTCTGCCCCGACTCCTCCTACCCTCTACTGCTGAACCCATGAGTCTCTTGGGTAACGTTGCTTCTCCCATGCGTGTAACATGACCCCACCATCTAAGCCTGTTCACCCTGACTGCTACATCTATAGAGTTCATTCCCAGTTTTTCTTTGATTTCCTCATTGTGGACACCCTCCTGCCATTGTTCCCATCTACTAGTACCTGCAATCATGCTAGTTACTTTCATATCCGTAACCTCAACCTTGTTAATAAGGTAACCTGAATCCACCCAGCTTTCGCTCCCATACAACAAAGTTGGTCGAAAGATTGAACGGTGCACAGATAACTTAGTCTTGGTACTGACTTCCTTCTTGCAGAAGAGAGTAGATTGTAGCTGAGCGCTCACTGCATTAGCTTTGCTACACCTCACTTCCAGTTCTTTCACTATGTTGCCATCCTGTGAGAATATGCATCCTAAGTACTTGAAACCGTCCACCTGTTCTAACTTTGTTCCTCCTATTTGGCACTCAATCCGTTTATATTTCTTTCCCACTGACATTACTTTCATTTTGGAGATGCTAAACTTCATACCACAGTCCTTACATTTCTGATCTAGCTCTGAAATATTACTTTGCAAACTTTCAATCGAATCTGCCATCACAACTAAGTCATCTGCATATGCAAGACTGCTTATTTTGTGTTCACATATCTTAATCTCACCTGGCCAGTCTATTGTTTTCAACATATGATCCATAAATAATATGAACAACAGTGGAGACAGGTTGCAGCCTTGTTTTACCCCTGAAACTACTCTGAACCATGAACTCAATGTACCATCAACTCTAACTGCTGCCTGACTATCCATGTAAAGACCTTTAATTGCTTGCAAAAGTTCGCCTCCTATTCCATAATCTCATAGAACAGACAATAACTTCCTCCTAGGAACCCGGTCATATGCCTTTTCTAGATCTATAAAGCATAGATACAATTCCCTGTTCCACTCATAACACTTCTCCATTATTTGCCGTAAGCTAAAGATCTGGTCCTGACAACCTCTAAGAGGCCTAAACCCACACTGATTTTCATCCAATTGGTCCTCAACTAATACTCGCGCTTTCCTTTCAACAATACCTGAGAAGATTTTACCCACAATGCTGATTAAAGAGATACCTCTGTAGCTGTTACAATCTTTTCTGTTTCCATGTTTAAAGATTGGTATGATTACTGCTTTTGTCCAGTCTGATGGAACATGTCCCGACTCCCAGGCCATTTCAATTATCCTGTGTAGCCATTTAAGATCTGACATTCCACTGTATTTGATGAGTTCCGACTTAATTTCATCCACCCCAGCTGCTTTATTGCACTGCAATCTATTGACCATTTTCTCCACTTCTTCAAATGTGATCCTATTTCCATCATCATTCCTATCCCATTCTACCTCGAAATCTGAAACATTACTGATCGTATTTTCACCTACATTGAGCAACTCTTCAAAATATTCCTTCCATCTGCCCAAGGCATCCACAGGATTCACCAACAGTTTTCCTGACCTATTCAAAATACTTGTCATTTCCTTCTTACCTCCCTTTTGAAGACAGCTAATTACACTCCAGAATGGTTTTCCAGCAGCTTGGCCCATAGTCTCCAACCTGTTTCCAAAGTCTTCCCAAGATTTCTTCTTGGATGCTGCAATTATCTGTTTGGCTTTGTTTCTTTCTTCAACATAACTTTCTCTGTCTACCTGAGTTCTAGTATGTAGCCATTTTTGATACGCCTTCTTTTTCCTTTTACAGGCTGCCTTGACTGTGTCATTCCACCAAGCTGTTTGCTTCATCCTACTTTTACACACTACTGTTCCAAGACATTCTTTAGCCACTTCTAGTACTGCGTGCCTGTACCTTGTCCATTCCTTTTCCAATGACTATAATTGACTACATTCGTACTTGTGCCTGATTTCCTTATCCTGAAGTTTCTCCACTCTTATCCTCCTACATATGGACCTGACCTCCTGCACTTTCGGCCTCACAATCCCCATTTCACTGCAGATTAAATAATGATCAGTGTCATCAAAGAATCCCAAGTTATTTAAATTAGTTATCATAAAATCAGATGGCAATCTACTGTAAAAAGTTGTCCTTATTGTATGGAGACTGTGATCTGCAGTCTTTTTATTACCTGCAATTTTATGAAAATTGCCCCTTCCACAGGTGTCTTTCTCTGCAAAACATTTGTTTACAAAGGTGATGGCCTCTTCATTCAATGAAAATTTATGTCCTCTGAACTCAACTTTTAGCAAAGGGGTGGGGGGGGGGGAGGGGGGGGGGGGAGAGAGATCACTTGAGGCTCTACGTCTGGTGTATAAGGA
This sequence comes from Schistocerca cancellata, assembly GCF_023864275.1. Classification (NCBI taxonomy): domain Eukaryota; kingdom Metazoa; phylum Arthropoda; class Insecta; order Orthoptera; family Acrididae; genus Schistocerca; species Schistocerca cancellata. The sequence goes on along the minus strand of NC_064626.1, from coordinate 453,196,140 downwards.
TGCTGCTCAACTGGTTGAGACTGCAACTGGTGGCTTTTCACCATGGCAACCACTGAGGTGTGAGATGGTGCATTTTCTTGGTGAAACAAATTTTTTTTTCTCCTGGAAATGTGACCATTCCTCATTTCAGCTTTCAGCTTGTCAAATAATGATGTGTATTATGATCCTATAATAGATTTTCCTTTTTCTCTAGCACTATTTCATGAACCTGAGCAATGTTATCATCAGTGGCTTCTGTTTTTGGCCATCCAAAACATCCATTGTCACTCAAGCTGGTACTGTCATATCCAAATTCAGCTGGCCAATATTTCACGGTGCTAAATGACAGTTTAGAGTCCCCATACAAAGCAGTCAACTCATACATAATTTGCTTCGGCTTATTGCCTTTTAAAAACAAAAATCTAATTACAGCTTGATACTCTGTTTTGTTCATTTTCACAAAAATACTCATACCAACTCGCTAAAATGACTATCAAATAACAAATGCAAGTCCAAAATATTTGAAATTGTGGTGAGTGCATTATTATGCAAGTGCAAAAATATTCCCCAACTTTTGTTGACAAGTGTTACTGTCTTCATGATGAGGTTGAAAACTTTTCAGACTACTATTCATACATTGTTTCCTGTCTGTTAAATAGTAAGTAAATAGTGTTAGTATTTCTCTTTTCATCCCATATTCTTCCAGTTTATGCAGTATGCAGTATAGTATGAGTTGCAGTATCAAAAGTATTGCTTATATCTAAAAAAGTGCTTCTTATTTTGTCTCCTTTATCCAGTTTATGATTTCACGTATAAAGGGTGCTACTCTTGTTACAGCAAATCTCCCTTTCATAAAACTAAGCTGTGGATTGTAGAACAGATTAGATTTGATGAAATATGCCTCGGGTTGATTTAATATTACTCCCTCTAGCAGTTTGTGAAGTTCTGAAGCTAAAACGATATTGCTCTGTAGCTTTTTGTGTCAATTTTTATTCTCTTTTTATACACTGATAGAATTTAAGTGATTTTCAAGAGATCAGGAAATTCACCACGGTAGTGGAAGGTATGTATTAGGTGTGTCAGATGTTTAAATAATTCTGTTGCGCATTCAATTAGCAGCTTAGGTGAAATGTTATCCAGCTGCATGATATTTCAGCTCTGTGTTGAGATGACAGCTAGGAGATACTTTTCAGGTCTTCTTTTTCATTTCCCGTCAGGGGTGTAAATACCATAATGGGGGCCCTGGGGAAAGTACCTAAAGTGCACCTCCCCCCTAAGTAACAGCATGGATGACAAGAGATTGGCTAATGCTTCTAATTTTAAAATTGGGTGCCCAGTCATATACCTCATTTGTTATCAGTAGTACTGAACTTTTGTCTGCATGACAGCTTTATGCCTTAATCATTAAACAGCATTAAAAATGTGACAGTGAAACAATATCAGACACTTTAATTTCAGTGAAGATTTATTTCTCAAGATACATGATCAACTGTTTGTTATAATCTAGCTTAATTTTCACTTTTGCATGATTATTTTCTCAGTTTTAAAGTACCAAATAAAATGTACAATGTTTATATAAATCATACCATTGAATGTTCAACTTACATAGTGCTCCATATTTATCATGTATTAAATGTTCATATTTGTGCTTCTTTCCTGCCATGGCAAGGGGAATAATAACTAGAATTATTGCAAGAGTCTTCATTGTCTCTGTAAAATTAAAAAAATAGCAATATATGTAATTTTAAGTAGTTGAAAAAGTGTTCTATGAACTTCTGCAAAAACATCTATTTGCATACTTTTACTGCCACGTGTGTTTATATTCAAGAACTTGATGTTAACAGTGGAAGCAAACATGTACTTGAAATAGGGATGCTTTTGTAGAAAGTAAATACTCCAATGCTGTAGTCAAAGTTACACTGGCATCACAAATATTGAAAAATGCAATACAACTATTCATCAGTGTGAGAAACAAGACTGATAAAAATTTCACACTTCATTATTGAACTCTTTTGTCTCACCATTGGGCACCAGTGAATATTATTAATAAATGCATTACTAAAATCATAATTCAATCTACATTTGATCTGCTGTGTTGTGTGTAGGCTTTATTAAGGCAATTATTCAGTGTCACTTATAATAAGCAAGTTTTAGCACGTTTTCATGAAAAAAGTGTGTATTGACATTGCAGATATATCAGATGTATACATACAGATAGACAGATGCTTTGCAGAGATGCTTAAAGCAGTCTGCGGGACAACTGCAACATATACGAGTGTTTCTGTATGTGTATGCAAAAATGAACAGGACATAGAAAATGCTCCAAGACTGTTACAGAGATGCTTAACAGTAGGAAACTGGGGGTCAGGGAAGCCAGCGTAAGGAGATATGGAAGTAAACTTGACTACCTCTTCATCTAACATTATTGTTTTTCAGCTTGTTTACAACAAACATGCATACAAGTTTACACATACTGTGCTGTTTATTTACATGTACATTCTTTATTTCCTGCAAGGAAACAATGAGGACAAGCCTGATTACTAGGAAGCCTACCTGACCATCTGTACTTGAGTTTTGTGCAAAGAGTTCTATCTGAGTTGTTGGAAAATGTACCCATGGCTGTTCATGAGACGATGTGAATACAACATGACAGTGCACCGCCTTACTTCAGAGTGGCTGTATTTCCTGGGTGCTGGATTGGAAGGAGAATTTGTATTCCATGGCCTGTGAGGTCATCTGACCTGAATCCCCTTGATTATTTCCCATGGAGATATCTAAAGTCACTTGTGTATGAGACCCCAGTGGATATGGAGATGGAATTAGTTGCCAGAATTGTACTGCCTGTCATGGGATTTGAAACACACCAGGGATATTTGTCAGGATGAATCAGAATCTTGTTCGCCAGTGTCACACTTGCATTGAGGTTGATGGCCATGAGTTTCAGCACATTTTGTAAGATACAGTACAAATGGTACATTCATTGTGTCAGTGATGGTATTTGCAGTTAACTGTACCTAATGTAGATAAAAAAAGTCACAGTAATGTGATTTTATTCCTAATATATCCTCAAGCTGGCTTCTCCAGCCCCAGGCTCCCTACCTCAGATTGTTCAGTGGAGCATCCTCTATGTCCTGTTAAATTTTTGCATGCTCTTATGGAAATACCCTGTATGTATTGATTGATGTGTCATAGTAATTATAAGACTGGACTGGTACTTCGGGGAAATGGAGGTCAAACTGCCATCGAGTCATTCTGATAGAGATATTGCATAATTCTCTAAGTTTCTTCGAGTGAAATCACAATCATCCTCACCTACCTTTTGCCCAAATGAATAATACTCCTACCAAAAAGAAAATTTACCTGAGAAAATTGTAAAACTACAGAATGACATTCCAGTCAGGAGGCAGGATTTCAGTACTGCCAATAGACACATTTAAAACCGGAAGCAGGGATCACCCTATCATCCTGCATTCTGAATTACAGCCCCTGGGTGACCTGCTCCTCTTTCCTGTCTGAGAAATAGCTCTGAAAACTGGTATTACTGTTTTCGCTTCAAGAGTTATTATTGGTAGTACTGGTGGGGAGACTTGCGTGCCTCAGCAATACAGATAGCCGTACTGTAGGTGCAACCACAATGGAGGAGTATGTGTTAAGAGGCCAGACAAATGTGTGTGGTTCCTGAAGAGGGGCAGCAGCCTTTTCAGTAGTGGCAGGGGCAACAGTCCGGATGATTGACTGCTCTGGCCTTGTAACATTAACCAAAACGGCCTTGCTGTGCTGGTACTGCAAACAGCTGAAAGCAAGGGAAAACTACAGCCATAACTTTTCCCGAGGGCATGCAGCTTTACTGTATGGTTAAATGATGATGGCATCCTCTTGGGTAAAATATTCCAAAGGTAAAATAGTCCCCCATTCAGATCTCCAGGTGGGGACTACTCAGGAGGATGTCGTTATTAGGAGAAAGAAAACAGGCGTTCTATGGATCGGAGCATGGAATGTCAGATCCCTTAATTGGGTAGGTAGGCTAGAAAATTTAAAAAAGGAAATGGATAGGTTAAAGTTAGATATAGTGGGAATTAGTGAAGTTCGGTGGCAGGTGGAACAAGACTTCTGGTAAGGTGAATACGGGGTTATAAATACAAAATCAAATAGGGGTAATGCAGGAGTAGGTTTAGTAATGAATAAAAAAATAGGAGTGTGAGTAAGCTACTCCAAACAGTATAGTGAACGCATTATTGTAGCCAAGATAGACACGAAGCCCACACTCACCACAGTAGTAAAAGTTTATATGCCAAATAGCTTCGCAGACGACGAAGGTATTGAAGAAATGTATGATGAGATAAAAGAAATTATTCTGATACTGAAGGGGGATGAAAATTTTAATAGTCGTGGGGAACTGGAATCCAATAGTAGGAAAAGGAAGAGAAGGAAAGTTGTTGGTGAGTATGGAAAGGGGGTAGGGAATGAAAGACGAAGCCGCCTGGTAGAATTTTGCACAGAGCATAACTTAATTATAGCTAATACTTGGTTTAAAAATCATGAGAGAAGGTTTTATACTTGGAAGAGGCCTGGAAAGTTTCAGATAGATTATATAATGGTAATACAGAGATTTAGGACCCAGGTTTTAAATTGTAAGACTTTTCCAGGGACAGATGTGGACTCTGATCACAATCTATTGGTTATGAACTGTAGATTAAAACTGAAGAAACTATGAAAAAGTGGGAATTTTAGGAGATGGGATCTGGATAAACTGAAAGAACTGGAGATTGTAGAGAGTTTCAGAGAGAGCATTAGGGAACAATTGACAAGAACAGGGGAAAGAAATACAGTAGAAGGAGAATGGGTAGCTATGAGAGATGAAGTAGTAAAGGCAGCAGAGGATCAAAAATATAAAAAGGTGAGGGCTAGTAGAAATCCTTGGGTAACGTAAGAGATATTCAACTTAATTGATGAAAGGAGAAAATATAAGAATACAGTAAATGAAGTAGGCAAAAAAGAATACAAACGTCTCAAAAATGAAATGACACGAAGTGCAAAATGGCTAAGCAGGGATGGCCAGAGGACAACTGTACGGATGTAGAGGCATATATTGCTAGGTGTAAGATAGATACTGTCTACACAAAAATCAAAGAGACCTTTGGTGAAAAGAGAACCACTTGTATGAACATCAAGAGCTCAGATGGAAACCCAGTTCTAAGCAAAGAAGGGAAAGCAGAAAGGTGTAATGAGTATACAGAGGATTTCTACAAGGGTGAGGTACTTGAGGGCGATATTGTGGAAATGGAAGAGGATGTAGATGAAGATGAAGTGGGAGATATGATACTGTGTGAAGAATTTGACAGAGCACTGAAAGACATAAGTCGAAATAAGGCCCCAGGAGTAGACAACGTTACACTAGAACTACTGATAGCCTTGGGAGAGCCAGCCCTGACAAAACTCTACCATCTGGTAAGCAAGATGTATGAGACAGGCAAAGTACCTTAGACTTCAAGAAGAATGTAATAATTCAAATCCCAAAGAAAGCAGGTGTTGACAGGTGTGAAAATTACCAAACTATCAGTTTAATAAGTAATGCTGCAAAATACTAACACACATTCTTTACATATGAATGGAAAAACTGGTAGAAGCTGATCTTGGGGAGGATTGGTTTGGATTCTGTAGAAATGTTGGAACATGTGAGGCAATACTGACCCTATGACTTATCTTAGAAGATAGATTAAGGAAAGGAAAACCTAAGTTTCTAGTATTTGAAGACTTAAAGGGTTTTGACAATATTGACTGGAATATTCTCTTTCAAAATCTGCAGGTGGCAGGGTTAAATTACAGGGAGTGAAAGGCTGTTTACAATTTGTACAGAAACCAGATGGCGGTTAAAAGAGTCGAGGGGAATGAAAGGGAAGCAGAGGTTGGGAATGAAGTGAGACAGGGTTGTAGCCTATACCCGTTGTTATTCAATCTCTATATTGAGCAAGCAGTAAAGGAAGCAATCCATGGAGAAGAAATAAAAACTTAGAGGCTTGCTGATGACATTGTAATTCTGTCAGAGACATCAAAAGACCTGGAAGAGCAGTCGAACGGAATGGACAGTGTCTTGAAAGGATGATATAAGATGAACATCAACAAAATCAAAATGAGGATAATGGAATGTAGTCGAATTAGATCAGGTGATGCTGAGGGAATTAGATTAGGAAATGATACACTTAAAGTAATAGATGTGTTTTGCTACTTGGGGAGCAAAATAACTGATGATGGTTGAAGTAGAGAGGATATAAAATGCAGACTGGGAATGACTAGGAAAGGGTTTCTGAAGAAGAGAAATTTGTTAATACTGAGTATAGATTTAAGTGACAGAAAGTCTTTTGTATTGAGTGTAGCCACGTATGGAAGTGAAACATGGACAATAACAAGTTTAGACAAGAAGAGAATAGAAGCTTTCGATGCTATAGAAGAATGCTGAAGATTAGATGGGTAGATCATGTAACTAATGAGGAGGTACGGAACAGAACTGGACAGAAGAGAAATATGTGGCGCAACTTGACTAGAAGAAGGAATCGGTTGGTAGGGCATGTTCTGAGGGATCACCAATTTAGTATTGGAGGGCAGTGTGGAGGGTAAAAATTGTAGAGGGAGACCAAGAGATGAATATACTAAGCAGATTCAGAATGATGTAGGTTGCAGTAGTTACGTGGAGATGAAGAAGATTGTACAGGATAGAGTAGCTTGGACTGCAGACCACAACAACAACCAATAATTTTGCCTCTTTGTAATTTTATGAAATATTACTTCATCTCAAATGATTTCACCCTAGACAGAAATCAACACCATCAAATTACCTTCCATTAGGAAAGAACTCAACACGTTGTTCTTAACGGAACAAAATTGTCAGATTTAAAGATAATTTCTTGAGCATACCAAGGAAGTACGATAGGACTGTTACTGTCTACAAAGTACATAAATGACATATTAGAAAGCACTGGAAGCTCTTTAAGACTGTTTACAGATAATGCAGTTGTTTATAAGAAAGTAGGAAGGACACAGTGACCCACTCAGGTATGATGAGTCTTGCAGGCTCTGGCCGTTGACCCTGAATGTAAATAAATGTAACGTCTTGCACATACACAGGTAAAGAAATCCACTACTGTACAACTACACTATTGATGACAAATTTCTGGAAACACTATCTACCATAAAATATCTAGGAGTAACTACCTGGAGCGAACTTAGGTGGAGTGACTATATAAAACAGTAGGATAAACAGATGCCAGACTGAGTTTGATAGGAAGAATCTTAAGGAAATGTAAGTCCTCCATGAAGGAAGAGGCTTATAAGGCAATTTTTCAACCAATTCTTGAGTACTGTTCATCAATCTGAGAGCATTACCAAGTACGACTGATAGATAAGTTCCAATGAAGAGCAGCACGTTTTGTCACAGGATCATTTAGTCAGTGCAAGACTGTTACAGAGATGCTTAGCAAACTCCAGTAGCAGACACTACAAGAGAGGTGTTGTGTGGCACAGAAAGGTTTACTATTGAAATTTTGTGTGAGCACTTTGGACAATATATTACTTCCTCTCATATACATCTGATGAAATGATCATGACGAGAAAATTAGAGAAATCAGAGCTAATACGGAGCCTTATTGACAATCATTCTCCCCATGCACCATTTGTAAGTGGAACAGGGAAGGGGAAGATCAATTAGTGGCACTAGAAGTACCCTCTGGCATACACCACTTGTTGGCTTACAGGGTACGATGTAGCTGTAGATGTAGACACCAGTGTTGGGAGCACTTTAAAATCAATCCAACCTCTGAAATATATTCATAAAGTAAAAGCCCTTGAAAATATATTTTGCTAGTGGAATTCTCTACCACAGATTCACCACAGAGGAATTGCCAGTTCTGTGTATGTTAAAAACTAACTGTCATAAAAATTTGCAAACACCGTGAAAGATATCAACAAACTGAAAGCTTCATGCACAGTTACTTGAGTATGAACCATCTAGAAAATTAAAACCTGGACATGTGCATGTAGGTTCAATCCCTGATACTGATTTTTCATAGATTGTGTGCTGGAAACTGAATTTTCATAACACTTCCTGGACTGATACAAATCTTCACCCTACCACAGTCTCTGCTGCACAACTCCAGACTCTACTAGGGCTTTTTTACTATTCTGTGGAATCAGTATTAACATGGGTCTTGAACACTTTATTTATATATCAGGACTCATAGTCTACAGCTCTTCATAGCAGATTAATCACAGGAAACACGTAGAACAGAAAGAACATGCATACCATATGAAACTCACAACTCAAATGTTCAAAAGTCCTTCAATTGCACAGATTATTCCCTATCAAATTGAATCCTGGAAGCACTGATGTACCCCTGCGATACTGCACAACATAGGTGTGAAGTCTGTCTCCAATTACAACTTAACCAACCATACCCAAGAGAGCATTTTGAACATTTCCTCTACAAAAGAGTTTCTAAGGAGCTAAAACAGATTGTAGAAAATGAGTGATAATTTGGGAATAAAGCATGTTCACGTAATACATTTCCTCCCTCTGTCTGTGAGGAATGTGTCCAAAAAGTTGAGTGTACCTTTTTTCACCACCCTGTACAGATACACTAAAAACTGCTTCTCAATCCACAGTAATATTTTACTACAGGGAATGTACTTAACATAATGTTTATATGAATGACGTTATTCTAATACTTAAGTTACTTACTATAACTATGAATATTATTATTATTATTATTATTATTATCATTATTATTATTGTTGTTGTTGTTGTTGTTGTTGTTGTTGTTTGTGTAACTTGTGTACATGCACACTGCAATTTTAATTGTAAATATAACCTCTAAGGATGCCAAATGCCTGATTAGTTGCAGGGTGCCAGATCCTGATTAGATTTATGAGATACACTGGAAACCTTCATCTTGTCAGGGAAAACAAAACAGGAAGAAATAAAATTATTGTATTCTAACTGCCATTGTTAATGTAGTGTCATTTTTTCCCAGTTTTTATATTTACTTGGTATTCTCAGGACAAATTTTCATCAGCTATTGCTGACAATGTATCCATAGAAGTCATCATGTCTTTATCCCCTTTGACACCGTCACTGCTGAAGTGTCTAATACTCCACCACTCTTTACTATCACACTTCAAGATAACTTCTTTCATTAGTGCAAAAGAACAGACTCACAAAATTACAGACCGATATTCCTAATGGTTTTCTGCAAAATTCTTGAACATATTCTCAGTTTGAACATAATGGGACAAAGAAGTATACATCCACAAATCAGCATGGTTTTAGGAAGCAACACTCATGGGAAATTCTGCTTGCCCTTTCCCTCATGATATTCTGAGAACTACTGATGAAGGGCAACAGGCAGAGTCCATGTTTCTGTATTTCCGGAAAGCATTTCACACAGTGTCCCATGAAGGCTGTTAAAGAAGATGCAAGCCACTCAGAACCAAGTTTGCTGTCCTAAACGGTGAGTGTTCATCATAAGACAAGGGTGTCATCAGGACTGCCCCAGGGAAGTGTGATAGGACCAATGTTGTTCTCTATATACATAAATGATTTGGCAGACCGGGTGGGCACCAACCTGCAGTTGTTTGTTGATAATGCTGTGGTGTATAGTAAAGTGTCGAAGTTTAATGACTGTAGGAGGATACAAGATGACTTAGGCAAAATTTCTAGTTGATGTGATGAATAGCAGCTAGCCCTAAATGTAGAAAAATGTAAGTTCACACAGATGAATAGGAAAAACAAACTGACAATGTTAAGATGCAGAATTAGTAGTGTCCTGTTTGATGCAGTCACATCATTTAAATATCTGGGCATAATGTTGCAAACCAATATGAAATGGAACAAACACGTAAGGATTGTGGTAGGAAAGGTGAATGGTCGACTTTGATTTACGGGGAGAATTCTAGGGAAGTGTGGTTCATCTACGAGGGTTGGAACTTAAATAGCGGCAACTATTTATTCACACCCAATACAAAAGAGTTACATATTTGCACCGTTACTGTCCTTCAAAGTAGTCACCAGCATTGTGTACAGCCTGTTGCCAGTGATGTGGAAGGTATAGTATACTGTTAGCAGAGCCTGTTCTGTTGATGGTGCAAATGGAGCATCTAAAGTTATGGTGATTCTCATGTGAGACTGTGATGGTGTTATCCTAATGCATTACATTCCTCTGGAGCATCACCTGTGACCAGCATTGCGAACAAAGTGGCAACACTTTCTGCTCAACCCATCCATCATTCTGCATGAAAATGCACAAGCATGTGCAGCGCAAGCTGTGGCTGCTCTGTTCAGTCGATGGGACTGAGAAGTACTGCACCATCCACGATACTCCCCAGACTTAAGTTCTTGTTACTTTGATTTGAGTCCGAAGATTAAGGAACCACATCATGGCATCCGCTTCAGTACTGTTCCAGAGATTCGACAGGCAGTAGACCGCTCCATTCACACCATCAACAGAACAGGCTCTGCTACTGGTGTACTACGCCATCCACATCGCTGGCAACGTTTCTACACAATGCTTATGACTACTTTGAAAGACAGTAACAGGTGCAAACATTTAACTCTTTTATATTGGTTGTGAATAAATACTTGCCAATATTTAAGTTCCAACCCTCATACAAAAGAGACCACATATAGGATGCTAATGCAACCTGTTCCTGAGTACTGTTTGAGTGTTTGGGATCCATACCAGATCGGATTTAAGGAAAATATTGAAGCATTTCAGAGGTGGGCTTCTAGATTTGTTTCTGGTAGATTCAAACAACATGCAAGTGTTACAGAGATACTTCAGGAATTCAGATGGGAATCCCTGGAGGTAAGGCAACACCCTTTTTGAGGAACATTATTGAGAAAATTTGGGAGAACCGGCATTTGAAGCTGACAGCAGAACAATTCTGTAGCCTCCAACATAATTTATGAGTGAGGACAACAACAATAAGATGTAAGAAATTAGGGCTCATACAGAGGCACATGGATAGTCATTTTTCCCTCATTCTATTTGCAAGTGGAACAGGAAAAGAAATGACTATTAGTAGTATGGAGTACCCTCTGCCATGTGCCATAGGTTGAATTGTGGGATAGCTGGGCGGAGTGGCCGTGCGGTTCTAGGCACTACAGTCTGGAACCAAGCGACTGCTACGGTCGCAGGTTCGAATACTGCCTCGGGCATGGATGTGTGTGATGTCCTTAGGTTAGTTAGGTTTAATTAGTTCTAAGTTCTAGGTGACTGATGACCTCAGAAGTTAAGTCGCATAGTACTCAGAGCCATTTGAATTGTGGGATATCTATGTAGCTGTAGATGTATATTAGAATAATGAGACCCAAGTCTACTTCATGAATACACAGTGCATTTTTTTAGAGCACGCGAGGGGGGGGATCTATTGTAGCCCTCTATGATTTCCTCTCCTGTCCCAAAATCTTCATAATCTCAATTATTTGTTGGACATAGTCCAGTCTCCAGCTTCCGTGCAGTTTTTACCCACAACATCTCTCTCAAGTACTGTGAAAGTTATTTCCTGACATCTTAAAATGTGTCTTCTCACCCTGTCCCTTCTTCTAGTCAGGATTTCCCACCAATTCTATTTCTTATCTAACCAGTCCACTTAATATTTAGCATCCTTCTGTAATACCATATCTTAAATGCTCTGAATCACTTCTTTTTAGTTTTCCACAGTCCATGAATCAGTTTAGTGCTGTGCTCCAGACACACATTCCCATAAATTTATTCCTTAAATTGAGGCCTATGATTCATACTAACAGACTGCTTTTAGTGAGGAATGTTCTCTAGGAATGTTCTCTAGGAATGTTCTCTATTATAGTCTGTGTCTTATACCTTCCTTGTGTGCATTATTTTGTTTCTGAGGTAGCAGAAGGCCATTGATTTTGATGTTAATCTGATTTCTGCTGCTTCTCATTACCTCTGTCTTTCTTTACTTTAACTGCAGTCCATATTCTGTGCTTAGTAGACTTCTCATTCCATTTTCACTTTCAGTAAGGATAGTAATTTCATGAGACAATCTTATAATTTATCTCCTTTCACCCTAAATTTTAATCCCAGTCTTTCACCTTTCTTTTGTTTATGTCACTGCTTCTTTGATATACAAGGTGCATTCAAGTTCTAAGGCCTCCGATTTTTTTTCTCCGGACTGGAAAGAGATAGAAACATGCGCATTGTTTTAAAATGAGGCTGCGTTCATTGTCAATACGTCCCAGAGATGGCAGCATCGTACGGCAGATGGAATTTTACCGCCAGCGGTGAGAATGAGAACTGTTTTAAATACTTAAAATGGCGACGTTTTCCTTACTTGAACAGTGTGCAATCATTCGTTTTCTGAATTTGCGTGGTGTGAAACCAATTGAAATTCATCGACAGTTGAAGGAGACATGTGGTGACGGAGTTATGGATGTGTCGAAAGTGCATTCGTGGGTGCGACAGTTTAATGAAGGCAGAACATCGTGTGACAACAAACCGAAACAACCTCGGGCTCGCACAAGCCGGTCTGACGACATGATCGAGAAAGTGGAGAGAATTGTTTTGGGGGATCGCCGAATGACTGTTGAACAGATCGCCTCCAGAATTGGCATTTCTGTGGGTTCTGTGCACACAATCCTGCATGACGACCTGAAAATGTGAAAAGTGTCATCCAGGTGGGTGCCACAAATACTGACGGACAACCACATGGCTGCCCGTGTGGCATGTTGCCAAGCAATGTTGACACGCAATGACAGCATGAATGAGACTTTCTTTTCCTCGGTTGTGACAATGGATGAGACGTGGATGCCATTTTTCAATCCAGAAACAAAGCGCCAGTCAGCTCAATGGAAGCACACAGATTCACCGCCACCAAAAAAATTTCGGGTAACCGCCAGTGCTGAAAAAATGATGGTGTCCATGTTCTGGGACAGCGAGGGCGTAATCCTTACCCATTGTGTTCCAAAGGGCACTACGGTAACAGGTGCATCCTACGAAAATGTTTTGAAGAACAAATTCCTTCCTGCACTGCAACAAAAACGTCCGGGAAGGGCTGCGCGTGTGCTGTTTCACCAAGACAATGCACCCGCACATCGAGCTAATGTTACACAACAGTTTCTTCGTGATAACAACTTTGGAGTGATTCTTCATGCTCCCTACTCACCTGACCTGGCTCCTAGTGACTTTTGGCTTTTTCCAACAATGAAAGACACTCTCCGTGGCCGCACATTCACCAGCCGTGCTGCTATTGCCTCAGCGATTTTCCAGTGGTCAAAACAGACTCCTAAAGAAGCCTTCGCTGCTGCCATGGAATCATGGCGTCAGCATTGTGAAAAATGTGTACGTCTGCAGGGCGATTATGTCGAGAAGTAACGCCAGTTTCATCGATTTCGGGTGAGTAGTTAATTAGTAAAAAAAATCGGAGGCCTTAGAACTTGAATGCACCTCATACATGTTCAACAGTAGAGAAGCAAGACTGCATTCCTGCCTTAAGCATATTTTAGTATGGCTACTTCACTTTTGGTCTTCCATTCTTCAAGCTTCATCTTGTTCTTATAAATAGTGTGTATTACCCAGCTTTCCCTCTAACTTACACCCGTTTTTCTAGAAATTTGAATATCTTCCACGATATTATGTCATTCAGTAGTTCTTCTAAGTCAACAAATCCTATGAAGTATGTTCATTGTTGTGTGTCAATTTTTGTCAAGTATTGACTCCATTACCACATGCAGCTTCAAAACTGCCTCTCTGCCTTTCCTATGGTTACTAATTGTCAGGTAACAGATCAATTTTCTCTCCCATTCTTTTGTACATTATTCTTTTCAGGCAGTTTGGATGCAAGAGCTGTTAATCTGGTTGTGCAATAGTTCTAGCATTTATCTGCTCTTGCTATCTTTCAGATTGTGTGGATGATATTCCTCCAAAAGTGAATGATATTCCTCCAAAAGTCCAATGGTACGTCTCTGCCCCCCCCCCCCCCCAATGATTTTAGAAATTCCAAAAGAATGCTATCTATCTGTGGTAACCTAATGGCGTACCACCTAGATGCTAGCCATCATCACGATTGGCACATATGATGTGAGAGTCACTCTGCATCCATTACTGTGAAGTACAGCTGCCAGCATAGGCACTACATCTGAGTGACCATGCACGATGGTTATGCAAGCACTTCCCAGTGCTACCTGCAACATGCCTTCTATGTATGTGATCATCACCCAGTGATCGTTCTCAATCTGCTCACACTCATTCTGCCATTCACTAACTAGATAAAACTGTAATTTTCTTGCCATGTGGCAAGAGTCCACTGTGAAGTAGTGTTCAGTGAAATCATTAAATGTAATTGTTCAGATCCTGTGCAACAGACTACCTTTCCTGGTGTGTCAACTGATGTCATGCTACAGCAATTTCTCAGCAGCAGTTAGAGGGATGGAAATATCAGGAAACCTTGTTGTCTGCTTTGTCTCCCATCAAGTCATCTACGAATCCGTCACCACTCCTGCCTTATGACAAATCAGCACACCTGACCTTTAACAAAATGTGTGGTTTATTAATTATCTACTTTCACTGACCCTGCTCTGTCTTTGCATTCCATGTGAAATTTTATCTGTGTCATAAGCAGCCTAACCAACCATACCAAGCATGGGCAGCAGGACTGCAGGGACTCAGTGGGAAATGCCATTTTGTGATTCCAGCAAATAAGGATTCATACGCAGAAGTGATGATTAAGGTCACAACTGCTTGGACAAATCCTGATAAAAAGGTGCATCAGAAAGCTCTACAGTTTGAGGATCTTCTTTGGAGGACATTTTAAAATAGAAAGCATATCAGAGAATACTGCTCCGACGGTGGGTATGGTGCGAGACATGCCGGAAGGAAGGACATCTCATATCTGTCTGTTGTGATGTGGACAAAAAACACTAGCTTCAACAGGAACTAATGAACACTAACCATGAACCACAATTTCACTCCCAGGTTTTCAGTGAGTTGTGCCACAGAAACAGCATTCAACCCCTTCTGTCTCTGCCTTTCCACCCTCAACCAATGGTGAGGCCAAAATGCTTACAGAAACATTTAAAACACAAATGAAGAAATATGTGGCCAATGCTCCTACAGATAAGGAACGAACACTTAAAAAAAAAAAAAAAAAAAAAAAAGTTCCTACAGGTCAACACCGATACGGGGAGAAGAATCCAGTGGAATCTCATGCCAGGGTGATGTCATCTCAGAAACTGTTCATCACGCTCACTTTGTGCAATAAACACGTTCAGCTATGGGTTGACACTAGAGTCTCTGCATTCCTATTAAATACTCAAACATATCTCCAGCTGGGAGCACCACACCTCCTACCTGCAGCTTGATAGTTAATGGCATGCAACAAACAAAACATTCTACTCAAAGGACAACTTACAAATATGGAGATGTACAAAAATGTTGTATAACCCTTTACCTTCCTTTTGATTCACAGCAAGAATACAGTGCCTCTATTTGGCCTTGATGCCTTTCAAGCTTTCGGATTTGTCATCAAAGACTCGGTTCACCTGGACTCAGAACAAATACCATTTCAGATATTGGAAAACTTCAGTAAGAAGTATCCTGACATTTTCCCTTGGGGTCCGTGCAAAGCAAAACATTCTACTCAAAGGACAACTTACAAATATGGAGATGTACAAAAATGTTGTATGACCCTTTACCTTCCTTTTGGTTCACAGCAAGAATACAGTGACTCTGTTTGGCCTTGATGCCTTTCAAGCTTTCGGATTTGTCATCAAAGACTCGGTTCACCTGGACTCAGAACAAATACCATTTCAGATATTGGAAAACTTCAGTAAGAAGTATCCCGAAATTTTCCCTGGGGGTCCGTGCAAAGCAAAAGAATTTTATTTTATTTTATGTATCTACATCCACAGGACCAAATTGTGGAGCAAATCTACATGGTCACAGAATGTGTCAGAACTTGAAATTACATCAGAAAAGTAATAACAGATCAAATAAAATGTTTTTGAATCCTAAAACAACAACAAGCTATAAGTTTATATAAATGCAATCTGCAATGTAACACAGAAATTAGCTTAATTTTTCAAGGAATTTCTCGACAGAATAGATGGAGTGACTCATGAGGAAATTCTTCAGCTTAGATTTGAAAGTGTGTGGAGTGCTGCTAAGATTTTTTTAATTCTTCTGGTAGCTTATTGCAAATGGATGCAGCAGAATATTGCAAGCCTTCCTGCACAAGAGTCAAGGAAGAGCGATCCAAATGCAGATTGAATTTCTGCAACATATTAACTGAGTGAAAGCTGCAAAATGGAATACCACACATCATAAGTGAATGAAAATAAGCAAAGAAGACTACTTTTCATATCAAGCTAACACTTACTTCAGATAATGTTCTAATAGTAAAAATGGCAGCATTATGTCTTTGAACAGGATCCTGAACATGGGCTTACCACAACAGTTTAATATTTACTTGAACACCTACAAATTTGAACTGTTAAGTCTCACTAATCATATACACATTCTGATTAATCAAAATGTCAGATTTTGTTGAATTGTATGTAAAAAACTATAAAAACTGAGTCTTACTGTGTTTAGTGTTAGTTAATTTTCTACAAGCTGTGAGCTTATGTCTTGAACTGCACTATTTAAAACAGTGCCAACATTGCACACAACATCTTTGCTAATAAGCTAGTGTCATTAGCAAACAGAGATATTTTACAATCATCTATAATACTAGAAGGCATATCATTTATATAAGTAAGGAATGGGAGTGGCCCCAGCACTGACCCCTGCGACACCTCCCATTTAACCGTGGCCCACTCGGACTCCATATCATAGCCATTCTCAGTACTGTGGAGAATGACCTTTTGCTTAAAGTAAGAGTTGAACCAGTTGTGAGCTGCTCCACATATTGCATATCAGTTCAACTTCTGGAGCAATATTTTGTGATCAACAGACTCAAACACCTTAATTAAACCAAGAAAGATGAATAGTGTTTGAAACCTTTTGTTTAATCCACACAGAACCTTACAGAGAAAAGAGAATATAGCATTTTCAGTTGTTAAACCTCTACTGAAATCAAACCGCATTTGACAGCAAATTATGTGAAATGAAATATCAATTTTTCTTACATACACAGACTTTTCAATAATTTTACCAAACAATGATGGGATAGAAATATTTCTAAAATTGTCTCCCTTCTTTTTAAAGCAGTTTTCCTACTGAATATTTTAATCACTTTCTGGAAACTGCCCATTCCTCAAGAAAAAATTACAAATATGGCTAAGTATAGGGCTAACATATGCAGCACAGTACTTTAGTATTCTGCTAGATACTCCATCACATCCATGAGAGTCCTTAGTATTCAGTGATTTAATTCTTGATTCAGTCTCTCCTTTGTCAGTATCACAGAGGAGTATTTCAGGTATCAGTCTTGGAAAGGTATTTTCCAAGAGATTTATGTGATTCCCTGGAAACTAACTTTTTATTAATTCACCAGCTATGTTCAGAAAGCAGTTTTAAAGTACTGTACATACATCTAACTTATCGGTAACAGAAACATCTTTACTATGTGCTGACTTTATATCCAAACCTTATGCTGCTGACCACACATTTCCTTCAGGACTGACCATATGGTTTTGATTTTATCCTTGGGTTAACTATTCTATTTGCCTACCATACACCCTTTGTCTTCCTAGTAACATTTTTAAGCACCTTACGGTACTGTTTGTAAACCTGATCTCTCAGCTGTACCATCACAATGTAAGCTATGCCCCACACCATCAGTGCCTTCTCAAGCCCATGTTAACATGCCTAAGAGCAGCATTAAGAATAGACTGATCATGACACTGAAACAGTTGCATGAAGTGCAGATTCGTCCCATCAGTTTTAGTAGCTACCTTTCCCAGGTCACCACCTACATCATACTCCCCATCCCTATCAAGACTATTCCCAGTTCCACCCACAATCACAACCTGATCCTCTTTTGTAAAACTCCAACATAACTCCCCTAAGTTAACAGTCACCTGAGACAACCCTGCAGTAGGATTCACAATGCTGGTGACCTGGTACTCACTCCTCAACACTTCCTGCAACTGCTGGCCTACACATTTTCCATGTGAACTATGTAACATCAGAACCTTCTTCTTTCTATTTGAAACTGCATCTGTCTTAGGGTTCTTAACTACCGAGGTCTGCTGCATGTTTTCTATATCTACAGCTACAAGAGGTTCCTCCCCACTAAAGTCTGACAGTTAGTCAAATCTATTGGTGAAATGCAAAGTGCAACTGTCTGAATATCTCCTCCTCCTATCTGCCTTCTTACTGACTGCCAGTTCCCATTCCCCAGTGCCATTCTCCCTCCTCATCGTATCTAATTCCTCCTTTGTGTTTTGTGCCTGAAGGGCACACATCCTATGATCCTACTTCTTTGTTAACTTATTTCTGCATCAAATTCTCCATTTCCAGGAGAGGATCTCACTAGAATGCCTGCTAACTTCCCCACTGCATTTCCCCAAAAAAATACTTTCAACAAATCTCACGCCGTAACTCATTACTCACAAACTACAACAAAGCCCACACTTCTCATTCATTGAAAAATGTTAACAATTACTGAAAAAACTAAATGTCAACATCACCAAAATTCAATTACTACAGCAGAACAATTTAAGGAACTAACAATAGTGATCTTGAAATTCACTCTATACTGAGAAAGCAACTATTGCAATTCATACACTTAACTGCAACTAATACCAATACCACCAAAACTTCCCCCAATTTTTTGTTTAAAAGCAAAAGCTCAAGTGTCCCTGGAATGATGTACATTGCATTCGAGATACATAAAATATATTCACAGTTGTGAATATGGACAACCTGTATAATAGATTGATGAGAATGAAAATTCGTGCCAGACCGGTGTTCGAACGTGATTTCTCACTTATCATGAGTGGTCACGTTATTATTAGGCCATCTGAGAACACTGCACAGCCAGACCCAAACTTCCATGTGTCATCAACCATGTGTCTACAACCTGCACTAACACATCCATTATATATACTCCGTTACAGGGCAGGCACTTCAATTGAAAGTCACTTGCCCAGTGTCAGTGGATAAATTTGATATTGCAGTGTCTGTACTGTTCAGCAGTATGACACAGTGTTCCTTTGGACATGTTCTGGCCATGAAGCATGCTCAAATAGCCGATTACTAAGGTGACCACTTGTGATAATTGAGAAATTTTGGGTTCACACCCTACTCAGGCACAAATTTTTATTCCATTATACAACTGATGATTGCCCATATCTGCAACTGTGACTACATTTCATTTATTTCATAATGGCTGTGGTCACCACAGTGTCTGTCCCTTTAGACATGCATGCATGTCTTAAGGAACATTGCATCATACTTGTGAACAACACAGGAACTGCAATATCACATTACGTTAAAGAAATCAGTGTGCCCTCGCTTCTTCTATGCATTATCCATGCCCCTCGCACTGCGGGATGCCATCAAGATTGACAGCTTTCAATGTCATTGAACCCAAGTCTGCAAGTGAGTGGGCAACACTGGAAAAACCACACCTGTATGGAGACTTAAGGGTACAGTCAATTTTGAGTCAGCGATCGATATGTATCCCATTCCAAAACCAGGCAAGCTTTACACTGCAATCAAGGAAAGCCACTATTTTCTGAACGTTGAGCTTTCCAGACCTTACTTACAAGGAATCACAGAAAGCCCTAGTAGTCAATATGCCACATGGCTTATATCATTTCAAACGCTTAGTTTTCAGCATGGCCTGTGCTCTCATGAAAGTATTAAGATCACACAGAACCTAGTCGAAGGCATCATCACACTTCCTTGCCCCACAAATTTAAAGGAGCTCTGGTACTCTTTGGGAAATCACGAGCATGGCATTGATTTTGCAACCATTCAACAATCTGCAGAAGAAAGGTGTCCTCTCTCTTTGGTCAGAGATATGTGAACAGTTATTCAAGATCCTGAAGAAGGCCTTTCTTCCTTCCTTTCTTTCTTTCTTTCTTTCAGCCTCATGTCTTGTCACATGTCAATCATGCCAACAGCTAGTCGTGGTAACAAACACCTCTGAAGACAGCCTGGGGCAATCCTGGCACGTAGAGACGCAGATGGCTCTGAACAATCAGTTACATTTGCATTGAAGATGCTCAATGCCACATAGAAGAGGTATTCACAAATCGAAAAAGAAACCCTTTCAACCACCTTCATTCGGAAGAAATTCCATGTTTTTCTATAAGGAACAAAGTTTCACCTCATCTGAAGCTGCTGATCTCCCTCTTCAGTCCTGCAGCAGAGCTACCTAAGATAACTGCCCACTGACTCCAGTGCTGGATACTCTCAGCAAATGCAATTATGAAATTTACTTCTGCATTCACCACCATGAATGCCCTTCCATGTCTCCAGGTGGCCCCCGACCTGGAGTTCAACCAAGATCAGATCTTATGCTTCCAGTTGGACATAGAGGCTCAACATACGGTGGATGTTTTATGTTTTTCCCATCATGGGGGCTCATGTGGCTGTGGCCAAGACCACAAGGACACCAGCTTACAACAGGCATGGCAGTGCATACTATAGGGCTGACCAAACCTCATTCCCAGTCAGGACTCCAACCCATTGTGGCATTACTCCCACCTCTGTCACTGGTTAATCCTTGTGTATGGAGTTACCCTACTAACCATGCATCAGTCACCTCCCCAAGTAATCCTTCCAGAACCTCTGCACCCAAAAATCTTAACAGCTCTTACACTAAGGTCACTGGGGCATCTCATGAGCTAAAATGCTTGTCAGGTACCTTGTGTACTGGCCAGGCATAGTCCAGCAGGTCAAACATCCAAACATCTTGTCTACAACTGTCATCACTGTGAACAATAGCAAGTGGCTTTCCACCAAATGTCTCCTAGCTGATGTCCTCATGCCTGTGGGAGCAAATACATGTTGGTTTCATGGGCACCTTTCTGGATGGTACCTGACTTATTGTCCTCAATGCCTTCTCCAATTTTCCACATGTGGTCAACTGTCAGCCTACAAGTGTGGAGAGTACAGTCGCAGCACACAGCAGAATTTTCACTATTGAAGGACTTTCCCTCATGCTGGTGTCAGACAATGGACCACAATTTCACTCCCACTGCCACAGACTCAGCGTTCAACCCCTTCTGCCTCCTCTGTATTTCCACCCCCAGTCAAATGGTGAGTACAAAAGATTTGTACAAACTTTTAAAACACAAATGAAGAAATATGTGACCAATGTTCAAATGGATATGACACTAACACTTTCTTTTAAGTTCCTACAGGTTGACACAAATAGAGGAGAAGAGTCCAGTGGACCTTTGCCATGGCTGTCAGCCCCACACCCTCCTCCATATGGCTGTCAACCCCACACCCTCCTCCAACTCAAGTTATCAAAGTCTGTGAGCCCAACTGTGGCAAGGTTTGCATGCTTCTGGTCAGGTAATCACATGTGGACTTGGGGACTCAGATGTCAGGACAAGTGGACCCGCTTGCATGGCAGCAGTTGGGATGCTGTATGTTCATTCTGGCCACAAAGAACTGGACAGGGGTGTGCCATCCAAATCAGCTCTGCCTGTGGCAGGGGATCCAGCTGCCGCCACCTCTGGGGTCTACAGCAAACTTACATCAGGATGATGCCACTTTCTGTTTCTCTTCCACCATACACTACACTGTCTTCCCTCCTCCTCCTGTGCTGTTTCTGCCCTCTTAGTTCTCAGCCCTGTTCACTACTCCCAGCCATGCTCTCATCTCCCTCTGATTCTAGGCCACCCAAGATAATCCGGGTGTTGGAAGGAGTTCAGGTTGTGGTACCATCCACACCAGCACTGCCCCCACTGTTGTTGCTTCCTTTCATGCCAGGCCCTGATGTGGACATTACTAGCGTCAGGGTGACCAAGATTTTGATTGTGCTACCAGGTGGGGACCTTCCAGCCATACGCTACTGTCCATGCTGATCAGAATCTTGTAACACTGGAGGGATTGCCCGATGGCAATGGCTTGATTTTGAGAGCTGCCTGGGTGTTTGGCTAGGTGGATGTCAGTTTGTCATGAAGCAGCTCACTGCTTCCCCATGGAAGAAGGGCTGTGGCAACCCACCAGGCTACCACTTACACGTCAGCCACCAGCCAAGTCTTGACATCGGCCATCATTGCACGACTGGCCCATACGATATGACAGTCACTCCACATCCACTGCGGCAAAGTGTGACCATCAAGAGAAGACACTGTCACCGAACGACCACCTGCGACAGCTATGCAGGCACCTCTCAGTACCACTTCCAACGTGCTGTCTACTTATACAATTGCTGCCTGGAGATCACACTGTCTGCTCGCACTCTACATGCCATTCAGTACCCTAGCTAAAACTGTACTTGTCTTGCCACATGGCCTAGCCACACATTGTATCTATTGTGAGCTAGTGTTCAGTGTGGCCATTAAGTATTCTTGATCTGGAGGTGTTCCGTCATGTTTTCTTTTATGTTGTGAGTTACAACACTATCTTTTATGGTTTGTTTGATCACAAGTCTTCCAACGATCTGTCACACTGACTAATACTGCGTCCCCCATGTCATATGTATTGACTCCCATTTCTTCTTCTATTATGCCAGCAAGTAGTTCCTCCCCCTTGGAGAAGCCCATAATGTTCTCTTACCATTTTCCCACTCTCTGCTTGGTGTTTAGCAGTGGAATTCCTTTTGCACTTGTAATATGACACATTTTCTTTTAATTTTGCTGAAAGTTATGTAGACTTTTCTGTATGCTAACTTACTCCTTTTAGTGACAATTTTCTTTTCTACTTCTTCAATTTTTCCTACAGCCGTTTTGCTTTAGCTTCCTGTACTTTCTACAAATTTCATTCCTAAGTGACTTACATTGACATATGCTTTTGTCTTTCTGAATAGTTTTGTATTTTCGGAACAGTTTTGTATTTTCTTCTTTTGTTGATCAATTGAATCATTTCTTGTGTTATCTAGGGTTCCATCACAGTTACCTTCCTTGTACTCGCATTTGTCAGTCTAACTTCTATAATTGCCCTTTTAAGGACACCGATTCACGTATTATATTACTCATTGTTACAATACATACAGTCTTCCAGAATTACAAACACTCATCGTCATTCATCGATACCTGCATATCTCACTTCCTTTCACAGTGATTCTTCCTGATGGTTCTCTTAATTTTTAATCCGTTTTCATCATTATCTTAATTTTTAATCTGTTTTCATCATTACTAAATTGTGATTTGAGTCAGTATCTGCTTGTGGATATGTCTTACAATCCAGTATCTGATATCAAAATCTGTTTTGTCATGAGCTCTCTGCAATGTTTCGTCTTCTTCCAAGAATTATCATTGTATTGCCAGTAATATCCTTTGAGTGATAAGGGTACCCCTTGATAAGGCCCTCATGTGTGATCATAGTGTACTTGCAGAAGTCCACTTGCATGACGTATTGTGATGGAGCTCCTCCTCTCTGCTGTTATTTAATTAATGTCTGCAGGCTCACCATTATCCGTCTGTAGAATCTTCTCAATACCGCCACTTGAATTTGCTCTGTTATTCCAATTATCTTCTATGTTACATTAAGTCTAATAAACATTCATGCCCTCAACTTCCCATCATCTTACTTCCCACATGTCAGGCTACATGAGTACCACAAGATCCCACTCCTCCAATTCTCTAACAACAGCACAGTAGGCCTACTGTATTCTGATAGCCAGCATCTCTCTGAAATCACCGAACTATCTCAATTAGCCTCCACTTTCAATATAATTTTTCAACTAAATTATTTATAAGGCACAAATACTTGCAGTCATTGATTCTACACCTACATCCATACTTTGAATGTCACTTTACTGAGTGTGACTAGAAGTACTTTATGTACCACTATCATTTCCCCTATCCTTTCCTATTCCAATCATGAATGGTGCGTGAAAAGAATAACTGTTGGGAAGTCATAGAATGAGATCTGGTTTTTATGATTTTGCTACCATCATCATTTTGCTAGGAGTAAATAGAAGAAGTAATGTGTTGATTTACTCTTCATAGAATGTAAACTCTCAAAATTCGAACATTAAACCTCTCTGTGATACACATCACCTCTCTTGTGGTGTTTTCTGATGGAGTTAGATGAGCAACTCTGTAAGGCTCTGGTGTTTGCTTGATGAATATCCCATTGC
Source organism: Schistocerca cancellata (assembly GCF_023864275.1). Taxonomy (NCBI): domain Eukaryota; kingdom Metazoa; phylum Arthropoda; class Insecta; order Orthoptera; family Acrididae; genus Schistocerca; species Schistocerca cancellata. Next base: position 453,171,942 of record NC_064626.1, on the reverse strand, counting down.
TTGATGGCTCAGTTGGTAAGTTCTGAATTACAAATCCAAAGACCTGGAGTTTTGACTCCCAGCCTCTCCAAGTATTTTATCTGTGACTTTCCTCTTGACCTCTGATAATGATTTGCTTTTGTTAATGTGAAAAATATAAGGGTGCAATGTGGTCTGGAATTCATATAATCTGTTAGGTTCCCCTATAACTGTCAGTCCAGAAGGCAGAATAAGGTAAGGGCATACAACCTCTAATAGGACCACACCTAGTACATCAATGCCATGTTCAAACCGATCAGATTGATGACAACTTGACCTTTTTTACTTAGACAAATCTATGCTGTAGCATGGAGCTTAATCTTGGATCTTCAGTATCACCTCTGTTAGTCTTATCTGGTATGGGTTCTAGACTGCTGAGGAGTTATCAGTAAGTTGTTGAACAAACATTTTGTAAATTCTAACCTTTTTTAGTTAATTATGTTACTTTAGGATTCTAGTAATGAACTGCAGTCTGGCATCTGCACTAACTTGAGCATGAAATGTCTGAAACATGTTTTTGGTTGGGTCTATGATTGATAACCATCAGGCAGATTGTAATGCATCAAAGTTCTGGTTTACATCATGGGAAACTCTTATAGTTAGTCTAGACAACCATGTCCAACAAGTAAAAGTAGAGCAGATATGTGGCAATATTTGTGCAGGGAAATTCCAAATTCATAGACACCTAGTTCCATACATGTCCTTCCAAGTTACGCTTACTGGCCCCATACTGAGGCCTGTTTTAGGAATAATTGTGTATTAGCTGGAAGGTACCCAATGGCATCCATACAATGGTTGGTAGGAGACAGGGGGAGGGGGGGTGCAGTGCAGTCTGGTGGGTATGGAGCATTTTTAATATCTCGGAAGATGAACGGCAACTTGTAAGTACGGTAGCCACGAAACAGTTCCAGTTCCAACCCTGTTAAAAACCTGCATAATACCAACTTTTAAATCATTTCTTGAAGTAAAAAACACCTGACCATACTATATATTTTTCCATTCCCTGAGAGCTATAGTGGGGCTGTGGCCCCCACTTGTCCGCAGATATGAGCACTCTTGAAAGTATCTCACCCTCGGCGCTCAGTGTCACTTGCCTTTGCTGTTTGAGAAGCACTACAAGCTTACTACTGCAGCTGTCTAAAACATCATTCCTTAGCTGGACGACGGGATCCATTTGAAGATGTGCCATGTATGATGCAGAAATGTTGCAACTAGATGCAGCATATGGCATGATGACACAATATACGAAAGGTCTGTTACAGTCAAGCGTGTATTGAACACAGCAGCATGTCACTAGTTAACAAAACATGAACATGGAATGATAATGATTGCAAGGTGCTTGAGTCACAGCATATCAGAGACTACACAAGAATTTGCATTTGTGAGTCAGATAACTGCAAATTTGAATGTGAGGTGTCAGGAACCCATCTTTACTAAGGCTATACTGAGACAAAAGCACTCTGTGGTCTTCAGCTGTTGACTATTAACATCACGTCCATTGCCTTCCCATGACTTAAGTGTAAATTGCCACCCGCAAATGTGAACTCTAAAATTCCCATGTAATACGTCTCACTTCTATGTCAATGTAGATTATCTCTCAACAGATAATGCCGATTGTACGAGGGGTGTTCAGTTGGAAAAATGCTGAATTTGTTGTGAGACATTGTGGAACATTTCCACATCAGCCCCTATAGATTCATGAAATTCAAAAAGGTGGTGGTGCTATATATAGCCTTCAAAATGGCATCTGTCATCAAGGTGCATTCCAAGCAGAGAGCTGCTGTTGAGTTTCTTTTGTTGTAAATACAGAGCATTGCATATATTCATAGGCAGTTGCAGAATGTCTGCAGAGTCCCGACAGTGAACAAAATCACGATGAGTCATTGGGCAAGGTGCCTATGATCTTTGGAGTAAGGTTGCATAGATCTGTCCGTTCTCGTGCATAACAGCCAGTCATACACAACTGTGACTCCTGCAACACCAGAAAATATGGGCACTCTCTTTTGAAGTGCCACTCATTCAAGGTGATCAAAAGATCACAATCAAATACATTGTTGCACAGCTGGATGTCTCTATTGGTAGTGCTAAAACACTCATCCACCAGCTGGGATGCTGAAAGGTATCTGCCTGCTACGTTCCTTGTCACCTAACAGCTACGTTCCTTGTCACCTAACAGAAGGCCATAAAGGACCATCTGCGAGGAATTCCTTGCATGTTACGAAGCTGATTGTGACAATTTTTTGTCAAACATCATCACAGGTAATGAAACATGAGTTCATCACTTCAAACTGGAAACAAAATGGCAGTCCATGAAATGCCGCCACATTACCTTTACCATGAAGAAAGAGTTCAAAGCCTTCTTCTCGGTCGCTAAAATCATGGTGATCGTCTTCTATGACTCTCAAGGGATTATTCTGTTTGATGTCCTCCCTTATGGTGCAGTGATCACCTCTAGAGTGCATTGTACTATCCTCAGGAAATGGAGGAAATGAATTCTGCGTGCTCATCATGATAAAAAGGCAAACAAACTTCTCCTTTTCCATGAGAATACAAGCCCTTACCCAAGTCTGCAAACCTGAAAGGAACTCACAAAACTTCATTGGACTGTTCTTCCTTATCCACTCTACAACTGGGATCTCGCACATTCCAACTTACATCTGTCTGACGAAATGAAAGGATGCATTCTGCAGGAAGCAGTACGTTAATGATGGGGAGGTTGTTGATGCAGCAAGACACTGGCTCCGACGTCGAACAGTATACAGTCCTTCCCAATAAGTTGGCGTAAGCCCATCACATTGGAGATTGTGATGAAAAATAGAGTTTTGTAGCCAAAAGAATGGCGAATAATACAGTGTTATGGAAACCGGAATAAAACCTATCTGCCTTCAGAAAAAAAAATGTATTGTAGTTTTATGCTTTGAATTGTACTTGCCAACTATAATTAATTGTGAGGAATGGGTTGTACTTTGAGATGAAAGATGGAAAATCATTTAGAATTTTCTTATGATCGGATCCAAAATGCACTACAATTTTATTCACTTTTCTATTCACAAGCTAAATAAGGCAACTCTCGACCATTTCGAAAACATGTATTCAACGAAATATAGGGGAATTTATCCGGAATGAATCTTACAATGTACAATGCATAGTGCGCATTGTTTTGATACATCGTGAACGATTAAACTGTATTCTGCACTAAGACTTCAATATTCGTGGACAATACTGTTACTGACTAAGCATCCATTTATTATGATATGGAATCTCGAACATCACGAGGACTATTGCTGGCGATCGACTGTGACCAGTTATGATTCCCAGTGATGAATATTATATGGCGCCAATTTTGTCGAGATTTCAGTCACAGAACTTTATTTGCTGTTTCTTGAAAGCGTGGCCCTTTATCAGACGAACTAACAATCACCCCGTTTACATGGGGCTCCCAAAACTAGATTTTGTAAACCGATTTCCCAATCTTTTTTCTCGGTGGTCATGTAAACATTTCAAATTCCATTATGGAAACCCGCTTCTAGTTGCCGGTTTTCCAATACCGCAATTGGTTTTGAAAAGGTCGTGGGTTGTCAAGATACGTCTTCTTTTCAGAACATTCGGTTAACATGGGCTTACTGTGAAGTGAAGGAGAAGCGGAAATATTAGACTGAGCACGAAGCAGTATACCTGTAATATTTAAGCGAAGAGAATTGATTGTGTTGACTGAATGAGAAACTGGGTTAGCTGTTTCCCAGCCGCCATATTTAACTGGGCTAGCATATCCGCTTCAGACCATAAGTATTTTTTTTTTCTTAAACACGACAGCGAAAAACGGTTTTCGTTTTCGCCTTTCATCTACATCTACATCTACATTTATACTCCGCAAGCCACCCAACGGTGTGTGGCGGAGGGCACTTTACGTGCCACTGTCATTACCTCCCTTTCCTGTTCCAGTCGCGTATGGTTCGCGGGAAGAACGACTGTCTGAAAGCCTCCGTGCGCGCTCTAATCTCTCTAATTTTACATTCGTGATCTCCTCGGGAGGTATAAGTAGGGCGAAGCAATATATTCGATACCTCATCCAGAAACGCACCCTCTCGAAACCTGGCGAGCAAGCTACACCGCGATGCAGAGCGCCTCTCTTGCAGAGTCTGCCACTTGAGTTTGTTAAACATCTCCGTAACGCTATCACGGTTACCAAATAACCCTGTGACGAAACGCGCCGCTCTTCTTTGGATCTTCTCAATCTCCTCCGTCAACCCGATCTGGTACGGATCCCACACTGATGAGCAATACTCAAGTATAGGTCGAACGAGTGTTTTGTTAGCCACCTCCTTTGTTGATGGACTACATTCTCTAAGGACTCTCCCAATGAATCTCAACCTGGTACCCGCCTTACCAACAATTAATTTTATATGATCATTCCACTTCAAATCGTTCCGCACGCATACTCCCAGATATTTTACAGAAGTAACTGCCACCAGTGTTTGTTCCGCTATCATATAATCATACAATAAAGGATCCTTCTTACTATGTATTCGCAATACATTACATTTGTCTATGTTAAGGGTCAGTTGCCACTCCCTGCACCAAGTGCCTATCCGCTGCAGATCTTCCTGCATTTCGCTACAATTTTCTAATGCTGCAACTTCTCTGTATACTACAGCATCATCCGCGAAAAGCCGCATGGAACTTCCGACACTATCTACTAAGTCATTTATATATATTGTGAAAAGCAATGGTCCCATAACACTCCCCTGTAGCACGCCAGAGGTTACTTTAACGTCTGTAGACGTCTCTCCGTTGATAACAACATGCTGTGTTCTGTTTGCTAAAAACTCTTCAATCCAGCCACACAGCTGGTCTGATATTCCGTAGGCTCTTACTTTGTTTATCAGGCGACAGTGCGGAACTGTATCGAACGCCTTCCGGAAGTCAAGAAAAATAGCATCTACCTGGGAGCCTGTATGTAATATTTTCTGAGTCTCATGAACATATAAAGCGAGTTGGGTCTCACACGATCGCTGTTTCCGGAATCCATGTTGATTCCTACATAGTAGATTCTGAGTTTCCAAAAACGATATGATACTCGATACTTTCGGAAGATGTGTCGCATGTCAACAAAGTGAATTGATGCAAAACGCATGCTTCTGTTGCGTTGTGTGAAGAAAGCATTCAATACTCCTATTGCAAAGTTTTAGTGTCTAGGTAATGTGGCCTAGAGGCCACATTGAAAATGTGTTGAAAAGAGGAATGTTCTCAGAAACTAAGCTTTTTGTCCGGTCGATCTAGGCAAAATGTGGCTGCCGAAAAATTATTCCTGTGCCAATACCTTAAAAAGTTAGTGAAAAAGCTTCAGCGCCAAACTATAATGCAAATAAAAGGTACGTGAGGTTAGCCAAAGTTTTAATAACTAATTCAAAAAATTAAAATGACTTATCGGTAATTAATTATTGGACTGTGTGCAGGTACATGTTTGCAGGTCTGGCACATTTTGAAATTAAGGCGACCAACGTTTGATCATGGTTTTAAGGGAAATGACCAACATCTGACCACGATTTTAAGGGAGATTTGGTCGCAATAAATTTCAGCCACACATCTACGTCGTATTTTCCTGAAGTGGGCGACAACAGAGATATAAATATTTTAAAAAACCTAGAATATTTTTGCGTACTTTCACTGTATTACGTGTTATGATATCGTAATTTGGGGTACCGTAACTCCGCAAACCGAGAGAGAGAAATGCTTTAGTGCGCATATGTGTGTAATAAGACTCATTTGTGATGTAAATTCAGAAATGAGTGTTACATTTAAGCCTTCTAAATATATATGTCATGTTTTCTCACATGCTCGACACCTATGAGAGTCCTCTCATTTTTGGATCTATGGAAAGAAAAGTAAATCTAATGTAATCTAAATGAAACTATTCAGTTGTTCGTAGCATATAATACACAAATATAACCACAATAAAATTTAACAAATTCGCACATATATATTACGTGCGCCCTGAAAGGACTTATTTAAAAAACCTGCAGAATTCTGTAGTGTATTATCTTACTGTACAAATTTAAAAATTCTTTCAATAATAATCAAAACCGATTTCAATCATAAGCTCTGACTTAATGAGTTCTAAGCTGCTGATTTTTCTTTGAACAGTCCTCTTATTGTTCATAAGTGAAAAAAAACCTCTTTCAAAGCGTTAAGAAATGTTTTATGGTGTGAGTCAGTTGAGGAGCACATAGTGACAAAAGTAATGTGGTACCTCTAAATACCGTGTCGGACCACCTCTTGCCTAGAGTAGCGCAGCATCTGAACGTGGTCCAGTCACTGGAAGTCCACTACAGAAATATTGAGCCATACTGCCTCTGCAGCCATCCATAACTGCGGAAGAATTGCCAGTGCAGGATTTTGTGCATGAACTGACATCTCAATTATGTAACATAAATGTTTGATGGGAATCATGCAAAAAGACTTGGATGGCAAAAACCATTCGCTCGAAATGTTCAGAACGTTCTTTAAACCAATCGTAAACAATTTTGGCCTGGGGACGAGGTGCATTGTCATCCATAAAAATTCCATCGTTGTTTGGGGACATGAGATCCATAAATGGCTGCAACTGGCCTGCAAGTAGCCGAACATAACCATTTCCAGTCAGTGATCGGTTCAGTTGGACCAGAGGACCCAGTCAATTCCGTGTAAAAACAGCCACAAATAACTTGCACAGGCCGGCCGTTGTGGCCGAGCGGTTCTAGGCATGACATAGATATTTAGAACGCTTAAATGTAACAATCATTTCTGGAACCGCGCGACCGCTACGGTCGCAGGTTCGAATCCTGCCTCGGGCACGGATGTGTGTGAAGTCCTTAGGTTAGTTAGGTTTAATTAGTTCTAAGTCTAGGGGGACTGATGACCTCAGATGTTAAGTCCCATAGTGCTTAGAGCCGTTTGAACTATTTGAATTGCACAGTGCCTTGTTGACAACAGGATCAATGGCTTCGTGGGGTTTGTACCACACTTGAACCCTACCATCACCCCTTTCAACAGAAATTGGGATGCATCTGACCAGGCCATGGTTAGCAGTCATCTAGAGCCCAACCGATATGCTCACGAGCCTAGGAAAGGTGCTGCATGCGATGTCATGCTGTTAGCAAAATCAATTGTGTCGGTCGCCTGCTGTCATAGTCCATTAACGCCAAATTTCGCCGCACTGTCCTGAAGGATACGTTCGCCGCACATCCACATTGATTTGTAGTTATTTTACACAGTGTTGCTTGTATGTTAGCACTGACAACGCTACATAAATGCCGCGGCTCTCAGCCGTTCAGCGAAAGCCATCGGCCACTGCGCTATCCGTGGTGAGAGGTAATGCCTGAAATTTGGTATTCTTGGCACACCCTTGGCGCTGTGGGTCTCGGAGTATTGAATTCCCTAAGGATTTCTGAAATGGAATGTCCCTTTCGTCTAGCTCCAACTACAATTCCACGTTCAGAGTCTGTTAATTCCCTTCGTGCGGTCATAATCGCGTCGGAAGCCTTCTGACGTGATCACTGAGTACAAATGCCAGCTATACTAATGCACTGCCCTTTTATGTCCTGTGTACGAAATACTACCGCCATCTGTATTCGTGCATATCGCTATCGCAAGACTTTTGTCACCTTTGTGTACGGACGTCTCTATAGTCTTCTTTCGCGAGTCCTTGTGTGTTTTTTGTGTCACAGCTGTTGATTGTTAGGAGGCATCCGTTGTCAGTACTGATCCTGGAACAAGCGAAATTCCTGCCCTCACGACCCATCTAGACGCGCAGGCTACGCCATTCTTTCCACGCTCCTCGCATTCTCTTGAGGCAAACCGGCTTTTTTTTAAGCAGAAGCACGAACAGAAACCAAACTATAGGTTGACAACAGTATTGCTTATTATACAAAAACGTTTCGAGCTCTGTCGGTCAAGAAACTTCGCGAGATTAAATTTACATCAGTGATCACTGGCGAAATATATGGGAGAAACAGCCTGTTAATAAGGCAGCCGGGAGCATTAAAAAAATATTGCGACAATACAAGAGATCTCGGGAAATACGTGAGAGTTGGTCACCCTGACTGAAATTCGTATGTAACAGTAGAGGCTCCAAAACAAAGTGGTGCAGCCCGTTCATGAAGTGGAGTATCGCGCGGTGATTAGTTTTAGTTTTCCGCATCTGAAGGGTACAGAGCTATAACAGCCTATGCTGATACAGCGAAGTACATGGCAACATTGTACCATAATATGATACAGTGGTTAAGTGGCGTAGACGCTTCGAGTGTGGTCAAAAAGTCTGACTGACGAAGAACGAAGTGTCAGGCCATCTCTCTATGAAGAACGGGAAATCGCAAAGGAAGTGAAGGCTCTGGTGCTAGAAAACCGAAGTATCACAATCGAGGCGATAGTGGAAGAAGTTAAAATCAGTCACGGATCCGTTATCAACATGCTGCACGGCATTTTGGACACGACGCCGGTCGCCGCAACTGCCCACGTCCATCCGGCAAGCCCGCCGAACCGAGGCAACAACGGAAATGGTGCAGCTGTGTGAGGCCAAGCAAGATGGCTTGCTTAGCCGGCTGATCACTGTGGACGTGTGCTGGGTGTATCATTATGAACCCGAGACAAAGGAGCAAAGCAAGGAGTGGAAACCGGTGAATTCACGACCGTCAAAGAAGGCGAATACGTGATTGCCGTCGGACAAGGTCTTGAGAGTTTTTTAGGACTGCTACGGTGTGGTGCTAACAGATTATGCTCGTAGGGGGCAAACAGTCACAGAAGCATACTATCGAAATCTCCTGACTAGGTTACGAATGGCAGTCAAGAGGAAATGTCACGGAAGCTGTACGAGGGAGCGTATCTGCTTCCCGACAATTCCCCAGCTCATTTTGCACACAACAGACTCCCCCATGCTGTTTGTTTTGGCTATCAAATTTTGCCTTATGCCTCGTTCTCCTGACATAGCACTTCTTCCTCTTTCCTAGCATGAAGAAACCATTTTCATAACGACGACTAGGTGGTTTTGGTCGTAGAACGTTTCCCGAACACCCGAAACACAGACTTGCACCAACTCATACCTTGTTGGAAAAAGTACATCGCGTATGGAAAGCTTGCAAGAGTATTGGAGGGTGGGTTGTGTTAAGAAAAAAAATTCGATACGTTGCGCCATTTCCGAGATATTGAGCACTGAAGTTAGCCAATCAGGTCGTCGCGCGCGCGTATTCAAGCACTTGCACACGCTAAAATACGGTATGAGATCTGTCGGCTCGTGAGTTATTACGTACGGGAATGCTCATTACCAGTTATAATGTGCTTTTTTCGGAAGTGATAAATATAAGCTAGGTGAGAAAAAGCTGCGTTTGTTCGGTTTGAGGAAACCAAACGAAGAACACGTTTGGCGACACAACATCTGGGAAGCTGCTTGAATTTGCGTGTGCGGTGACCTTATTGGCTAACTCCAATGCCAAATAAATCGGAAACGGCGCAATTTATCGAATTTTTTTCTTAACAACCTGCCCTGCAATACCCTCACAAGCTCTTCAGATTGTTTCTGACCACCCTGTATACCGGGTGATTCCGTGATGGTATTATAATCGTCCAGGGATGATGGAGAAAAGTAAATGTATCAATTTGAGATAAAGGACTCAAGTCCGAAAACGATCAGTCGCAAGTTATAAGCGATAATCATTCTGGTACCTCTGACAGTGGAATATATGTAATGTTGCTGTTGTTTCTAAGATTGTAGGGTAGGCAACTTGGATCAAAACAAGAGAAAAATGTCTAGTAAACATGACCTCTAAAATGCGTACCTTAAAAATGAGCATTATGTGAAACACATCCCTTCTACTGAACAAGCGCCCCTGGCTCTAGAAGACATGCATTTTAGAGCCCATTTTTACTAGACTTTATTTTCCTGTTTTGGCCCATACTGCGACCTCTGAAACTTTCCTATCCTACAATTATAGCAACAACAGTACCAGTACAGGGAATGCACTGTCACTGTCAGGGGTAGTACACCAATTTAATTAATAACTTTCGACTCGGTTGTTTCCGAACCAGGGCACCTTACCTCAAATTCCTACATGTACCATTCTCCGTCATCCATCAAACTTTATAAGATTATAACATAATCATCCTCTATTTAAAGAAATAGTGATATCACCAACAAAATTTCTTCACGACCGCATCTTTACTTTTCCGATGTGACAGTGTAACGTCATGACTAAGCCCCCATGTAAATACAGACATTCTATTTACACTGAAGTGACAAAAGTCATTGGATACCTCCTAAAATCGTATTGGATCTCCATTTGTGTGGTATAGTGCAGCAGCCCGACGTGGCATGGACTCAACAAGTCGTCGAAAGTCGCCTGTAGAAATAATGAGTCATGCTGCATCTGCCGGCCGGAGTGGCCATGCGGTTCTAGGCGCTACAGTCTGGAACCGAGCGACCGCTACGGTCGCAGGTTCGAATCCTGCCTCGGGCATGGATGTGTGTGATGTCCTTAGGTTAGCTAGGTTTAAGTAGTTCTAAGTTCTAGGCGACTGATGACCTCAGAAGTTAAGTCCCATAGTGCTCAGAGACCTCTAAACCAAAATTTGAGAACAAAAATTTGATGTCGTGCTGTTAGCAAATGCACTCGCGTCGTTCGTCTGCTGCCACAGCCCATTAACGCCAAATTTCGCCGCACTGTCCTAATGGAAACGTTCATCGTACGCCCCACACTGATTTCTCCGATTATTTCGCGCAAGGTTGCTTGTCTATTAGCACTGACAGTTCCTCGCGAACGCCGCTGCTCTCGGACGGTAAGTGAAATTCGTCGGCCACTGCGTTGTCAGTAGCACCAGGTAATACCTGAAAACCTGAAATGTGTTATTCCCCGTACACTCTTCACGCAGTGGATCTCGGATTATTGAATTTTGTAACGATTTCAGAAATGGAGTGTCCCATGCGTCTAACTCCAACTATCATTGCGCGTTCGAAGTCTGTCAGTTCCCGAAGTGCAGCCATAATCAAGCTGGAAACCTTTTGGCATGAGGCACCTGAGTGCAAATGACAGTTCCGCCAATGAACTGCCGTTTTACACCTTGAGTACGCGATACTACAGCCATTTGTATATGTGCATATCGTTGTACCGTGACTTTTGTCACCTCAGTGTATAGCAAACCACAATAAGGAAAAAATGCCCGAGCGATAGCAAAATGAAACCATTGTATTCACCCTTACCTGGGGGAAGAAGTATTGATGCCCAAAACGCAAGTCTGTAGTGTTCAGCATAAAGGACTGCCTTCGGATAACGACTCGAGGTGCCTTTATAAGCTACAAGGAGGCAACTCTCGCCGTGTTCTGGTCACTGTGACGCAGTGTTCCCCGTCAGTTACCGTCACTTATCACCTCCGGCGCGGCAACCCGCCAGATCCGCCCGGCTTTCAAGTGCAGTTTTCAAGTTTGCTTCTACTGACCTAGTCAGTTGGCCTCGTTACCTGTGCCAAATTCAAAGAAAGTGCTAAATATTCACGTACTTTCCATAAATCTGTTCATTAGATAAGAACACAATACACTTGGCGATCAGATAGGCACAGTGGATCAAAAGTTTTGTACATTTTAAAAAGTAAATAACATTTCGGTCTCATGAGCCACGCAATTCTTCCTCCGTCCCAACGCCTTGTCTCAGATCCTCCTAATCGCTGGCACGGGTATGACGATAACAGCGAGCAGAAACGGTCGTTCACTGTTTATTTGTGCAATTTTAAAATATCTGACGGCATTCAATGTTCCGACAAGTGTGAGTGAGGTTGGTAATACGGCTTCTGAATGCGAAAAAGTCCATCCTCTCGAAATTTACAGATTACTGAACTATACGGAAAGTGGCGCATCATGTTTGATGGCGGACGAACGAACATTCATGACGAGAAACGGTGAGGCTGACCTTCAGTCGTGACTGGGAACTCAAATCAAGGAGTAAGAAAAAAATTCAGCAGGATAGAGGTTTCACTATTGATGGATTGAGCTTGTGACTTCCTGAAATTTTACGATCTACATGTACGTCTACATCCATACTCGGCAAACCACCGCGAAGTGCATGGCAGGGGATAAGTTCCATTGTACCAGTTATTGGGGTTTCTTCCCGTTCCGTTCACGTGCGGAGCACGGGAAGAATGATTGTTTGAATGTCTCTGTCCGTGCTGTAACTATTCTAATCTTGTCTTCAAGATCCCTAAGCGAAAGATTCGTAGAGTGTTGTAGTGCTTTCCTGGAATCGTCTTTTAAAGGTGGTACTAGACTTTCTCGGAATAGTTTACGTCTATCTTCAAGAGTCTTCCAGTTCATATTTTTCAGCACCAGGGGTCATACAAAACTGTGACCATTCGTACTACCCTTCTATATATACGTTCAACATCCCTGTTAGTCCTGTTTTTTATGGGTCCCACACACTTGAATATTCTAGAATGGGTCTCACAAGTGATTTGTAAGCAGTCTCCTCTGTAGACGTATTGCACTTCATCTAAAATTCTACCAATAAACCGAAGTCTACCACCCGCTTTATCCATAGCTGAGCCTAGATAATCATCCAATTCTGTGTCCTACAAAGTGTTACACTATGGTATTTATATGAGTTGGCCGATTCCAGCTGTGACTCTTTGATATATTGATTATAGTCATAGGATACCATATTTTTTCGTTTGTGAATTGCACATTTCTGAACATTTAAAGCGAGTTGCCAATCTTTGCACCACTTCCAAATCTTATCAAGATCTGACTGAATATTTCTGTAGCTTCTTTCAGACAGTACTTCATTACAGAAAAATGCATCGTCTGCGAGAAGTCCGAGGCTACTATTAATATTGCCCGAAAGGCAATTATTATAGAACATGAACAACAACGACCGCAACACACTTCCTGAGGCACACCCATAGTTACTTCTACATCTGACGACAACTCTTCATCGAAGATAACATGCTGTGTCCTTCCTTCCAAAAGCCCTCAGTCCAGTCACAAATTTCACTTGATACTCCATACGATCTTTATCAAAATATTAGTGATGATTTGTTTGATATAAAGTGTGTGCCATGTGAGTTCCTCGACTATTGATAGGTGAACACAAGAAACAACGAATGGGGGCTGCACTGACTTTTCTCACTCATTACGATAACGAAGGCGAGGAGTTTTTGAACCACAGTTTTACTGGTTATTAGAACTGGGATTCGCCTAAAAGACAAAAAACGAAGAGCCAGTCAATGAATGGCATTATTCATGATCCATAACAAAACCAAAAAGCCAAACAAATTCTGAGCAGTTTTATGGCCACACAGTTTTGGGATTAAAAGAGAGTTCCACTCATTCGGAAAGCACTATAGAAAAGAGGAGGAGCTGAAAGAACGCGTTAGTGGTTGGTTCAACGGCTTGGTGGTAACTAAATATGCGGAGGTCATAGGAGAGATTGTGGAGTGCTACGACAAATGTTTTATAATTTAACCGTCGACTGTGTAGAAAAACAGTTAACATATCAAAATATGTTGTAAAATTAGTTTTCTTTGATTGTCTCGAATACAAATATCTGTAAAAACAAAGATTCTTTGCTTTTAGAATGGCCCTCGTACCTATGTTTTAAAGATTTTCGTACTGATGTGTGCAAAGGTAGGTCCAAAAGCAGCGCACGATTCTCTGTTGCCCTGCAATAATGAACACTAAGGTAATGAAAGTTTATATTTAGAAGCGTTGGTCCTTTAGCATCTAACTTTCTAACACATACCTAAGATCGGCTTCACCTATCGAAAGCCACCGCAGACGTCAAAGCTGAAGAAACGTGCAAAGATTCAATACGTCTACAAATCCTGGAATCACTCAGCAACATCTTTTCACAACAATGTATTGAGAGTTGACAGCGACAACATAATGAATCGAAACAATATGGTCTAATGTCTTCAGAGATTTTATCATGGTGTTTGCAGCATGTAGGATTAGCCATGTTCATGTAGCTCGTCACCTGTCGAGACTTTTGATTAAGATGCTGCATAACACAGTGTGCCAATTATCAAGGCTTCTGTGTGGGAATAATACACAGGTCACTCCAGTTAATGAGATACCACGGCCCGAACAGTGGTGGGATACCAGCCTGACTACCACCTGCTCTACGGCCTGACAACAAGGAGTGGTGGTCCAGGGTGCCACTCATTTCATAGCAGGATCCCTTTGGTTGTCATCTGGGGCACACGTACAGCACAGCGGTACGTCGTTGATAATCTACGCCCATTTTGTTGCCCTTCTTGACAAGTCATCGTGGGCTAACATTTCAGCAGGATAATGCTGGCGAGTTTCTAGCGCTTGTCTTCATGCTTGACAAACCCTGCCTTGGCCAACAATGTCGCGAATCTCTCCCCAGTTGAGAATGTTTGGAGCATTAGGGGCAGGGCCCTCCATCTAGATCGGTATTCTGACGATCTATCGCTCAATTGAACAAAATTCGGCGTGATATCACTCACGAGGACATCCAACAACCCTGTCTATCAATCCCAAACCGAATAAATTTTTGCATAAGGAACAGAGGTGGACCAACGCTTTACTGACTCGCTCAATACGTGAAGCTCATTGTCTTGAATAAATTATGCAATTTTTCTGAAATGGTAATCTTTTGTCTGAACATGCGCATCCCATCTACTGATTTCCGTCCCATTCGATTAATTCATTCGTGGTGCGTCCTTTCTTTGTTAGTCCAATCTTGCCCTCACGATCCCTACGGGAGCGATATGCTGATGGCTTGGGATGGGGGGGGGGGGGGGGGGGGGGGCGGTGCAGTCTATCATAGGTGACTCCTTCTGTAAATAGGCTTTCTAGGGATAGTTCGCGCCTTACTTTAACTGTCTGCCAACTGGGTTTCTTCAGCACCTTCGTGACATTCTTCCAGTGGTCAACCAAAACTGTGGGCATTCGTGCTACCCTTCTCTGTACATGTTCAGTACCCGATTCTGTCTTATTTGATGCAAATCCCACACATATGAGCACAGTTTTGGGATGGATTACATAAGTGTTTTGTTAACAATCTCCTTTCTAGAGTGACTATATTTCCCTAATATTTTACCGATGAACTGACGTATGTTACCTGCTTTACTTACGACTGAGCTATTCAGTATCCCTACAGATTGTAAACCCAGCTATTTCTAAGAGTCAAAGGACGCTGTTGTTACTCGTAAGGGGCGTAAAGCTTATCGCGACAACAGAAAGCTGCCTGTCGTCTCCATGACTGAACAGAAGACTGGTCAGCTGAGATGGACAGCTGAACCGTAACTCGCTTACAGTCCCGAACTAATTCCGTCGGACTTCTATCTGTTCTGACGATTCAAACCCTATTTTGTGTGGGAAACTCGCTTACAGTCCCGAACTAATTCCGTCGGACTTCTATCTGTTCTGACGATTCAAACCCTATTTTGTGTGGGAAACAGTTTCAGAGTGACTGTGTCTCTGAAAAAGTGGTATAACGTTATCAGAGTGACTGTGTCTCTGAAAAAGTGGTATAACGATCACAAATGTTTTACGATAGTGTAGTCATGTGAGGTACAAAAAAATAACTACTGTGCAATAAAAAGAACTGGTAAAAGTAAAGCTTCCTCAATCAGAAGGCGCCATTTCGTTCCTTCCTCCAATCTTTGAACTGACTTTTTCAGCCAGTTTTAGGGGGACCTACAACTCGACATGAACAGCGAGCTACAGGGGCACTTCGAATTTTTCAGACGCATATATCACTAATAGAGGAGTAAGAAGCGATTACGTGACAGGAAAAAAGTCGTAGGACTGGCTAATGATTGAATGTCACACCTTTGGACTTACAAGTGTGGCATATACTGAACAACGAGTTGAATTTCCAAGGAAAAAATACCATTTCTATTGCGCTTAACATTGCCAGAAGAGAAAGAAGCTATTATGTGACAGGAAAAAGTCGTAGGACTGATTAATGACTGAATGTCAAACCTTCGGACTTTTTAATGTGGCACTTATCGAATAACGAATTGAATTTCCAAGGGAGAAATACCGTTTTCATGGCAGGAAAAAAGTCGTAGGATTGACTACCGATTAAATGTCAAGCTTTTGGACATCTAAGCATGGCACTTACCGAACAACCAGTTGAATTTCCAAAAGAGAAACATCATTTCTGTAATGTTTAACATTAGAAAGCTGCAGCAGAATATTCAACAAAGATGGTTCACCGAACATCATAACCTTGCATCGGGAATGGAACGTATGCAGATCCGAACCACTTTTTCAAAGAGCAGGAATGTGCGCCAGCTATCATGGCAGACAACAAATGCGGTAGCAGTAGCATCAACATTTTTAAAAAATCAAATCATTTGCCAGATTTCGAGAAAAAATAATATCTTGGTTAGGTACGCAAACAAATTTTCAGTTAAAATAATTTGTTACCGTTTTATAACGTGAAAGATCGAGCGAGGTGGCGCTGTTTCTAGCACACTGGACATGCATTCGGGAGAACGACGGTTCAAATCCTCGCCTGGCCACCCATAGGTTGTCCGGGATTCCCTGAAACCGCTTAAGGCAAATACCGGGAAGTTCTTTTATGGCGGCAGCTTCGCCGTGGTAACAGCTAATGGGTAGTTGTGGTTTTCATACTCGACTGTAAGTTGACTTAGCCGCCCGCTGTGGCCGAACGGTTCTAGGCGCTTCAGTCCGGAACCGCGCTGCCGTTACGGTCGCAGGTTTGAATCCCGCCTCGGGCATGGATGTGTGTGATGTCCTTAGGTTAGTTAGGTTTAAGTAGTTCTAAGTCTAGGGGACGGATGACCTCAGATGTTAAATCCCATAGTGCTTAGAGCTATTTTTTTGTATGTTGATTTAGGCCTAGGCCGTTATTATTCGGCGTGATAAGTCATGGTTTCATGGTTAGGTGAAGGAAGGGCTGGTACAAAAAGAAAAACTCGCCAGGTGCGAGTAAGAATCGCAGAACCCGGTCCTCCACATCTGGTGTACGCGAAGTCCGCCGCCTCCGTGCACGTTCGTCTGTCTGAAAGGACCAATGATCACACAAACGACCAACAGGGCCTGAAAATTTGTGCGACGGCGTTGGTGTCAGTGAGCGTACTTCTTATGGTACAATTTTGCTGCCTTTCGATCGTTTTTATCTGTTTGGGCGTATACAAACTCCACCTCGGCTTATTCCCGATATGAATACCGGATTTTCTGCTGCTTACAGTACGCTGCGACAGTCACACTGTCTGCAGAACACAAGAAAGACACGGCACGTCGTCAGGGGAACTTCCATCCGTCAGCGCCATCTACCTTGGTAACGATGCATTTGCGGACACATGTTCACAGGACCTTTTCTCCTCCATGTCCAGTCAGAAAACCGTCCCTGCAGTTTGTCGGTTTTATTAACGTTCACGCTGTATATAGTCCACCCATCCTAGGAATCGAGAAGCTCGACGATTTTTGCCTGTTACCGATATCGGTACCGGCGAGGTATTTGTACCGAGACATAAGAAAAGAAGCTAGCAGGGGACTTCAGTTTATATATGTAAAGACAGAAGATTAAACAAAACATTTTTATTTACTTACTAAACCATGACTATAACTTACATTTTATGTTTGCATGCAGTGATGTTCGTCCGTTATACTTTTGACGGATGATGGATGAAATGTATTTTCCAATGGCAAATGATATTTGTATGGGATATAATTACAATTTAAAAGTTTCAGGTTTTTGACTTCACTTGTGCTAAGCAACGTTGCTTGTTGTCAAATTTCATGATTCTAAGTCAACGGGGAGCGCCCTACAGATTTTGATCAGTGAGTCTGCGAGTATCGAAGTATGTGACATAGATGACCAAACTTTTGGTTCCATTTAGCTAGAAACTTAAATTTTTTACACCGCCAAGGGACCATAAACTTAAGTATCTGGCAAAAATTTGAATTTGATATCCCAACCTGTCCCAGAGAAAACTGGGTGTTCAGACAGGCAGACGGATAAAAAATGACCAAAAAATATTTTTCATGTGATATAATTACAAATTAACAACATTCGGATTTTTTCCTCTACTTGTGCTGTGAAACTTTGCTTCTTGGCATATTTCATGATTCTAGGTCAACGGGAAGTACCCTGTAGAATTTCATGATTGAGTTTCCATTATCAAAGTATTGATATAAATCGCCGTATCTTTTGACTGAAGTGGCTTAGAAGCTTAAAATTTTTACACATTCAAGGGACGATAGACCTTAATACGTGATACAAATTTGAACTTGACACGGCAACCAGTTCCTAAGAAAAAGGGTTCTCAACAGTCGGGCAGACAGACAGAAAGACACAGACGGACAACAAAGCGATCCTCCTATAATTATTCCGTTTTTACAGATTGAGGCACGGAACCCTCAAAACAGCTTTGCGAGGTGTAATAACGTGGCGGTTTCAAACAAGGCTGGCTATGTTTACGAAAAATCTGTTTCACTGAGATAGCAGTACGGAATATTGGTCCGGGCCCGTCGATTTAACAATACCTTCGCTGACAGAGGTATTAGGGAATTGTTACTGTCGCACGGGAAGGCACAGTTGTTCTTTCGCGACTTAAGTAGACCGATGCATTATCTTTTTGTATATATAACCAACACATTCCAACTTACAAAGACGACAGTCAGAGTCACTTGAATTTCCTGATGAAGGTTATCTGCCGAAATGTCGGCCATGATGCGATCATTAACCCAGAAGAATTTTTATCTAAATGGGGAAAAATGTCATGAAGGAGAAGAGTATTATGGAAAATAACAGGAAGAGGGCGTTGTCAAGTGCGAGCTCTTATGTACAGAGCCAAACCATGAAGGAGGTCATCCAATAAACGGTAAATCGTCATGAAGCGTACTAGATGATTGGATATGCAGATGATTAGTATTTCAGTTCAATTGCACCAAGCGAGTATAAGTAAAGCCATCTACATTTTGTCTATAGGGTTTCCCAGAAATCTGGCGACAAACTGCTGGAGGAGGTGGGACACATCATAAGAGAACTGCATAGCGACCCAAGGTCGCAAACATCAGGGATAAGTGGTAGCTGAGGTCGGAGATCGGAGACGAAACAAGAGAGTGATTCATCTGAAACGTTTATTGGGCACAATGAGTACACACCGTGTACGACATGAATACAATACTAATGTTACAACAGATGCTCGAAATTTGCACCATCAGACGCCACCCACGCTTGACACCAACGGAGCATTGGTTGCCGGAAATGCACGAACACACTGGGAGTTTCTTTGATAGTATCAGCTGTGCGGACGATTCTTGGGACGAGGTCCCTTTCAGAGTCGACAGGGAAGCGATACATGAGACACTTCATGATTTCTCACAGAAAGAAATCAGGGCTTGATAGACCTGGTGAGCGTGAGAGCCATGGCACTGGTCTACCATGCCCAATCCGTCGATGCGGGAATGACCTGTTCAGATGCCTACGAACAGCCAGTCCAAAATGAGCAGGTGCCCCATCACGCTGAAACAGCATGCTGCGCCTGACATGTGTACTTATTATGTCCAATTAATGTTTCAAATTCGTGACACACTTGTTTTCTTTCCGACCTTCGGCCTCTGATACCACTTACCCCTGACGTTTGGGACCATGTGTTGCTATGCAATTCTTAAAGCTTATGATGTGTCCTACCTCCTCAACAAGTTTGCGGCAACATCTATGGGACACTCTTCATAAGGGAAGTTTGTATTTTGGGTGTCTTACTTAGGAATTGCTTTCAATGCTGGTCGTTAGCCAGAATATCGTATGTGCTCCATTTAAGAAGCAGAAACGTTCACCAATACGCCCAGAACTGTACAACGGCAGTACTGCGATCTGCCGAGACTGCAGTTTATCGCGAGTCCGAGACTGTCATGCGAATACGGTTTTAGGAAGGGAATACTGAACGCACGATCGCAAATTCCCCGGGACTAGCATCCGAGGATCGCACAGCCACGTCTGCTATCTAGAGTGAGGAAATGGGTTCGTCTGCAGCAAAACAAATATCCGTACGGACAGTGTGGCAACATGTGGGGCATCAGGGGCTGCCAGCGCGGCGACCATTGTTGTAGCTTCCCATAAGGCGACTGCAAGAGAGAAATGCGACTACAGTGATGGACCACACGACAACAATGGGCACAAGCCTGGCACCACGTATTATTTTTAGGCGAGTCCTCGTACTGTGTACTGTGTAACGATGGACGTTCTAGTATGTGGTGGCTCAGAGTTGAAGAAACTTTGCCAAATTACATTCGTCATGGTCACAGGGCCTAGGACCTATCTTGATACTATGGGGCTCCACTGGGTACACAACACGATGTCGTGACCTCTGGATGGCATAGCCGGTAATATGGACTACAGGCGTTACATTTCTGGCGTGTTAAGACCTGTGACTGAGCCCTGTGTTTAAGCCTTCTGTGACGGTATCTTCCAACAAAATAATGCAAGACCACATGTTGCCACTGCTGGCCTGAGCTACCTCGATATGGACAGTGTTCGACAGTTGCCCAGGCCAGCACGGTATGCGGATCTCTAACCCAATGATGACAATAACATCAGCCCATGCGTTGTCGACCGACTGGCACGCCACCATTCGCCTACACTACGCAAAGCCTACACTATCGCAAAGCAGTATGGAATGACTGACTCTTATTTGTCATCCAAGCTGAGTTAGGCTCGTTGCCCAACTAAGTTACAACCATTGTTGCTGGCCAAAGTTGGCAGCTTCATGTACTAAATTTCGCAACCTTTATACCCCCAAATCACCTACATATCATGTGTTCTTTCTTCTGTAGTGTACACTCACGATAAATAAAATTTCGTTGTTTGCTTTCCTTCATGGTGTCGAATTTTGATGGTCAGTAGAGCATTTCATATACAAGTTATGTAGCGATATATGTTAATGTCGTCGTTTGCTGCTGTAATAAATGTGTTATTAAGATTAAACGCGATTCGCTTTATTTTAAACCATCTTCAGTAGTCAGATTTTTATGTGTCTTACAACATTCTTCATGTTCTTCTACATATATGTGGTACATTTTGGCACACAGCATTTTCACTAAGTCTTGGGATACGTCCTAATGTAGTGTCGGACCTCCTTTTGCGCGGCATAGTGCAGCAACCGGACGTAGCTTGGACTCAACTAGTAGTCGAAAGTCCCCTGTGGGAATATTGAGTCAAGCTGCCTCTACGGCCGCCCATTATTTCAAATGTGTTGCCAGTGTAGGATTTTGTGCTAGGACTGACCTCCCGGTTCTATCCTATAAATGTTCGATGGGGTTCACGCTGGGCGATCTACATCTACATCTACATCTATACTCCGCGAGCCACCTTACGGTGTGTGGCGGAGGGTACTTATTGTACCACTATCTGATCCCCCCTTCCCTGTTCCATTCACGAATTGTGCGTGGGAAGAACGACTGCTTGTAAGTCTCCGTATTTGCTCTAATTTCTCGGATCTTTTCGTTGTGATCATTACGCGAGATATATGTGGGCGGTAGTAATATGTTGCCCATCTCTTCCCGGAATGTGCTCTCTCGTAATTTCGATAATAAACCTCTCCGTATTGCGTAACGCCTTTCTTGAAGTGTCCGCCACTGGAGCTTGTTCAGCATCTCCGTAACGCTCTCGCGCTGACTAAATGTCCCCATGACGAATCGCGCTGCTTTTCGCTGGATCATGTCTATCTCTTCTATTAATCCAACCTGGTAAGGGTCCCATACTGATGAGCAATACTCAAGAATCGGACGAACAAGCGTTTTGTAAGCTACTTCTTTCGTCGATGAGTCACATTTTCTTAGAATTCTTCCTATGAATCTCAACCTGGCGCCTGCTTTTCCCACTATTTGTTTTATGTGATCATTCCACTTCAGATCGCTCCGGATAGTAACTCCTAAGTATTTTACGGTCGTTACCGCTTCCAATGATTTACCACCTATGGCATAATCGTACTGGAATGGATTTCTGCCTCTATGCATGCGCATTATATTACATTTATCTACGTTTAGGGAAAGCTGCCAGCTGTCGCACCATGCATTAATCCTCTGCAGGTCTTCCTGGAGTACGTACGAGTCTTCTGATGTTGCTACTTTCTTGTAGACAACCGTGTCATCTGCAAATAGCCTCACGGAGCTACCGATGTTGTCAACTAAGTCATTTATGTATATTGTAAACAATAAAGGTCCTATCACGCTTCCTTGCGGTACTCCCGAAATTACCTCTACATCTGCAGATTTTGAACCGTTAAGAATGACATGTTGTGTTCTTTCTTCTAGGAAATCCTGAATCCAATCACAAACCTGGTCCGATATTCCGTAAGCTCGTATTTTTTTCACTAAACGTAAGTGCGGAACCGTATCAAATGCCTTCCTGAAGTCCAGGAATACGGCATCAATCTGCTCGCCAGTGTCCTACGGCACTGTGAATTTCTTGGGCAAATAGGGCGAGCTGAGTTTCACATGATCTCTGTTTGCGGAATCCATGTTGGTTATGATGAAGGAGATTTGTATTATCTAAGAACGTCATAATACGAGAACACAAAACATGTTCCATTATTCTACAACAGATTGACGTAAGCGAAATAGGCCTATAATTATTCGCATCTGATTTATGACCCTTCTTGAAAATGGGAACGACCTGCGCTTTCTTCCAGTCGCTAGGTACTTTACGTTCTTCCAGCGATCTACGATAAATTGCTGACAGAAAGGGGGCAAGTTCTTTAGCATAATCACTGTAGAATCTTAAGGGTATCTCGTCTGGTCCGGATGCTTTTCAGCTACTAAGTGATAGCAGTTGTTTTTCAATTCCGAT
Source organism: Schistocerca cancellata (assembly GCF_023864275.1). Classification (NCBI taxonomy): domain Eukaryota; kingdom Metazoa; phylum Arthropoda; class Insecta; order Orthoptera; family Acrididae; genus Schistocerca; species Schistocerca cancellata. The sequence continues at coordinate 453,149,116 of NC_064626.1, read as the reverse complement.
ATCGTTTATTTCAATATTTTCCATTTTGGCGTCCGTGCGACGGCTGAAGTCAGGGACCGTGTTACGATTTTCCGCAGTGAAACAGTTTCGGAACACTGAATTCAGTATTTCTGCCTTTCTTCGGTCGTCCTCTGTTTCGGTGCCATCGTGGTCAACGTGTGACTGAATAGGGGATTTAGATCCGCTTACCGATTTTACATATGACCAAAACTTTTTAGGGTTCTTGTTTAGATTGTTTGCCAATGTTTTATGTTCGAATTCGTTGAATGCTTCTCTCATTGCTCTCTTTACGCTCTTTTTCGCTTCGTTCAGCTTTTCCTTATCAGCTATGATTTGACTACTCTTAAACCTATGATGAAGCTTTCTTTGTTTCCGTAGTACCTTTCGTACATGATTGTTATACCACGGTGGATCTTTCCCCTCGCTTTGGACCTTAGTCGGTACGAACTTATCTAAGGCGTACTGGACGATGTTTCTGAATTTTTTCCATTTTTGTTCCACATCCTCTTCCTCAGAATTGAACGTTTGATGGTGGTCACTCAGATATTCTGCGATTTGTGCCCTATCACTCTTGTTAAGCAAATATATTTTCCTTCCTTTCTTGGCATTTCTTATTACACTTGTAGTCATTGATGCAACCACTGACTTATGATCACTGATACCCTCTTCTACATTCACGGAGTCGAAAAGTTCCGGTCTATTTGTTGCTATGAGGTCTAAAACGTTAGCTTCACGAGTTGGTTCTCTAACTATCTGCTCGAAGTAATTCTCGGACAAGGCAGTCAGGATAATGTCACAAGAGTCTCTGTCCCTGGCTCCAGTTCTGATTGTGTGACTGTCCCATTCTATACCTGGTAGATTGAAGTCTCCCCCTATTACAATAGTATGATCACGAAACTTCTTCACGACGTTCTGCAGGTTCTCTCTGAGGCGCTCAACTACTACGGTTGCTGATGCAGGTGGTCTATAGAAGCATCCGACTATCATATCTGACCCACCTTTGATACTTAGCTTAACCCAGATTATTTCACATTCGCATTCGCTAATAACTTCACTGGATATTATTGAATTCTTTACTGCTATAAATACTCCTCCACCATTGGCGTTTATCCTATCCTTGCGGTATATATTCCATTCTGTGTCTAGGATTTCGTTACTGTTCACTCCCGGTTTTAACCAACTTTCCGTTCCTAATACTATATGCGCACTATTTCCTTCAATAAGAGATACTAATTCAGGAACCTTGCCCTGGATACTCCTGCAGTTTACCAATATCATTTGCTCGAATTGCCCAGAATGATATTCAAACCAATCGCTAACATTTGTGGCCTGCTGACATGGCACATTGTGATCCACAAATATTCTATCGTTGTTTGGGAACACGAAGTCCATGAATGGTTGCAAACGGTCTCCAAGCAGCCGAACATGGCCGTTTCCAGTCAATGATCGGTTCAGTTGGACCAAAGGACCCAATCAATTCCACGTAAACACAGCCAGTACATTTGCGGAGCCACCACCAGTTTGCACAGTGCCCCCTTGCGTCCATGGCTTCGTGGGGTCTGCGCCACACTCGAACTCTGTCAACTGATATATGGGCACTCATCTGACCATGCCACGGATTTTCAGTCGGCTAGTGTGCAACCGTTGTGGTCACGAGCCCAGAAAAGGCGTCGCAGGCGATGTCGTGCTGTTAGCAAAGGCACTCGCTTGGTCGTCTGCTCTCATAGTTGTACGTCCCACACTGATTTCTACGGTTATTTCACGCAGTGTTGCTTGACTGTTAGCACTGACAACTCTACGCAAACGCTGCTGCTCTCGGCCGTTAAGTGAAGGCCGTCGGAAATGTGGCAGTGTCAGCACGCTCTGACACGGAGTATTTAATTCACTAACGATTTCCAAAATGGAATGTCCCTTGCGCCTAGCTCCAACTACCATTCCGCGTTCAGAGTCTGTTAGTTCTCCTCGTGCGGCCATAATCACGTCGGAACCTTTTCACATGAATCATCTGAGTACAAGCGAGACCCACGAGAAAGACAGGACGTGGGGAGTACGTCAGAGCACGTGACACTGCAGGTCTTACGAGTGCCAGCAGCCGTCCTCGGCCAACACCTTCTGATGGAAGGTGTTGCCTCGGCGGGGTGCGAGTACCTGTTTCAGGCGAGTTTAATAATTCTGGACTGCGTCTTTAGATGCATGCAAGTTCTCGATAGCAAACGACAAAATTAAGACCTTTAGTGGCTACTTTTCCAATTAGATATTGATATCCCGTGGTCCCTGCACGGAGCCGAAGTTCAGGAAGTGTGTCGGACAAACCGACTCAAGGCCCACTTGAAACAAAGGCCGGGGCGCATACGTCACGGAGGTAGGCCTGAACTTGCTCGCTCGCTCAGCTCAGCAGACAAAACGCGTTTCTAAACCTGTTAACTCACAGCTGGGCGTGTACGTGCTAACGAGAATTGCAAATTCTACTGGAATCTACTATTATAAAGTCTTACTGATTAACAGTACTACAACAAAATTTAATTTAAGATCAATAATCGATATAAATGGTATAACGGCTCGTTTATGTCATTTAGTCTCTTCTGCTTAACAGTCCTCATTTCATACAAGAAGTGGTGCCTTATGTAAATGATAATAACTTTGGCATGAATTTAATTTTATTGCACCCCAGTACAGCCGTAACAAATTATAAGTAGGCCTATGCAGGACTAATAACAGTAAGACTCCATAATAACGGATTCCAGTAGAAGATGCACTTCTCGTCTGTACGTACACACCTGGTTACGAGTTAACAGGCGTAGAAACGTAGTCTGCTGAGTTAAGCGAGCGAGCGCACGCAGGCCTACCCTCGTGACTTACGCACCAAGGGCTTCCTTTCACGTGGGCCTCGAGCTGCCTAGTGTGGCACCAGTTCGTTGCAGGGCCCGATACAGACGACAGCTGCATCAGTGCACTGCCCTTTTATACGTTATGTACGCGATATGCATATCACTGCCCCACAACTTTTGTCTCCTCAACGTATATTCACATGTTTATGTTCGTGTATGCGAAATGGCGAGATGACGTGGACTTTTACATCATAAAAAAGCGAATATATTTAGTGTTAGTAAAAGTGCTGTTCGCTAAAATCTACCATATATGTGAAGGACATCATGAAAAAAGACGTACGTCACAAAAAAATCTGACCGCTGAAGATGCTTTAAAGTAAATGTTGGTCAAGACTTCTAGTCGCAAACGACCTATGTAACTTGTATAACTGCGAATGCGAAAAATAAAGTCCGTAAACTAAAGAAGACAACATGTGTTTCATATACTTATTTCTACAATTAAAATATTCCAGTAACCTATACTGAAGAACTGCAGTGTTCGTCCGACTTAACTGAAAACTGTGCAGGTGGCTGGATCCTGCAGTTTCCCGTTGACAGAATACATAGCAGTAGTTCTCAGTCGTCACCATCGCGGATAAAACAATGCAGTAAAATTTTCTCGTGTTTCTTGCCGTGTCATTTCGCCGTGCGTCCGAGTGGTGATGGAAACAACCGAATGAAAAGAATCGATTCAGTCGGTTGTTGGAAAACCATCGACTTCATTCGGCTGTAGTTTTACGTGTCGGTTGAATTATTCATTCGTTCATTTGAGTGAAACCAGTCAATGGAAACAACGGAATGAAAAAATCATTTCAGTTAGTTGTAGGTCTGCGTAACGGTTGTATTGTTCATTCCTATTCGTTATTATTGGTATTCCTCTCGAATAAAATCAGTCTGTAGGAGCAACCGAATGAAAACAATCGATGCATTCCGTTGTAGTTTTGCATATTGACTGAATTATTCATTCTTCCTTCTCAAGCGAAATCAGTATACAGGGTGGTCCATTGATCGTGACCGGGCCAAATATCTCACGAAATAAGCGTCAAACGAAAAAACTACAAGGAACGAAACCTGTCTAGCTTGAAGGGGGGGGGAAACTAGATGGCGCTATGGTTGGCCCGCTAAATGGCGCTGTCATAGGTCAAAGGATATCAACTGCGTTTTTTTTAATAGGAACCCCCATTTTTTATTACATATTCGTGTAGTACGTAAAGAAATATGAATGTTTTAGTTGGACCACTTTTTTCGCTCAGTGATAGATGGCGCTGTAATAGTCACAAACATATGGCTCACAATTTTAGACGAACAGTTGGTAACAGGTAGGCTTTTTAAATTAAAATACAGAACGTAGGTACGTTGAGCACTTTATTTCAGTTGTTCCAATGTGATACATGTACCTTTGTGAACTTATCATTTCTGAGAACGCATGATGTTACTGCGTGATTACCTATAAATACCACATTAATGCAATAAATGATGTCCGTCAATGCATTTGGCAATACGTGTAACGACATTCCTCTCAACAGCGAGTAGTTCGCCTTCCGTAATGTTCGTACATGCATTGACAATGCGCTGACGCATGTTATCAGGCATTGTCGGTGGATCACTATAGCAAATATCCTTCAAACAGAAACAAATCCGGGGACGTCAGATCCGGTGAACGTGCGGGCCATGGTATGGTGCTTCGGCGACCAATTCACCTGTCATGAAATATGCTAGTCAATACCGCTTCAACCGAACGCGAGCTATGTGCCGGACATCCATCATGTTGTAAGTATATCGCCATTCTACATTGTCTGTAGAACATTACGTAGGAAATCAGCATACATTGCACCATTTAGATTGCCATCGATAAAATGGGGGCCAATTATCCTTCCTCCCATAATGCTGCACCATACATTAACCCGCCAAGGTCGCTGATGTTCCACTTGTCGCGGCCATCGTGGATTTTCCGTTGCCCTATAGTGCATATTATGCCGGTTTACGTTACCGCTGTTGGTGAATGACGCTTCGTCGCTAAATAGAACGTAATTTCTCTTGTGCCCAGTGGCAGAACTGTACACGACGTTCGAAGTCGTCGTCATGCAATTCCTGGTGCATAGAAATATGGTACGGGTGCATTCGATGTTGGTGTAGCATTCTCAACATCGACGTTTTTGAGATTCCCGATTCTCGCGCAATTTGTCTGCTACTGATGTGCGGATTAGCCGCGACAGCAGCTAAAACACCTACTTGGGCATCATCATTTGTTGCAGGTTCTGGTTAACGTTTCACATGTGGCTGAACACTTCCTGTTTTCTTAAATAACGTAACTATCCGGTGAACGGTCCGGATACTTGGATGATGATGTCGTCCAGGATACCGGGCAGCATACATAGCACACGCCCGTTGGGCATTTTGATCCCAATAGTCACACATCAACACGATATCAACCTTTTCCGCAATTGGTAAACGGTCCATTTTAACACGGGTAATGTATCACGAAGCAAATACCGTCCGCACCGGCGGAATGTTACGTGATACCACGTACTTATACATTTGTGACTATTACAGCGCAATCTACGAGGGCGGTTCAGAAAGTAACCTCCGATCGGTCACAGTGCGGGTTGTGGGGGGAGTAGCGACGCCATCTGTGCGTTCACGCACTCAACTGGTCAGTCGGCATCAAGCCGTGGTCGAGTGAACGTCGTACCTGCGCTAGTTTAGTTTTTGTGGCAGTTTGAAATGTGTGCTGCAATAGAAAACCCCGCCAAATGTGAAGTGCGTGCTGTCATAAGGTTTTTTACAGCCAAAGGATATTCTGCAGCAGCTATTCATCGTGAGCTTTGTGCCGTGTACGGACCAAGAGTTATGAGTGAAGGAGTTGTCCGTGAATGGGTACGTTTATTTAAAAGAGGACGAGAAAACGTTCATGATGAAGAGAGGAGTGGTAGACCATCATTGGTGACTGACGAACTCGTTCAGACAGTTGATGCAAAAGTTCGTGAAAATCGACGTTTCTCAATGTCGGAGTTGTCTACTGGTTTTCCACAGATTTCTAAGACTCTCTTGTACGAGATAGTGACAGCAAGATTGGGTTACCGTAAGTTCTGTGCACGATGGGTGCCCAAAATTCTTACCGACCACCACAAAACTCAAAGAATGGCCTCTGCATTAGACTTTCTGTCACGTTATGAGGACGATGGAGAACCATTGTTAAACAGAATCGTGACCGGTGACGAAACCTGGATTAAGTACGTGAACCCAGAGACAAAAGAACAATCAAAGATGTGGGCACATTCAAATTCGCCTACCAAACCAAGAAAAGCCTCGCAAGATTTTTCTGCCAGAAAACTGATGGCAACGGTGTTTTGGGATGCCAAAGGGGTTTTGTTGGTTGAATTCATGGAACGTGGTACGACCATTAATCAAGACGTGTACTGTGAAACAATAAAAAAGTTACGACGGGCTATACAGAACAAACGCCGTGGTACGCTGACTTCCGGTATCGTTTTTTTGCACAATAACGCCCGTCCTCACTCTGCTCGCAGAACAACGGCCCTTCTTGAGTCCTTCAAGTGGGACGTTATCAACCATCCACCTTACAGCCCAGACCTGGCGCCAAGTGATTATCACCTCTTCATGCATTTGAAGAAATGGCTCGGGTCACAGCGGTTTGATGACGACGAAGAGCTCAAAGATGCGGTCACAGGCTGGCTCCAGGCACAAGCGGGTGATTTTTATGCAGAAGGAATTTCAAAGCTTGTGAAGAGATACGATAAGTGCCTCAATCGCTATGGAGACTATGTAGAAAAATAGTGCAAAGATGTAGTTGTAAGATGTATATATTAAAATATTTTTATTTAACTTGGTGTATTTTTTTAAATCAACCGGAGGTTACTTTCTGAACGGCCCTCGTATTACAAAGAGAAAAAAGTGGTCCAACTAAAACATTCATATTTCTTTACATACTACACGAATATGTAATAAAAAATGGGGGTTCCTATTGAAGAAAACGCAGTTGATATCCGTTTGACCTATGGCAGCGCCATTTAGCGGATCAACCATAGCGTCATCTGGATTCCCCCTACAAGCTAGACGAGTTTCGTTCTTTGTAGTTTTTTCGTTTGATGCTTATTTCGTGAGATATTTGGCCCGGTCACTATCAATGGCCCACCCTGCACAGTCTTTCTAACAACTGTTCTTTATAGGCACACTCGTCTAGGCAAATGTTCGGCTGGTTAAACATCCAAAGAAAATTAACAAATGGCAGCAAACATTTTTCGCAAGAAAGTACTGCCGACAAAGTATGTGTTTAAAAAGCAAATGACTTAAGTCAGCTAACAATTAAAAAAATTGTGTGCTATGTGCGGTCTGTTCATGCTGCCACAATACTGATTGAAAGAGAAGTATCGGTGATGGGTGCAAACCGGCGAGGAGAGAGATACAATAAATTAAATTAAAAAAATGGAACCGTTCGTTTATTGAAACATTAATCATCATTTTTGTACAAGTTACTAATCTGTTTAAAGTTTAGAAGTACGAAAAATTTGTATTTACGTAAATAATTACATAAATTTTGAAATGGATTAATTTTTAGAAATATGCTTTTTCTCTACTTCTCCTTGAAATAAATTATATTATTTGTGTCTAAAAAGTAGGCAACCCTAATCGTGGCTCATATACAACCGAAATGGCTTAATAGGTAGGAAAGTGAATACACTCCTGCCTGAACTCTGAATGAAAATATTCGGACGCCGATGCAGACATCGGAGTCTTGTGCCGATGGGTCGTCTCACATTAAGTTAAACCACTGAAACCCGGAGAGTGAAAAACATTCATGCGCCTGATTGTAGCCGCCAAGACTAGTTTCATTTAGTTATTTTACTCGATTGAAAAAACCGACTGAACTCGGGAGGCATACCCCCCCCCCCTTCCCCACGGCCACCATCGTTGCCAGAAGACACGACAAGACACCCGAGAGAAAACTACTGCACTGACACGCCACCAACTCTTTTCGTACATCCGTCTTTTATTTCGGATGGAGTGTGCGACAACGGCTGGTCAGTATACAAGAATTAATTGTAATAAAGAGATTTATTCAGGCTTCAAGACTTTGTGGCTAAATGTATAAGAAGCAGACCTTGCCCAGGGTATTGAACGGGTCACAGGTGGCGACTAAGTGAACGTTCCATCAGATATGGTGGACAGCTGGGAATACAGTATAAGAAGTCCCAGACCGAGGCAAAATAAAACCAAATCCACTTTGCGTCTGCCTTGTAGCAAGCGGCAATGTGGTCAGTATCTGTTCACCAGTGCTGCGGCTGAAATGTATATTCTGGAACTAACCCTTCCACTCTTATCCCACCTGATTCCAGGTACACCCACCATGGAGTACTTTGATAATCACAATATTACTAACCACAATATTATTCCAGGTGATCAATCCACCGCCAATATTACTGATGCAACTTGACTTTCGGATTTTGGGGCCAACTTAAAACCTCAAAGAAATATATTTTTTGCGACACTTAACATACGAACACTTTTGCAGCCAAGCAAACTTCATAAATCGGGTGATATATTAAAAGAATAGAAGATTAAATTTTGGCACATCAAGAAACGCGAATGACGGAAATAACACCATAGATTTCGGTAATTATCGTATTTTTTAAAGGTAAAATTGATAAAAGAATACTTAGTAATACACCATGTCTAGGTGTTGCTTTTGCAGTCTCCAAAAATTTTTTAAATTCAATAACGGAGGTAAAAATCCATTAACAATAGACTAATGATAATTTATCTTAAGAGTCACACATTTTAATTAAGGCCCATACGCCAATCAATGAGGAAATCGTAAAAAACCTGAAGAAGTTAATGAAGCTTGGGAAACGTTAGAACGGATCATTTCGAAAAATCCCTCAAACCATGTTAAAATTTTGATGGGTTAATTTAATGCTCAATTAGGTAAAGAGAAAAAAATATAAGAAGGCGGTGGGTGGATTTCCTGCGCATAAATGGACAAACCAAAATGGCCAAAGACTTGTTGAAATTTGCAAAAATTTTAACCATCAAATCTTGTAAACATATCTTAAAAAGAACTTAGCGGGCACCCAATACATTTATTGGGGAATTTTAATTCGATCATACCCTAACTACAAAGACATTTTACATGTTCAAGTTAGGAAAGGGGCTAATATTAATTCTGACCATTATTTAAAGGGAATTAAAGTAAAACTTCAACCTCAAAAGCCCTTCAAAACGAAAAATGTTATCCCAAAATTACACACTGCTAAAATGACCCCAACTCTAACAAGCGAACTTGACAAAAAATCCAGCAATTGGCAAAGCCTAAAAGAAAAGTTCATCAAAACACCACACAATTTAATTCCGCATCGAAAGAAACAAAAACATCCCTGGTGGAACGCGGATTGTATAATGGCAGTTAAGTATACGCATGTGGCATTCGAAATTTGGAATAATAACAAAATTGAAAATACGTACAACACCTTTCTAACTGTGAGAAAAGAAACATCTAAACTAATCCGACAGACTAAAAGAAACTACGAAAATGCCCAATTTTTAGAAATCCAAAAAGACTTCCGAAAGAACAGTACAAGAAACTTTTATGAAACATTCAAAACAAAACTACCTGGCTACCAACCTCAAAGTCTTTGCTTCAAAAATGAAAATGGCAGTCTGGCTCTTAACAATCAGGAAAATTGTAAGGAACTCGCTAATTATTTTGAAATACTATTAAATTGTCCAGAACCAGCGAATAAATTCCAACCATAGCAAACTAATAACACCAACCCTAACTCTAAAGAACCTGACGATATCCAAATAATTAAACAAATTAAGAGACTTAAAAACATCATAAAGCATCCGGAGAAGACGGTATAATTGCAGAACTACTAAAATCAGCTGGCCCTAACACTACAAAAGAGATCATCCAACTAATAGAAAATATCAGGCAAACTGAGAAAATACTCGAGGACTGGAAAACTGCCCTAATTCATCCATTGCATAAAAAATGGGACAGAACCGATGTTAAAAATTACCGAGGAATCTCTCTTCTCCCGGTAACATACAAAATTCTCTCGTAATCTTTACTTTATCGAGCCCAAGAACAGTTAGAACGAAAAATTGGTGAAAATCAAACAGGCCTTAGACCAAACGGATCTTGTTCGGAACAAATTCTTAATTTAAAACAAATCCTTAGGAACCAAAGGATTTCTGGTAACAATATTGTATGTACATTGGTGGATTTTAAAAAGGCCTACGATTCAGTTGATCGTGAATCTCTTTTTCAAATTTTAAAGGAATAGGGGCTGAATAATAAAACTCTAGCACTGATGAAGGAAACGTTAACTGACACTAGCTCTAAAGTTAAATTCATGGAAGAAATTTCTGAACCATTTGATATAAAGACTGGTGTTAGTCAGGGAGATGGACGCTCCCCTTAACTGTTTAACTGTGTTTTGGAAAAGGTAATTACAGAATGGAGAGAGCAATAGTCGAGTCAAAATATAGATCAATCAGTCAAGTTAGGTAGAAGTAATGTTAGAGTAGATAGCCTCGCCTTTGCAGATGATCTGGAAATATTAACTAGGGATATTATCACAGCTCAAAAACAAATTGAAATTCTTAAAGAAGTTAGGAGAAAAGTGGGGCTATAAATATCATTCGAAAAAACGGAATATACGACATGCAACAAACAAGCACCAAAGTTTTTGAACACAAAATATGGAAAAATAAAAATGATTTCACAGTTTAAATACTTGGGGGAAATCATGCAAGAAAACAGTCTGCAAAAAGCAGCAAACGTAGATCGCCAGCAAAAAATGGCAGGTCATTAAGATTAACACAAAATATTTATAATAAAAAATCACTTTCGAAATTCAGTAATCTTAGGCAATGCTGCACTACAATCAAACCTGAATGTCTTTATGGAGCAGAAACTTTAATTTTAAATAGAAAGATGGACACTGAAGAAATTCAGAAGAAAGAAATAAAGATTATTAAGAAAATATTAGGCTCCAAAATTTCTGATGGAGAAACTTATGGGCTGAGAAGTAATAAGGAAATAGAAGAACACACAGACGTACATGGTGACTTGAGAAAACGAAGTATTAAATTTTACGGTCACACTAAAAGAATGGCACCCATTAGGTTGACAAAACAAATAATGGAATTCTACGAAAACAGAATTAAAGCCAAAACTGAGCCAATTAAATGGATCGCTGCAATGAAGGAGGATCTTAAAGTAGCCCGTATAACTCAGGCAAACGTTACAGACAGAAAAACATTCAGACAAAAGATATTTCTTATGGAAAGTTGGTCAAAGGGAAATTAGAAAACGGACGGGAACACCAAGATCTGATGAAAGAAGGAGATTTCATTCTCAGAGGATGAAACAAATTTGGACACAAAGGGAGGCTAACCATCAAAAGTGACGTCGGATTTTACCTTTGAATAGTTTTTGGCCAACAAAGGACTCAGGAGTCAGAGAAGCTGAATGTCGTCCAGTGGCAGTGTTCGCCTCCTGGACGCGAGCCCGGAAGGGGCTGCTACGCAGACGACCCGAGTGGAATGCGTCTGTCTGCCCTAACGGTGTAAGCGACGGGCGTAGGGGGTGTTTTTCGACATCCCCCCCCCCCCCACACACACACCTTACGCACCACTTTTTTGTGGTTGCGCGCGTTCCGGAGCCCTGAATCCGGGGTCGATGTGCTGTTAGCTCAGACAAGCTGAAGGCTGGTGGGCCCGGAGGGAACGCAGGGGGCGAGGTAGAAGAGATGCGTCAGGTTTACGACGCTGTCTTTTCAAAGGGTTGTGTTTGTAAGACAATGAGTAATTGCAGCAGTTGGGGGCTTTTCAGTCTCAAGCTTATAGTGCAAAGTAAGCGTTACAGTAAAGCGGAACTTTTTCACGACTTGATCCCAAAATGTAACGAGTCCAAGTTACAGCTTAATACCGAAGCTTCTAAAATACCACTAAACCACCGATTCTTTAAAGAATCGAACTCGCATGCATAAAACAGCTTCAAACGTCTGATTACAAATGAGTGAATGTTTTCAATATGTACCTTTAAGAGTGTAAACGAGAAAAAGTTTCGTCAAAGTTTGAAATTATACTTAAAGTTTGTTGGAAGTCACTAAGTGCTGTCCTTATGAAATATTGGATGAATGTAAACTGAATAATTTGTGCTCAATCTTAAGCAAAAGCCAGTTTTTCACGCCTCTTTATGTTTATGATGTCATATATCCTGTACTGTGTGTCGTACAATGATATAATTTTGCAGGTACATTCAGTGGTACATATGGATATTGACTGCAAAATGTGTTGCGAACAGGGTTAGTAGTAAAGAAGTAATAACTCAAAATGTCACGCCTGATGTTGTTTTACTGCATGAAAGGCCAAAATGTAGTAAGCGATAAACTTTTTTTCCTTTCATCATTTTGAGGGTGGTGTCAACGAGAAAAAAATTCGAAAAGGTTTGAAACTGTGTCTCATGTTTGTTGGAAATCGTCAAAAGCTGTCATTCCCAAATACTGGATGAGGAAAGCCCGAGCATTTGCGCGCCAGACGAACAGTTTCTAATCGTAATACTTGTCTTACTGCTATAACTTTTGACATAAGATTGTACCTCTTTGTGAGTGATTATGAGAGCGTTTTAAATTTTTAAATTCGGTAGATAATTTTGCTAAATATTGAAAATCAACATTTTGTTGCCTCTGGAAGCCGCCGGATAAGCAGCCCACAAAATGGTCAGGGTACCGCACCACGGATTCCGGGTTACGAATCATTTGAATTGGACTCGGTGACACGGCCATGAGAAGTATGAAACATGGTTTACCATTCTTGACACGTACAGACGAGAAACAATTATCAAATCTATACTCATCCGGGCCCGCCGCGTCGTATACGTCATATAAGGACATTATAAATTATGCAATGAGACGAAGACACTGCTGTGTTCGATTATATTTTTATTTCCATTGGCCTATTTCTGTGTGATTGCCATCTTCAGGTTCTCTGTGGAAATACATTGTTTGGCACAATATTTCAGATTTTGAAGTAGATAATTTAACGTATTATGGAATAGAATTACGCTCTGTTAGGTACATCAGATGGTCTTGATATCCAAATGATATTGCTGTCTTAGTTGTCACGACTGTGTAAGTTTGTTCCTTTGATGTTAGTGGAGCTATAGTAGGTGTTGAACTTTAACCGGAGCAGTAATTTCTGACGTTATCGAACTATCACAGTTTTTTTCATAATAATGTTATTTGACGGCTGTATTGACAGTTGAGTGAGCGATGTATGGTCACAGGCTGTTTGCTATTCTATTCTATAAGTCATGTTTTTGTTCTTAACAGCTACATTATATTGCTTATATGATTAGTGTTTATGTGGTTACACGCTCATACGTACGTCCTACTTCTTGTTTTAAAAAATTGGTTGTACCAGGTAGTGTTGTAGTGTGTGAGGTTAATGATAACTTTCCGATGTTCTTTTTTTCTCAAACGTATGCTTTCCAGTGGTTGTTTTTATCTTCGTGGTAACCTGCCTTCGGAATAAGATACCATGCAAAAACGTTGCAGATCCTAAAATACGTTCCAGAACGAAATGATTTTGATCCCCAAATTGTCACATACCTATACGAAAACCCAATAAGCCAATAAAATCCACGATACACAAGGAAATAACTCCGACAACAGAATTACCAACAAAACAATATATATATGCCCGCTACATATCTAGGAATATCTCACACAGTTAACGCATTATTAAAATACAGTAACATAAAATTTGCGTAGCAGACACGACACTATCCTCCAACATTACTACACTCGGGACTAACAAAATCAACCATACACTCGAATCCTGGCATATATAAAATTCAACGTGAAGAGTGTGATAAAGTCTATACAGGTCAAAATGGACGGAATTTCAATATTTGATACCGAGAAGACGTTAGAGAGAGCAACAGTAACATGTCAACTTTCTTCGGCCACAAAGACAGAACGCAACACAGCAGACTATATAGAATGGCCTGTCAAATTTTCATACATTTTTCGAAAAGGATCACTAATAAATATTCTTGAAGAGATAGAAGTATATTCACATACCCAAAATCATCCTCAAATAATTCTGAATGAACGCATCGATTTAAACACAAGCATTACACTGAAAATGTTATTGAATTTATCCTCGCAATCACGAGACAAGTAGACTGAGAATAAAACAACAGGGGAAAATTATAATGAACCTAGCACACTGCAACACTAGCTGGCATAATCAATTAAAAAAAGTGGTATTAATTATGTATGGGTGTAGAACTACATAAACACATAAAGTCTTACGACATAAACTTTCTTGATTCGACAATCTCAATAATAACTCCTCCAGTTAAAGTTTAACACCGTCTATAGCTCCAGTAACATCAACGGAGCAAACTTATACAGTAGTGACTGCGATATCGTATGGACATGAAGACCGCCTGAAGTACGTAGCAGAGCATAATTCTGTTCCACAATACATTAAATTATCTACTTCAAAATATGAAATATTGTACCAAAGTATGTATTTCCACAGAGAAAGTGAAGACTGCAAACACACCGAAATAGACATATTGAAATAAAAATTTAATCGAACACAGCAGCATCTTGGTCTCATAGCATAATACATAATTATGAAATCATTCCTACTGTCATATACAACAGCTCCACACACCGCGATTGCAGGAGTTGGAGAGGTATGGCTCTCGAGTATCGCCGCTACCTGTGACCGTTCACCATGTCGTCTACAAACACGGTGGTGTTGATCAGAAGCAAGTCTCATGGCAAAATACCACAAACTGCCACAACTGCCACACTATGTCGGCTGAGTCTGGATCTACACCATGCAATTCACTGATTTGTGTGGCACGGCGTCAGCAGTAAACAACGCGTAGCAACTCGATATCTCAACCCGGCTTCCAGTAATCTGTTCCCGACTGTTGTCATCCGTCTATTCGTCAGAGCCTTTCAAACAATCCTACCATCTCCTCGAGCTGTAGTCCTTCTGGTCCGACTCGTGCTCACTCTTATTGTCACCGAGGGTGGCGGCGTAGCGATCAGTACACTGGATTCTAATTCGGGAGGACGACGGTTCAAACTCGTGTCTGGCCATCCAGATTTATGTTTTCCGCGATTTACTTAAATCGCTCCAAGCAAATGCTGGGATGGTTCCTTTGAAGGCCCACGGCTGATTTCCGTTCCCATATTTGATCCAATCTCAGCTTGTGCGGCGTCTCTAAAGACCTCGATGTCAACGAGACATTAAACCTAATCTTCCTTCCCTTCCACTGTTGTCATTTCGCCGGCCTAAGTCCGCCTCCTTACCAGTCGTATTGCAGTCATTGCGCTACAGCCAGCTGTCAGCGCGATCTATCGGTATGATTCGCTCGCGTCCCTTATGCCAATGATCTGACATTTTTCAAACACCAAAAGATAATGATAAGCTGCACGCTCACGTCTTCTTGCTATGCTGTTTGCGACCTCTACCTGAAAAAAATGGTTCAGATCGCTCTGAGCACTATGGGACTTAACTTCTGAGGTCATCAGTCCCCTAGAACATAAAACTATTTAAACCTAACTAACCTAAGGACATCACACACATCCATGCCCGAGGCAGGATTCGAACCTGCGACCGTAGCGGTCGCGCGGTTCCAGACTGTAGCGCCTAGAACCGCTCGGCAACTCTGTCCGGCGAACCTAGAGTAGAACTTTCACTTCCTCGTTGCCAGCCGGCCGCTGTGGCCGAGCGGTTCTAGGCACTTCAGTCTGGAACCGCACGACTGCTACGGTCGCAGATTCGAATCCTGCCTCGGGCATGGATGTGTGTGATGTTCTTAGCTTAGTTAGGTTTAAGTAGTTCTAAGTTCTAGGGGACTGATGACCTCAGATGTTAAGTCCCATAGTGCTCAGAGCCATTTAAACCATTTTTGAACCTCGTTGCCTCAAGAAATCATTAATGATATTCAGGATGAAGATGGCCTAAAGAAGGCAGCAATACTGAACAGTACGAAGACAGTGGTGATGATAACATTGTGAAAACTGACACAAACGACATTCAAAATGCTAGAAAAGTTGCGACAGAAATTTAAAAAAAAAAAGAAAAAAAAACAAGCTAAAAGATTGAAAGCTTCCTCTCACAAATCCCATCCACCAGCTGACATTGGAGACAATGCAACCATACCTATTCCAGATGTAGATAAGGGGAGAAATGACCTTCGAAACATAATTGGTGTAATACTTCAAAAGACTGTGAGGGCTTCTACAAAGTTGGCACCAAACTGGCGTACTTCAAGAACATTATTGCAGGTATAATTTTTTTTAAAAATTTTCCATATTTTTTTGTAATAATATATCAAAAAATATTTGTTTTAACGGCTTTTTTATTTTTGTAGAACTGATTTCGACGTCTGCATTCAGAAGATTTTAGATGTGGGAGATACGAGGGCTATCCACAAAGTACATTACGTCTTGGAATGAAAAATAAATAAAGTATTGGAATTTTTTTTTATTATATACAGATGAAAGCCACACTTAAATACTACTTTCCTACATAGTTGCCATTTAAATTAAGGCACTTATCGTAGCGATGGACGAGCTTGGAAATTCCTTCGTCGTATAAAATTCGGCTGCCTGCGCCTTCAACCACGTGGTTACCTCTACTTTTGGGACAGAAATAGTGTGATTTTCGTGGATTTCCTGGAAAGAGGCACTACAATAAACTCTCAAAGGTATTGCCAAACTCTGCACAACCTCAGAAGAGCAATACAAAACAAGCGCAGGGGAAAGTTGGGCTCAAAGATCTTGCTGATTCACGACAACGCCCGGGCCCACACGGCAAATGTCACTCGTGATGTTCTCGAATCTTTTAAGTGGGAGTTGTTTCCTCATCCGCCGTACAGTCCCGACCTGGCACCGAGCGACTTCCACTTATTCCCAGCAATGAAGAAGTGGTTGGCTATGCAGCGTTTTGATGACGACGCACAGCTTCAAGAAGAGGTAACCACGTGGTTGAAGGAGCAGGCGGCCGAATTTTACGACGAAGGAATTTCCAAGCTCGTCCATCGCTACGATAAGTGTCTTAATTTAAATGGCAACTATGTAGAAAAGTAGTATTTAAGTGTGGCTTTCATCTGTATATAATAAAAAAAAAATTCCAATACTTTATTTATTTTTAATTCCAAAACGTAATGTACTTTGTGGATAGCCCTCGTATTAACCAAGATACTGAAATATCTTTAAGGACTGCAGCCACAAAATACTCTGTTGTATCACGGCAAGGCTTCGTGAAATGCAGTTACATGAAAAACTGTGCAACAAACAAATGCAGTTGTAAGAAAAACAAAGTTCTCTGCAATTCTAAGTGCCACCAAAGTAAACCTTGCAAAAATGAGTAAGTTGATCTAGTGATAGATGTGAAATTACTGATTAGTTAATAAATAACTTAAATAAATTATATTGACTATTTTATTTCTATTTCTTTACTCAGTTTACTTTGAAAAGCTTATTGAAGATACAAAATAGGTGAAATTATCTCAGACTAGGACGTACCAGTTTATCCTAAAGCATGTAAATTCTAACTAGAATAAACCGATTCGACTTAGACTAAACTGTTTTATTTTATCGGTAACGAGTTTGACCTAGGCGAAACTAGTTCATCCTAAAATCGGGTTTGGTCGCTAACAGATACACTGCGCACCACGAAGTTGTGGTTAGGTTGGGACATGAGTTTAAATTCAGAGCTTCAAAACAAGTCTGCCGCAGTGCAGTCTTTGGTCACCTAACATCAGCTGCCGACAGAGCACCTCGCATTTCTGTCATACCTCGCGGCGACCGCTTCCAGTATTGCTCCGCGTTGCACATTAACAGCATTTGTGAAGTGACGCGCCATGTTGGTGTGTCAACTATAACAGAGCAGTAGCCAGCAGCCCACGTCACTACACAGTAGCAGCAAGTGACGTACGTCAACTATCAAGTAATTTTAATAGGACTATAGCAGCGCACGCTCATTAGGTGTCAGCACTGGAAGACAAACAATAAAATGTTCCTCCCTCTCACTTCTATAAATGGTTCAAATGGCTCTGAGCACCATGGGACTTAACATTTGAGGTCATCAGTCCCCTAGAACTTAGAACTACTTACACCTAACTAGCCTAAGGACATCATACACATCCATGCCTGAGGCAGGATTCGAACCTGCGACCGTAGCGGTCGGGCGGTTCCAGACCGAAGCGCCTAGAACCGCTCGGTCACATCGGCCGGCCCTCTCACTTCTATTATGCCTATAGTAGCCACGCTACATACCACGCTACCCCTGACATAAGCGGCAGACTTTACTTAGCGCAGCCGAATTCATAAACGTCAATTAAAATTATGCACATGTTAAAATATTACTGTCTCTTTAAGTATACACTCTCAAAAAGTCCCTTAACGTTAGTTGCTTGGGCACATTAGAGTAAAATACGCCCAAGAACCGGACGCTGCACAAATACTTGATTCGTAAGAACTAACTGAGACTGGTTGCAAGAACGATGGCTTGCAAGGAGCGTTCAATTTAACAGCCACACTTATTTTCCGAATGAATATCACGAGGGTCTGCCGCATCTGTCCAAAAGTTTTTGTACTCACACGTATAAAATTGGTTTTCGTAAAACACTTTTCTAAGGAGAGCTGCAACTAGACACGTCTGGTTGTTTTAGGTCTACTTTCCTCGTAAAAGTATTGTTATAATGATGAAGATTGGCTGAAGGGATTAATTAACTTTGAACAAGAACATTTTAGTTACAGTTCGCTTAACCGCGACTGTTATAAATATTAGATAAAATGCACCAGTATATGTATGTTTCCATTACACGATCGAAAAAAGTGAAGCCTGTAATACGCACACGATTAGAAAAAGGTATAAGGCAGTACGCTAGATGCACAGAAAATCGCACTAACGATAGTCGACATCTACATTACGTTGATTTTTTAAAATAATTCCAGCTGTTGGCTGAGGTATAATTCTCCGAAATGCTTAGCGGAAAAATAAAATTACTGCTAATAGATATTTACGTAGTTAAATAATAGATTTTGAGAAAAATGTGTATTACACTATGTAAGGAGAGTATGGTCAGATCATCATTGGCCTATACTTCTTGACGGACGATTCAAGTGGCATCACGCAGGCATTTTCGTTGCTGACTCAAGAATCTTATCTGTCTAACGATTGCTATATCCATTTTCTTTTTTTTAAATGTGGGCGACATTACAACTACAAACGCTCAACGCCAAATACGTGAAGTCCACGGGACGAAGCGATGAATGATTCAGTTCGAAGATTTTATTCAGGATTGTGTCAAATAGCGAGGACGAACCGATGAGTAAGCAGGTGCGGATATTCAATTCAGAAGTATGTCCAAGACCTAAATTGTTTATTCTCTTTCGTAACGCATTAAACATTCCAAAAACATAGTACTACAATAGGACCATACACACGCTAAAACGAATCCGTAGACGCTGCTCCTTATAATTACACCGGATTTGTAGCAAATGACCTTAAAAAGGAATTGAAAGCAATTTTTTTTCAAATTATCGTTTGTAACTGACTCGGAAATACACAGTATACTTAATGTGACGTCTTTTCATTACAGTCTGCGGCGTCTTCTGCATTTCTGCGGTTTTTTTAGACTAGCTGTTAGAGCAGACCAGATATAGGGCAACAACCCCGACTGGAGATGCGACGGGCCCGAGGGATACCTGGGAAATGAGGTCAGCTACGTGGAGGGGTCCACACATCCTGTTGCACGAACATTATCTCTTCCTATTCTGCGCCGAGAGTTTTTGCCCTCCACCAGCAGATCCGTTAGGCAGGTAGACAAAAACTTGGGGGATGGAGAAGCTACGCCGAGATCTCATATCCGGGAACCGAGGAGAACGCCAATCTGTCTCGTTATCGACAACAGTTCTGTCTTTGACAGGCGCTGGTGCATTTAACAAACTGTAATCGTTAGGTTGAAAATGTTATTACACCAGCCTGTACATTGTCATACGTGTAGGTGTTCTACCGAAAGTAGCCCTTTCAATAGTGCTTTCTATCGTGGTATCGTGTGTGCACCTAAGGAAGACAGCAGTAAAATGATAAGAAAGTATAAACTCGTGTCTCTTTCATTAGATATTTGACGTTAGGTTTCAAAAATATCGCAATATAAATAAGACAATGAATGCGTGCAATATCACTTTTGATACATTTCTAAATTGCTCCACAGTACAAATAAAATCGAAACAACATCTATCAGATGATAGAACTCCTAAGTTCCGAAGTACGTTTCGTTGTTGAAGGTAGAAAGATTAGTGATTAACTGGCAGTCTTTGGAAAAAGAAAGATCTTATTCGACAAGAACACGGAAGGTTATTATGAACACAAACATAATAAGGTATCTCAAACACAATGACCACCTCCATGCAAACCATCTTGTGTACCGAAAAAAAAATCGATCATGCGAAACTTTCACTTTTCTCATATGCCATACGGAAAGCCAGGGATCAAAGCTTTTTCTTCGTATATTTGTTTTCTACTTCGGATGGAGAGTGGGACAACTGATGGTCAGCATATGAGAATTAATTGTAACACCTTCAGCCGCGTGTTTAAATCTCTTTATTCAAATGCGAGCAGTTTCGGCGACACTCTCCACCGTCATCCAGTTTTCCATACAGTAATAATCGGGGATAAAAATCAGACTCGGCGTTGCAGATCTGCTCATGCATGAGGTGCCCCCTATACATATCAAACAACTACTTGAAGTAGGTTACGAAGGCGGATTCGTTGTCGCTGGCTGCCAGGCAGTTGATGCGATTCCACAGACAGTCAATGACGTCACTTGAAGGCTGTGAACAGATGGCTCAAAATACTTCATAGTTTCAGCAAGACCATCGGACGCAACGTTCACGAACTTCAGCTGCAACAAAGGGGCTGTTTCACCGGGAGGCCCATGAAACTGTTTTAGCGCTTTTTCTTTTTCGATCATCGAAAAGTTTCTCGGGAGCAAAGAAACATGGAGGAGTTGTAGCAAAAAAGTGAAGATGATGAGAGGCCTCGGGAAAACTAAAAAGAAATCTTCATTTGTGTGTCCACAGTACTATAATTCAGGCTATTTGAAATCGGACTTTGCAATTATTTAAAAAATGCGTATTTATTGTATCACACGAATTTCGCTTTGACGTAAAACATCCTCAGTGGTCCTGAATGAAACATATTTACAATTTTGATTTGTTTTATGGTTCTAAAAAGTTCGTTACGAAACATATTGAAGCGCGATTTTTACTTATACATTTCTGCGTGATATCCTATGACTTCTAGAAAAGCACAGGTCAAAAGACCTTTTTTGTGGATAAAATGAAAAGCAAACTAGCGGATAAAAAAAATGGTTCAAATGGCTCTGAGCACTATGGGACTTAACATCTATGGTCATCAGTCCCCTAGAACTTAGAACTACTTAAACCTAATTAACCTAAGAACATCACACAACACCCAGTCATCACGAGGCACTAGCGGATAATTTGGTAACATCACATACGAAAAACACACAGACATACGTTTAGCCAGGAACCTAGCGAAAACTTATGGTGTGATGGGCGTCCGAGTCGATTTTCTTCATGGGCATATGTTCTATAATTGAACATCCCATACCACTTTATCACAGTGATTCCTGTATCACCTCATACTTCGAGTGGATGATAGCAAAAAATTTCAGGTTTCAGCTTCTGAGCATTCAAAGATTGAATAGCACCCCGAACTCACAGAATGTCCACGATCATATAATGTGCAATTACAACTCGTTTAAATTGGCACTCACACTACACTGAGACAAGATGTAGAGGAAAGCGTTCGGTCTTGGAGCGGAGACATATCAATCTGCGTAGCGGAAATGCACGCTAGTTCTTTACTTCATGCATTACTTCACAAGAAGTAGAGACTGTTAAGTTTCTGAGCCTGTGGATATGTTACAACCTTAATTCTACATCTCACATACTAGAATTTACGACATGCGTATTTCAGTTTCATTTGCGGTAGGCAAAATTTTTACTATAGGTGACTTAAATATGGGTCAAGCGTGTGGGACGCGTACCGTCTAACAGGAGATACAAAGAAGGCCACAGGATTGCTGGATTCATAGGGAAGTATCACGAAGATGCAGAACGAACTGAACTGGCAGATGCTTGACTATGGGCGTAAACTATCCGGCGAAAACTTACTTAGAAAGTTTCTAGAACCAACTTTAAGGGGTGACTAGGAATTTACTACTGCCCCCCCACTCCCCAAGCATCGCTGCCACAGAGATCGTGGGGACAAAATTAGACAATTACAGTGCGCGCATATGCGTTGAAACAATCGCTCTTCCTGCACTCCATACGCAAATGGAACGGGAAAAAAATCCCTAATAATTGTTACAATGGGACGTCCTCTTTGTCAAGCACTTCACAGTGGTTGGCCGAGTACAGATGTAGATGGTGCGGCACAGTAAGTAGCACACTGGACTCGCATTCGGAAGGAAGGCGGGTCAAATTCACATCCAGCCATTCAGGTTAAGATAAGCAGTGGTTTCCCTGAAGCGCTAATGGAAAATTACAGGATGGTTTCTATGAAGAGGACATGGTGGATTCCTTTCCGCTGCTCCGAGCTTTTTCTCACTCTCTTACGACCTCATCGTCGCCAGGAGGTTAAATCATAACAGTGAAGAAACGAATAATACAAGGGCAGAATTTTCGGAATGCAGAAATGTGTGTGTCGTAAGAATTATATCTGATGGTGGATATGCACTAAAAAAAAGTCCTTGCTGTTTTGACTACTATTTCACAATTCATATGTCCATAATAGTCTGCATTTTAAAAAAAAATAGGTGCTTTTTTCGCAATCTAGGCGGGTTTTTAGTTTTTTAATAGAAATATAGTTTCAGTTATGGCCACCAGGTGCAAATCTGACGCCGTACAGCATTTCATCGACGCCTCTGGTGCTCATTCTGAACAAACTGTGAAAGTAGGCGTTAACAATGAAATGAACCTTATGCCTTTGTCATTTATTTGTCGTTTTCCACCCAAATCCCTTTCCTAATACATCGCACAGGGAAATATTTCTATACGTCTTTCTTGTATTCACAGCGCCAAATTTGCGCATGGTTGCCAAAATTGGAACTATTTTTTTCCAGCGTAAATCGGCTCCGCAGTAACACATTACAACATCTACCTACTGTCGCAGCCAACGATAATTACAGCCCACACTCGACATCTTGAGTAGCTGCACTTTAATTATACCCACCCGTATAAGAAATTATCCCGCACTGAATTCAACACTGTATGATGCATTGTCCCTTTGAGAATATGTTTACAAGTCGCTGCGCATTGGGATAAACCCAAACAGCCTTTACTTAAATGATGTCGGACACTAGAGAGAGGTATATTAAACGAACAAATCGGTAACACTGAGTCTATTTATTTCTGTAGTTACTAAGTAGAGTTGTGTAGTGTGTTGACTCGCACTGAGTAGTGCGCTATAGCTGTAATTTCATCAAGCCTAGACAGATACCATCAAAAATTGGTCTTTTCCGGCATTGGATTGGGGAAGATTCCAATTTCACAACTGATTTTTTTACCAAGCTTGTCCTAAACAAATGAGTTTTTTATTATTAATTTTATCTACAGGTTTTCTTTCCCCTGTCAGGGTTGCCCTACATATACTATGGCCACGAAATGGCAGGTATGGAAAATTTTTCCTGTTGGAGACACACTATACTGCCTGTATGTTAAAAGCGGGATCAATACTGAAATAATTCTATCCCGATATGATCCATTGTACATGTCTTGCCCATGGCCTACAACGTCTTACAGAGGATGTCAAGAATAATTTTACTGAGGTTAACAGGATCATTTCCTCTTTTAAGAAAGTATTGCCGCGCGGGTTTAGCCGAGCGGTCTCAGGCGCTGCAGTCATGGACTGTGCGGCTGGTCTCGGCGGAGGTTCGAGTCCTCCCTCGGGCATGGGTGTGTGTGTTTGTCCTTAGGATAATTTAGGTTAAGTAGTGTGTAAGCTTAGGGACTGATGGCCTTAGCAGTTAAGTCCCATAAGATTTCACACTTTTTTTTTTTTTTAACAAGGAAGTATTACTCGGAGCTGCAGCCCGCGTTCAGTCCATTTATGAAATAGCTCCAAACATTCCCTTACCACCTGAGCCCAAACTTATACGTTGGTGCACCTGGGTGCAGCTGTGTATTATGCCGAACACTACCAAAAGTCAGGAAATGCAGGCAATGGTATTATGCTCTAACAAACACTCGAAATGGAGGCTACGGTATGAGGATGAACGTTAACGTTCTAAAATAGTCATCTCCAGGATATTGCGTGTAGCTGTGACAGAAACTCGAATAAATAATAGGATAAAATAGTTTATGCATACCTAAAAAGGATTAAAATCCATTAAAAAAACGAAATATACTGGCCTTAGTCATGACTTACACATTCCTGGGAGTGAAGTGGGTGAAGATCTGAAGTTCGACGATAGTAGTGATAGTGAAAGCAAGTGTCAGACTCCGATTTCTTTTGTGGACTACTTGCAGATATTTTGAAAGCAGTGCCTTAGATCGTTTGATGTATCTCTTCATTTGTAAGATACTTTACTTATTAAATTTTATCTTATGATGGCAGCAGCAGAAGCGATGTTATAAGAAGAGGAAACACAATAAAGCGACCTAAATGGCCTTATTCACAAAACATCCACAAGCGTCGCAGAATTATTCAGAAAGTTTGTTTCCTTTATTAATAAGAGCACTTGGAGACTGCAGTTCACCTGAGACAGAGGAGGCTTAGGAGACCTGTGGGTTACGTACTGTGACAACGCTCAAATGTGTGAGATCCTTGTAAGATAGGACTTTTCGAGTTAGAATATTTCGCGAGAAAAGTCTACAATATTTCCTCAAAAGTTTCCGTTGGATACCTGTCTGCGTTCACATTTCTGTACTTTATCTTCTTGCACAGAACATCTCACAAGTTCTTAAATTGCGAGGGTAGGACAATGGAGAAGAAGTCTGAGTGTAGAAACAGACACTGTCATCATGAATAGTTTCCCGCGGTTTGCTTGGAATCACCACTTTGAAAATGTAAGAGGAAGAGCACGGGAAGCGAGAAGAGGGTAGGCAGTGGTCGCATCCGGCAGCCCATTGGCTGGACCCGTTAAGGGGCGGTGTGCGGGGGTGTCGCTTTAAAAGCACAGGGGTTTCGGTGCCTCTCGTACGTGTCTGGGGAGCTTCGCTGCTGGCGCCGTGTCCTGTTGAACCAAAAGGTATGCAGTCTTCTTGACGGGTAATTTTGTCGTGGATTTCCGTCGCTCATGTAGATTCTCTGCACATCGTACTGAATTTTCTGACCTTCCCTTCACTCGCATCCGGCCAATAGTGAACCAACTCAAACAGTTACCCATAATTGTTCTTTTAGTTACAATTCTGTTACCTGTCTTCTCTTCATCTCGTCACTTTTATGTTGTTTTCCTTATTCCAAGACGAAGATTTTTTTTCCATTCCTTAAAAACTCTGGAAGTGTTTAATTTTAGTTCTGCGTTTCTTCTGGCTTTTAGTTCCGTTGGTTTATTTACTTATCGTGCTTTCACTATCGAAATACTAGGAAATATGTTTCATTAACCTCTCATTCTTTTGAGGTGTTCAACTGAGCACACCCTTAACACTGCTCGAGCTCCGAACTTCATAGATTTTTGTTACCATATGCCACGATACCGTGTACTAAGTTCATTGGCGACTTTCTGGTGACGGGCCGTACTCTCAGCGCGCCAATCAAGTTTTTATAATAAATGTATTCTTGTTATTTAGCGACTTAAAGCGTTGTTAAAGATGTGCTCAGCATCGTATAATGCTCGCAGACCTGCACGCCCTTGCATCGCAAACTAAACTATCGAAGTGAGGAGAGAACTGACTGGACCATGTAATATAGTATGTAGTAAATAATTATAAAAACAAGAATTTTCTCTTTATGAATATGAAGGGCATTAATCATATTTCAAAATTTCTCACACAAGCATCTCATAAAATGAACATACTTTTAAGTCAGAGAGGCTATGAACAGTAACGGCAGACGATGTTTCTATTTAATTGTATTGGATTCTCCGTTCTTTTCGTGTATCAAATGGTTCAAATGGCTCTGAGCACTATGGGACTTAACTTCGGAGGTCATCAGTCCCCTAGAACTTAGAACTACTTAAACCAAACTAACCTAAGGACATCACACACATCCATGCCCGAGGCAGGATTCGAACCTGCGACGGTAGCGGGCGCTCGGTTCCAGACTGTAGCGCCTAGAACCGCGCGGCCACTCCGGCCGGCGCCCACTTTTATACATGAACACACTGTTAATTACAGGTGTCTGTATGAAATTACTGCCTCCGTTGTGACTAGTTAATAACGTAGTCGCCGGCCGCTGTGACTGAGCGATTCTAGGCGCTTCAATCCGGAACCGCGCTGCTGCTACGGTCGCAGGTTCGAATCCTGCCTCGAGCATGGATGTGTATGATGTCCTTAGGTTAGTTAGGTTTAAGTAGTTCTAAGTCTTGGGGACTGATGACCTCAGATGTTAAGTCCCATAGTGCTCAGAGCCATTTGAACCATTTTGCACCAGTACCAGACAGCCAACTTAACGTCTGCCTCAGCTTTCACGTAAGCACTTCATTTATGTTGCCTTAGTTATCTATGTTGTTGTGGTCTTCAGTCCGGAGACTAATTTGGTGCATCTCTCCATGCTACTCTATCCCGTGCAAGTCTCTTTTTCTCCTAGTACCTACTGCAACCTACCTCCTTGTGAATCTACTTTCTGTATTCATCTCTTGGTGTCGCTCTATGACTTTAACCCTCCACATTTCCCTCCAGCAATAAATTGGTGATCCCTTAATGTCTCAGAATGTGCCCTATCAGTCGATCTCTCCTTCTAGCCACGTTGTGCCACAAATTTCTTTTCTCCTCACATTTATTCGGTACCTCCTCCTTAGTTATGTGGTATATTCATCTAATTTTCAGTTATCTGTATACTATGAAACCGACGAGTAAAATTCGGATAAGAGTAAATGATTAAATTCGTGTTAATTGTACATAAGTGAGTAGGCAAATGGGATACAACTTCGGCAATCTCTCTGTTGTGGGGAAAACGCAAATAATATTCAAGACAACGAATGCAGGATAACTTACATTTTAAGTAAAGCACGAAAGAGTCACTCATGCTAGGTGACATGGCTCAATAAAATACTTATACGGAGCGACAGAGAGCGCACACTCTTGATCAACAGTCCTAATGTGGCCTCATGTGTCACAGACGTGCACACGATACTTCACAGACCATTAACAGCCGACCGAGCGGTTATAGGCGCTACAGTCTGGAACCGCGCGACCGCTACGGTCGCAGCTTCGAATCCTGCCACGGGCATGGATGTGTGTGATGTCATTAGGTTAGTTAGGTTTAAGTAGTTCTAAGTTCTAGGGGACTGATGACCCCAGAAGTTAAGTCCCATAGTGCTCAGAGCCATTTGAACCATTTTTTGAACCAATAAGAATTAACTTGATCTCGGCTGATTAAGATGCCATGGCCGATATTGCTGTCGAAACCTTTTGAGAACAGGGTCTGTTGTAGGCCCAATCTACAAAAGCCGCTGCCTGGGGCGCCATGCTGGAGAGGGGTGGCAGAGGGGCACAACGGCAAGATTTCCATACAGGACGTATCACAGCCAGCAGCGGCCACTTGCGGCGCCCCTGGTGGCAAACGAAAGATTTGTATACCGTGCATTCCGCAATTAGTAACGAAAACTGACACGAGTGATAATGTACGCATGAAAAGGGTCACAGGCGCGGGGGAAGAGGGGGGGGGGGGGGCGGACGTCAAATAATAAGTCGCTTCTGTGGAAAAACGTTCTCGAAGCGGCCCTGCTTGAGAATGTAATTACATTTTTCCATCTTCAGTCAGACATTCACAACCGACAGTACCCTCACTGAGGGCCTAATTGATCAAGCTTGAAGAACACAAACAACAAAAAAAGAAACCTCTTACGCCTGTAAAATAAACATGTAGCCATATACACGCTGTCCTTTCTAACTTACACGCTACCAGTCTCGTGATAGGTCGATCTGATATTGTTCTCATATACTTGAGCATAGGCCGCACAAGTGTTTTGAAGCAATCGCTTTTGTTGGCATATAGCAGTTTCCTAACGTACTGAGAGTGAATTCGCTTTCCTATTGTTGGGTCTGTGGAACCGTTCCAGTTCCTGTCCACACATATTGCTATTTACAGCTATTTGTAAGAGTTAACTGCCTCATATTGCGTTGATCGAGAGATAACAGACTCAAGCTGCGTTAATCGTGTAGTTAAAGACTACCACATTTTTACGTTTTGTGAAGTTCACAACTTCATATTTCCGTACATCAACTGCTAGTTACGCGTCGGGCTAATATCTTGACAAGATTGGACTCGATATTACAATTATTGCCTGATTGGAAGACTATCTCGGTTTATAATAAAGTCACTGACAAGCTCGGCATTGCCATGGTCTTCATTTTGTAATTTTCTATTAGAAAGGCAAACAAAAACTGAACTGTGTTTGTGTTGGAATATCGAGAAAAAACTTCATTTCCATGTATTCGTGATAAAGCAGTCGTACAAAGAAATATGCATAATGTACAAATGTATAAGTACGGTATCCAAAGTAAGGAACATGATGCCGGACAGCTTCTGTACGCTGGGAACAGCTGCTTCGCGTGTCTATAAAGCGATTTTGTAACCGCCTCGATGGCAACGCTTTTTCATACCTCTACAGACGGCTATAGTTTTCGCCTACAACCGTTTGCGCTTCACAGTTGATAGCTGTCAAAAGCGCTGCCAGGTGCCGGGTTTCCGTAAGGTGACTGGATTGCAGGGGCATCTTACCAGTAAAAATAAAAAAAAAGTATTAAAACGTCGTTCATGATGCGGCACTTTTTCACGATCTCAGTGTGTATGATGTTATATTTCTTTAGATTAGTTTGTACAATGATATATTTGTTAGATACATTCAGCGCATTTTTGTCAGCGAAATATGTTGCGAATTGTGTTTGTAGCAAACAAGTAATAAATCTGAGCGTCATGCATGATGCGGCAGTTTTTCACGCATGTCAGTTTTTATGACGTCATATCTCCTTACCTATGTGACATACAATGATCTAATTTTGTAAGTATTTTCAGGGGCATATGTGGATACTGTTTAAAAAATGTGTTGCGAATAGAGTTGGCAGAAAAGAAGTACTAAATTTAAATGTCATCCACAACGCAGCAGTATTTCACGCACGCATTGTTTATGACGTCACATCTTCTGAACTATGTGTCATACCATGATATACTGTTGTAGGTGCATTTAGCAGCAAATTTGGATTCTGCCTGCGAAATTTATTGCGAATACAGGTACTTGCAAGGAGGTAATACATTTAAACGTCATGTATGATGCGGCAATTTTTCACGCATGTCACTGTTCATGACGTCATATCTCCTGAACTACGATAGGTAGGCAGTTCTTACCCCCACAGCGATTATTGCCTGACAGTAAGGGATATGTATACCAAATTTGGTTAAAATCGGTCCGGTGGTTTAGGAGGAGACGAGGGAGACACACACACACACACACACACACATTTTTATAATATGTATAGATTTATTATCGTAACACTGGCCTCTTTGTGCGTTATGTGTTGAGCTATGACCGAAATTGCCTTTTCTTGCGACGCGACGCTGTGTGTACACACGTTCAGAAGAATATTTTTGAAGGAGAGGATATTATGGAATTCTAAATATTTACAAATGAAAACAGGTAGGATTTAATGTATTGTTGAAATTGAGGTCAATACAGAACTTTAATGAACAAGAAAGGAATAATCCCAGCATTCCTCTTAAGCGGATCGGGTTAATCGTGGGTTTTGACAGGGTTTTGAATCTCGTTCCTCTCCAAAATGAGCCCATTGTTCTAACCAACGCGTCATGTATAGTTTCTACCTTCACGGCAGAGAATTCCATATTTCAGGTTATTTGGTATCCAGATTAAAAATGAGCAGAAATGATATTTTAAGGGAATCGAGAACTCCTTCCTCGAAAACCAAAAGAAATCAAACAAACAGCCAAGAACTCAAAACTTTGATACGTACAACAGCAATTTTTTAAAGCAATTCATTCTTCTATTTGCGCTCATTTAAGCAGTTAAAAGAAGAATGTATTCGTTCGAGATGCAGTGTTTGCACTGCGCATTGCGATTACACAGTTAAAATTTTTAAGTGCACTGTCAGTTATGTGTGGTAAACCGCAGATAATTTTCAGCAGTCACTCTTACTCGACGAATTGAAGATATTACCTGAGGTATATATTACCTGAGGTATTCCTACTCAAATTGAAGATAATATCCGAGGAATCTGGATGGAAATCGTTACCAGTTATATTCAAATGGTTCAAATGGCTCTGAGTACTATGGGACTTAACTTCTGAGGTCATCAGTCCCCTAGAACTTAGAACTACTTAAACCTAACTGACCTAAGGACATCACACACATCCATGCCCGAGGCAGGATTCGAACCTGCCGCCGTAGCGGTCGCGCGGTTCCAGACTGTGGCGCCTAGAGCCGCTCGTCACCCCGGCCGGCCCACTTATATTCATCTGTGTTTGTACGTGTAAGGGTAAGATGACTGATGTTTCAGGACATAACGGGGGGAAATGTCTTCGATTTCATTTCTTAACAGAACTTTCTAAAGAGTTCTGTTCGTTTATAAATATTTTCATAATGTTCTATTCGACTAAACTAAGACATGTTATCAATCGGCCTAGAGACCATGAAAATTGAGGATTTGATACTAATGTCGTTAGTTTTCGCTACATGTAAACACTTTCATATTGCCCCCCCCCTCCCCCACACACTACGACAATCTTATACTCATAGTACTTTTGTTCAATTAGTAAGTAAGCAGACAGGTAAATATTGCACGTCGAAATATACATCCAGGCATTCAGTTTGATCTTCTATCACTACTGAATTACGCATCACATGTTATGCGTTATTTGTGTTAAGGGAGAACGACAGGGTGACACACGAAAACATTGCTCAAATTCAGGATTTTTTTCTCCGAGCTGGAATGTAGTAGACAAATGGTGTTTACTGCAATGAAAAAAGCATACATTGAAGCTTTTATTGGTACATTTCATTGAAAAATGTTAATAGCTTCCTTGTGTAATTGGGATTTTCCGGTTGTCGCTGTAACTCCGGTTGTGGTTATCTGAAACATGAAATTAACATTATCATCCTGAGTCTTACAGATGTAACTTTAGTTCATAGTAAACAATTGCAAAAAAAAAAAAAAACGAAATTACAGGTATTTTGAAAAAAATGGCCATTTTTGGAAGTATCTTTTTTGCCCGAAAAATTGGTAAATATCAACATAAAAAACATCGGCTGCGATGCACTGACGAGAATTCAGTTTGCTTCAAGGGTGACTCAATAGTCATTTAAATTGGATCAAAATTGTAGCGTGGGCGATGACAACCATGTCGAAAAACATTGTTTTGAAGAAAACGCGTTTAAAGTTTGACAAACATTTATTATATAAAAAAGGGACAAAGCTTGAAACTTACGGGATATAATCGATGCCCGATCCATAGTAACTATCGCCCCGACTAATGGATGGCCACTTTCTGCTACTCTGACCTGATAAGCCCTCATTTTCGTCCTCACAGCCCTTCTCATCTTTGAGCGCATCGGATCTGGCATCTCAATCTTCAGAGAATTGGCGCATTTCATCGCCGGTTTTTATCTGAAGGGCATTTACCACGTACATTAATGTAAAAAATACCAATAAAAACACTCGTCTCTGAATGACGCCGACTGACGCTAAATCAGCCATGGAACAGGGAGGCGCTACATGAAAAAAGTGGAAGTCTGTTATGTGTTCGAGACATTGGTAAACATTTGCACAATTAGAATCATCCATAACCATCTCATGGACGCAACAAAGGGAGCGTGAACGCTGAACCGGCTCTCTGACGCCGAGGCGTGCAGTGCATGCTCGGCTTCAAACGCTCACATAATCGTTCTTATTGGAGTTCGCGCATAATATTTTGGGGAATAATTCTTCAATGTATATAAATTCGTATCATGTTATAAAAAAATTGCGAGTTTTTTCGACCGTCACCCTGTTGTTCCCCCTTAAGCCATCTTTACAGCGTAAGGGATGGATTCGAGAGAGCATTTGCAGACATTTTGTCATTGTTCATTGTTCACTACCATCGCTTGTACCTGTGAACAAGCGTACACACAAGAGGGGACAGTAGACAACACAAGGTAACGAGCAAGGCGTGCCAACCCTACGTCAACATTCTGAAAACCATTGTGAAGTGCATGGCAAAGGGTAGGTCCCCTTGTAGCAGTTATTAGAGTTTTTTCCTGATCCGTTCACGTATGGAGCGCGGGAAGAATGATTTTCCGCTTGTGTAGTAGAAAAATGGAGGTGGGCGGGGGTGACCAATGACATGTTGCTTGTGTGTAAAAATGTTCTCGAACCGGCCCTGTGGATAAAAAAGGTTCCAACAAACTTGCCTGGGGCACCCCTTAAGTTAATTCTACATCTGTCGATGACTCTGCGCCCAAGACAACTTGTTGCGTGGGTCTCTACCAAAAAAAAAAATCCTCATTCTAGTCACGAATTTCGATTCATAATGCATACGATTGTATTTTTCATAATAAGGTTAGATGTGGTATGGTACTGAGTCAAATACTTGTAGAAAAACGACGAACAATGCTTCTACCTGGCTTCATTGAACCACGGATTTCCGAACGCTGTGTTCATTTTTGGCGCTAATAATTAATCAACACATATTTGAGCCAAGAAGCAAAACTGTCGTGTTCAGGTAGGGCTAGTTTGTAGGGGAGCGCGTTAATTTTGACAAAGCAAGGAAAATGTCACACGAAGAGAAGAATGTAAAGCATAGGTGTCGCGCTTGGAGGGGGTGGAGGTAATGTACCGTAAAAATAACACTGAATTGCAGCTCCAGTCAATCTTAGCAATATTTCAAAATTTTTCACATATCCTGGATGACGATTTTCGTTTGTTCCGCATTAGTACTGAGGAGGAAATTTAAAAACAGGACACGAATAACTGAAGAGCAACATAACTTAAAGAAAGGCTAACATGTAGGCCCCTACACTCTAATTTTTAACTGGAGACATTTACGTGACAGTTTTGTTTCATATTTGAATAGCTGCTATATCTCATATATTTTCTTGTATCTGGAGTGACATTTGCTAAGCATTTTTAGGATTTATTAAAGTTCATATAAGGTAGATAATTTCAGTAAGGTACAATAATGAAATGTGGATATACACACAACAGGTCACATAAATTGCATGTTAAAATCTGCTATAAACTTTGTTACAGGGCAGATAGCATAATTGCGGGGAAAGCTTTTGATTTACTAGATTATTACCAGTACATAAAAAATTTCTAAACTAACAGTGATACATCAGCCATGTGATTATAGTTACAATAAACAAGTGAAAAGAGAATGGTCAGTTCTTCGTATATTTTTAATTTTAATCAGCATGTAGAATCAATTAAAATATTAGATACATAATTACATATTCGTACTTCTTTACTTTCAACGGAATTAGTTATGCTGTTATTTTATAATAAAAATGAATACAAAACTTGCGCTTATTCACTCTGTTCCTCCATGGTTAAAGCATCTATTTAATTTATCGTTTATCTCACGTCCCCTCTTGAAACTTGGAAGTTTGCGAGTTTCGGCAATTTTCTACCGACATCCATGACTTCTATATTCTGCTATAAGAAACGTTATATTCTTTTCGTACCGTTCCACCGATCACGCAACTCATGCACAGTGTGCGATTTGCAGGGGGGGATGGTGGAGATTTCCCCCCTCTGCATCAGACCATCCCCTCCTCTGGTTTTAGTTTATGCTTCCTAACCTGGGATGTTTATTTCCCACGCACTGGAGTAAAACTTTACATATAATTTAAATTTGTGGAGCCGAACACTGAAAGTTTTTAATAAGTCTTACTATTAATACTATTAATATGTTTCAGTTTTCTATCATCAGAATAAGTACCACTTTTCACAAATGTGCCTCTACTTTTTGAATTCCCCTCGTATATCTGTACCCGTATGTAGATGATTTTGTAAATAAGCTTTACCTATAATGTACTTTTAAAGATATAACAAGGGTTGGCTTTTCTGATAGTGCATACGCGTCAGTAGTGAGTTTCGGCATTAACATCTATTTATAAATAGCTGTTTAACCATTCGTAACGCCACAGTCCAAGCTAGTAACATATATAATTCTACTAACCCCCTAAGACATCCCCCCCCCCTCCCCCACTAGTAAAAGCACAAATCGCACCCTGCTCATGCAACAACGAAGGTTGTTCACTCGCAAAACAGCAGACGAATACTCTTCGTGCTGCTAGCGCTGAAGCGCAGCATACGCGAACTTCCTTTGATGACCCGCCGAAAGACAAGAGAATCAGTGGTAGACGAGCGGGCATCCGTGAATGCAAATCGAACACGACAAAACGGTGTACGCTCTCGTTCGGCTAGGTACCGTTTACACTAGAGAGAATATTCTCGTCTTCTTATGTCACTCCTGTGTAAACCAGGCTTTAGAAATGATTTCTCACGTACTAAAACCATACGTAATTGAAATCTGGCAACTGATCCATACAAATGGTGTCTTCAGCAACCTCATTATGTTAAAATACGAGGGCTGTTCGTTTATTGAGGTTCGATCGGTCACAAAATGGAAACCACAGTGAAAGTTCAATGAGACTTTGCACAGCTGTGCTGGACAGTGTCTAGTACGCCCGGCGATCGCATCACGTCGCTCTTTTCAGTTATGGACGTGCAGTGAGCATGTTTGATTACCACCATATAGCCAGCAATGGCTCCCTGTAAGTTCCGTCTCTGGTCACATGAACCACTGGCTATGAAAACTACATTTGGGCACAGACAACGAGCTGCAGACCAGCATAGGGAATTGTCGGAAAGCACGGGCAGTTCCCCTGTATTATGAGGGTACTGGAAAGTTGGTACAACGTTACGATGTATGTCCAAGTTGGAGCAGCGACTATGTAGCAGTAGCTGGAAGGTGTAGCTAACTTTTGATAATAAAACATTTTTGATCTTCACTAAGGTTTCGACTTCGCGACCCATCGGACCCCAAAAAACGAACAGCGCTCGTAAATAGGCCTACCCTTATTAGTCTGGAAACCGCGATCCCCGCTGCAGTCAGTAACGCCTGGTGCCTAGCCAGGGGTCGACTTACAACGCCTAGACACATAGCTACCGTAATTCTGTGTCGCTTCCCAGTGGGTTTTACTCGTATTTATCGGGAACCCACAGAATTTGTTGCCGCTTCTCATTAACAACACCTTCATTATTTTCGGTAACACTTGTTTCTATTTGGAAAACCTTTCAGTTAACGTAAAGTTTCCTTACATAGTTCTATGTATTTATCATTGCAAATATATTAGTTGTTTTAATACGTATTTCAATTTAACTTCGTAACTTGTAACTTTTTAATTTGTTTAACAAAAGAAATCAATGACGTTGCTCAAATTCCTGTAGTAAAAAGCAACAGGCATAAACTGAAAACACATACAAAACTAAAAACCGAAAACTATGATCACCTATTCGTAAATGGAAAAGAACACACAGCCGAAACTGAAAAGCAAAAAATAAGAAGTGACAACTAAGAAACGAGAACTGAGAACTAGGAAGTGACAAGTAAGAAATGAGATCTGAGAAACGACTTAGAAGTGAGAACCGAGACCCAAACATGGAGAACTAAAAACTGAGAACCAAGGTCAGTTCTTGAGAACAACCAGAATGATTTGGAATCAAGAACTTAGCAATTCTCATTTCTCAATTTTGCTGTCACTAATCCAGACCGATAACAAGCAAGGCAACTCAAAAGCTCAGTTCAGCTTATATTGAGCTCTACAGTCTCCTGTATCTTGTCCATTGTCCTATGGACAAAAGAAAAATGCTACAACTTACACTCATTGCTGTTTTCGACACACCAAAAGTACACTGCAATTCAGCTTTATTGGTCTTTTTCATCATGCCATTACCAATTTTTGAAATGGCAGTTGTTTCCTTTGTTTCTGTGTCCTCTTTTTTTTTTCATGCAGTGATCTGAGTTAAAATACTTTTATGTCACACATTATTGAGTTTGTTTCATATAGTAACAACATGGTGACAGCATCTATTTTGTTATTGATAATAAGTAGTGTTACACTTGTTAATGAACGAGTGATATCTTTATGTCTTCTTAAAATGACAGCTACAGTTTTATAAGTGTTCTATTCTGATAAGTGCTATTGGGCTTGGCCAGTGGGTTGCTGAGCACTGTTGGCTAGTGGAGTGCATTCAGCTCCTGTGAGACAAATTGAGAAGCTACTTGAATGAGAAGTAGTGACTCCGGTCTTGTTAACTGACGGTGGCTGTGAGAGTGGTGTGCTGACCACATGCTCCTCCATATCTGCATCCAGTGATGTCTATAGGCTGAGGATGACACAGTGATCAGTCAGAACCATTGGACCTTCAGGGGCCTGTTTGGGCGGAGGTTTTAGTTTTTTACTCAAGTAGGCAATAAAAAATATGTTAAGGCAATGATCCTGACATTGTTTTCACTCACTGATTAACAAAAGTTTATTCAGGTGAAATTGATCTGTACAAAAAACAGAGAAAGGTCAAGGTGAGTAGACAGGGAGGGAAAGTTCAGACTAGACTAGAACAGAGCAGGATATTTGCCTAAAGTGATTTAGGAAATCTACAAAAATTCTAAATCTGTATTTTCAGAGATTCATATGATCCTCATTCATTCCATTCAAATACATTGCCTTAACCACTATGTTATCTCACTCTGTGTAAGCCAACACATGAGAAATTAAAATAATTTTGAAGCTGGTTTCATTTCTGTTACTGAGCTCATAGTGGTATTCTGTTCTGCAGGTTAAAGTATCTAATATATGTCCTGATCTATATATAAAATTCACAGTAAAACAAGTATCTAGTTTTATAGTTTTGAAGCTATTCATGTAGTTACATAAACTTTGAACATGTAACAGAAGATAAACAGTAAATTAATATTATAGTTGGAAGAGTCTGCTCATGTTAAGGTAGTGACTTTTCTGTGTGTTTGTTTACAGTGACATCAGATATATAACAGACCTCATACCATTAATCAGTAACTCAAAAAGACAGTAGCATTATTGATAGTAGTGCAATGTAAAGAAGCAATGGTGTCTTCTTACAAGTACTATATTCCTTGGCTCACACAGTATAAGTGAAAACTCATAGTCAAGTTGGACTCTATAGAATACGGTATGCATATTCCTTCAAAATAAGTGTTATAATTAAGTGTCCTTGGTGGATAATAGTCAAAGAAGAAGCCACATTTTTATGAACAGTCACCATGAATGGACTATGATTACCACTGAAATGTACACCAGGAGAGCTGGAGATGGATTTGAATCTCACTTATATGGGATGTATCCAGTATCTTGATCATTAAACTTCAGCGTAGACAATGCACTCATCTGCTAGTAAGAAACGCTGATTCGCATCTGTGGTCCTGATGCAGACAACCACTAATTTTGACTCAAATGATGATAAACTTCTTCCTCCACATCCAAATCTACATCCATACTCTAAAAACCACTATGAGGAACACAACTAAGGGTACTTTTTATTATATCACAGATTAGGGTTACTTTCCAATCCAGTCACACATGGACTATGGGAGGACTGCTTAAGTGTCATGAAGTCTTTTCTGAAAGTATTTGTATGGAGTGTAGCCATATATGGAAGCGAAACAAGGATGATAAATAGTTTAGACGAAGAGAATAGAAGCTTTTGAGAAGAGGTGCTACGGAAGAGTGCTGAAGATTAGATGGGTAGATTATGTAACTAATGAGGAGGTACTGAATAGACTTGGGGAGAAGAGGAATTTGTGGCACAATTAGACTCGAAGGAGGGATCAGTTGGTAGGACACATTCTGAGGCATCAAGGGATCACCAATTTAGTATCGGAGGGAAGTGCGGAGTGTAAAACACTAAGCAGATTCAGAAGGATGTAGGTTGGAGTAGCTACTTGGTGATGAAGAGGCTTGCAGAGGATAGAGTAGCATGGAGAGCTGCATCAAACCAGACTCTGGACTGAAGACCACAACAGCAACAATATCTAAATGAAAGCATTAATATTAATCATACAATAATAGCTACCTACATGACTTGTGAAGCTAACCAGAATCTTCTATTCATAAATTCAGATACTCAGATAAATTGAAAGTGGCTAATATGGTATGTTTTTAATTTCCTTTTGAATTTATAATGATTTGTAGGAGCATGTTTAAAACCTTTGCACCAATATGAAAAACTCTGACAATGAAGTAAAATATAGTTCCAGAACTGAATTCAGAAATTCCTCACAACAGTATCACATCTCATGATTGAAAGACAATGACTAACACTCCAAAGAAGCACTTGTAAAGACTGCCAGCCCTGTAATGCCTTCCAACCTCATATCAATTTCCTGGGGCTTAGCAATAACTTGACAGAAGTATCAGGTAGGCCTTTGATATCACTGTAGTTCCTTTCCAGACAGCAGAAGTCTGCTTAGCAAAGTCTGAAAGATATAGCATGTTTGGGAGTATGGTCTTCACAGTGTTATTATTAATAATAATATTACTTATAATCTTATTATGAATATAGCTGTATTTTTCGTTTGTTCAGAAATACATTCCTCCTGCTGTCTTCGCTCTTCAACGCTCTCTCAATTTTATTAGTAACTTCTGTAATTGAACCTCTCTGTGCCTTCTGTCTCTCCTTAGATGATAAAATTTTCTGCCATTTTTGATAGCTAATTTAACATAACATAATTTTGGAACACTGTGATCTTGCTTCACAATATGTTATCATTCCTCTTAAAATCACTGACATTCGTATATATGAACAAAAATAATCAGTTTTTGAGAATGGAATGTAATTGGATACATAAAAAATCTACTTACCAAGTGGCAGCAGGAGAACACACATATAAAGGTATTGAAATTTGCAACCTTTCAAAGCAAGTGGCTCCTTCTTCCATCAGAAACGCTGAAGGAGAAGGAAGAGGGGTTAATCAAAAGGGCTGGTCAGTGAAAAATTACTGGATTTCTCATCCCATCTGGTGAGTCTCCCCTGACCTGGGGTTTTGGGTGACTTTTCCCTCGCCATTGCTTATACTTCACCAGTCCTTTTCCTTCACCCCTCTTCCTTCCGATCAACTCCCCTGCCGCTTCGTGAGTACACTATTTTTATCTGTCCAATTATATGACATGGCTATAGGTGCTTTGTAAACATCTCAGTACCTCTTTTGTGTTAATTTTCTTTTGCCGTATTTAAGTAATTTCAGTATTTTTTGTACTGTATTCATGAAAGGGTACAGAATTTTTGGACAGCATCAGTTAATAAAAGTTTTCTGTGTGCAGACAAACTTTATGTTGTAAAACATTGTTTATTAAATGGTTAAAACTGACATTTCAGTCATAGTAATAGTGGCCTTCCTCTGCATCTACTGATGGACATTTAGTGACAGTTATTGTAGAACTTGTTGCTATTCTATGCTCTAAAAACTTTTATGTTAACTAGATTTCTATGCAGCAGCCAGAATGTTTCAGCTTCCATTTCTGGTCCCTAGATGTATTTGTCTTTCCAGTAATTTTATTGATTAAGTTTTGATGTGGAGAAGAAAACAGCCTTGGTTGCAATGTAGAAATTACTGTTTATTATTTAAGAGAAAGTTTTAATGTAAATTTTTTTCTTTTTTGTTACAGAATGGCTTTCCACATCTTTTATGTCATTCTTCTGTTGTGCATGAGTGCTTCTTCATATGCAGATGACACAGCAGAAGATGATTCAGAACCACTTGACAGACACTCTCTTCCTGTGATGAATCTTCCTGGTATGTTATTGCATTGAATTTGCAAGTGTCCTTTTTTTTTTCCTCATTCATATTGGTACAAACTTTATTTTTGCAGTTTTGATTTTGCATAACACACAATATTTATACACCTCACATTATCTGAAAATCAGATGGTTTCATTTAACAATATACAGATATATAGCTGACTGCAATTTTCTGTTGTTATTGTACATGCATCATGATTAGTAATTTTTATTTGGACTGGGAGGGAGGTTGTGGTGTAGGGCCCTCATATTCAAACAGCAGTTGTGGACTGTTAAAGTAATGTAGGGGACATAATTAGGGCAGTGTGGATTTAAAACTGTAAAAAATTATTACCAATGTGTTAAAATAATGGAACACACTATGAAATCAGCACTGTGAATCAAGCAACATGCATACATTGATTATGTCACAAAAATATGTTATTCTTTATCATTAAGAGATAGCACATTTGAAATGTTGCATTGAGATGTTAAGGTTTGGTCATGGACAATCGAATTTTTATTTATACAAGAAAACATTATTGGGCTATTATGCAAATACCTAGCCTGTGACATCAGAAAACTTTTTCAGTTTTGTACTCACACTGCTGTTAGTTCTGGCTGCCTTGAATTGTTGGCAAGAATGAAAAAAAAGTTTATCTTTGGCTTGAAACTGCAGGATAATAATTGATGTTGGACAGGATGCCGTATCATATGCATTATTCTGTCTAACAGTGTCAAGATTTTGGAGATGTTTTAGCCACCTTACATGTTATATTCTTATCAATAAATATGACAGTCTCTCAGTAGAAAAGAAAACAATGCCATTAATTACCCATGGAAAAGGTATGGTTAGGATTTAATTTCTCATCAGCAATATGATCATTAGAAATGAAGCACCAGCTCAGACAGTGTAATGTTGGGGAAGGGAATTGGCTATGTCATTTTTGAAAGAACTGTCCCAACATTTAGCATTAATTGACCTGGTGAAACCACAGTACATCTAAAACATGATTGTTAGATGGGGATCTGAATCCTGCTCCTTGTAAGTATGAGTCAAGTACGGCAACCACTGCCAACCTCAATTGGTGTGTTAGGTACACAAATTCCCCACAATGGCAGTTACTTGTTGGTTGTATGCTCACAAGTACAGTCATTTTCAAGAAATTCTGTGAATATAGTAGCCTTCATATATGTCATGTATAGCAAGGTTTAACATACAAAGATTGAATATACTCTTTTCAAATACAGCACAGTAATGATGGGCCTGTTGGGGGACAGGATCTCACAACTGAATATACCACACTCTTGAATTTTTTAATCACAATTGGCATACATGTCTCAATATGTTCTGGACCAGTTGCCTTATGTCATTATACTTAAATATTCTAATTGCTCTAGGAAATTTCCCCTACGAAGTGCATCACTGGGATTGTATTTCACTCAATGGTTACAAACTATCTCACTGAGTCAAAAAATTCTTATCTATCAATGACTCTGGATAATATTTTAACTCAAAAATCAGGGTTAACTATGAAAATGTTCTGACACTACCACCTAGAAGTTAGCTAGCTTTAAGTGTGTCAGAATATTTTTGCTGAGCTTCAAAATTTAGCCTGGATCACTCTCAAACATGTTCTATGAAAGAAGATTATTAGTTTGTACTTATTAAAACAATTAGGTTATTAGGCATAAAATTGTAGCAGAAGTTCACTCTTAGCCTCTGAGTAATCAGTGAACAGATATATGCTTTTTGATTAGATACCACTTGACCATAATTCATCTGTCAAAACCTTGTAGAATTGGAGAAGAGTTTGTTACTCAGCAAAAATTCTGTTCTGCTCCATCCAACTGCAGCTTGTGAACTCTCTGGCCTTCTAGAACTGAACTTGTCTCTTCAAAGTGACATGACAAACATATCAGAAATTGCTTTAGTGCAATATGACCTGTTCTCCAGAATAATGATCAGCAGTTCCAATTGATAGTGCTGTACATGAATTTGGAAAAAAACAAAACACAATTGCAATTAAAGAGAATTCCTAAGCTGACAGAATTGGACTGGTTGCAGACTCGTACCAGCGATCACTTTTCTTGGTGTGCAGATATCATCCAACTCTTAAATATTCCAAGAGTCATGGTAGATTTAGTAAATATCTATCCTTTGAACAATATTTCTGTTTATTTACACAACTAATACTGTTTCGTAGCATTCATAGCAAGGGCACCCATATGAGAGTTTCTGGTTTTCTTTTTTTTTTGGGGGGGGGGAGGGGGGAGCTAGATCTGGAATTATGGAGTATTTTTAATGTTTTGTAAGATGAATGGTGACTTGTAGTTAGCCACAGAAAAGTTCCAGTTCTGAACCTGTCTGCACAATACAGATTATTAAACAATATTTTTGCTTTCCAGAGAGCTAGGGTGTGGGTATGGGTGTCCTGGATTCACAGCTATTCTCTACATGAAATGATGCTTGTACAGTTTAGTTACACACTGCAATGAAAATCAGTCGTGGGACCCGGTTAACCAAGAAAATTCTCTGAATGAGCCAAGCATAAATCACAGCTTTCCTCTTCCTCTCCCAAAAACCAACCAGTTCAAATTAAAGTTCAATCTTCTTTTTTACACACAGAGTCAAGGAAATGTGCACTGTGTCATGAGTCTAGATATGACTCACAGTTACCATGAACTTGCCATTAAATAAAATCCTTCTATCATTGTTGTCGTGTGAGTGGCATGACATTTTACAAATGTATTCATACAACTGATACATTACAAAGTGAGACTACACATGATTTGACTGTGTAATTATATCACTGCTTTGTTTTTGTAACTAAATATATAATTTTACTCATAAAATTTCTATTCATATCAAGATTGCCTCTGTGAAGATATTTTGAGTTTTCTATTAGATCTTAAAACACAAATTTAAGTAAAAACATTGAACAGGTGCATAAAATAGACACTAAGTAGTACATCTGACATTCTGATGTGATTAAGTTAAAAATTGTGGCCTGAGAGGCTGTGTTGATGTATAAAACAGTTTTCTGATGTTTCACTTCCAACTGCAGGAGGTAAAACAGTTACTGCCACTAACGCTTCAAGGGATATCACATTTATAGAGTCATAGAGGGAACCACCAGACATCGTGTGATGCTGACTATGTGGTTATCTCTGGAAGGCATCAACATTCTCAATCAAAAATAACTGATTGTAATTCTGTTGGCACAAAGTCAATGTTTGTATTTTATCTGACTTC
Source organism: Schistocerca cancellata (assembly GCF_023864275.1). Taxonomy (NCBI): domain Eukaryota; kingdom Metazoa; phylum Arthropoda; class Insecta; order Orthoptera; family Acrididae; genus Schistocerca; species Schistocerca cancellata. The sequence goes on along the minus strand of NC_064626.1, from coordinate 453,105,923 downwards.
AAACCTTCTTCTTTTATATTAAAATTATTACAGTGTTTATGAATCACTATTGCTTCTCTATACATGCCTGATGATAATGCAATGTCATTGCTAAAATGCTCATCTCACTGAAATTTTTTTTGTGGTTTCCGTCTCACATTATCATGCCCACATGTATAAATAAGAGATAGAGATTCATAAACACCATAACAATTTTAATAGAAAAGAAGAAGTTTTGAAGTTAGATAAAATATGGATGTTGACACTGCACCAACAGAATGGCAATCATTTATTTTTGATCAAGAATGATGATGCCATCCAGAGAGAGTCACACAGTCTGCATTATGTGATGTATGGTTGTGTCCTCTATGCACCCTGTAAGTGTGAAAGCCCCTCAAACTTTAGTGGCAGTAGTCATTTTACCTCAGAAGATGTCTCCCACAGTTAGAGACAAAATGTCAGGAAACAGTCTTGTACATCGACCATGGCCTCTCAGCCTGGAAGTTTTAACTAAAGAATACACAGCTGCACAGCTGTGGAAGACTACACTGTATGCTTATGATGTTATGTTTTCCAGAGGATAAACTTCATATAGCACACACACACACACACACACACACACACACACACACACACACACAGTTGCCTTGTTCAACTCTTTTGTTGAAGTGTCTGGCCACGTGGTTTTCTTTTCTGATATGCTCAGCTATACCTTTATCATATAAACATTAATGTAGTTAGAAATAGCCAGAGTCTAGTGTAACTGTATGCATGTCATCAGTGGGCCTGAGGACTGTTACAGAAGACCTGCCAGCCAACGTGATGTACTTCCTGGCTTCTGCTGGTGCTATCATTCTCGCAGTACTGGTGATAGCTGCTATACTTTCCCTTATCTTACCACTCTTTGGCATCAAGCTGTGCTACCTGTTGGGCACCTGTGAACATGTCACCTACTTCAGTCAGCCTCTTGGTGCTGTGGGAACTCAATATGATGCTTATGCCAATGGTGCCACTTTTAACAATCCAGTTCCTTCAACTGCTTATTCGTCATCAGCGTACCAAAAGCGGTAAGATATAACAAAGCATATTTATCTAACTGAGCTAAAAATTCTAGTGTCAAAATAATTACATTTTAAAATCTAAAGTCTGTTTGATTCCAGCAAGTTGAACAGAGTATTTGTCAGACTGGCTTTTTATTAAATCTGAATCAATCACAATTAACAAGAACAATTCACACTGAAAGTACTTTTATTTAGCACATATGGAGTTGAACTGACTGCGCCAGTAGAAGTACACCTACTTATAAGTGAACACAATGTTCTAGGAAATTCCAATATTTGTTATCTGTGTATTTAAGCAATGTCAGCTTGCTCTAAATGAAGAAAAATATAAGATAATGCAGATGAGGAAGAAAAACAATCTTCTAAAATTTGAATACAGTATTAGCAATGTGCTGCTCGCCAGTCACATTGATTAAATATCTAGGCATAATGTTGCAAAGTGATATGAAATGGAACAAGGTCATATGGATGGTAGTAGGGAAGGTGAATGGTTGACTTCAGTTTACTGGAAGTGTTAACAAACTGTAGCTCATCTATAAGGGAGACAACATATAGAGAACTTGTGTGACCTATTCTTGAGAGGTGTTTGAATGTTTGGGAGCCTCACCAGGTCAGATTAAAGCAAGACATCAAAACGATAGAGAGGTGTACTGCTAGACTTGTTATCAGTAGGTTCAATCCACATGTGAGTGTCAAGGAGATGCTTTGTGAACTCAAATGAGAATCCCCGGAGGAAAGATGATATTCTTCTTTGTGAAATGTTGTTGAGAAAAATTAGAGAACCGGTATTTGCAGCTGACTGTAGAACAATTCTATTGTTGCCAATTTACACTTTGCACAAGGACTGCAAAGACAAGATAAAAGAAATTAGAGCTTGTATGGAGGCATATAACAGTTGTTTTTCTCTCATTCCATTTATGAATGAAATAGGAAAGGAAGTGAGGAGTACTGTGTGTAGTATGTGGTATCCTCCACCATACACTGTAAGTGGCTGGCAGAGTAAGTATGTAGTGCAGATGTAAATAAGTTAAAATTATTTGCACAACAATTTTTATGACATTGATACTCCATTTACTTGTATAGACTGTGTAACAACTAATTTACCAAAACTCAATATTTAAAATGTTTTAAATGAAATATGCTTGATTATTTAAGCAAGTCCATTTAGAGATAACTATGTCAGTTATTTCTAATCATTTCAGGAAAACAGTTTACTAGTTTTACCAAAGGAAACGAAGAAAATCATATGTCATTTGAGTTCTGTAATGGTATCAGCAATGTGGACACCACTATCAGCCAGGATAGTTGCCTCTGCCCTAGAACCATGTGGGTGGGAAATGTGGGCTGTGTTCTATCAGTATTATGGTGAGGGCAGAGCTAATTCAGTATTAAAATTCTCCAATACTCAGGGGTTTTTATCAGAGTCTCAGTGGAATGTGTGGGGTGTCCAGAGGCCTTGCATCAAATCTAGGAGCCTTGGAAATGCCCAGAGTCCTGGACAAAGACACACTACAGAAGGTCTTCACTCATTGGCACTGACTCAAGACCTGGAGCTATCAGATCTAGTAGCAGCTTGTAGAACAGAGGCTAGCTGATGTTGTTACTAGCTGAAGCTGAAGTTGCTTGACCCCACATTTGACCAATGGCTGGCATGGAGGATCTCTCAGCATCTGCTGCAGTCAAAGGCCCCAGAACCAGTCGTAGCACAGAATCAAATACTGCTGAGGACTGAGCAGTAAGTATTTATAGCTGTTATGGCCAGATATATTGTGGCAGGAGCCCACATCCAGTCACACGTAAATGACTATGGAAGATTTTGTGTCATGGCATGTGGAGACCTAGACCACTGATATGGCAGGCTGTGGTGTTGCAGCATGCTGTGCCAAAAGTATTCTAGTATTTGGCAACAGAATTTCATAGGTACACACCAAGTTGCCTGCACGCTCCTCAAAAGGTACTAAAGTCTGGTCTGTGGTTGTTGCCAATATGCCTCCCCCTTATGAAGATTCTAGGATACTGCTAACAAAGGGACTCACTTAAAATAACACAGTACTATTGCATTTTTATCTCTCTTACATTCTTATTTACACTTTCTAAACTGACTGGCCTTATCTGTTCACTTGTCAGACGATACAGAATGACCAGTACATCCTTGGTTGGCCCACTTTGTTGGTATGTAATGGACTGGGAATTTGGGTGGGCTCTTGTGAGACACCTTAGTTAGCCAGCAGCTTCTCATTCTGCAGCACAACAGGAGAGTAGAACATTCATTTGTGAATTATTTTATGAGCTTATAACTAGAAGCAACTTATTTACAATTACCTGTGTGCTTAGTAGTTTAATTCTTTTACGTTTATTGCAAGTTTGTATATTTGGTAGGCACAGGTCCACGTTTTAGTAACTGTCTAGTGTGTAGTTCTGCCATCTTTTGTATGGATAAGGGTTGTGATTGTTGTGCTTGGATGTGCACTGAGTAGGGGACCCTTTGCTCACAGCTCCAGGCAGTGCTGGCTTCAATCACACAGCTTGAGGCTGTTGCTAATGGGCATCATTGTAGGGGGCCAGACGTGGGAATCCAAGTTACATCCAGTACTTACCATGTGTCCCACAATTGGTTCACTATTGTAACCACCCTAGTCACTGACCACATTGGGGATGATCCCTCACCTGTGGTTGAATGAGAGGTAGTTCCAAGGTGTGGCAGGCAGCGGAAGAGTTTCTGAGGGGCCAATCGAAAGGCCTTCCTGGCTCATGTGACAAACTGGTTTCAGGAGCTCTCTGTGGCTGATAGACATCCTGAGCAAAATGCAGTCACTTGTCCTATTTCAGAGGAAGCCTCTCAGCATGTAAGATACAGACATCCAGAGAGAGTAGGATCATCGGTAGTTGGGAGTGCCAATGTTAGGTACATAATGGGGCCGTTTAAGGATACGGCTGCCAATGAGGGGAACAAGTCCAGTGTGCACTCTGTGTGCATATCAGAGGGGAGTCATCCCAGATGTGATATGTGTAATTTCAGATGAAATGAAGAGAACAGGGTACAGCCAACTGCAGTTGGTGTCTCACAGTGATACTAATGATGTGTGTCACTTTTGATTGGAAGATATTCCCTCTGGTTTCTGGCAGCTGTCTGCACTGGTAAAGACTGTCAGTCTTGCTTGCTACATGAAGGCAGAGCTCCTGTATCTTTGGTAAAGAGCCAAATGGAAAGTCCAAATCAGAGGCTCATTGGTTCTGCAACCATGTAGGCTGTAAATTACTTGACTTGCACCATAGGGTGGTGTGGTATCAGATTCTGATTAATAATCTGGGTTCCATTCCAAACAGGAAGCAGCTACAGTGGTAGCAGGGGCTGTGTGGAGTGGACTGGATGGTGTTTAAGGTTAGAGAGTCTCAGGAAGGAACAAAAATGGCTTCAGTCTCAAGGAGTGTAGGTCAAACACAAGATGAGGCTTGATCAAGGAACTTTAGTGAATTGTTATTGCTGTAGTGGGAAAGAATCAGAGCTGCATAGCCCCAAGTACTATAGAAAGTACTGAAACTTAAATCATTATAGGTACTGAATGCTGGTTAAAGCTAGAGATAAGTTCATCTGAAATACTTACAAACAACCTAACGGCATTCAGAAAGGGCGGATTGGATAAGCTGATGACAGTGCATTTGTTGCTGTTATAATTAGTTTACCTTATGCTGAAATTGTAAGTAGTTCTTTTGAGTTAGTATACTTACTTATTTATAAGTTCCTGTAGAGACTTGGTCTCTTTTTCCACCTGCCACCATTCTTCTCTGTCCATGGGTTTCCTTCTCCAGTTTCTGATTTCTATTGCTTTGAGGTCATAACCCATACCTTCAAGCCACCTTTTCCTCTTTTCCTTCTCCCTGCAGGCTTCTATAAACATTTTCATAACACTTCGAGTTTATGGCATTCTCTGTACATATCCTTCCCATTGTATTCTTCCTTGCTTGATTTTCACAACAATATTCATCTGTCCACAAAGTGTCTGTAGTTCTTTGTTCATCCTTATCCTCCAGTTTCCTTCCTCTCTCTCTCTCTGTCTCAAATATACTTCTCATAATCTTCCTTTCCCATCTCAATAACCAGCCTTCCTCCTTCATGGTCAGCCTTCTGATCCATACATTACTATAGGTCTTAAAATAATCAAAAATGTATTTGGATTTTTGGACTCTTTCTAACACTTCTTGACCTGAATGTATTCTGCAAGGAATAATAACATCAGTTCCTACTTGCTATCATTTCTTGATTTTCTCCTGCTGTCCTGCTACCTTCTGTTGTTATTGAGTGCTACCTTCTGTTGTTATTGAGTCTTAAAATTTACCACTCTTTGGTATGCTTCCCCATTTATTTTTATTGAAATTCTTATCTTCACCAGGATCTCCCATCATCAGACACTTTGTTTTACCTTTATTCACTTCCAGTCCTAACTTCTGCACTGCTCCTTCCAATGCAGCGTAATTATTCTTTAGAGCTCTGATATTCCTTGCAATTAATGTTAGACCATCAATGTATGCTACTACCTGGACCTGCTGATAAAATTTTATTCCCCCTGAGTTGGTTCACAAATTACCTTATCTACTTCTAATTTAAAGAGTGAACCAGAGATCACATCTCTCTGCCACAGTCCACTACCCAGATGGAACTCTTCTGACAACTCTTGCTCTATTCTGACCTTGAAAACTGTTGCTTTCATTGTCATTTTGACCATTCTCGTTAATTTTAGTGCGATTCTTAAGTCCTTCACACCAAGGAGAATCTCATTCCTGTCACGGCTGTCATATGCTTATTTACAATCAATGTACAACTCATGCTGTTGCTTGTCATATGCATCAAATTTCTCTTCTCTTAATAAAAAAAATCTGGGCATCTGTGGAACCATTTCTCCTAAATCCAACTTGATAATCCCCCAGGATCAATTCCATCAGGTCTTCTAGCTGAGAGGCTAAAAGCTTACTAAACACCTTATATGTTGCATCTAAGAGAAAATCCCACAGTAATTGCTGCACTCTGCCTTATACCTTTTCTTAAGTAATGTGCAGATTATTCCCATGCTCTAGTCCTTAGGCATTCCTTTCTTAATCCACATTTCCTTTATTAATTCATTAAAAGCCATCTCCATCTTCTTCCCTCCCCTCCCCCCTAATTTTAATAATTCAGCCTCTAAGCCTTCTTCTCCTGCTGCTTTACTATTCTTTAATTTTAAAAATTGCAGTCTTCACATCCTATGAATCTGGTGATTTGAGTTCCTGGTCCTGCACTTCAGATTCTAATTTCAGTTCCAAATTCAGTTCCTCCTGTTGTTCACTCAAGCTTTCCCCTCTCCTCCCACCTGCCTTTCCATCAATTAACTTGGCAAAATACTCTTGCCATCTTCCCAAAGCTTTGCTTTTATTTCCAATAAGTTTCCATCTTTACCTTTATAGAAGTCCTCTCTTCATTCCTCTAGATGTTTCATAGAATTTTTGTATCTCATTATTATCATTCATTTCTTTCAATTCTCGTACTCCTTTCATATAGCCTTTTCTTCACCTTGCATTACTTATCCGCTCTGTCTATAGTCTTCGTTTCCCAGTTTTCTTGTCTTGCTTTATTTGTCTCTTGAAGTACCAGTGGGCACTTCCACGTTGAACCATTTCACTGTTCTCTGGTATCCTGCCCTCCTGGTACTTTTGCCACAGCTGCATGATGGCTGTTTTCTGTTTCCAATATCCCTCTCCACTCCCCCCCCATTCAGTTTCCACACCCCCTTCCTTCCATGCAGTCTTTTTTGCATCAATAGTCTCTTCTAATTTATTCTTGCATTCTTCCTACTTTTCTTTAGTTTGGAGACTTTCTCTACTGTGTTCCACTTTTCCCCTACTCCTCTTGTTTCATGCCACATCTGCATTCTGTCTGTATCAGATCTACACTAAGTACAATAATGAACTGTGTGTCGTCTGCCCCTCTACAGATACTACTTCCACATTGTCTGATGTGTGCCATTTATCTATAATTACTTGGTCTATCTGGTTTCTTGTAACTCCGTCTGGTAATGCCCACATGCATTTCTTAATATCTTTCCTCTGATGCCATGTGCTTTTTATTATTGTCTGCTTGCCATTGGCTTAGTCTGCCAGCCTTAGTCCATTATCATTACTGTCTTCATGCAAGCTTTCTTTCCCCATTATGTTTCTACACACTTCTTCACTCCATATTTTAGCATTCAGATCCCCAAAGATTTTTGTATCATGCCTTTGTACTTTGCTGATGTCCTCTTCCAGTTTGGAGTAAATTGCATCCCTCTCATCTTCATCTGATTTCTCCTTAGGGACATGGGCACGCACATTGAACACTGAAAAATTTTGCCCTAACTCTCAAAGAACACAACGTATTGTTAATTGCTTTGAAACTAATTATATTTTACTTCACTGAGCTATGTGTAAGAGAGCCAATACTGTGATGGCCTGTATCCCTGCTACTATACGTCAGTATATGATTCCTTGAAGCAGTCTTTCCCTGTCCTTTCCATTGTATTTGTTGTAGTACAGCTGTTTTACTCTATACTTATCTATTTTTTCTATAATTGCTTGCAATTTGCCAGGTCTCGTAAGTGTCCTCAGGTCCCAGGTGGTTATCATGATATCCATTTTCCTTCTTGTTAACTTTTTTCTTTGCCATGTCAGCATCCTATAATGCATATCCTTCTAGGCTGACGTGCAGTATCTGCAACAATTCCATTTCATGAGCTGGGGTTGTCAGCCAAATGCCCAGCCCCCAACTTTGAGGACCAGGTTGGCTTCCCTTCACCTATAGAGTGCCCCCTGCTATATGTGAGACATGATTCATCCTGCTCCTCTGTCAAAGCCTGTCATCCTGCTCCTCTGTCAAAGCCTGTCTGGCTTGGGTGACCTGCCAGCAGCTATGCTACTGCCGACATTGCACCTGACTGCACTGCAACATGCAAACCCTCTCACCCAGCACTGAAGGTGCCTTTGATAATGCTGTGACTTGCGGGAGAGTATGACTCATAGTATGGGTAGAGCTTACACTTGACAACTGGAATCAATTAATAATTGGTTACTTTTACTGGCCCCCTGACTCTGATGATACAGTTGCTGAAATATTCAAAGATTACTTTAGTATCATCTCAAATAGATACTCCACTTATAGAGTTATAACTGGCGATGGCTTCAGTCTACCCTCGATATGTTGGCAAAAATACATGTTCAAAGCTGGTGGTAGGCATAAAGCTTCATCCAAAATTTTACTAAATGCTTCCTCTGAAAATTATTTTGACTTATTAGTTTAGGAGCCCACTCAAAATGTAAATGTTTCCAAAAACATACTTGTCCTCTTAGCAACAAAAAATTCTGAGCAAATAGGGAGCATCATGATGGGTACAGTGGTTAATGACCACAAGGTAGTTATAGTGACACTGAATATCATAAAATCCAAACTCATCAGAAATAAATCTAAAGTATATCTATTTAAAAGATTTGCTTCACACCTTCCCAAGAGGAAGTCTCCATTCCTTCTGAACTAATGATGTAAGCACAGAAACAGATGGTGTTTGAATTCAAGAAAGTAGTATCAACAGCAATTGAAAGATTTACACAAAATAAATCAATAAGAGATGGAACTGATTCCCCATGGTACATAAGACATGTTAGAACACAGTTGCACAGGCAATGGAAATAGCATGCTAAATTTAAAACAACACAAAACTGCCAAGATTAGCAAAGTTTTGCAGAAGCTCAAAATTTACCAAGGACTCCCCAATGAAACTGTCTCGAAATTTGACAGAAAATCCAAAGAGATTCTGCTCGTATGTAAAGTACACCAGTAGCAAGACACAATCAGTACTTCTACATCTACATCTACATCTATATTCTGCAAACCACCATTAGATGCATGGCAGAGGGTACAACCCATTGTACCAATTATTAGGGTTTCTTTCCATCCCATTCATGTACAAAGCATGGGAAGAATAATAGTCTGAATGCCTCTGCACGTGAAGTAATTACTCTAATCTTATCCTCATGATCCCTGGTTGAGTGATACACAGGGGATTGTAATGTATTCCTAGAGTCATCATTTACAACTGGTTCTTGAAACTTTATTAATAGACTTTCTCAGAATAGTCTTCCAGTTCAGTTCCTTCAGTATCTCTGTGACACTTTCCCATGGATCAAACAAACCTGTGATCATTCATGCTGCCCTTCTCTGTATATGTTCCATACCATCTGTTAGTTCTATTTGTTATGGGTCCCATACATTTTACCAATATTCTGGAACAGATCACTTGAGTGATCTGTAAGCAATCTCCTTTGTAGACTGATTGCACTTCTCCAACATTCTGCCAATAAACCAAAGTCTAAGATCTGCTTTACCCACAACTGAGCCTACAAGATCATTCCATTTCATATTCCTACAAAGTGTTGCACCCAGGTACTTACATGAGTTGGCCAATTCCAACAGTGACACACTGATACAATAGTCATAGGATACTACATTTTTTCATTTTGTGAAGAGAACAATTTTACATTTCTGAGCATTTAGAGCAAGTTGCTAATTTTTTCACCACCTTAAATCTTATCAAGATCTAACCGAATATTTGTGCAGCTTCTTTCAGATGGCACTTCATTATAGATAACTGCACCATCTGCAAAAAGTCTGAGGTTGCTATTAATATTGTCTGCAAGGTCGTTAATATACAGCCTGAACAGCAAGGATCCCAACACACTTCCGTGGGACACATCTGAAGTTACTTCCACATCTGACAATGACTCTCCATCCAAGAGAACAATCTGTGTCCTCCCTCCCAAAAAAGTTCACAATCCAGTCACAAATATCACTTGATACCCCATATGATTGTAATTTTGACAATAAGCCTAGGTGTGTACTGAGCCAAATGCTTCTCAGAAATCAAGAAATACTGCATCTATATAACTGCCTTTATCCAAAGCTTTCAGTATATCATGTGAGAAAAATGTGAGTTGGGTTTCACATGATTGTATAGCCAACAGTGCTGGTGATGCTACCAATGACAGTACTACAAAAGTAGTTTTAATACAGTTTTCCAAAATTCTTCCACCAAAGAATATGAAGTAAATATTCCAGAACTTGAATCAAAAACAGCTGCTAACTTAACTTAGAAGTGGACATCCTCAGCAACTCAAACAACTTAATAAAGGCAAGCATTTTATTCTCATAAAGTTATGAGTGCTATTGACAGGGGATCTTACATTGATTCCATATTTCCAGATTTCTTGATTTCCTTTTGACACCATTCCTAGCAATTATCTTCAAATCAGATAGCAAGCCTATTGATTATATCATCTCAGTTGTGCACCTGGATTTGTGTTTTATTGCCAGAGAGGCCACAGTTGATAGAAATTGACACTAAGTTGTCACGTGAAACAAGTAATGTCTGATGTCACCCAAGGAAGTGTTATAGGCCCTCTGCTGTTCATAATCTACACAAATCATTTATGAAACAATCTGAGCAGCCCTCTTAGATTATTAGCTGATGGTCCTGTCATTTATGGTAAAAAAAGTGGCAAATGACACTAAACAATGAAAAATGGAGGTCATACACATGAGTACTAAAAGAAATTCATTAAATTTCTGTTACATGATGAATCACACAAATCTAAAGGCTGCTAGTACAACTGAATACCTAACAGTTATAACAATTGCAAATATGAACAACTAAAACTGGAATGATCACACAGATAATATTGTGGATAAGGTGAACCAAAGACTGTGGTTCCCTGGCAGAACACTCAGATGATACGGTGAATCCACGGCCTACACCACACTTGTCTGTCCTCTGCTAGAGTATTGCTGTGCAGCATGAGATCCATACTAGATGGGACTGATAAAGTTCAAAGAAGTACAGTAGGTTTTGTATTACTGTGAAATAGGGAGAGAGTAACATGGATACAATATAAAATTTGTGGTGGCAATCATTAAAACAAAGGCATTTTTCACTGCTGTGAGCTCTTTTCATGAAATTTGAATCACCAAATTTCTCGCCCAAAGGCAAAAATATTCTGTTGAAGTGTACCTTCATAGGGAGAAATGATCATAGTAATAAAATCAGAGGAATCGGAGTGCACATGGAAAGATTTAAATGTTCTCTTTTCTGTGTGCTGTTCAGGAGTGAAACAGCAGAGAAATTTGTGGAAGTGCTTTGATGAGCCCCCTGCCAAGCATGTGAGTGTGAACTGCAGAGTGGTCGTGCAAGTGTAGATGGCCGGATGGTTCTCTGCCATTGACAGACATAGGCTATACAAGTGAAGACTGGGGTTAACATTACACCCAAGAATGAAATTTCTGTTACCAGAACCCTGTGCTGTTATTTGCTGCAGTATTATTGGAGATGTTGGAACATCTGTTCTTCACTAATATGCCAATTCTGGGTGGCTATAAGCTCATTGAGAGAACTGAGTATGGTGGTGACTAGGATATTATTCAGGTATGTCAGATTCCTGGCTGGCAGATTTCTAAAGTATTATCAGGTAAATACAGTTAAGGATCGATTAGGTTCTGGAGCATATCAACTATTACATCATACTTCATTCCATGCAGTAATATCCCACTGTTATGTAGTTCTAAATGTATTGTTCCCCTTGAACATACGTGCTTGCAGCAAGTGGTGATAGATACAACCGAATCATACAAGGAGTATATATGATCATGAGAGCTTGCCTTCTGAAAACATGATTGTGTTGCGAGTTTGTCATGTGGACATCCTCCCGCACTTCTCCCCCCAAAAAACATTCTATCTTGCACATCTCTGTGACAGTTTGGGCCACCATGGATGGACACACCATAATATGTTCCCTCTGCTGTCACCAAAGTATGTCTCTTCCCATCTGGTGTAACCAGGACAATCATCTTTGTCCAAACACGTGAAAATTTCACTCATATTACGGGACACAGGTGAATTGCATAGCACTCATACCTTCTGTTGGTACCAACTACTGACAAGCGTACTAGCTCATGGGAATGAGCATAGTTGGCACTGACCTCCATTGTTGCAAGATGGTAATACAGTGACTAGTACTTTCCTTTGGACGTACAATAAGGTCCAACATACTGGCAGTTTAGCCCTTGCCTGGCACAGATCTGGCAGAAATTGATCTGGTGGTAGCAGTATATAAATTAGCTGTCCATAAACTGTATGGGGCATGGGTTACCATAATACAGCTATTTCTGTGTAAGCATCCACAATACTGATGGCAGGAGTATGCATGAGCTTTGCCATGCTAACCATGTAGCCAACAGGTCTAGCCGGACATGCAATATGCATAAATCTTGATTATTGTATTGCTCATCATTTTTATGTATCTAGTCAGTTCCACTGTTAACTCCTACAACTAACTAATGCTGTTTAACACCCCCTGTCCATGTTTGTCAACTGGGTAGCAAGTCTCTCTGCCAGAAATTTAATGCCTTCACCTTCTACTTGCACATGAATCAACAGATCATTAACTTGCCTTATACTGTTGTCACCTGTTATAACACAGTTTTTAACAACCTATCTAATGCATCTATCCACCCCCACTGATGCCTCCTCCAAGTGTGTGGAACCAAATCCGTGGCCTCCGATTATTGCTCCCAAAGATGATCATAGGAGACTTGCAGCACCTGGTATTCCATGTGCACCTCACTCAGTACCCTCTTCTCTCCAGCTTACTGATGATGCTCCTTGAAGACTTCATCCAGCCTCTCAACCTCATTCTTCAAATCCCAGCAGTGTATGTCAGTTTCAGTGTCCATCAATGATCCATCATGATGACATATTTTTGCCAGGTGAAAAGCACCCCACCCTCTATTGGTTTTACCTGCATGGTGCTGATCCTCCTGCAGCTTGAGAAGTGCAGCAGCATCAGTAACATGATTCCCTTCATGGCCATCTCCCCAGGCAGTGTTCCCTGAAGCAGGGAACATCAATCATTCTCAAGTCTCCTTTATATCATTCACCTTACATTTTAATGTATACGACAACGTGCACATGGATTGTGCAAGAACGGTCTTCTCCACTTGCTGCTACCCTCACATTTAGGGCTGAAGCTGGTAACAGTGACAGAGACCTCAGCACACCACAAAAAGTTCATATATGCCAAATGTGGGCAACTGTTATACAAATAGGAAGTTGCAATTTCACACTCACTGATGAGGTCATCTCGATTACATGGTATGTACTCTGATAATAAGTGAACAGTTTCTTTGTATTTCCTTTCAGGTTATAAGGCTTGTTAACATTGCCCACTGTCCTACACAGTATTCAGATAACTTAGCAGTCTGTTGCTGCACCTGTTCTTCATATTCCAGGGATTTTATATTTACTTTTTGTACTTGATTAAGTTCTCAGGAAATTTTGTATCAGTTTCCCATTTTTCCCTTGTTTGGTGATGGCATTTTCCAGCCACATATTACCTCATACAGTGACAGTCCCATACTCTCATGAACTTTTGAATTCTACACTATCACACTGTAGGATAAGGTATCCCAGTCGTTATGATGATTGACATAATGGCTTAACATTTTCCCTATTGTACAATGAATTCACTCAGTTCTTCCATTTGCTTGTGGGTGTAAAGCACTTGCCCCTAATTTATAGATATCTAACAAATGACAAAACTGTTTCATTAAGACTAACATACTATTAGTGCTCTGGTCAATATCCACATTTTTGGAACACCAAACTTCAACAATGAATTATTCACCATGATCTGAGCCACCATGTCAGATTGCTGATATGGGATAGCCACCATTCCCATGGCATGAAAAGTGATCTGTTATTGTTAGTACATAGTGATTCCCTGCCAGCATTTACCCAGAAGAACCTAAGATATTTGAACCAATCACTTAAAATGGTTTACTGGCTTCTGGTAAACTTTGCAGAGGAATGTGCTGATGGCTCAATTCAGCCCACTATACACACTGTACGCAGTTTTTGACATACTGCTCCATGGCCTGCTTTTGTGTTCGCCACCCACACTGACTGCATATCGTTCTGAGGTTCTTCAACCCCATGGCCTGCTAACACATGATCTTATGCCTACCTCATTACTTCTTTCCACAGCACAGTTGCAACCACAACACTAAGTCATGTGACCTTCCAAACTTCACAGTTGTTTCTCTGCTACTGCTTCTAGATGATGATAGCCATTCCACAGATACATGGTGGAGAAATACCTGCACTGCCCCAGATTATCCAAAGTTCCATTATATTTGGGATTGGATAAGTGTCTGTAATCTTGCAACTATTTAGGTATCTGTAATCACAACAAAACTTCTGTGGCTTTTGTGCCATCTGTACTATTTTTTGGAATGGTCATCAACGGTGCTCCCCAAAGACTATTACTTTCTGCAATAATACTGTCTTGTAACTCCTGATCAATGGACTATCCCATCACTGATTGCAGATGATGTTGCATTCCGTATAGCTTATGACGCATGGGCAATGACCCAGTTGTGATTTGATGCTGTGTCTCTAGGGTCACAAGAAAAGAGTAATGAGGACCAAACAGATCTTCAAACTCTAATAGCAACTGTGCCATTGCTAACTTTATTACTCCTTTCAAGTGTTCTATGTTTTGCTGTAATGTAGTTTAACAGGTAAAGGCTCTGAATTCATTCTGTCCAGATCATGTTCCTCTAAAATCTCCAAATTGGCAACCATCAACACTTAAGACAAGTCTATGTCATTGGTCCCAAAGAAATCTGTTCTGACAGACAGTACATCCTCACCAAGTATACGTACCACACTCCTGCATATGCAATGCCACGTCTTATCTAATTCACTTTTAGTGGCTCAACCACATACAGTATGTTTACTGAACGAGAATTTCACTCTCCAGCGGAGTGTGCATGGATATGAAACTTCCTGGCAGATTAAAACTGTGTGCTGGACCAAGACTCGAACTTGTGACCTTTGCTTTTCGCGGGCAAGTGATCAACCATCTGAGCTACTCTACCCTCTGAGCTACCCAAGCACGATTCATGACCCATCCCCACAGATTCAGTTCTGCCAGTACCTCGACTCCTACCTTCCAAACTTCACATAAGCTTTTCTGCGAACCTTGCAGAACTTGCACTCCTGGAAGAAAGCATTCTCTGGCCTAATGTCCAAGCCTCATACATTTACAACAAATCACTGGAAGGACTGGGCGTATGGAGAACTGTGCTCTGACAAGTTACACTTACTGTACCTAAATGGACACAAACCACCATCTATTCTCTAGTGTGCAACCTAAAGTCACTTAAATCACTGACGGAGTCCACTTTATAGTTATCCATCATAAAGGTGTTATGAAAAATAATCAGAAAAATATGTAACATGCCACTCTGGTGAATCATCTCATTCTTGCAAAATAAAAATAGTCCATTGAGTGGTAGTTATGTAAAATGTCAACCTCTACCTGTTGTTTTGGTGACTTTAGTGGTCCAGAGGCTGAAACTAATTTGATCAAAACTTTGCAGTATAGAGGTCAGGGGTTTGATTTATAGGTGGCTAAACACTGATTATTTGCTGCTGCTGATGTATTTAATCATTAACTTGATTGCAAACACATTCCATGCCACACTTTGTATCACATAATATTTCTTTGATTTACATAGTTCTGTGAAGTGAATTTATGTCTTTGTGAGTCACAACAGACAATGTACACCTGCCATAACTTCACACAACAGATTTGAAATGAGACTTAGCCAAGCAGAGCCATAACCACAACAACAATAGAAAACAAACTGCCTCACATGGTTTCAACTTATGGCCAAAGCCCATAATACACCAAAGATAATTTTCAAAGAAGTTATATTGATCTATACTATAACATTAATTTTGTATTTTCTTCATAGTGGATACTGAAGCAATGAATTTAGTAAAAAGATGGTGTCATTTTCCACTTTGGCTGTATTACTACAGAAACTGGAAAATAATAGTAATGAAACAGCAAAATTGGAAAATGACTCTGTATTTTGATTAATTTTGTAAATTATAAAAGTAGAGATTCATGCATTAATGTAAAATAAAATTTGGATTAACATTAATAATTAATTTTATGTGATTCTTTTTAAATTAAATGCAAAAAATCCAGATGACTAGCTTTTTAGAGTGCAAAAATTTTTATATGCATACCAAAAAATACCAAAGATTTTCATAACTATCCATTAGGATACAGAAGTAGAAATAATGGATAAATCCAATTAAAAAACCAGCTTCTCTGCAAAAGCTGACAATCGTCCAAATGTTGATCAAAAGTGTATCAGATGATTCATAAACCAACAGACTGTCATCAGTACACGCAATCTGGAAAAGAGAAAATCACCCTTGGGTTGTTACAACTTTCACCAGTTGAACCTTCAATTCAATCCTCCAATCTAGGCAGTTTGGCATGACAGTGCAATCACATGAAAAAACTCACCAATCACCATGTTGAAATGATGCTGCTGTCCCTTGATGTCATTGTGTTACTGGCTTTCTTCTAACACCAAATGTGCAATGTGGTTACTACCATCAGCCAGAACAGTCATTTTTGCCCCACAACGGCATGTGCACGAATTGGGGGTTGCATTCTACCATACCACGGTAGGTGATGAATCACAAGAGATTCAGTATTAACATACTTTATTCAGCAAGACTTCTGTTCAGGGATGGTTGTCAACATCTCAGTAGTGTGTGTGTGGTCATCCAGGCACTGGATTGCTACCTCAGCATAACTCTTCACAATGTGCTAGATACCATGGCAGTGCATGTGTGTGTTAAGCAGGGGAGAGCTGCCACAGCAGAAGAGCTACGGCCAGCAAGGCCATACGGCTGATGCAAGGAATACATTCCCAGCAGCCACTGAACTAATGCACTGGTGGCTGTGCACTTCAGACGCCCTGCATCAAACTGGGGGCCCTCAGAGTCATCTGAAGTGCCAGTCAAAGAAATCCTAGAGCAGGTCTTCACTTCATGACTCTGGCTCAATACACAGAACCTTCTTCAGATCTATAAGTGGCTTGCAGACCAGTGGCTATATGATGATGCTGCTAGATGAAGCCGAAGCTACTTGGCCTACTTGGATTTTACAGCTGACGTGAAGCCTGTCAAGGTGTCGACTGCAGCTGGTAGTCCTGGAATTATGCATAGTACAAATTCAAGTTTGGCCAAGAGAGCTGAGTGGCAAGTATTTATAGTTGCTTAGGCCACCTATGTTGTGACAGGAGACCACCTCTGATCACACAGGTTTGACTACAGAAGCACAGTGCTGTGCCACAGCATGTGGAAATCTAGCCCACCACTGCAGCAGACTGTGGTGTTGCAGCATGCTGTGCCAGCAGTGTTCTAGTGCCTGGTGGTAGGATTTTGTAGGCTGCTCACCTGCATGCCTCTTGACACATTGCAAAGTCAGGTCTGTGGTTGTTGCCACAACAATCCTGTCAGCAATCAGTTCAAACAGAATAAATACTAAGAGCAAAATACGAGTATTTATTAGTACTGATTATAACATGCCTGAGATTCACCAGAAACCAAAACTGCTGTTCTCAGATACCTCATAGAAGAGAATTATTTGGCACCTGCAGTTGCATATCATATCCATTGGGGCATACAACTTTGAAATGTTAGCTAATTATATGACAGTTTAAAATTGGTAAAAATATGGATGAGTTTACAGGTGAGGGCTTAGGGAAAATGAGAAGCAGAATTTCCTATGGAGGTATTTATATGAAGGCTTAGGGAGAACATGAAGCAAAACTTTCTATGAAGGTAGGCTCTGACAGCAATGGAAAGAAGATGACTAAGAAGTAGTGAAATTGGTGAAAATAAATAAAGATGTTAAACTCTATTCTTCCTTTCTTTTTTTCTAGACTATGCAAGTGGGAACTGTCCCTCGAACACATCCTTCTTCTTGCAATCCTTCTGAAATCAAGTATCTGTCTTCCACCAACTTCTGTTTGTGTTCCCACTTAAAATGTACCAGAGGAGGGGGAAGAGGGGGGGGGGGGGGGGGAGTTGAGACTGTGTGGAATAAAAAAATAAAAATTAGTGGAGGCAACCACTCACCATACAGTGGAGTCATTTGTCGACTAGTGGATATCTATTTCTGTATCTGTACTCCACTAACCACTGTGAAGTGCATCATAGAAGGTAGTTCCTGTGTACCAACTTTTTAGCAGCGTTTTGCCTCGTTCCATTTGTGAATGGAGCATGGGAAGAATGATTGATAAATGCTTCTGAACATGCAGTAATTAATGTAACTTTGTTTTTGCAATCCCTTTGGGGGCAATATATAAGAGAATGTAGTGTGTTCCTAAGTTCCTCACTCAATACTTGCTCTTTAAACTGCAAGTAGGATTTCACAGGATAGCTGGAATCTATCTTCAAGAGCCTGTAATTCAGGTTTTCCGGAATTTCTGTGATTCTTTCCCATGCTGTTCTTGGTATACATTGAATATCCCCTGTTGCTTTTTTCTTCAGAACACACTGATGCAGATGTACATACCCAGATACACTTACGAATTTGATCTGCATGTTAAGTGATTATCTGTATGCTGGTCCAAGCTGCCGGAGATGGTGGTCATGTGCTTGCTTGTGTGAATGAATGAGTGTATCTTTCTCTTTCTTTTCCTGATGAAGGCTGTGGCCAAAAGCTGATATGTAAGTGTCTTTTAATTGTGTCTGTCTGCAACTTAACATGTCATCTCTACAGTAAGTAGCAATTTATCTTTTCCTTACGTTGTTGATGTTCCAACTTGGTGTCTTCATTGCTTTATTTTGTATGCTCAGAAGATAGACTCAAGTTTCTAACATTGTACCACAATTTTAAGTTATTTTTCTTATACCAATTGATTTCTACATGACTTCTCTGAATGTTTGGTAGTTATCATTTCTCATTTCATTGCTTACATTCCACCAAGTCTTATATGTTAAATCATTAGAGTGAAAGTTAATCACAATGCAACTGAGTTATTTCAATTGTAATTGATTATGTAAAATCTTTGAATTTGTTTGCTGTTACTTCAGTAACCTAGCACAGTTCCTTTCTACAGGGTTGGCATCTTAAAACAGGCAACCCAACTTATATTATCCACCTCAGGTTTGGATGACGTAAGTCTGTTTTAAAGTGCATGAAATATCTCCTGCCAGTTCAATTTCGACCAGCCTGCAGTATTAGATGCGTTTCTGACCATTCACTGTATATCTGAAATACATTTTCATGCCCTGTATATACAATGTGAGCCTATGCATTTCATGTCTGATATTTCAAATTAATTTTCATGTGAAAATAATATTGAAACTCAAGGTTAGCCTTTGATGGAACAATATTTTTACATCTTCAAGAGCAATGTTAATAACTGCTTTGAATAGTTTTTTCACTTTTGAATATGCCCATTGGGAATACAGGTATTTCGGCTGCTGACAGTGAGTACTTGACCCACCACTCTGTTTTTCTAATTTTACTATTTTTTCCTTGTGATAAAAAGCATTATTAATGTTTATGTAAGATTTTTAATCAGAAAAAATTCATTTGCTCACACAGAACAGAGGTACTTATCAATACGTAATTTTGTTCTAGATCATTGGAATATGTTGGCCCCATACTAAAGGCCTTGTCTGCAGCTTATGAGAAGTATGCTGTGCCTCTTGTGAAGAAAAAAGAATGATTCTGTGCTAACAACACAAAAATTTTAATTTAATTTGTTAATAGTATATCTAAGGCACAATGTCTATAGTTATCTAATGTTATATTATTTTAAGAAATGTAAGTCAGATGATACCAAGTAAACAGTGAGAATAAAAAAAAATTTAAGTTTAAATGTTCTCTTTGAATGTATTCTATTGTGGTACTGATCCTTAACTGTGAGCAGGAATCCTGCTGAGATGGCAGAACTGACAGAATCTGTGACAGAGAGAAGGAATACTGCTCTCTGTTATCAGTAAGTATTAACTTCATTTGTAAAGTGACAAGTGCAGTTACACTTTTGTATATATAAAACCCAAATATGAGAAAATGATAATTTTATGAAAAGGATAGTTGCCACTCAACATATAGCAAAGATGCTGAGTCCCAAATAGGTAGAACAAAAAGACTGTTAAACGAAGCTTTCAGCCAAACAGGCATTCATCAGAATTAGACAAAAAACACACACATATACTCATGCAAACACAAGTCACACAAGCATGGCCATAGTCCGGTTGCCGAGGCCAGATTGTGAGTAGCAGCACATGGTGGGATATGGGATAAGCAAACTGCATAGTGGGGTAAGGAGGAGGCTGGCTCACACAGGGGAAGGGATAGCAGGGTAGTAGTGGGGGAAGGTAAAGTGCTGCTTGCGAGAGCATACAAGGATGAGGTGGGAAGAGGATAGGGCAAGGGGGCAGCTAGGTGCAGTTCGAAGGTCGGACAGAAACAAGAAACAGAAGCGGGGGCGGGGGGGGGGGGAGGGGGGAGGGGGGGAGGTAACGGAAAAGGAGAGATGTAAAAAGACTGTGGGTACATTGATGGTATAGAGGGCTGTGTAGTGCTGGAATGGGAACAAGGAAGGGGAAAGGTGAGTAAAGGACAATGACTAATGAAGACTGACGCCAAGAGGGTTACAGGAACATAGGATATATTGCATAGTTCTCACCTATGCAATTCAGATTAACTGGTGTTGATGGGAAAGATCTCGATGGCACAGCTTGTGAAGCAGTCATTGAAGTGAAGAACATCATATTGGGCAGTGTGCTGAGCATCTGAGTGGTCCAGCTGTTTCTTGGCTACAGTTCGCAGGTGGCCACTAATGTGGACTGATAGCTTGTTGGTTTTCATGCCAATGTAGAATGCAGCACAGTGGTTACAGCTTAGCTTGTAGATCACATGACTGTTTTCACAGGTAGCCCTGCCTTTGATGAGATAGGTGATGCTTGTACAAAAGTGGCATAGGTGGTGGTAGGAGAATGATTTAGATGCAAGACCTGGCCCATACACCCTCCCACCGTCACCCCCTCCACCACTCCGGTCTCAATCATCATCTACCTCTACATTAGCACGAAAACCAAGCTGTCTGTCTGATTGAATGGCCACCGACAAACTGTGGCCTAGCACGTTGCCCGTTGTGTCGTTCTTCAATTCAATGATTGCTTCACAGCCTATGCCATCTAGATCCTTCCCACCAACACCAACTTTTCTGAATTGTGCAGATGAGAACTCTCCCTACAACATACCCAATGATCTTGTAACCTTACTGGCCTCAGTCTTTGTTAGCCATTGCCCTTTACCCACCTATCCCCTTCCCTGTTCCCATTCCAGCACTACACAGCCCTCTATTCCACAAATGCATCCACAGTCTTTTTACTGAGTTACTGCCCCCACCCTCCATCTAACTTTCCAACTCTGCCTAACTGCCCTACCTTCTTCAAACCTTGTCCCCATATGCTCCCACAAGCAGAGCTTTATTGCCCTCATCCCTACTCTGCTATCCTTCCCCACACCAGTTTCCTTACCCCCATCAGCCAGTTTGCTTGTCTCATCATGGGCTGCTGCTCGCAGTCTGGCCTTGGCAGCCAAAGGCTGTGGTCATTTGTGTGTGAGTTGCGTTTGCGCAAACATATGTGTGTATGTTGTCTAATTCTTATGGAGGCCTGTTTGGCCAAAAGCTTTGACGGTCTTTTTGTTGTGCCTATCTGCGACTCAGTATTGCTGCTACATGGTAAGTATGTTTCATTTTCTTTGCATCAAAGTCGTAGACGCTGATGCTTCTCGGTGATGCTAGACATCCCTTTGTATTGCTTGTGCCCCTGAGATGTGGCAGGATGTAGACACTCTGCAGCATATGTATTTGTTACCTTTAATCCAGTTGTCACTCCATACAAAATACATTTCTCTAATTAGAGACACTCACTCTTAAGGTTTTTTTGCTAAAAATTATTCTATCAATTTACTGGGGTAGGAAGTATGTGGCACACCTGGTTAGTAAACCCTGATAGTTCAGTGAAATCTTGCCGCCCAGGCCTGATGAATACCAAATTATTCTTAATGTCATCAGGAAGTGTCAGTAAAATTTTATCTCTGACAACAGTCATTCCAATAATGTGATCTGTCACCCTAGACATTTGATGCAAAGACTTTGAATTGGACACACACACACACACACACACACACACACACACACACACACACACACACATCACTGCAGTGTGAATTCAAATCGGGAACATGTTGTGCATCAAAAGGAACAGTTATAAATGTTTGATGCTAATGTGATAGGGCATTAGAATTTCTTTTTTGTATACCCCAGGCCAATTACTTTTATCTAAAAGATTTCACCATCTAATTAGTATTTCAAAGTTCTAAATGGTTTCTTCTTTTGTTTATCTATTAGAACAAGTCCTTATTATTATTTTACTTTATTTTTTAAACTGACAACATAAACTTTTCTTAAAAATATGCTGTTGCAGAATTCCTTGAAATGAAATGTCATTACTTATTAGGGGTGAATTTTATTCCACTCACTTAACAATGTCATCCATTCCTCTCTTCTTTAACTTTATGATCAACAATAGTAAATTAAAGTTACTCCTTAGGAAGGAAGATGGCTGTTTCTGCTTTATTATCAGGTTGGTGCATTAATTCATAGTATTTTTCCCTAAGCTTAATGAGCGCCAAAAATACACATAACAGAGGCTTTAGTCATCAATAATATTTTCTCCTTCTTCACTTGTAACAGTCTGTCAATGCTGGGGTAACTTTTCCATTTCACAGCTGTAGAAATCATGGGATTTTGAGGCGAAGAACTTGTACAGCACATTCAGATGCATTTTCATCTGGAAAGGAAGTTCCTTGAAGGTTGTTTGATAAAGAGAAGAAAAAGGTGAAAAATCTGAGGGCACAAGTTCAGGTGAATAAGGTGGGTGTGGAATGACTTCCAAATCTGTATCCTGCCTAGTGTATTTTGGCAATCTAGTAGAATGCGGGTGGGAATTATCATGGAGTACACAGTATTGCTGTTCTTGGACTGTGTCTGCAAGACATCTTGGTTATTGGCAATAAACATCAGCTGTGATGGTTACACATCAGGGAAGCAATTCAGAGAATATTACATTGTTGACATTCCATCAGATGCATAACATTATATTTTGTGGATGCACACACGTCTTTGTACATGGAGTTGCTGCTTTGTTTGGGCTCAAACATTCCTATCGTTTCCTTATATTAATATAAAGACCCCATTTCTCACCACCAGTAATGAAACACGATAGGAATGCTCCGTGATATTCACTAGCCAATTGACGACAAGCAATCAGAGATGCACAAATGACCACCCGCTGACTTTTGTGATTTTGGCTTAGAGAATCTGGTACCTATATATGTCTGATTTTTTATCATTCCCCATTGAATAAGAGCGTTACATGATGGTGGAATGATCACAGTTCATCATATTTCCCAGTTCTTGGGTTCACTGTCATAAGTTGTTGTGGATTAATGTGTTTAAATATGTCAAAGATCTTCCTGAACATGGAGTGTCACTAATGTCAAAATGATCCTCTTTAAAATGAGAAAACTATTTTCTTGCCATGCTCTGTCCAATGGCACTATCCCTATACACAGCAAAAATGTTTCTGGCTCCTCTACTAGCACCCTCTACCGAAATCAAACAGAAGAATCTGTCACAAATGCTTCGATTTCTCAACTTGGCACCCCATTTTCTAGCATCCACAGTTTCACTCACTATCTCCAAATGACAATATGGAAACTTAAGTAGCAACAGTGATCTACAAATAAAACATGACATTCAATAAATAAAGCCATAGCAACTAGAATACCAACATGCAAAACAAAAATGCTATGAACTTATGCACCAACCTAGTATTAGACCGATCTGTGCTTCACAACAACATTAAACTACAGATCCTCTTATAACTTATGCAACTTGTTTCACTGTTAGAGAAAAATGGGGGCATACATTTACATATTGTGACATTAAAACTAACCTTAGGTTCCAACAATGCCTTCATCAGTAAAAGAGAGACACACACCATTCATACATACACACAACCACACCTCATGCACACATGACTGCCAACTCCAGCATCTTGGGCCGGAATGCAACTATCACATCGGATGTAAGCAGCAATCTGGACAGGGCAGGGAAGGGATAGTAGTGCATCACTGAGGAGAGAGATGAATGCTGTCAGGTGGAGTGTGCAGGGGCTAGAATGCCAACAGGTGCATTGTCAGAAGGTTGTGGGGCAAGGAGGTGGGAAAAAAAAGGAGCAAAAACGGAGAGGATCAGGGAAAGATGGATGGATGCATGGGCAGAGAGCGGCAAATAAATAGGGTGGGAGATGAGAATGGGGAGGAGATTATAGGACAGAAACAGTGGAAACTATTGGGTGAAGGGTGTGGAGGCAGCATGTTATCAGAGGTTGAGACCAGGATAATTATAGGAATCAAGAATGTGTTGTAAGGATAACTCCCATCTGCGCAGTTCAGAAAAGCTGGTGATTGAGGGAAGGATCCAAATGTCTTGGGCAGTGAAGTAGCCATTGAAATCAAGTGTGTTAATGTTCAGCTTCATGCTGTGCCACAGGGTGGTCTATTTGCTCTTGGCCACAGTTTGGCGGTGGCCGTTAATCCTGATGGACAGCTGGTTGGTAGTCATACCAATATAAAACGCAGTGCAATGACTGCAGCAGAGCCGGTAAATGACATGGCTGCTTTCATAAATAGCCCAGCCCCTTATTGGGTAGGATAAACCTGTGACAGGACTGAAATAGGAAATGCTGGGTGGATGGACTAGGCAGATTTTACATCAGGAACTTCCACAGGGTTTGATTGTTGTGGTAAGTGGTTGGGATTGGGAGTGGCATAGGGATGGCCTAGGATGTTGTGGAGGTTGGGTTGGTGACCGAACAATGCTTTGGGGGTGGGGTGGGGGGGTGGGAAGTATGTCAGGTAGGATGTCCCTCAATTCAGGGCATGACAGTAGGTAATCATAGCCGTGGTGAAGGATGTGGTTCAGTTGTTCCATTCAGGAGTTGTACTAGGTGATGAAGGGGGCACTCTTTTGTGGCTGAATATCTGGGGCAGTTATCCAACACCAACAAAGCTTTCTGAGACAAGATTTGCTTCTTGAGGAATTTTTTGGCCGATGGCACAAACTTGTCGTGAAATCACTCACTGAATGATTCCCGTGTCATCCGAGTTTCGTTTTGGTGTTTATATTTGACTTATAGATGTTTTGCAGTTTTGAACGCCCTAGGATTTTTTGATTTTCCTATGACAAACAGCTGAAGTTCGTGCTTTCCGTTAGCATTGGAGCATGGCATAAATGTTAGCCTATCTTTAGGCATTTTTCTGCCAGGAGAACTTGCCTCTACTTTGTGGACGAATGTTTTTCTGGGCAAAAGTCTCCAGAACAATCCGCTTTTCCACGGTGTAAACCTGATCAGGACAAGGATTTAACTCTTCTAAAGTTTGTACAGCTCTACAGCTTCGATGTCACATGAGGGTTTTTCTCCTGTTGTGGTTAGCAAACGGATACCAAATCTGTTTTTAAACTTATCAAGCCGTCCGGTACTTCCGCGAAAATCGTCTTTTTTCATAATTTCTTTATAGAAAAATCTCGCTTTTTCTTGGATAAGCTCTCCTGAAACGGAAGTGTGTTTACTACGTCCGCGAAGAAAACCATCTGTACAAAACGTCTTTAATTAATAGGTACTCACCGGTTTTTATGAATTCCTGCCACTGCATTTGTTGTTCAAATTGTGCACCAGCCCTTCAATTTTATCACGATTTTTTAATGCCATAAATGGTAGCACGCCCAACTCCATAAAATAAAGCTAAATCGTTATTTTTTTCTCTTTTGTTTAATTTTTTAATAATTTCGGATTTTTCAACCAAGGCCAATGTCTTGTGTTCACGTTTCTCGCTCCCTGTTTAAGACATATTGTAGTAAAGATACGAAACACTCACTAACACTATCAAAGTCAAGTTAAAAAGGGTATTAATTCGATTGCACAATGTACGCAACAATCCACAACTGGTGGCTGACTACGTATTGTTTACTAAACTGTTCACTTGATGTAGCCCACCCGTTCACGTCACGTGATCTTGGCTCTTTGTGTCTGACTACTGGACGTGTCGGCTGGTAAAGTGCCAGATTATAGAGACTAATATGCTTCATCTGCCACTTCTTTTTCAATCTGCGAAATTCCTCGGGTTCCTGATGAAATGTCACCTTAGGCAACTGTTGTAGATATAATGCATTGTTTGCTTTGTTTATTGTTACAGTTGCTCTGCTTTGTACCAAGCATGTGCAGTGCTGCGAGTTAGTTGCTCATCGACTGAGCAGCTCACCTACTTCCCGTAGACTCATGCTGTGCTCACCATCGCATACCTCCCCATGTTGCCACTAGCACCCAATAGTGTGGCTGCGTGGTAAACAACACGTGGGGCATCGATTGCCGTAAACATAATTGGGATTTTGCGAGCACGCACTCAGGTGTTCCTTGTAACTAAGTTACAGATAGTAGTCCCTTCTCAGTAGCTGAATAACTTGATTCGTGTTTATTCAGACTACACATAGCAAAAGCTATGGTTAGGTGGTCTCCCTTCTCAGGATCCCATTCTCCTCGAAACAATTCACAACCGAGGTCATATGCTGACACATCCATGGCTAACTTGACGACCTTGTTCATCACAGGGCGACTTAAAATCTTGAAGTCTAATAACGCTTGTATAATGTTAGTAAATGCTACAGAAGTAACTTCATCACAAAGCCACTTAACTCAGTGTTCAACGTATTAGATATTCATTGATCGTTCATCACTTGTGCTTTTGTGAATCGTCTATAAAATTTAGCTAAACCTAGGAACGAACTTAGTTTCATGGTTCAGGACACTTTTTTATACTTCTTATTCTATCTGAGTCTGATTGAATCCTCACAAAATCCCAATGATATAACCCAAAAACTTTAATTCTTGTCTTCCAAAATGTGACTTCGATAGATTAATTGTTATTGCTTTTTCTTGTAGCTTTCTTAAAGATCAAATCAACAGAGCGCAATGGTCTTTCAGAGACTTAGAAACTAGTAATAACTTACCCACACAAATTTCGATGATAACTCTTCTGTACTGATGGGCCAGTCCTGTTCAGTCGCAATGTATGTAAACAATGTTCATGCATCTAAAACTGACTCAACACCTCTTGCTATACACACTTGGCCTTCTTTTGCCCGGTATAGAGCAGCAACTCAATGTGGCATTGACTCAACAAGTCGCTGGAAGGCCTCCGCATAAATATTGAGTTATGCTGCCTCTATAGCCGTCCATAATTGTGAAAGCGTTGCTGGTGCAGGATTTTGTATACGAACTGGCTCTCGGTTATCATTCCCTTGAATAGTACAGAATGATGTCAAACCAGTCATGAACAATTGTGGCCTGGTGATACCGTGCTTTGTCATCCATAAAAATTCCATCGTTGTTTGGGAACATGAGGTACACGAATGGTTACAAATGATATCCAAGTATCCAAACATAACCTTTTCCAGTCAAAATTCCATGTTAACACAGCCTACGCCATTATGGACCCACCACCAGCTTGCACAGTGCCTTGTTGACAACTTGGGTCCATGTCTTCATGGGGTCTGCGCCACACTCGAACCCTACCATCAGTTCTTACCAATTGAAATTGGGATTCATTTGACCAGGCCCCCGGTTTTCTAGTAGTCTAGGGTCCAAACGATATGCTCACGAGCCTAGGAGGGGCACTGCACGCGATGTTGTGCTGTTAGCAAGGGCACTTGTGTCAGTCGTCTGCTGCCACAGCCCATTAATGCCAAATTTTGCCGCGCTGTCCTAACGGACCCGTTCGTCGTACGTCCCACATTGACTTCTGTGGTTATTTCACGCAGTGTTGCTTGTCTGTTAGCACTGACAACTCAACGTGAACGCCGCTGCTTTCGGTCGTTATGTGAAGGGCCGTCAGCTACTTCGTTGCCCGTGATGAGAAGTGATGATTGAAATTTGGTATTATCGGCACACTCTTGACGCTGTGGATCTCGGAATATTGAATCCCTAACGATTTCAGAAATTGAATGTTCCATTTGTCTGGCCCCAACTAATATAACGCTGTCAGAGATTGTTAATTCCCGTCATGCGGGTATCATCACGTCACAAACGTTTTCACATAATCAACTGAAATGACAGCTTCGCCAATGAATTGCCCTTTTACACCTTGTGTACGTTATACCACCACCATCCACGTATGTGCATATTGCTAGCCCCTGACTCTTGTTACTTCAGTATATGTTACAGTTCATGCTTTTATTTTTAAACTGTCTAATATTTCTTCTCCTCCTTACTTCTGTTTCTCTACTACTATAATATTTGTGGTAACTGATAGATGTAGGTCATGGACTATGCGGCTGGTCCCGGCGGAGGTTCGAGTCCTCCCTCAGGCATGGGTGTGTGTGTTTGTCCTTAGGATAATTTAGGTTAAGTAATGTGTAAGCTTAGGGACTGATGACCTTAGCAGTTAAGTCCCATGAGATTTCACACACATTTGTACATTTGATAGATGTAGAGATTTTACTAATTTGTTCATGTTTAAAGTTTATCATGGCCGTCCCCAGACGGGAGGGGGGTTGGGGTTCAGACACCTCCCGAACGATTGACAAAGCTAAAAAAAGGAAGTGATCTTAAAATCGATTGCAATTTAATCTTTGTTTCAAAATTACCGCTTTTTCAAACCTCTGCTGTTGCCAGCGTGACGTAGTACGCGAGGGAATTACGGCAGCGATGAGCCAGCGTTGGCGACGATATTGGCATCACTGTGTGGACTGAGCCTCAAAGAAGTATGGTCTGTCTGGGGTCCTGGGAAGTACAGGTAGCGTTGTCCTTGCGTGTGGGCTAACCTAATTGTCCAAGATGATGGGGATGCGTGCACTGAGCAAACATTCGTTCACAGGGCATCGGTATCGCGCTTCCTGATGTTTACTTTAATTATCGTTATGTATGAGAGAGGAACGGCTGGTGTGAAGAATATGGTAATATCTCTATTTTTGTATGTTTACTTTTCTATATTTACCTTCGTATGAGAAGTATTCAATAAGTAATGCAACATATTTACTTTTTCGGTCAATTTCAGTTGAAAAAATGCAGAATTTGTTGTGGGACATTGTGAAATATTCCTGCTTCAGCCCCTTTAGTTTCATGAAGTTCCGATTGGTAGCGGCACTATACGTAGCGTTCAAAAAGGCGTCTGTAGCGGAGTTGCATTCCAAGCAGAGAGCTGCCATTGAGTTTCTTTTGGAGGGAAACCAGAGCATCGCAGATATTCATAGGCGCTTACAGAGTGGTTACGGAGCCCTGACAGTGGGCAAAAGCACGGTGAGTCGATGGGCGAGGTGTGACTCACCATCGCAACAAGGTCGCACAAACCTGTCCGCTCTCCCGCGAGCTGGCCGGCCGCACAGAGCTACGACTCCTGCAATGTTGGAATGTGCGAGCACTCTAGTTCGAGGCAGTCAACGGATCACAGTCAAACAACTCGCTACACAGTTGGACGTCTCTGTTGGTAATGCTGACACCCTCGTCAGCCAGTTGGGGTTCTCAAAGGTGTGTAAATGCCGAGTTCCTAGTTGCCCAATAGAAGACCATAAAGAACGACGAAGGACCATCTGTGCGGAATTGCTTGCACATTACGAAGCCGATCGTTACAATTTCTTGGCCAAAATCTACATAGGCGATGAAACATGGGTTCCTCACTTCGAACCGCAAACAAAACGGCAATTTATGGAGTGACGCCACACCGAAGGAAAAGTTCAAAGCCACACTCTCAGCCGGTGATGTGGCGACTCTTGTGGGACTATGAAGGGGTTATTCTGTTTGATGTTCTCCCTCATGGTGCAACGATCAACTCTGAAGTGAATTGTGCCATTTGGAAGTCCAGAAACACTGAATCCACCTGGTTTCCCCTGTCGCTTAGGATATCATTAGTGTACAGAGAAAGTTGGGTTTCGCTTGATCGATACTTTCGGAATCTATACTGACTTCCATGGAGAAGTTTATTTTGTTCCAGGTAGGATATTATCTTTATATTCAAAGTATGTTATAGTATTCTGCTGCAGATAGACGTGAGCGATATAGGGCTGTAGTTCTGTGGATCCGTTCTACTTTCTTTTATATAGAGGGGTGTGGCTTGTTTTCTTTTCCAGTTACTAGGAACAATTCCTTGTTAAAGAGACCCACGGTAAATTATAGTTAAGGTGGGGGGCTAATTCGATCTGGGTAGAATTTGACAGGGAGCCCGACGGGCCCTGAGATTTGTTGTGTTGGAGATTTGAGCTGTTTCTCAACGTTGCTAGTGCTGATTATTATGTTACTCATCTTTGTATGAGTACGATTTTTAAATGGTGACAATATTTCTTGATCTTATTTTGAAAAGGGACATCTCAAGACGGAATTTAACATTTCGGCTTTAATTTTCCTATTTTGTACTTCGGCTCCTGTCTCGACAATGAGTGTATCAACATTTATTTTTTACCACTGATTGTTTTAGCTTACGACAAATTTTTTTAAGATTTAGGGAGAGCCCGTTTGGTAATGTTTTGCTTCGATAGTAATTGAATGCTTCACGAAATGTCTTTCTGACAGCCTCCGGTGTTTCGATCAGCATCTGCCTATCTTCGAGTTTACCTTGTACGTATTACAGAGAATATGCTATTTCATAAGAAGTTTCTTAAAGTTGACATAAAAGTTTTCTGGGTTTGGTACCGCGTCATGATGTAAAAACTACTGCTGCTATAGAAAAGCCAACGTTTCGGCCACGATTGCAGCAGCCTTCTTCTGGGTCTAATGGTAGCGATCTAGCATTGATACAGCATGTATCATGTTCATTACTGTAAGAATCAACTGAACGGAAACGTTCTTATTCTGTGCTTTTATGAAACCATGATTTTCGTTTGTCATTTCTCTCGTAGCACTGAGCGTGATGATGATGATGTTTGGTTTGTGGGGCGCTCAACTGCGTGGTTATCAGCGCCCGTACAATTTCCCAACCTTTGCTCAGTCCAATTTCGCCACTTTCCTGGATGATGATGAAATGAGGAGGACAACACAAACACCCAGTCATCTCGAGGCAGGTGAAAATCCCTGACCCCGCCGGGAATCGAACCCGGGACCCCGTGCTCGGGAAGCGAGAACGCTACCGCGAGACCACGAGCGGCGGACGATAGCAGTAGCACTGAGCGTGGTGGTGTAGTGCCTAGCGCACTAGATTCGCTTTCAGATGAGCAGGGTTCAACCCCAGAGCCGGCCATCCAAATTTGGCTTTCCCGCGGTTTCTTTGTTCACTCTAGGCGAATGCTGGGATGATTCCTTTAAAAGGCCACACTCGCTTCATTCCCCTCCAACAACAAAAAATCCGAACAAAGGTACGTCTCTAATTACTTTAGCTTGACATAAAACACTGAATCTACGCCGCGCGGAGTGGCCGCGCGGTTTGAGGCGCCATATCACGGATTGCGCGGCCCCTCTCGCCGGAGGTTCGAGTCCTCCCTCGGTCATGGGTGTGTGTGTATTGTTCTGAGCATAAGTTAGTCTAAGTAGTGTGTAAGTCTAGGGACCGATGACCTCAGCAGTTTGATCCGTTAGGAATCCATACACATTTGAACTAAACCTACTTCCCTTATTCTACCATAGCACATGATCGATGGGCCTACGAAGTGGGCACCGTGCACATATCTCAGCTTTGAGCAAGATGAAATTCCTTTCCACCTACTTCTACTGTCTTCGTGATGGTCATTGTGCTTCTTACCCAGCTCGCTATGTCACATATGTTGGAAAGACGTGGACTGCCGACATGCACACGCAAAAGTTCGCTGCCATCTGTAAACAACGTTTACTGCCATAGGCACAATGTCGACAAAAGAATTTCACTGATTTATGACGGATAATGAAAGTTATAATTTATTAGTTATATGATCCAGAATAATATAAATTTTCTATATAAATACAAGCAATATACAGCCGTTTTGTGTTCTATTGTAAGTCCACTTTACTATGATGCTTTTCCGTTTATTCTTCCCCCCCCCCCCCCCCCCCAATCACCAAAATCAATTCTCTCGTAGCATTGAGCGTGGTGGCGTAGTACCTAGCGCACTAACTAGATTCGCTTTCAGAAGAGCAGGGTTCAACCCCAGAGCCTGCCATCCAGATTTGGCTTTCCCGCGGATACGCTATAGGTGTTACTCTCTCCTTCCCAGACAACTTGGCTTCTGTTAAAATACAATGATAGTTTATTATCCAGTGACCATTCCAATGCCAGAAGAACATCTAAATTTAACCACCCACAACGTCTGACAAAACTTAAAGGTATCAATTATGATAGGCAGCCTCGTTAATTTCTGTGTTTGCTTTTCTTTACAGCTTGTTGTAGCCACCACATATATACCACTTAGAGGTAATATAGGGGTATGCATATGTTTTCTCTTAGCTGACAGTAATTCATGTGATGTTAAAGATGTTTCATTTCCAGAATCTAAATGAATATCTACTTTAATCCTCAAAACACAGGCCGCTATTATGGGCTATATTTGTTCCTTATATTTATTTTCTTCTTCTTCTCCCAGTGACCACTCATTAGTAGATATTGGGCTACCATCTTTTCTGTATGAGGGCCTACTGTTCCATTGTCACATCCTGGAGCCTCGCCCCCGTTTCAGAATATGCATTATTTTTCGCTGATGGGTGTGAAAATGGTCTGTCTGTTGGCATATTTCTCACATTGTTGGAATTAAATACTTGAATCCTCATATGACTCTCATTATTCATCCTATTTTTTTCTTCCTCTTACCTTACAATACTATATTTCATTCTTTCGTGAAAATTAGGGTGAGTAACGATTGTCAGTATTATTGTCTGTTCACGAGAGTTGTCAGTCTGGGATTAGTCTACACGTTCTTTGTTTAATGTATCCAGTCCTTCAATAAATGTTAACAACTCATTAACGTTTGACCAACCACAGTACCATAGCTCTTTTCTCATATGGTTCTTTAACCTTCTAACTAATACTCTTATTAACTGACTTTATTCAGTAGGATCATCTAATATTTTTTCCTTGTTATGTACCATTCGATAAATTTCTTAAAACTACCCCAGCTATTACTACAACATTTAAGGTCCAATAATTCAAGTGTGTCAACTTCTCTTGACTATTGGATGACCAATACTTTTTTTTTCTTGGAAATCGCCCCAAGAAGCGAATTCCTCTGAGTGTGAATCTGCTCTTCCAGTTTAAATTTAGGAAATTGTTTGCATAAGTTTGTCCCATTTTCTAAGTGCAATTCGTCTGTTAACTCTAGAGGGAACTGCAACTGCCATTACTCTTTTTTTGCTAACCTCATCCTTTATTTTAGCTCATTCATCCCACAACTGTGTGGCTCTGTTTCTGTCCTTTCTCTCTTAGCAGATGGACGAGGTCTGCTGACAGGTGACTCATAATTTTCCTGAAACTTCTGTTGAGTTAAATAACCAACATGCTCTTCCAGAGTTGCAAGTTTACAGCCTGTGATTGGAGTTACTTCGGAATCTTTATTTTGCTCTAATTTTTTTTATCCTTCTGTAGTATATGAGATTTGTTTATGTGCTTCTGTGAATTCTTGTTCAGTGAAATAAATCTATTTTAAATCCTTATTATGTCCCTAAATTGTTCATCAATCTCATTTCTCACTAAGTCATCTTTTTCATTCATTTCAGAACATAACTTCTCTCTTAACCTTCCAGCAAGCGCACCAAAAATTGTCACATGTTCAGGTGCGCGTTGTAAAATTTACACGATGGAAATTTTCAAGTGAAAGCAAACCTGACGCAATATCTCAAGCTCAAGGCATCGATAAGGCATAAAAATCATTGCTGTCGTCCTTTTCACAACAGCGCACCCGCTGGAGGGTTAAACTTCCGGCAGGCGCGCCTGAAGACACACGAGCAGGCGGACATTGTAAAATATACGACATGGATATTATTAAGAAAAACTAAGCCTGCACTGAACAAATTACTACATACACTGCATAAAATGTTAAATAAAAAATAGTGAATAAGTATAGGCAAGCATTTATTGCACCTACCCCTGCATACTGATTCGTAGAACTTAATTTACAACTATCACACCAGCACGTGCGCGTTATACTTTTCACAACCTACAGCACCTCGATGCTGATACTTCAGAAAGTAACTAAAAAAGCTAAACGAAGAAACTGGAGTCATTTTAACATTGTCGAGTAAGCGTCATGGAAGAAATTGCAACGGTGGTGCAATAGCTCAAGGTTAAGGCACTGACAAGGCATGAAAACCGCGGCTGCTGTACTTCCAGCGAACCTGCTGGATGGTTAAATTAGAAATTGTAGATTGTGATTGAGATTTCTTATTATTAGAGACCGGCTTATATGCATTTGCATGTTGCACATGCAATTATATATTTGGTTACTCTTCACCGGTTATTGCATGTTTTAACTAACAACTAGTGACGACGCATATTTTCCCTCTATGTTTACAATATTTAAAAATTTAGACGGGCGGTCTAGAGCTAGATCTAGTTTTGGTGTCTCACAGATTGACCGCGACCTAAAACTGCGTGCAATCGCTAACCGAGAGCCATTGCCTAGCGAAGTCATTACAGAAGAGGAATAGGAACAGGCAAACAGTCAATGCTCCTGCGGCCGCGCCTCCCGGTTAATCCCTTCCGCTGTCATAACGTACGCGTCGGCAACAAACTACGCAAGCTTTCAGTCGCACGTCCATTGTTTCAGTTTAGCTTTCTATTTACTTGTACACAGTTGAACGTGTTAACGACGTGTAGTGTGTAACGTGTTGACCGCCACTCCGCCCGAAAAAAGAAACGTCGTTGCTTGGATAGCTGACCATCCTGGAATATTTACATATGACGGAATTATTTTATATTGTCGAGTTTGCGATAAAAATGTTTCGTGCAGATAAAAGTTTCAAATAGACCAGCATGTCAAGACAAGTCTTCACATTGCAGGAATGGAGAAGAAAGGACCACAACAACATCTGACAACAAGTTGCAGTAGCAGGAATTTGTCCAAAGGCAACCAGAAAAGTCGGCTTAACATGGATCTATGTGAAGCATTCACTGCAAGCAATATTCCTCTCCACAAACTTTCAAACCCTATCCTCAAAGGCTTCCTGCGCAAAATATTGCTTCAATCAAAATATACCAGGTGAATCAACATTGGGTAAAAATTACATACCGACAATTTACATAAATATTCTGGAAGAAACGCGCAATGAACTCAAGGACAGTATTATCTGGGTTTCAGCTGGCGGAACTACCGACACTTGTGGCAGTTACATTACAAATTTAGTTGTTGGTGCTTTAAAAGAAGAGCCTTCTTCTTTCTATTTAGCGGCCTGCAAAGAACTTGAACTAGTAAATCATTCTTCGATCGCCGGATTTGTAAATGATGGTATGAGAAAAATATTTCCAGAATCTTCTGTAGATGAAGGGGTGTTTGTGTTTATTTCAGATGCTGCTCCCTATATGATCAAAGCAGGAAAAGCCCTCCGAGTATTTTATCCCAATTTGATTCATATGACGTGCTTTGCTCATGTAGTACATCGCCTTGCTGAAGAAGTACGTTCCACGTTTGTGAATGTAAATAAACTGATTTCATCCACAAAGAAACTGTTTCTAAAGACTCCTCCTCGCATCAAGACCTAAAAAGAAAAACTACCAAATGTGCCTTTATCTCCCGAACCAGTGGTAACTCGGTGTAAGTGGGTCGAAGCTGTGTTGTTTTACAACGAACATTTGGAGGCCACTAGAGGGTAGTAAGCGACTTCGATAGTGCAGAGGATTTTGAAGTTTGCCAGTGCAAGGAAGCATTTAATGATACCATATTAAAAATAGACGTTGTTATGATTAGCACTCATTTTTCCCATATACCTGCAAGTATTAAAAAGCTTGAAACTCAAGGTTTGGCGTTGAATGAATCTATTAAATTAATGAATAAAATTATTCTAATGAACTCCTCATTGCCGGAGGTATTCCCAAAAAACTTGAAGAAAATTTTGAAAATTATTTTGAACAATAACCCTTGTCCCAAACTGATGGTTTTATTAATGGGACGGGTGAAATTTTACCAGAAACAATAAGTGCCAACATAGCACCCAAATTCAGATACTGCCCAATTACCTCCGTTGATGTGGAACGGTCTTTTCTACTTACAAAAATGTTTTGAGTGATTGAAGACACAATCTTATCACCGAACATGGGAACAGTACTTAGTCGTTTATGTTTACAATAGCAGAAAAATGTAAAATAAATTGAAAATGATGCTTTGGTCCAATAGTATTAATTAAAAGTTAATGCTGTTCAAAAAATTCATGTTTGTATTTTGTTTTTTAAATAAAATATTACGGAGTTTTTGAGAGTGCCCCTCTGCCTGCGACAGAGCGAGAAGTTAGTCCTGTACATAACGATTGTTTCGCTGCGATTCACTCGGATCGCATCCCCTTGTTACCGACAACAATAGCAAAGAAGAAACAATTCTTGATACACTCTATGCGTCCCCATTTTGCAAAGTTTTAGAAAATAATCTCAGAAAGGCACCCTTCCCAACCTCTACTAGAAAGTATTCAGAAAATATCAGCGTTCTAAATGTATCGATTTTTTGCGTGGCCGGCGCTCTTCCTCGTAAATGATATGCACAGGTTCGACTTTGAGATATAACGCATACAGTAATTACCATACCTTGTTATTATTTGAACTTGCTTATTTCGACACTTTTCACGCATCTTAAGCATTTTTCATGCATGTTTGCATGCATAATTTAAGGTTTTTATGATGCATATAACCCGATCTCTGATTATTATTAATTTGTAACTTTCCCTTGCGGGAGTTCGTAACATGTTGATAGAATTTCCGGTCAGTTACTTGTAATTCACCTTTTACATCATCCCCTTGCGCCTTTAAATCAGCTTTCAAATTTGCATTGGTGACCTCTAATTTATCGTGAAGTTCAAAGATCATCTGTTCCTTTTACCCCACAACAGCTTTTTTGAATCTAGCACTTTGCGCTTCTAATTGTTCAACTAAAGCAGCCTTAATTGCATCTAGCTTTCTTAACTTGTCAGTAAAGGTTTTTGAATACATTTTCTAAACGCTGCCCCAAACTTCTAGTCGATAAAGGCATGAAGCTGAAACAATATTCCGTCATAGGTTCTAGTCCTCCCTCGGGCATGGGTGTGTATGTGTGTAGGCTTAGGGACTGATGACCTCAGCAGTTTGGTCCCATAAGACCTTCTCACAAATTTCCAATTTTAAACAATACTCAGTCACGACTGTCACAGTGGGCAGGTAACTTCGTTTTGAACACAAAATGCTCTTTAAATTATCCCATAACAGACACACACATACACACACGTTAATTTGGCTTCACCACAACTCATAAGAGTTGTTTGCGTGTCTGAGACTATCGCAGCAGTGACGGGGAGACAGGTAGCTAGGTTGCTCAACTTAATAAACCAGAATTGCAGCTGGCGGTGAGCAGCTGCCACAGATTCCGTTAATAAAAAAAATGGCTCTGAGCACTAAGGGACTCAACTGCTGAGGTCATACGTCCCTTAGAACTTAGAACTACTTAAACCTAACTAACCTAAGGACATCACACACATCCATGCCCGAGGCAGGATTCGAACCTGCGACCGTAGCGGTCGCGCGGTTCCAGACTGCAGCGCCTAGAACCGCTCGGCCACTCCGGCCGGCATTCCGTTAATCATTGTGGCATAGTTATGGAGCTGACAAAATCAATTTCAGCCGTTTGTGATCTCTGACGTCGATCTTCCGACTCATAGAGTTTATAAATTCTTCGTAGTCGCAGCTGTTGTCAGTTAATTTAGTTATTACTCATCGACAAATTATTTCTTCTCAAATATCTTTATCTGTCTTGGATATTAACTACTTACTTATTTTGTCATAAGGTTTTGTTGCTAACGACACAGCAATAACCTTCAATAATTCTTCGGTTAAATATTAGTTTCTTCTTACATTTCCTTTAATACAATCTTTTCTTTCTCAGTTCGCATTTTCAGCACAAACTTTTCTGAGTCTCATCATAGTCGCCATAATGCAGTGTTCTCAAAGAGACCGAAACACGTGAATGTAGGCCAAGCATCTAATAGTGACTTAGATCTAATAATTGAAATTGAAAACGTTCAGCCGGCCGGAGTGACCGAGCGGTTCTAGGCGCTACAGTCTGGAACCGCGCGACCGCTACGGTCGTAGGTTCGAACCCTGCCTCGGGCATGGATGTGTGTGATGTCCTTAGGTTAGTTAGGTTTAAGTAGTTCTAAGTTCTAGGGGACTGATGACCACAGCAGTTAAGTCCCATAGTGCTCCTAGCCATTTGAACCATTTTTTTGAAAACGTTCAACGTTTTGGTGCTAGAGTGCAGGCTTGGTATGAGTGGGAGTTTCTAAGTAGCGCGATGGAATACTCTGGCAGGAAAATGACGATCGATTATGACGCTTCTCATACTCCTATTGAGGTTCGTGTTTGGAAGGAAGGTGTCCATAGTCGATGTGTACAGAGAATCAATACTAGGTTCAAATGGCTCTGAGCACTGTGGGACTTAACAGCCATGGTCATCAGTCCCCTAGAACTTAGAACTACTTAAACCTAACTAACCTAAGGACATCACACAACACCCAGTCATCACGAGGCAGAGAAAATCCCTGACCCCGCCGGGAATCGAACCCGGGAACCTGGGCGTGGGAAGCAATCAATACTAGGATTAACTTCTGGAGAAACTAGCATTTACACTGTACATTCGAGTGTAGTGAACTTGCCCGACCTACATAGTGCATTAGTTGTCGCGACAGACACATTGAGTCATTTTTGACCATATATAGGAGACGTATTATATGATTTTCGTGAGCATAGTGTAAATACAAGTCAATTCATCCAGTGCCAAAGTACGTAGCTTTTGCTCCCCTCAGTACATAACTATAAAGTGAATTTACAGACAGAATATCCATGTTCTTTGTTGCTCCTATAGGGTTGAATGCGGTACAGAGTGAATTTAAAGTATACAGTAAAAGATAATTCGCAAAATATTGCAAAAAGCACAATTACTGTAATTTGATTATGATCACTGATCATCTGTAGAAGTATATATAATAAAAAATTCTTCCTACAAAATTATTTTTATTTCCTCCATTACATCCTGGCATTCAAATGTTTTGTAAAGATGTGCTGGATAGGGATGGCTGTCCACATGTTAACAGCATTTTCTGTAAGCACTTCACATTCCTATTTGCATCCGATCATCGACCAAAGATTCAAGTAAATGCTACAGCGAACAATTAGCACACTACAAGAAATACGTACCAAGTCTACGAGGAACTAGGGGTCACTCCAGCCCAGCTGCCACTGCCACTGTGTCACATTTGTGGTAATTCAGCACTCGGTCGGAGACACAGTAACAATGATCGTGCCTGGGAGATCCAGTCTCGATATGCCATCAGTTGTCACGAGCCACCACCGTCCATATACGAGACGCAAACGGTAAAGAGCATCCTAAACGTGTAAGAGACGGACAACCCCTGCTCTGTGTCACTCCTGCTAACGGTGGAGGGACATCTGTCTTGCCAGCCGCCTCGCGTAGGAAAGAGACGCCGAGTTGCAACGTTCAGTCGGCGCTTGCAGTCACATACTTGCTAGATAACTCTTCTGGAGATGGCAATAACTGATCTCTGTCACACATGATATAGGCCTATAGCATCTGGCAGTGATCACGCACTGCCCAATAAGAGATGATGAGAACCTTATTTTCACTTTAAAATTGCTTCTGTATTCTGGAATATCTTTGGCTTAAATAAAAGACGTCAACTCCCATTGTGTTGTTGTTGTTGTGGTCTTCAGTCCTGATGCAGCTCTCCATGCTACTCTATACTGTGCAAGCTTCTTCATCTCCCAGAACTTACTGCAACCTGCATCCTTCTGAATCTGCTTAGTGTATTCATCTCTTGGTCTCCCTCTACCATTTTTACCCTCCATGCTGTCCTCCAATACTAAATTGGTGATCCCTCGATGACTCAGAACATGTCCTACGAACCGATCCCTTCTTCTAGTCAAGTTGTGCCACAAACTCCTCTTCTCCCCAATTCTATTCAATACCTCCTCATTAGCTAAGTGATCTACCCATCTAATCTTCAGC
The DNA here is from genome assembly GCF_023864275.1 of Schistocerca cancellata. Taxonomy (NCBI): domain Eukaryota; kingdom Metazoa; phylum Arthropoda; class Insecta; order Orthoptera; family Acrididae; genus Schistocerca; species Schistocerca cancellata. Next base: position 453,065,666 of record NC_064626.1, on the reverse strand, counting down.
ATTATTCTGTAGCACCACATTTCGAAAGCTTCTATTCTCTTTTTGTCCAAATTATTTATCGTCCATGTTTCACTTCCATACATGACTACACTCCATACAAATACTTTCAGAAACGACTTCCTGACACTTAAATCTATACTCGATGTTAACAAATTTCTCTTCTTCAGAAACGCTTTCCTTGCCATTGCCAGTCTACTTCGACCATCATCAGTTATTTTGCTCCCCAAATAGCGAAACTCCTTAACTACTTTAAGTGTCTCATTTACTAATCTACTTCCCTCAGCATCACCCGACTTAATTCGACTACATTCCATTATCCTCGTTTTGCTTTTGTTGATGTTCATCTTATGTCCTCCTTTCACGACACTGTCCGTTCCGTTCAACTGCTCTTCCAAGTCCTTTGCTGTCTCTGACAGAATTACAATGTCATCGGCGAACCTCAAAGTTTTTATTTCTTCTCCATGGGTTTTAATACCTACTCCGAATTTTTCTTTTGTTTCCTTTATTGCTTGCTCAATATAACTCCCATATAGCTGCCAAAACGAAAATATTTACGTATTTGATTCTGGTTTCCCACTGCACATCGTCAGGCATGAAGAAACAGTTGGGCTTTACTTCTAACTGGTTGGATACCCCTGTTTTTGCTGAATGTATCAGTGTAAAACTTATAACTAACTCCTTCTATTGGTAACTAGGTTCATCCAAGGTTGCAATCGAAAACTTGAGAGAAACCTTAGCTCATTGCCTCATACGTTCCCTGGTCATATTGTCCTCGCTGAAGCAGACTAGCCACCAACCAATATACTAGGGTAATTACAGTTTTATAAGCGAAAGTCGTGATAAGACACTCTGTGATGCAATCCTAAATAATTTTTCTGAGAACGAGTAGAAACAGGTGGTTCAGAAGTCCCCTGGACAAAAATGTGTTAGATCCTATGGCAACAAAAAGATCTGAGGGTATCTACACTTTCACCGATAATAATGGACGTCAGACAGTTGTTGTAATAATTATTACCAAAGTACAAAGGACAAATAAAACAAACATACACACTGACAAAAAATCGCAACACCAAAAAATCATTAATGTAGAGTAATGAATATTTATGAATACAGTGATCTATATAACATATTTAAGCGATTAACATTGCAAGAGCACAGGTTAATGTAAGCGCGAGTTAAGCCATTGCAAATGTGAAATGCTGATACATTAATAACCGGTGTAGCCGCCACACTATTGAATGCAAGCACGCAAATGTACGTGCATTATGTTGGATAGGTGCCGGATTTCAGTTTGTGGGATGTTCCTTGCTGTCGGTCAATACAGGGACGGTTATTCTGTTTGAGGCTGGAGTTGTCGTCCCATGATTTCCCATACGTGTTCGATTGGAAACAGATCTGGCGATCGAGCAGGCCATGGCAACATGTCTACACTCTGTAGAGCATGTTGGGTCACAACAGCGGTGTGTGGACGAGAGTTATCCTGTTGGGAAACACCCCCTGGAATGTTGTTCATGAATCATCAGACTGATGTACAGTTTTACAGTCAGGGTGCGTAGGATAACCACTAGAGTGCTCCAGCTGTCGTACGAAATCTGACCCCAAGACACAGGTCCAGAGCGCCGAGCACTCAGACAGGTTGGTTAAAGGTCCTCAACTGGCCTCCTTACAACCAACACACAGGCCTCAGAAAACACGACAGACCACATCCTCCCCTCTACTCAATGAGCTCTTGCTTGACGCAACTGAAGTCGCAAATGGCGGTAGTTTGGGATCGGTAGAATGTACACTATAGGGCGTCTGGCGTGGAACTGTCCTTGAAGTAACCGATTTGTAACGCTTCGGTGTGTCACTGTAACTCCCTCTCAAATTGCTGCAGATGCAGTACGATTCGCCAGAGCAATACGTTGAACTCGATGGTCTTCCCCCTCGGTAGTCTTCGTCTTCGGTTCATTGGTAGAATTTTGAGAAGATGTGGTTCATCTGTAAAGGAGACCGCTTATAAAACACTAATACGACCTATTCTTGAGTACTGGTCGAGCGTTTGGGATCCCTATCAGGTCGGATTGAGGGAGGACATAGAAGCAATTCAGAGGCCGGCTGCTAGATTTGTTACTGGTTGGTTTGATCATCACGCGAGTGTTACGGAAATGCTTCAGGAACTCGGGTGGGAGTCTCTGGAGGAAGGGGACGTTCTTTTCGTGAATTGCTACTGAGGAAATTTAGAGAAGCAGCATTTGAGGTTGACTGAAGTACAATTTTACTGCCGCCAACTTATATTTCGCGGAAAGACCACAAAGATAGGATAAGAGAGATGAGAGCTCGTACAGAGGCATATAGGCAGTCATTTTTCCCTCATTCTGTTTGGTAGTGGAACAGGGAGAGAAGGTGCTAGTTGTGGTACGGGGTACCCTCCGCCACGCACTGCTTGGTGGATTGCGGAGTATGTATGTAGATGTAGATGTAGATGTAGATGGCACTTGGCCGTCTGGAGCCGGTCTTCTTGGGGCCGCATACTTCCGTGACTACCGCTCCCAACAATTATGTACAATGGCTACTTTCGTGCCAAGTATTTCTCAAGTATCGCAGAAGGAACATTCAGCTTCTCGTGGCCCTATTACACGACCTCGTCCAAGCTCAGTGAGTTGCTGATATGGCGTCTTTGTCTCCCTAAAGGCGCTATTGACTAACCTCAACTCACCACCTCCAATCTCAAAGATAACTAATGCTCACGACGATTATAGTGTTTATTTAAAGCAATCCCGATTTGCACTCTTACGCAACAGATGGGACATTTGAATAGACATCATCAACTTACACATGTAGAAACACGCTTATCAACGTTCGTTTATGTCGCACAACTCATTCCTGGTGCTGCTATTTTTCCCGCCAGTGTATTAACATGTTTACTGAACAATAAAGAGGCAGGATTGTCATACCTTGCGGAGGAACATGAAACACGTAGCTCTGGCTAGGAGCAATAGAGGTAATGTTCAAGATTACACGAGTAATTGGTCAAGCACTAGGATAGATATGTAGCTAGTAGAACAGGTCATGATGGGACGAACACACCATGGAGTACAATACCTGAAAAAATAAAAAAAATATTCTAAAGAAACAACGACTATTGCACAACAGCTGTCAAACAAAGTATAGGGCTATAGATAGCGAAATGTAACATGAATTAGTTTGGCTATTAAAGCATCAATGCGTGGCCTTCAACAGCTGCCGTAACAGAAAGGCCTCTCACAAAAAAGAAATTTTAGTGTTATGTTAATACTGACAATGGCCCCAAAGTTAGTGTCCAGATACTCATGGATGACAAAGGAACTGAAATTGAGGACAGAAAATAATAAGAAGAAATGCTGAACTGTTTTCAAATGTTCCTTCACGAAGATATGTAGGGGAGTCATGCTACAGTTTAATTGTCGCACCACTGCAAAGGTGAGTTCTATAGATGTTAATATCATTGGCGAAGAAAAACAATATATATTGTTGAAACTGAAAAAGGCCCTAGATACGATGGAATTCGTCTCAGATTATACATAAAGTTAGTAGTTTAATTAGCCACTCTTTTAACTATAATACACTACAGATCCTTCGAACAGAAAACTATGCGTAGTACTTAGAAGGAAGCGCAAGTCACATCCTCATACAAGCAAGGTAGCAGGAGGGATTCAGTACACTACTATGCATTATCACTGACATCGAATTACTACATAATATTAGAACATATTCTGAACTCAAACGCAACGGCGGTATGACCGCCTCCGTTCTAATTAGATTCGATTACGGAAACAAAACAAAAAAAAAAAAAAACAAACTGTAAAGCGGAACCGAATTCAGATAACATACTGATAATCAAATGTCAAGAAAAGCAGGCAGAAGCAGTATTTTTTGACTTCTGAAAAGCCCAAAGAAATATGTAACTGGATTGTGAATTTATTGATATAGAGGACGCAGCGTATTATATTCGATGTCGACACATGAGACACGTAGAAGATATTTCAAGAGTGCTCTACAGAAATGCGCTGGGCCCCTTGATGTTCGTTTAGCATATTTATTACCTTGCAGACAATATTAAAAGTAACCTCAGACTTTTTGCAGTCGATGCAGTTATCTACAACGAAATGCTACCGGAAAAATCTTGATAATATTTCGAAGTTATGCAATGACTGACTTTTTGCTTTAAATATTCAGAAACGTAAAACTGTGCACTTCACAAAACGTAAAAGCGTGTAAGCTTTTTGAAAGGCTAGTATATAACAGAATAAGTAGCGCTATCATAGAGAATGTTCCAGTTGATCAGGCAGGCTTCAGACCAGGGCTTAGGTGCTGCGACCAAGTATTGTTTCTCACATCCTGCATGGAGTCAGGATACCAAATGAAGCAGAAAACATCTGCAGCGTTTGTTGATCTAACTGCCGCCTTCGACACTGTGTGGGGGGAAGGTCTTATCAACAAATTTCTCCACATCATACCCTGCAGAACAATGGTTCGACTGGTTAACAGCATGCTAAGCGATCGGAAGTTGCAGGTAATCACTGGAAGCAACATAAGTAAGGAGAGGAAGCTAAACAACGGATTGTCCCAAGGATCAGTTCTCTCACTATTATTGTTCAACCTATATCTATCTGATCTACCTGACACTTCGTCCAGAAAATTCTGCTATGCCAATGACCTGTCTCTAACTGTACAACATCAGGAAATGAAGACAACAGAAGAGATTCTAACCAATGACCTGTCTGTATTGGACAATTACTTCAAAATCTGGAGACTCCAACCCAGTGTGAGTAAAACAAAAGTGTGTTGCTTCCATTTAAATAATCAGTTGGCGAACTTACTGGAAGTAAGTTTCAGAGGCAGAATTATTCGTCATAATTGGAACCCAAAATATCTTGGTGTCGCTCTGGACCGTACTCTATGCTTCAAACAACAGCTTCTTAACTTAGCTCAAAAGTTGAGGACTCGAAACAACATCCTCCATAAGCTATGCAGAACTACCCAGGGATCTTCAGCCACCACCCCGCGATCTTCAGGCTGGACTTGGTGTACTCAAGTGCTGAGTATTGTGCACCTGTTCTGATGAACAGTTCTCCTACAAGGCTTGTTGACACCCAGCTGAATGCGACAATGCGCACAATATCTGGCGCAGTCAGATCTACTCCAGTTTATTGGTTTCCACTGTTAACCGGTATAATGCCTCCTGATCTACGCACAAGTACTGCCCTTATGAGGAAATTCCACAAGATATTCAGGAATTCTAACCTACCCGTGCATAGCGACCTGCCACTTTTAAATCGCAAGAGATTGAAATCACACTATCCAACTCTGTGCGATGCTGCTGACATGGTTGCTAAGGATTTCAAACCTCTTGAAGAATGGAAAGGTCGGTGGGAAGCAGGACAGATGTGCGCCTGCGTAACATCTTCTCAGATGCTACACTTCCAAGTGGATTCGACCTACCACGCAAGACCTGGACTACCCTCAACAGAATCCGTACCGGCCATGGCCGATGCAGGGATGCTCCTTTAAGTGGAAGAAGCTGCCTAATCCAGCCTGTGACTGCGGGGCTCCATACCAGACTGTTCACCACATTGTCAGTGAATGCAGGATTCGAGCCTATCACGGTACTGAAGAGGACTTTCTGCTAGCAACTCCAGATGCAGTGCGCTGGATCGAAGGTCTGGATATTCAGTTGTAAAGCCAAACTTAAGTTTCTTGTGTGTAAATATATACATTTGTATATGTAATTTGATCTTGTGATATGTCTGTATTAGCCATACTCTAAATAAATTACATAAAAGCATAATATCACAATGTCAATTAATCACAATTGGTATCAGTCAACTCGTACAAACACCTGGGTGTAACAATTTGTAGGGATATGAAATGGAATAATCATATAGAATCAGTTGTGGCTAATGCCGGTGGTGGACTTCGATTCGGTGGTAGGATCCTGCTAAAGTGTGTGTGACTCATATCAAATGGAAATAATAGGGGATATTGAACGTATACAAAGAAATGCAATGGGAATGATTACTGATTTGTTTGACCCACAGGAAATGGTCACGAAAACGCTGAACAACATGAACGGCATGCGCTTAAAACAGATGGTAAGTATCCAACGAAATTCTACATACAAAGTTTCGAGGACCAGTGTTAAATGGGCAATCTAGAAATATTGCGTCCTGTGTATCGCTCCCGTGGGGACCGAGAACACAAGATCAGACAAATTTCTGCTCGCACAGTGGCATTTCGGCGTTCTTCCAGCGTTCCGCACGCAACTGGAACGGAACGAAAACTTAATACGTGGCCTTAATGGGAAATGCGCTAGGCCGTGCAGTTCACAATAGGTGGAAGAATATGGCTGCAGATGTGGCAAGTGTATGCGTGAAAGTGATGTGTAATCATGCAAGCACTCGTTGGTGAAATTTGCTCATTCATGTTTGATAGCACACAAAATGTGATTTGAAATTATTTCTTGGATCAGCATTGCCAATGCTGTGGTTAAGTTTTGAACTTGATAAACATCTGAATGTTTATAACCATCGTATGTGTCGGACGCAACGATATATGCTAAACGGAGAAATGTGATGAGTTATGTAACTCCTGGTTGAGCTAAAATTCCAGTTGGCTACAGCCAGTATTTGATCACGCTGTAGCCACACCACTCATAAGCTGCAAAGTGCTACCGGCAGTCCAGTTAACACAACGACTACGTAGGGAGTTAAAAAGAATGGCCGAGCGACTGCTGGAAAGCCTCAGTGTTCCGTACGCTATGTGACTCTTGAAGTAGTGGAAAGAGCGAAACCAGTGGACAGTAGACGATTGGAAACGAGTGTTTTGGAGTGATGAACCACGATATACTCCGCGAGTACCAGGTTTGGTCCCCTTTTGTGCTTAAGAAAACGCTAAATGCGGAAGGATGCGAACACATTTTATGGCACTGTGTTCTGCGCACAGCAGAGGAACAGTTCGGAGACGACGACTGTTTCTATCAGCACGACAATGCACCCTGTCATAAAGCAACATCTGCGAGGAAGTGGTTTGTGGACAATAATATTCGTGACATGGACTAGCCTGTCCAAGGTTCCGACCTGAACTCAACGGAACGCCATTGGGGTGAGTTAGAACGTCGACTCCGCGCCAGACGCCAGCGTCTAACATGACCATCTTCTCTGGTTTCCGCTCTTGTGGAAGAATGGGCTACCACTCCTCTACAGACCTGCACACTTCATTGAAAGTGTTCCCAGCAGAGTTCAAGCGTCATAAAGGCGAAGGGTGACCACACCCCACAGCAATGTCCAGATACTTTTGATCGGATAGTGCACTGTACACATTAGACAATGAAGTAATATTGTTTACTTATAAACTGCAGTAAAAAAAAAACCGGGCGTGTCTGAGAAGGGCTAGCGCTCTGAAGACTCCGTACAGACTTAATTGCATATAACAATAATAGCGCGTGTCTGAGTGGCCTGGTGCAAGTCTTTCTATTGGATGCCACATCTCCCATTTGCTTGTCCCTAAACTGTCGCAATTGCCCAAGCAGGGAATTGTGATCTACAGCTTAATGTGAACCAGACCCGTATATTGTTTTAGGCGACTCTTCACATTGCTGAGATGTGAAAGGTAGATTAAAACGAGGACTGCATAGTCCGCGGTCCGACCGAAATCAGATCCCGCGAACCTTCAGTTTCGACGCACACGGTTAAGTTTGATCACCACGCCATATGTCCGTATCTTTTTATTGCACTGACTTGGAAGATTAAATTTTTGACGCCTCCACGGAACCGCAGACCTTACCATTTGACACAGATTTCAGCTTGGTACGTCTATTCGTTTCTGAGAAAAAGCGGTCTTCAACAGGTGGACAGACAAAGAGACGGACCACAAATGGCAAAAATATATTTTTGTGTGATTTAATTACAGATTAACAATTTTCTAATTTTTCCATTGCTTTTACTCCGAAAACCTGCTTCTTGCCACATTCTATGATTCTAGGTCGACGGGAAGCGCTCTATATCAACATACGGGGTGTTTAAAAAGTCTCTCCGCAGTGCCGTATGATTGTTAGCCGCGCTATGTGACACAAATGATCGTATCTTCTGATTGCTTTGACGTAGCAGCTTAAATTTCGTCCACTGTCAAGAGACAATAGACCTTAGTATGTGATGCAAATTTCAACTTTATACCTCTACCCGTTCCTCAAAAAAAAAAGCATAGAGAGACAGACGGGCAACAAAGTCATCCACAGGGTTCCCGTTATTACCAACTAAAGTATGTAACCCTAAAAGTGGCCAAAAATAGTAAACGCTATTTTATGAAAGGAACGTTTTAACACGCACTAGGCGTTCCAAAGCCCGCCAATAATTTTCTGTGAACTTAAGTTTTGTAATTGGAATGTCTTGTTAACTACTGTTGTTGTTGTGGTCTTCAGTCCTGAGACAGGTTTGTTGCAGCTCTCCCCCTACTCTATACTGTGCAAGCTTCTTCATCTCCCAGTACTTACTGCAACCTACATCCTTCTGAATCTGCTTAGTGTATTCATCTCTTGATCTCCCTCTACGATTTTTACCCTCCACGCTGCCCTCCAATACTAAATTTGTGATCCCCTGATGCCTCAGAACATGTCCTACAAATCGGTCCCTTCTTCTTGTCAAGTTGTGCCACAAACTCCTCTTCTCCCCAATCCTATTCAATACCTCCTCATGAGTTATGTGATCTACCCATCTAATCTTCAGCATTCTTCTGTAGCACCACATTTCGAAAGCTTCTATTCTCTTTTTGTCCAAATTATTTATCGTCCATGTTTCATTTCCATACAAAGCTACACTCCATACAAATACTTTCAGAAACGACTTCCTGACACTTAAATCTATACTCGATGTTAACAAATTTCTCTTCTTCAGAAACGCTTTCCTTGCCATTGCCAGTCTACATTTTATATCCTCTCTTCTTCGACCATCATCAGTTATTTTGCTCCCCAAATAGCAAAACTCCTTTACTACTTGAAGTGTCTCATTTCCTTATCTAATTCCCTCAGCATCACCCGACTTAATTCGACTACATTTCATTATCCTAGTTTTGCTTTTGTTGATGTTCATCTTATATCCTCCTTTCAAGACACTGTCCATTTCGTTCAACTGCTCTTCCAAGTCCTTTGCTGTCTCTATTTCTTCTCCCTGGATTTTAATACCTACTCCGAATTTTTCTTTTGTTTCCTTTACTGCTTGCTCAATATACAGATTGAATAACATCGGGGAGAGGCTACAACCCTGTCTCACTCCCTTCTCAACCACTGCTTCCCTTTCGTGCCCCTCGACTCTTATAACTGCAATCTGGTTTCTGTACAAATTATAAATAGCCTTTCGCTCCCTGTATTTTACCCCTGCCACCTTTAGAATTTGAGAATATTCCAATCAACATTGTCAAAAGCTTTCTCTAAGTCTACAAATGCTAGAAACGTAGATTTGCCTTTCCTTAATCTATTTTCTAAGATAAGTCGTAAGGTCAGTATTGCCTCACTTGTTTCAACATTTCTACGGAATCCAAACTGATCTTCCCCAAGGTCGGCTTCTGCCAGTTTTTCCATTCGTCTGTAAAGAATTCGCGTTAGTATTTTGCACCTGTGACTTATTAAACTGGTAGTTCGGTAATTTTCACATCTGTCAAGACCTGCTTTCTTTGGTATTGGAATTATTATATTCTTCTTGAAGTCTGAGGGTATTTCGCCTGTCTCATACATCTTGTTCACCAGATGGTTCCATTTTAATGTTTAAAGGATTATATGTTAAGATTCGAATATTTTGAAATACAGTACTTTTGAATAGGGATAACTTTTGAAATATCATGTTTTCGGGCTAGGGAATTAAGTCCAAAGCGTAGGCCTCCCATTAACACCACAACACTAAGGGCTTCGTTTGGAGTGGTGTCGTAAGTGGGAAGCATGGACTGCTGATTAATGCCGACGCGTTGTATTCACCAATATACCGCTGTTCTGCACAGCCCCAGGTGTCCATCGTATGGGAGGACGACGGTGACATGGGGAGAGATCCCATTCTTTCAGTTTTTTGGAGAATCACTGTAGCGTTACTCCTTGTGTTATGTTATGGGGAGCCGCTGGGTGTGACTACAGGCCACAGCTGGTGGTGACTGAAGGAACTCTGATGGCACAACGTTACGTTAAACAAAATCACTAAAATAACGCCACACGCTCTCGTAAGGTCCATTTATTTTCCTCCTCCCCTTCTAGATGTTTCACTTTTTTTATCAGGCAGTTTCTAAATGAGCCGTACAAGAACACGGTATCCACTACCAAACTACCGTTTCCATGTCTAATTGCATCTGAGAGGATCTCTTTCACGCCGAAGTCTTTTCATAGCGCGACGTATCCGTCACGGGAGTTCTCGAGATAAGCATGTGGGGCGGCGCCAGGTGGGTAGACTAAGCTGTCCCCGGAGCGGCAGCCTTCTTAACCGGAGTCTCGCTAGTGACGTCGGCGCAGGCAGGCTCAGAGGATCCAACTTCCGCCGGTTATGGTGCGCAGAATAATTCATCCCGCTGCCGGAGTTATAAACTCAATTACAAGACGGCGCCGCCACACCGGCTGATTAATTCACATCAGGCGGCGCGCGGGGCTACTTTAACCGCAGACAACCACCCGGGCAGTCTGTGTCTGCAATCGTCGAGTCTCTGATGGACAACCATCTTGGGAGGGGGAGCGCGTACGCGGAGGAAGTGAAGCATCCCTTCCAACTTCCGCAGCTTTTTAAGAGACACGAGTTCTTTGTTGAGTGTTTATTCGTGATTATTAACAAATCAAAGAAACAGCTTCAGTTACAGTTCATTGACAAAAATGCAAGGAGATTCAGGAATTTAATTCTCGTCTTCGAGAGAGGAAAAATTAAGTACGCAGCAAAATATTAGAATGCAAAGTCATTAGCATTGTTTACTGGTGTAGATCATGAAACAAGGTGAAAGGGTATCCGATTTATCTTGACCATCCTAAATAACTTTCTGTCCAGAAGCAAAACAAAGCAAGTATCAAGCAAATGTTCTTTAAGGACGTGATTCTTAGAGGATATCCACCAAATAGCTGCTTACAATAAATAATCTTTATTTACGACAGACTGGACATACTGTTTCGGCTTAATCGCCATTTTCAAGTACGTTTAGATTGATGTGACGTCCATATTGCGTCGTTAGTGGACTGTTTTGTAGCTTTCATTCCTATATTAAGATCGTAAATGGTGTCAAGATGTTGAAATTAAATGTTAGTTACGACGTGACAGCAGTTTGACAGTTCCACTCTTACTACGTTATATGTTTACAAAAATGGTTCAAATGGCTCTGAGCACTATGGGACTTAACTTCTAAGGTCATCAGTCCCCTAGGACTTAGAACTAATTAAACCTGACTAACCTAAGGACATCACACACATCCATGCCCGAGGCAATATTCGATCCTACGACCGTAGCGGTCGCGTAGTTCCAGACTGTAGCACCTAGAACCGCTCGGCCACCCCGGCCGGCATATGTTTACAAAGATGCTATATGTTTACTTTGTAAACATATAGCGTCGTAAGAGTGGAACTGTCAAACTGATGTCACTTCGTAACTAACATTTAATTTCAACATGTCCGCCCCGATAGCTGAATGGTCAGCGTGACGGGGCCCGGGTTCGATTCCGGGCTGGGTCGAGGATTTTCCCCGTTCAGGGACTGAGTGTTGTGTTGTATTCCTCATTTTTTTATTCTCATCCGGCGCGCAGGTCGCCCAATGTGGCATCGAATGTAATAAGACCTGCACCAAGGCGGCCGGACCTGCCCCGTAAGGGGCCTCCCGGCCAATGACGCCAAACGCTCACTTCCATTTCCAATTTCAACAGATTGACACCATTTACGGTCTTAATAGAGCAGTGACAGTTACAAAACAGTCCACTAAGGACGCAATATGGACGTCACATCAGTCTAGACGTACTTGAAAAATACGATTAAGCCGAAACAGCCTGTCCAGTCTGTCGTAAATAAACATTACTAATTGTAAGCAGCTATTTGGTGTATGTACTCTAACAATCATGCCGTTATCAGACATATATTACACTGCTGGCCCTAAAGAAGATAAAATATTCTTTAGCTACCTGGTGGATATTAACCAGCATGATTGCAAAGAACCAGAATGATTACGTGGTACCAACACGATGGATGTCTAGCACTTAATGCGTAGTGTGCACGTCGTGTTGCGACCTGTCAGATTGACTGATCGTGGAAAACGAGTGTACTGATCTGTTCTGTCTCCTGGCTTAGCTCCTGTGGACTTTTTTTCCTTTGGGGATGCATAAAAGAAGTTGTCTATCACGATATTCCAACAACTACAGAGAACCTGTAGGAACGTATCGTGCTTCCTTGAATTCACTTCTTCTGGGAACACTGGTAGCAGCGATGAATTCTCTCAACCAATGCGTCGATGATTGTATCATTGTGCTTCGACACCACTCTGAGCAGCTTTGAATATTCTCCCGTGTTTTGTTCCCGCGACGTATTACAGCGCTACAATATGCTATGAAAGATCCTCATTTCTGCTTCTTACCGCGCTGAATGTTGTGTTTATGTGAATACGTGGTACGTTTTTGAATAGGTCTTGAAGAGAGCAGGTGGATTACCGAGTAAAAAAACCGCACTGCTGTGCATATCCTCATAACGAACGAAGGTACAAGAAACGCATTCATGCTGGTTAATATGACCCTGGTATCTAAAGAACGTTTGCTTGATACATTTTGAGCCGTGTAGGCACGATACTCAATCGATTTCCTCCTTCCAGGACCGTCCTTGCCTCTTAACTTCTTAACTTTGGACCTCTCGAGTGGCGCCTTCGCTAGCGATAAAAGAGTGATGCGGGAAGGCTACGAGGCTACGTGATCAATGAGGTCGATGAGAAGCTGGCACTGTTTTTTTTTTTTTTTTTTTTTTTTTTTTTTTTTTTTTTTTTTAAGTGCGAGCGGCTCGAGGCTTTTGATAGTGCGGGGCTCAACGAACAACCCCGATGACGATGGAATTTCTGATTCCCAAACGGTCCCTGTCTGTCCCTGCAAGTGTTTTCTGTTAGAAGCCATCCTTGAGTGGCTTGGAGCTGACAGCTGCTTTGACTTCTTTGTAACCGGTTCGACGTTAGAAGGGGCGTCCCAATTTCTCTTAAGCAGCGGAAGAACAGCCTCGTCCTGCCCAAGCTACCTGAACGCCTTTGCCTCTCGCCTCTCCTTCTCCTTTTTCACCTTCTGGTGGGTTTTGTGTTACTTACAAGCATAATCAATCCCACTGCAATAAGGGTTTTTGCTATAGCTGTTTATTGAAGGCTGTTGTCTCGCCTTCCCATCTCGCCCTTATGAAAGTGGTTGTTTGTTGCATTTGACAAACCTGTACTTTGTTTCAGGGTATGAAAGGTGTTTTATAATTAATGACAGCTGTGTATGAGATATTATCCTTAATTTATTTAGTGCAGTTAACTATCTATTATAGTCTGTTTAACGGTTACTGATCTTGTCTAGAAATTCCAGGTCTTGCTGCGTAATAAAGTTAGTTGTTAAAACTGTTTATTGAAAGCTGCTGTCTTACCTGCCCACCCCACCCCCCTCCCTCCTCCTTGCTTTTCAAAATAGTTGTTTGCTGCTTACGATAACCTTTACTTGGTTTCAACATATGAAAAGATATTTTATAATTAATGGTATCCGTATATCAAGAATTTTGCTAAGATTTTTCAGTGCATTAAGTGGTTACTGTCCCCCCCCCTCCCCCCCCCCCCCCCCAAGAAAACTTTGCCTGGTTGTTTAATAAGGTAATTTGGTGAAGTTGTTTATTGAAAGCGGCTGTCTTGCCTGTCTCCCTTTAATTATCATTTTTGCTGCTTGTAAAAGTCTGTGTTTCTGTTTTCAATGAAATGACAGGTGTTTTTATAATTAATGGCAGCCGTATATTAAAAATATTGGTTTTTCCATCTGAACGCTTTAATTTTACATCAGTATCTTATTAAAAGGTGGAGGATAGTGGCCGGATGTCCACCTACCGCTACTTTCAGTCTATCCTGAGTTTTATGTTGGATGATTAGTAGACAAGTTCGCCAGACTAGGTGGCGGTCGAGAATTTGTCTATAATAATTTAGTAGACTGGTAACATATTTGTGGTGGTTATGGAGAGAGATATCAAACTCAGAGGATGAGCCCGACACGTGATTTTTACTACGATTACTGTTTGATTTTTGATAGAATCAATTTTTATGAGTTAGCGTTTGCACCAGTAAGCACAGTTGTTCAGGCAGAGGGTGCTATCAGCACATTGAAGAACGCGATTCGTAACAGATTATTCAGGCATATCAGCCGCCTAAGGCAGAGGGAAGAGGGGGTATAGAATCGATACCTAGAGCATTCCTGCAGGTTTGTCAAAAATAAAACATCACTGCTTGAAAGTGCGAGGAATTATTTAAAGCCGGCCGGTGTGGCCGAGCGGTTCTAGGCCCTTAGATCTGGCACCGCGTCACCGCTACGGTCGCAGGTTCGATTCCTGCCTCGGGCATGGATGTGTGTGATGTCCTTAGGTTAGTTAGGTTTAAGTAGTTCTAAGTTCTAGGGGACTGATGAGCTCTGATGTTAAGTCCCATAGTGCTCAGAGCCATTTGAACCAATTATTTACAAACTGGACCTATATAGAGAACACAGTCAAAAGGTTCTTCGGTCTTTATGGGTGAAAATACAGTAGAGTGTGAAGGAATTAGAGTAAATTTTCTTGCAGAATCCACAAACAGTAAAGCTTTAACTTTGACAATGCGTTCGTTGACAGGGAGTTTTCACTAGATATTACGTTGTGCTGTAGTAAGCGAGTTTAAAACAATTCGAAGCTGCGGGCCAAAAATGGTGGTTATAGGGAACAGCGGAGTACTCAAAAAATAGAAAAAGAATCCTGTAAATGAATGAATAATTTCTTCATCAGTCTTTCTCAACGCGATATCGATTCAGTGCCATTATCCACAATATAACCCAATGATCATCATCCTGTTATAGCAACACTGTTCCGTACTCTCCCATACGCTGCTATGGATAATATATACAGTACATCTTCTGTTGAAGCCATCGGTCATATAATAGAGATATTTCTCGAGTGAGTATTGCGTATCGCGCCTGTCCTCAGCTTCAAACAAGGATTTTCTCATGATTTCTGTAATGCTCGAAAATTCGAAATTTGTGGTAAGGTCTTATGGGACCAAACTGCTGAGGTCATTGGCCCCTAAGCTTACACACAACTTAATCTAACTTAAACTAACTTACGCTAAGGACAACAAACACACACATACCCGAGGGAGGACTCGAACCTCCGACGAGGGGAGCCGCGTGGACCGTGACAAGGCGCCGCAGACCGCTCGGCTACCACGCGCGGCTTTCTGTAATACTGTTTGTTCACATTTTTAGCTAAGACTTAAACTCTACTATTAAACGTATTTGCCCTGTTTAAATACATTTATTATTAGTGACAGCAGTGGAGAATTATTGTCACTGTTACGGACGCAACTGGAAATGCGTGTAAGGATAAACAGCTATTTTTCATAGATAAGTACCACCAAGTTCTAATTACAGTCATCACACTAGTATGAGGCATTTTTACATTTAAAAATATCGAGGTACAATGCAATAAAGAATTAATGTCGCAGGGCTAATTTATGTGACTGTACGGCCCCTGTCAAACCACTGACATTGCTAGGGTGGGTTGATTGCGTATCGTTGTTGCAACACGTGAAAGGGGTAACTGTGAGAAGGTCAGATTAACATATGGTTCCTGAAAAGGGGCGGTAACCAATTCAGATGTTGCAGTCTGGATGATTGACTGATCTAGTTAATATACCATCAACCAACATGGCACCATGGTATTGCGCTAGGGTGAAGGTGAAGAGGGAATGAGAGCTGTTATATTTCCCGAGGACATGCTGCTCTAACTTTAATGGTGATAGCGTCTTCCTGGATAAAATATTCCGGAGGTGAAACACGCCCTCTTTAAGGTCTTCGCGCTGCCACTTCTCAGGAGGATCTTATCACGAAAACAAAAAATATGGTGTTCTACGAGTCAGAGCACGGAAAATAAGTAGGTAGGTTAGAAAAATTGAAAAGAGAAATGAAATCAGAGTTGGGCTGAAGGTAGATTTAGTGAGAACTAATGGCAGGAAGAACAGAATTTTTTATAATCAAACTAAAAAAAAAAATTGGGCTGCGCAGCAATGGACCTAACAATGAGCAAGAAATGTAGATGAATTATTATGAACAGTATACTGAATGGATCATTATGGGCACGACAAGCACAAATCCACGACCCACTGCAAGAGAACAAAGATGTATGCAAAGCTCCGCAGATGATGAAGATACTGGAGAAATGTGTGAGGGAACAAAACATATATTCAGTAAGTCAAAAGAGGCGAAAATGTAATTTTATGGTGCACAGGAAGCTAAGGCAAAATTGTTAGAAAACAAGGACTGAGAGAAGAGAATGCAAGGGGAAGCCGACTGGTAGAATTTTGTACAGAACACTATTTGATGATTGCTAACACTCATTAAGAATTATGATAGGAGGTAGTATACGCACAAGAAACTAGTACGCATTAGAACGCTTAAGTAGGCTATATAATGTTAAGATTTTAGAAATCAGGTTTTAAACTGCAAAATATTTCCAGTAGGGGGTTGGATTATGACTATAATTTATTAGTAATGAGATGCAAATTAAGGCCGAAGATAAACAGAAAGATAGGAAATCAGGGAGATGTGACATGGATATAGGGGAAGAATCAGAGGTTGTTGAGGGTTTTAAAGGGAACATTAGGCAACGACCGAGAAGGCTGCAGAGAAACAACGAGGCAAAAGTGTAAGACCCAGTAGAAATACTTGGCTCACACATGTGATATTAAACTTATTTCATAAGAGGAAATTAATGAAAATTTAGGAAAGTGCACATTAGCATATCATGAATGCCCACGGGAGAACTACAAAGCTATAGAAGTGACTAGGGGAAAGTAAAATGCCGCATACAGCAAAGTTGTAGAAACATTTGAAGAAAAGAGAATCAGCTCTATGAACTTCAAAAGCTCAGATGGGAAGGGTGAAAGGTGAAAAGAAAGTGTAAAAGGGCTATATAAAAAAGAACAGAAGCTTGAAGGGAATATTATGGAAAGGGAAGGAACAGGGGAATCTACATCATTACTCCGCGAAACACCTGATGGTGTGAGGCGGAGGGTACTTCTGGCAGCACTAACTGGTCTTTCCTTCCCTGTTCCACTCGCGAATGGCGCGTGGGAAGACTGATTATAGGCAAGTCTCTGTATTGGCTCCAATTTCTCGAATTTTTTCATCACGGTCATTTCGTGAAATGTACGAGGAAGAAAGTAATAAGCTGTCCGACTCTTCTCAGAAAACACTATCTAGAAATATCAATAGTAAACCACTCCGTGATGCACAAAACGTCTCTTGTAGCTTTTGCTACCGGGGTTTGTTGACAATTTCTGTAACGCTATCGTGCCAACTAAACGACCCTATGAGGAAACGCGCCGTTCTTCGTTGGATCTTCTCTATCTCTCCTATCAGTCCTATCTGGTAATGGTCCCAGACTGATGAACAATAATCATTAATCGGTGGATCAAGTGCCTTGTGCGTCACTTCTTTCGTGGATCTGTTACATTTTCTTAAGATTCTTCCTAAGAATCTCAGTCGTGGATGAGTTACATTTTCTTAAAAGCTTGGGGCTGAGGGTGGGGGTAGGGGTAGGGAAGTGAAGCACAGTGAGAAGAATTGAAGACAAGCGCAGAAAAACGGGCTAAGCCTCAAATGTAAAAGCTTAGAGATAAGTGTTGCCATCTGTTGCTGGGTACGGGAACTATCAAAAATTGACATTGGTCTCACCCCTAAATATCACATTAGGATATGTAGGTGTGACACCAATGCCAATATTGATAGTTTCCGTACCCAAAAACAGATGGCAACACTTATCTCTAAGTTTTTACATTTGAGGGTTAACCTGTTTTTGTGCGCATGTCTTCAGTTTAAGTCGAAGTAAGGCACCTGGACCAGGCAACATTCCATCAAATTTTTAAAAATCTTAGGAGTACTAATTATAGCAAACTATTCCACCTGGTACTCGTGATATAGGAGACCAGCTAAATGCTCCCAAACTTTAGGAGGACGTATTATTCCTACAATGTCATTGACGAACCCCAAAGTTTTTATTTCTTCTCTCTGGTGTGGATATCGATTGGGCCTGTCAATAGGCCTTGTAGTTGTGCGGCTGCGGCTAAAGTCAGAGGTCGCAACTGTTCCTTGCACAGAAAAAGTCCTCTGCCCGTACGCTTGAACAGTGAGCCGTGGACCGTCAACGGCAGAGGTTCCTTGTAAGGAGGTTTGACGGAATCCCGTGCGGTAAAGGTGGCCGCGCCTCGGTAGTCGGTATTCGGCAGTTGTTCTCTCGTACCTGTGTTCGACTGAGTGCCGCTAGTCGGTAATGCCAGGTGCGGCTCGTGGTTACCATAATGGGTAAGGCTGCGAAATTTATCGATCGGAACCAGCCTTGACCTCGGGCTACACAGCAAATCAGTCTGTCACCACAACCAAAATTTCAAGGCAGGAGGGGGGGAGGGGGTAATATCACACTCTAGCCAAACGTTTACATACTGTATCTTCCTTCCGTTTCATAATGAACTAGGCCTACTAAATAACATCAAAAGCTAACTCCATTTCCCGACAGTTTACCACAACAAATCGTAACAAAAGACACGTTTTGGAGAGATCTTTAATGCGGTGTGTGTTAGTTTCGCTGCACGCTTTATATTCTTGGTATTTTTATTTCTAAACTTCAGACGTTTAATGTTTTGTGCCCTCAAAACACGAAATTTATGAGTTCGCTTGACGAAGCAACGACGTTGCCCTGACGTCACGAATTTTGTGTTATAATTGGATGATAAGCGCGACCAAAGCAACGACCAAGGTAGTTCACACACAGTAATTGTCGTATTTATACTTATATATTACGAAAACATGCATTTTGTACATCACTTTCTAAAATTTCGTGTATACCCTTGCCTGTTTTTATTCTTGATTCATGTTTACATCGGGTCCGCGCGCATCTACTTCCTTCACTTTCATCCTAACCTCATGTACCAAAATTTTAACTGATAAGTTGCACACTGAATTCGTATTTTTATGCCTTCTAACTCGCGGTAGGCTGCTGTTACTCGCAAGAAAGAAAAACACATTCATAACACACTCAGAAAAAGAAACTTGCTAATAACGCACGTTACTCGCAGTCAGCAGGCAAGGAAATTAGAGTAAATGGATATGTACTGAAGAGGCAAAGAAACTGGTACACCTGCCTAATATCGTGTAGGGCCCCCGCGAGCACTCAGAAGTGCCGCAGCACGACGTGGCATGGACTCGACTAATGTCTGAAGTAGTAATAGTGGGAACTGACACCATGAATCCTGCAGGGCTCTCCATAAATCCGTATGAGGGGCTGATCGCTTCTGAACAGCACGTTGACAGGCGTCCCAGATATGCTCAATAATGTTTATGCTGGGGAATTTGGTGGGCAGCGGAAGTGTTTAAACTCAGAAGAGTGTTCCTGAAGCCACTCTGTAAGAATTCTGAACGTATGGAGCGTCGCGTTGTCCTGCTGGAATTGCCCAAGTCCGTCGAAAAGCACAACCGACATGAAGGCATGCAGGCGATGAGATGGATGCTTACGTACGTGTCTCTTTTCAGAGTCGTATCTAGACGTATCAGGGGTCCCATATCTCTCCAACTGCACACCCCCCACACCATTACAGAGCCTCCACCAGCTTGAACAGTCCCCTGCTGACATGTAGGGTCCATGGATTCATGAGGTTGTCTACATACCCTTACATTTCCCTCCGCTCCATACAATTTGGAACAAGACTCATCCGACCAGGCAACACGTCCAATGTCGGTTTTGTCGGGCCCAGGCGAGGCGTAAAGCTTCGTGTCGTGCAGTCATCAAGGATACACCGAATGGTGCCTCGGCTCCGAAAGTCCACATCGATTATGTTCGCGCACTGACGCTTCTTGATGGCCCAGCATTGAAATCTGCAGCAATCTGCGGAAGGGTTGCACTTCTGTCACATTGAACTATTCTCTTCAGTCGTCATTGGTCCAGTTCTTTCAGGATATTTTTCCGGCCGCTGCGATGTCGAGATTTGATGTTTTACCGAATTCCTGACATTCACGGTACACTCGTGGAATGATCGTACGGGAAAATCCCCACTTCATCGCTACCTCGGAGATGCTGTGTCCCATCGTTTGTACGGCGACTCTAATAGCACGTTCAAACTCACATAAATTTTGATAAATTGCCATTGTAGCAGCAGTAACCGATCTAACAACTGCGCCATATACTTGTCTTCTATAGGCGTTGCCGACCGCAGTGCCGTATTCTGCTGTTTACATATCTCTGAATACGCATGCCTATACCAGTTTCTTTGGCGCTTCAGTGTGTTTCGCGCACGGGCTATATTTCGCGCCCTTTTTCCTCAAATTATTCGTGAAATTTGAAAGGTGGCTACACTGAGTCACAGCGCCAGAGATTGCGCCAGAGAGTATTATTCAGCCGCCTCCACAGGCAGTAGTTGTTCAGAAGCGGTGGTAGGCAGTGCTTGTCGTGAAGCGGTGGTAGAGAGTTCTTGTCGAGAAGCGGTGGTAGAGAGTGCTTATGGAGATGTTGCAGTAGCGTGTCGTTGTTGAGAAGTTCCCATGGAGAGTGCTTGTTCAGATGTTGTCATATTGCTTTGATGGACTAGAGTGTACTTTTCGTCAATATATATGAAGGTAAAAAAATTCCTTTTTTTTATTATTTCAAAGTCTTAAACAATAATGCCTCTTGGTAACAGGTTCAGTCAACAAGCATCTGGCTCGTGTTCTTGTATCAGACTGTATTGTGGTTTCTATGTGCAATTATAGTATTTCAGTTTTATTTAATTAATTCAGTGTAAATGGTATTTAAAATATCTGGTCTTATTGAGGAAGAACCGTGCCAGATGTGTACGTTGAATCACACTTCCACACACAGAACAGTTACACTTGTGCTTTGTTGTTTCGTAGGTTTTATAGTTGCTGGGGACTTAATTAATTAATTGTGTTAACGGAAGTTTTCTTTCATTCTTTGTTGTTGTTCTATGAAGTCAGATTGCGTACTAATACTGGTCAGGGCCAACCGGTTACGAGACTGCGTAACCGCACAGACAGTAAAAATATTTGCATAATCCAAAAAATTAATTAAGCCCCCATGCACGTGGCGACCGCTGCTTCGGATCGTCCCTTGGAATTTTTCTGACAGTAAAAATAGCAGACAGTAGTATTGTTGAAGTAATTGTAGTTTAGTAATTGTAATCTATATTGCATGTGTAGATTTGGTAATGAACACTTGTAGTTGTCTTGTCTTTCTTTTATTGGTATATTCGCAGAATTTAATTTTTGATGTCTTGTATACAGGTCTGACAATTTTGTGCAATTGTGAAGGTTCTAATTGTTCGTTAGGCGTGTTTGTCGGGAAACATTTCGTGTGAATGGTATTGTTGGAGATAAAATCTTATTGTGTGTAATTTTCGTATAGTGACGAGTTTTGTATGTTTTGTAAATGATTACGCGATCGATGAAAAAGGCGAAAATGATGAATAGTGAGAATGACGAAATTGTTAACATGGCGAACCCGCCAACACAGGAGAACAGGATGATGAATAATGGAGTTGAAAACAATTTAATAAGTCGGGAAAATAGTCCGGAACCAATTCAAAATTTTTCACAATCGAAAAATTTTCAGAATACGAGATTCACGACAGAAGATATGGAGCAGTTGATGAGTGCATTATTAAATTTGGGATCTCGGTTAGACTCACTGGGAACACAGTTACGATCTGAATTAAAAACATATAGGGAAACAATGGCAACACGGTTAGACTCACTGGGAACACAATTAATATCTGAGTTAAAAACAGTGGGAGCACAAATAGGAACAATGAAAACAGATAGGTGAACAATGGAAACACAGTTAGGCTCACGAACAGGGACATGTTTCAAAAACATGAAAGATGAATCAAAGAAAGAAATTAGAGAAGAAGTACAACCGATTTTGAATGCTCACAATAATAGTTTAATTTCAATAGAAATTAGACAAGAGGAACAGGACAGAGAACAGGAAGAAAGAGATCGCGTGATAGTACAAAAATTTTCAGAGTTAAATTTACAACGTGCACACGATAAGGAAGAAATAATTGAAAGAATCGAGGAATCCGTACCAAATGACAGAATAAATAACTTAACGCAACAGTATGAACAGTTAACTACTAAATGTGGCAATACTGAAACCCGAGTCGCGACACTTACGGAAAACGTAAATAAACAGAAAGAACAAATAGGTGACTTATCGGAAAGAGATGAGGAGATTGCAGATAAACTGACAAGTCTTAGTTTAAATGGGGATAGAGATTCAGATGATATAGCTTCATTGCCATTCGCAGAAAGCGAAGAATACCAGAACATAAATAGGCATGTTGAAAAACAGGGAAAATTTAATGAACGCGTTAAAAGGGAATTTGAGGCATTACAAAAGCAAGTCAAACAAATTGAAGGCGAAATCGTAGGAAAAGACAGCAGAAGAAATTTAGAATCACAGATAGCAGAAGGGTTTGAGGAAAATAATTTGATTCATTTACGAGATGCAACAAGAGAGCGCCAGGCGCGCGAACTTGACAATAATCGACATTGGGACTGGGACAGACGCGGTAGGTCTTTGTCGCCACGAGGAGAAAACTTTGACTATAAGATCTTTCGCAGTTCTAAGAATGACATACATCCATGTTCATGGTTAGATCAATTTATGTACGCACTTACACCAAATTGGCCACTAAGTCACAAATTGGAATTTATGTGTGGATATTTAGAAAACGAACCGGCGACGCGCATGCGCGCACTTATTAGAGATTGTAATAATCTAAATGATTTTTATCATGCATTTCTATCGGCATATTGGTCAGAAAACACGCAAGACAGAGTCAAACACAGTCTTATTATGCAGCGTAATTTTAAACAGTCTGAGTTCCGCACGCCAGCAGAATACTTTGAAGACATGATTCGAAAGAATCAATTCCTGTCCAACCCTTATAGCCCAACTGAATTAATTCGCATTTGTTTAACTAGGCTGCCACAATCGATAAGACAAATTGCTTTAGCCGGAAGATGTAAAGACGACATTGAGACTTTTAAGACTTTGCTACAAGAACTTGAGTATGACAACGGCGACGGGACTTCTTGTAATTTTCTCAGTAACGGTAATCACAACAGATTTTCAGAGAGAAGGGATAATGATCGGAACGGACGTTATATGGTTAACTTTGAGAATGACAGACGAAACAGACAGAACAATAGATACCAGCCTTATGACAATAACAGACGTTCTAACAGAAATTACACAGACAATTATAATAACGGTAATTCCTACCGGAATGATCAATCATACGGTAACAGTAATCGGTATCATCAAGACAGAAATTATTCATACAATAATAGAAATTCTTACTACAGAAATAATCAGGGTAGTAGATCTAACAGCAATTTCAGAAGTGACAGTCGAAATTACACAAGAAGTAGTTATGCAGACAGACAGGAAAATAGAAATTTTAATAACAGACACAACCAAGAATTTGCATCCAACATACAGGAAGGACCTAATTGGCATCCTCCACGTGACAGAACTTCAGAGAGACAAGTGCAAATAGTAGAAATTGATCTGTGAGATGACGGGAATAATCAAAGACGTGACGCGAACAACCGATAATGACTTGTAGCTTCGGCTTCTGGCAGCAATATAGACGGTTCAGAAAGTAATGACACTGCGACTTTACACTACGTACGCCTGGAAGACATGAGAGACATTTTGCTAGACGAAAAGGAAAATAATGTAGACGCATTTTTACATCCTGTTACTGAAGTATGTGTGGGTAAGAATAAGTTCACTGCAGTTTTAGATTCTGGGAGCCCATTGAATGTCATTAGTGAATCAGTTTTTCGTATATGTGTAAGAACTATTGCTTGTCCTGTGTTACCTGTTTCTAAAACTACAATTCGAGGAGTTATTTCTGGAAAAAGTGTGGAAGTCAAACAACAGACCAACTTAAATTTCATTTGTCAAGGATACGAATTTTCTGCTAATTTTATTATTGTTCCATTACTCAGTACACAAATTATATTAGGTATGGAGTTTCTTAACGCACACAAGGCAATTTTGAACTTTAAAGAAGGAAGTGTGAATTTGACTGTTGCCGGAATGCCGAAAAGTTTGAAATTTTTTGAGTGTTTAACAAAATCTGTACCAGATACGAAATGTTTAAGGTTTCTTACTTCTGATGTTTTCGCTGAGCATTATGACGACAATGTGTTCATTCATGACAATGACAATAGATACAGAGACGGGATGGGTGATATAATTGATAGCGAAGAATTAATTAATGAAAAAGTTAAGAAAGCTGAAGTGCCGGATGACGTTGCAAGAGAAGAACTGCACCAAATTTTGACTTCACATGCTACAGTATTTAGTCAACACACAGGGACTATACAAGGCTTACAATATTTATTTAAAGTAAAAGAACACACACCATTCCGGGGGAAAACGTACGCTATTCCTTTGGCTTACAGAGACGAGGTTAAGAGTGAACTTCAATACATGTTAGATCAAGGCATTATTGAGCCAGCAGTCAGTCCTTATACCAGCCCATTACACGTCGTTCTTAAAAAGGATGGGTCAATTCGTTTGGTTCTGGATTCCAGACAGATAAATAACATCATCATTCCTGAAACTGACCGTCCACAAAATTTAGATGAACTTCTTCAACATTTCCTTGGAATTAAAGTTTTATCCACGATTGATATGCGCGCAAGTTTTTGGCGAATAGAACTCCACCCTGATTGTAGAAAATACACTGCCTTTTTAGCCGTTGGTAACTGTTATCAGTTTCGGAAATTACCGTTTGGACTTGCCGTATCTTCTGCAGCATTTATTCGTAGTTTAAACGAAATATTACCTGTTTATCTTCGTGACAATATTACTTCATATGTTGACGATATTCTTATTGCTAAACGTTCTTGGAGTGAGCATAACAAAATTCTGGATTCATTATTACGTATTTTTGCAAGAGTTGGCATTACAGTGAACTTGAAAAAATCTGAATTTGGTCGTTCTCAGGTGAAATTTCTTGGTCATATTATTTCTACAGAAGGTATTCTTCCTGATGCAGAAAAATTAGACGCTATTCGTTATTATGCTGTTCCTACTACAAAACGTGATGTTCGTAGTTTCCTTGGTGTCTGTAATTTTCTTAGACGCTTTGTTAGATTGGTCAATTTGGCCACACCTCGTTTTTGCGAACTATCTGGAAAGTTCTTTTTAAACGAAAATCAGTTGAAACTCTGTTTGGTTAGTTTGTATTCCTGATCAGTGGGTTAATAAATTGATTTGGTACACACATTTCAGTTATGCACACTTTGGTCCCAGAAAATGCTTTCATAAATTACGAGAAAATTGCTACTTCAATAATATGGAAAAACGTATTCGATCTGTTCTTTCCAAATGCAAATTATGTCAAAAGGCTAAGCCGCCAACTATTTCTCACAGAGCACCGTTGTTTCCTATTGTTCCAGCGAAATTAAAGGAGATGGCTGCAGTCGATTTGTTCGGTCCAGTGGTCCGTTCTACTAATGGTTTTGCGTACATTTTGGTAGCAGTGGAACTGACATCAAAATATGTGTGTTTTACACCTTTACGCAAAGCAACAGCTCGTTCAGTATCTAATGCTTTCATCAAACATTTTCTTAAAGAAGTGGGTCATGTTGATAAGGTTATATCAGATAATGGATCACAGTTTCGTTCTAAAATTTGGCTTCGTACTCTACGGCGTCGTAAGATTAAACCAATCTTCATTTCACTTTTTCACCCTCAATCTAACGCTTCAGAGAGAAGGATGAAGGAAATCAATAAATTGTGTCGACTTTATTGTCATCAGAATCACAGAACGTGGGATCAGTATCTTCATATTTTTCAAAACATTCTGAATGAACTCCCTAATGATTCAACTTCTTTACCACCTATACTGATATTAAAAAATAAAGCACCGACAAATCGCATTTCTGAAATTGTTCCTTTTCCGCCTACATGGAAACTGCGGCATTCTGAAGTTGTGAACCTGGCTCTACAAAATATTGCATCTGCGGCTGCTGGAAGAGAGAAATCAGCTAAACGTCCTGGTCGTTTAAAAATCTTGTCAGTTGGTCAAAAGGTGTTAATTAAGTCTCATCGTTTGTCTCACAAAGGAAAGGGCTTGTGTCGCAAATTTTTTCTGCTTTATAACGGTCCATATAGGGTTCGCAAAATCATTCATGATAACACTATCGAAGTAGAAACTCTTAAATAGCGACGCTCTAAGGGAATACATCACATATCAAACGTTAAAATTTTTGTGGAATGACATACTTTCGAGAAACCAACAGTTATACGTAAACATGCAGAGAATACAAGGATACCACGTCGTGTTCCGGCGGCGGTACATACTCAAAGCAGCAGTCAAGTCTGCGCGCCGCACAAGGCAGTCGTTGACTGTAAACAATTACTTCCTACGTCACGCATACCTACAGCTGATCGAGCGCTCAGTGCGAATGCACTGACAGCCGTAAACAAATACAGTCTAATTTCTCCGATTAAATTCAGTATAAAGCTATAAAAGTGACTTGATAAATTATGTTATTAACGTTTAGTATTTTTCAGGATACAGTTGTATAAAATATTTAAGAACTTCAGGTAAATTCTGCGTGCGTCTGACTTTAAGAGGACTTGCTATCGAGAAATTTTCAGGAAGAATGTAATTTCGAAGAAGAAACTAATAAACTAAAAAGGTAACTATTAATTGAGTTTATTTTTCAGGTAACATATTTCCACTTAGGTACGTACTTTAGACGTAATTTGCTGCTCGCGATTACGTGATTTATAATTTGTGTTAACTGATTTTGACAATGATTGATTAATGAACAGGGTTGTTAATTATGTATATTATGCATCGCTTGGCTGCACTGCTTTTTCACTGATGTCACATTTTTTAAATTATTTTCCTGCTGTGCTTATCTATTTAAATTATAATTGTCACCTGATTAATTGTGCTGATATGGTTATGTATGTAAGTTATACTTTGTGATTTATCTGCTTGCGCCTTCATGTTTACTTATTAAGATTACATATGAACATTTATTTGCTTATGCTGATATGATGCTAATGACCTGTTTATTACGTAAGATATATATTTGCTGCTTTGCGTATGGATTGCATATAGAAATGCAGATGTACTGTGTATCAACACTGAGTTTAGGTCACACTATGGTATTAATTATAGATTGTTCGCTTGGCAGAGGGATTGTGCTGCATCCACTTGTTGACATTGTGTTCTCTACTGGTATATTTACTCGCTATTGCATGTTTTGCTTACGCTCAATGCTTTATATTTTAAGATAAGAAAATGAACTGCTATAATTCGACGAACGACATTAGTACAAGAAACTTCATTGAAGTCATATGAGCTGGAGGTTTTATGGAAGCTATATAAATTTATGCTAATAGGAAGGAAGCTAACGACATGACATACCAACACTAGGTTTAGACTATTGACAGTTATTACACTGCATTCTTCGTGAGCAATTGAAATAGTAAGTGACACTTGACACAAGAAATACTCCACATGTTTGCTTCTGTTTTGCCATGATTCTTGAAGTGGTGTACACACTGTGAAATATTACGATCATTAACACTACGTACTCGCACCTACTTACTGAAAGTTAATCAAACTGAATGCTGTTGGAGGTCATGTATGCATTTCTTTTATTTTATGATGGACAAGGTAACCAAAATGTATTTTATAATTCATAATGAGTAGAAGATTTGGCTCAGATGGATTACACAGAGGTTGTGTGTGGACATTGTGTCTTCAGATTGTATGGGATGATGAATTGAAGTTAGCACTAGGATTTTATCTGTACTTGTTTGAGGAGACTGACTAGAGGAAAGAGTTGTTATGGAAGTGAAATGATATTGATAAGGTTTATATGTATCGACGTATTGAAGAGGTATTATTGAGGTATTGATATTGCGTGAAATTGATGATTATTGGAGTTTTGGTGGACAAGAGGTAAGGTAAATGATATTGGCGATAAGGTTTATATGTATCGACGTAAGAGGTATTATTGAAGTATTAAAATTATGTGATGATAATGATTATTGGAGTTTTGGTGGATAAGAGGTGAAGTAAGTGAGGAGCATTTTTTTTTTTTTTTGTTGGTTTATATGGAACAAGGAGGATGAAGATGGCAGACTGGAACACTCAAGTGGAAGGAATATTGTCTACACACACGCTTTGTTAAATCAATAAGCAGTATATACTTTTTTTGGAGAGAGGAAGTATTTGCATATCTTGGCACACTGACAGTTGTTCAGCAATCATACATTTTGATTTGGCTTGGCAAACATTGGTCTCGACATGATGACTACGACGTTGACTAACTATTATTGACTGTTATACATTGCTGCCACTACTACTTGATACACAAGTTGAACATAAAATTTTAGACAGAATTGCATTTACACAGTTAACACTATTCAATTACACAGTAGTACTTAATGTGGATGAAAGATGAGTGAGTGTGTTTTGTGTGATTTCCTTTCCTAATCCCAAATAATTGGTACCGACCTATTTCCTGAATATTATTTTACTTGTTTGTTGTGGCCTGCACTGACACCCATAAATGTTATAGGTTTACTGATATTTGTGTCGTTGTAATAGTTAATATGACAATTATCTGATATCAGTTGTGTGTTTGTTATAATTTGTATGTTTAGTGTAAGAGCATTGATAATGATTTTGTAAAAGCAATTGTGTGTGCCTTCAAACTGTTGTTCGTGCTTGCACCTGTTCAACATTGCTGGGTGCCACTAGGAGATGTTTAATTTGTGATAATGAACTCTGATGAACTGTCTAATTAGTGATAGTGAATATTATGGACTGTTACTTGCACCTGCTCAACATTGCTGGGTGCCACTGATGGACTGCTTCTGCGGAAATGATGTTACTTGTTGCTGTCTGCACCTGCTCAACATTGCTGGGTGCCACTGATGGACTGCTTCTACTGCAATAATGTCACTTGTTGGTGTCTACACCTGCTCAACATTGCTGGGTGCCACTGATGGACTGCTTTTACTGAAATGATGTCACTTGTTGGTGTCTGCACCTGCTCAACGTTGCTGGGTGCCACCGATGGACTGCTTCTACTGAGATAATGTCACTTGTTGGTGTCTGCACCTGTTCAACATTACTGGGTGCCACTGGTGGAACTGCTTCTACTAAAATGATGTTACTTGTTGGTGTCTGCACCTGCTCAACATTACTGGGTGCCACTGATGGACTGCTTCTACTGAAATAATGTCACTTGTTGGTGTCTGCACCTGTTCAACATTACTGGGTGCCACTGGTGGAACTGCTTCTATTAAAATGATGTTACTTGTTGGTGTGTGCACCTGCTCAACATTACTGGGTGCCACTGATGGACTGCTTCTACTGAAATAATGTCGCTTGTTGGTGTGTGCACCTGTTCAACATTACTGGGTGCCACTGATGGACTGCTTCTACTGAAATGATGTTACTTGTTGGTGTCTGCACCTGCTCAACATTACTGGGTGCCACTGATGGACTGCTTTTATTGAAATGATGTCACTTGTTGGTGTCTGCATCTGTTCAACATTGCTGGGTGCCACTGTTGAAGCTGTTTAAATACTGCTGATGAAATGTTATGAGACTGCTATTTGCACCTGTTGATCATTGCTGGGTGCTACTGTTGGAACTGTCAACTACTCTGAGGAGTTGTACTTGTTTATTGAACTATTGAAAGGATTTTATGTGAATATTTGTAAAAACAGATTTTTTGTGTGTTTACTGTTTATGAAATGTTATGAGATTCTTACCTGCACCTGTTCGTCATTTCTGGTGCCATTGATTGAATAATACTTATGTAAACTATTATGTAAAATCACGTGTATGCAAGCATTTGTATTCCTTACTGTATTTTATATATTAGGTTATTGATGGGTCAGTGCAAAGCCAAAATTTATTTAGTTATGAGATATTCACTTATTAATATTACTTTTTAATTTTTGTCTGTAATTTTTGGACGAATTTGGTGGTATTTTCACCACCAATGCTGGCAAAAATACCATCAAATTCTAGCCCGTGGAGGAAGGGCATATGAAAGGTGGCTACACTGAGTCACAGCGCCAGAGATTGCGCCAGAGAGTATTATTCAGCCGCCTCCACAGGCAGTAGTTGTTCAGAAGCGGTGGTAGGCAGTGCTTGTCGTGAAGCGGTGGTAGAGAGTTCTTGTCGAGAAGCGGTGGTAGAGAGTGCTTATGGAGATGTTGCAGTAGCGTGTCGTTGTTGAGAAGTTCCCATGGAGAGTGCTTGTTCAGATGTTGTCATATTGCTTTGATGGACTAGAGTGTACTTTTCGTCAATATATATGAAGGTAAAAAAATTCCTTTTTTTATTATTTCAAAGTCTTAAACAATAATGCCTCTTGGTAACAGGTTCAGTCAACAAGCATCTGGCTCGTGTTCTTGTATCAGACTGTATTGTGGTTTCTATGTGCAATTATAGTATTTCAGTTTTATTTAATTAATTCAGTGTAAATGGTATTTAAAATATCTGGTCTTATTGAGGAAGAACCGTGCCAGATGTGTACGTTGAATCACACTTCCACGCACAGAACAGTTACACTTGTGCTTTGTTGTTTCGTAGGTTTTATAGTTGCTGGGGACTTAATTAATTAATTGTGTTAACGGAAGTTTTCTTTCATTCTTTGTTGTTGTTCTATGCAGTCAGATTGCGTACTAATACTGGTCAGGGCCAACCGGTTACGAGACTGCGTAACCGCACAGACAGTAAAAATATTTGCATAATCTAAATATTTAATTAAGCCCCCATGCAAATTCTCACTAGGTGGTAATACTTATGTTACCGTACCATAGAGCACTCTGGCGGAACATTTGCAAACTTATTCCAATGGTACATAGAATAACCAATGGTAGAAAGATAAAAAGACTAAAACACTATCAAAACGATAACACTAAACGTCGATAAATGGCACGTCAAAGCAAAACAGAGATATACAGAGACAGGGATTCGATAGCGGAGTCTCACCAACTGTGTTCATTCCCTTTTGATGTAAACAGTGGAACGCGAAAATTTTGTGCAGGTTCGTAAGACATCCTTGGGCTGAAACACCAGAGACCTCGGGACGCCCACGATAACTGTATTCCGAAAAAACCATGCCCCCCAAACCCCTGCTACATAGAGCTAAGAGGCACTTCAATGCGCAGTCTTAAGACTATCCGCTACCAGTTCGAAAAACATCGTTTTGTATCACATATCAACGATTTCAAAAACGTTGACCCACATTATTTAAATCCGTTTGGGAAACATGTGAAATGCGTTCTGATGATTTAAATTCTGTAATACGTTACTGAGAAATTTATTTTAATATATATTGTTGGGCAGCTCCGCCTCAGAATCTTTAATTACGAGCCGCACCTGGGTAATGTTAACTATGTGTGTGTGTGTGTGTGTGTGTGTGTGTGTGTGTGTGTGTGTGTGTGCATGTTTTTCAGTAAAACAGTCATGATTTGGAATCCTGTGACGGCTCTAAGTACCAACGTATGTGCCTTAAATTATTGTAATAAATGTTTTCTAAATCTATCGCCCAATGGTTTTCCACTCAAGGATCACTGTGTCCAAGCTATCCCGATGTAAAGATTTTAAAATGATCGTTAGTTCCAATGCAATTCCATTTACCTCCACCAATCCCGACCCCCCTCCCCCTCCCTATCCATTCTCTTCCCAATTTTTCCTTGTCTCCTTTACTGCTTTCTCAGTGTCACAGTGTACAAATACAATAACATGGAAGATGGGACACAAGCCTTTCTCATTCCCACTGATGTTCCGAATTTCTTCTCGGTTTCCTATACTGTGTTCTCAGTCTACAGACTGAATGAGATCAGGGATCGGCTGCATCCCTGTCTCACTCTCACTGATTATCAGAGGAATCCTGAAGAATATCCCAGTGGAACGATGGAAACGTCGAGCACTGAAGAAGTTTGAAGAGGAATAAAGTGCTACATAACGACTCAGAAGGCTTTGTCACAGACGAGAACTGCCAGTAAATCTTGCAGGATTATATAAAAGCATAAATTTGTTGAAGAAGTTTGATGATGTGTAGTTTGTAGGGCTCTCAACTGCGCGGTCATCAGCGCCCATACACAATCCAATCTAGCCATGGTCACGAATGATGATGATGATAATGATGATGAACTGATAAGGACAACACCATACCTAGTCCCCAGGCAGAGAAAATCCCCAACCCAGCCAGGAATCTAACCTGGACCTCGTGATCCAGAGGCAGCAACGCTAGCCACTAGACCACGAGCTGCGGACTTAAGTTTGAAGAGAAGTACGATGTAGGCCAACGATTCTCGAAAGACCGGACTAATGAACCAAGAGTGACCAGCATGTACTGCTTGGATTTTTGAGGTATTAATTTTTAAATTTATATTTTGTGCCCATAGGGACAATGCATGTGGGGATGCATGATATTCTTCTCGACAGCTTTCTGTTGGTGTTATGCTTAAGAGCGTATGTATTGTGTTTACAATGGTACAGAGCTCACGACACATCCATTGGTGTACAATAGGAATAGTATCGGTCCTAATACTAAACCCTGGAGATCGCCTCATATTATCTGTGTCCGCTGGTGTAAGACATGATGCAGGGATAAAATTTTTTACTACCTTCGTTTGTAATTCAAATAGGTAGTAACAACACACTCTTGGAAGCGAAATATGTTCCCAGAAATGGAGGTATATGTGAGAAAACTGAACTACTGTAATTGCAAGTGAAAGGAACAAGCTCTTAGGACCGTGTAGCTCTGACCACAGAGGGTAAACTGACGGAGGCGGAGGATAAGTTGGCGCTGAGGCAGGCTCCCTGTTCCAATAATGGCGGCATGTTTGTTCACAAGGAGGCCGGCAGCGGACGTGACTGGCTCGCGGAAGCGGGCGCTAACAGCGGCTAACGCGCACCGGCAGGGGCCTGGGAACGGTCGAACGGGGAGGGGTGGGGTGGGGGGGGGGGGGCGGAGGTTGCCGAGCCGTTGCGCTGTAGAGCCGCTCTGGTGGGCTGACTGCCGCGGGAGGCGCCGACACGCAGTGCAGGCGTACTGTCGGTGTGTTCCGTACCGTATCGTATCGTAGCGTAGCTTAGTAATCCTTACCCTTCTGATAAGATATAAGGTGAGTGGAAAATTCATTGCTGGTCGCTGAAACTGCAATACCTGTAAGAAGAGCAAATAACGTAGTTTGAATCATTGTGCGTATACAGTGTAGTAGGAAGAATGCGTGATTAATGCAGTATCGACCAGAAATTGCAGTGTCACACCGGAGTCGACAATACACATTGTTACCACAGACTTAACGAGGTCTCGCTGCAATCCATGATGACGAATCGTAGGCGCTCCTGTACACCACGCCTCTCTCTCAGTGTAACAGTGCCCTCACACAGAGGTCAATATAGAACCGAGCCTGGAAGTACTGTGCCCAGTTCGTGACCTCAGCTGAAGCAGTCAGCATATAGAGCAGCATTAAAGAGTTATTCAAGTCTGAGACAGAAATGTACTTTTGTAAACGTTGCAATCTGTCACTTCCTTTAATCATAAATATATGTCTGAATGATGCTAAATATTATTATTTTTACGTAAAGAGAAGTATTAGCTTCTCAATGACCTTCAAATCGTGAGCTACATTCTTAATTTTTATATATGAATTAGTGAATTTTTTCATGGCACTTTTGTTGTTAATCAAACTAATTAATTTAATAAGACTTAGCCTTAAATTACTGGTGTACCCATGTACCATCCCACGATAAAATAAAAACAGTGAATATGAAGGAGTATGAGTCGCATCGTATTTAAATTTACAAAATCAAGACAAGTTTTATTAATCCTTTCGTGACTACAATTCGCTGATAAATCTTACAGAAAAATGACAAATACTACCAGAAATGGAATGGTGTTTGATTGGCAAATCATACATTGGGGTCCAAGCTACAGAAATTCTCCTGTGAATTAATTCCTGTTAACAAAGCAATTTGACTTTGTTTACATTAATCCAGTGTGAGGTCCAACTCTATTCAAATGGAATCAGCTACGTACCACCAAGTATACCACAAACTACGGTTCACCAGAGAACAGGGAGCTGTGAAAGCTGTTTAACAAACCTACACCGGTGCAGCAATACTTGACCTTTTCAGCTTGATTCAGACGGCAGCAGAAAACGGAGGGCTGTGGGAGAGGAGCGGTGCGCCGCGGCAGCCATAATGTTCTGACGCGTTGTAATGCGCCGTGCAGATTAGACTGACACCTCGTGTCGCAGCGGACAGATTAGAAAAAATCGACCTTTTCAATCCTGGTATACCCAGTCCAACTGACAACGAACAATGGATGGTACACCGCACTACATATGATGGAACTTGTCGGAAGATCAGTTAGGATTTTTTAGACGAGCCACTCCTGTTCAAAAGTGAACTGTGGTTATTTCGTTTACAACGATGAAACTAATGGCTGATCTCCGAAGGAA
This sequence comes from Schistocerca cancellata, assembly GCF_023864275.1. Taxonomy (NCBI): domain Eukaryota; kingdom Metazoa; phylum Arthropoda; class Insecta; order Orthoptera; family Acrididae; genus Schistocerca; species Schistocerca cancellata. The sequence goes on along the minus strand of NC_064626.1, from coordinate 453,030,880 downwards.
GATTGCCGCTGACAAACACAATATCAATCTGAACCTTGACGAGCTGGAAGGCCGGTGTCAGATATCGCAGTTGAAAAAGATTTAGGATAAAGCATCTGATTTAACTAACAAGAAGAATTGCAGAGTTTGCGATAACAAACACCTATGAGACTAGTTTGGGAGGCATTAAATAAATACAACAACGGAGAAACCTGAGAATGCTCTCCTCACTAGCATGCAGATTTTCGTAGTCCAAAAAATAACAACTCACGTCGACACAGACACCACGTATCAACGTCACTCTCCGAGTATTATGATGGAACACACGGTAATAGCGATCGACTGATATGAACTTAACCAACAGCTCTATTCACTTTCAAAAAAACCATCTAACAGTGCTGAGCTTTAGTATACTTTCATGAAATATTAGGTATTTGTATGCCGTTCGTTACTGATGAAGCAACGATATTATTACTACGTCTTACATTCCGCTGCGAACCAGCAACTGTATTATTTGCAACCTGAGAAATCACCATTTTTATTCCAAAGTTTCAGGAGTATTGCGAACCTATTCTTTCGTAATGTTGCCTCACTTTAAGTATTTGTACTATCTTTTGCTTTCCAATGATTTCTTCTTTTGCCCAAGTCCGACTCAATCCAGCTGCTGTTATACATTTCTCAAATAACTTATAGCTAAATCTTTGGTTTTCTGAGTTCACGTAATATAATATTCTTGGTCAGTGCCAAGTTCAATAAATGGGCTTAACTTTATTTTAATTAACGTTCCCTATAGAAACTCTGAAAAAATAATCGCCTTTTCTCTCTCTCTCTTCCTTTCTTTATCCCAGTCTCTTTATCTCGTTCTTTCTCTTTACTAAGAAAATGAAAACTTTATTTAGTAGTTTCTCTGTACTACAAATGACGTACGCAGTATACAGTTTTAAACATTCACATAATTAAATAACTTTATTTTTATCTAGAAAATCTCAATGGTCACAGTTTATAGTGGTTGGTTCAAGTGCTGTTCATGAGCTATTCCCCTTCTAATCGGAAAACAAACTAAAAAAAAAAAAAAAAAAAAAAAAAAAAAACACAAACATAAAACCTGAGTGCCACCGCCACTTTGTATTCTAATTTAAGATTTTCGCAAAATTCAGACCTTTTTAGGCGTTGACATTCGCGTACCCATTACACCTTGAAGCTACGACATCATTTACAGCACCTGAACCGTAAAAAATAATCACTGTTCGTCCCTCCTTTAAATGGTTCTTGATTGGGTCGTTTTCTGCCATGACTCTTTCAAAATTTAGGAAGATAGTCTGTTTCCAAAGATAATCGCGATATATAGTACCGTTTGTTAACGTACAATGACGTAAATTTGTGTCGTCCCGACCTCAAAACTACGATTCTCAACTCAGTAGGTGGTCGTGGGGTTCTCAAGCGTTGTTCAAATACCTTAGAACGCGCAATGATAATAATCCTAATTGGCCGATACTCACTCCGTACTCCTCTACACCTACTATTATATCAGCTCTGTCACCCTCTATGCTGCACGCGATCAATGCTCCAAACTATCCAAAATATTGGATAGTTAACGGATGAGTCCTCCAACATTCTCATAAATCCCTAACCAAAGAAGAGAAACCTCCGCAACATCTAAGAGCTGGTAGGACCGACTATTCTTCAAAAGTCATTGCTTACGGTATTTCCGTTCTCATTATCCACAGTGCTTAGCGTTACACGGACGCCCACCTAGCTATCTTCCGAATCTAAATTATCATGCGCTTGTATAGCAATCACGTTGATCTGCCACGCAGACACCAACACTTCTCAGTACTACTCCGATCGATTAAACTCCCGACCTGAAGACTGGCTGCCGAATCTTGAACAAATAAATTTCAATTAACTTCTCAGAGTATATCATTAATGATGACGAACGAGAATTCAGAATCGAACTATGAAGCATCAGTGTCCTGTTATTCACCGCCACGACAGACCGTTACCCGTCTGCGTCCTAACAGCGACTACTCACTCTTCCTTCCTCGAGGATCGAACTAAGAACCATTTTTTCGAACAATCTTAGAACGGTGATTATCCCTTGTATGTGTTAAATTCATTCTTAGTGGCCTTCGCTAACGTTTCTGGTTGCCAGCTGCAGTAGTTGTAGCGCCGCTGACTCGCGCTGCTACCTACTCGCACTGGTGATAGAGCATCTCTGACTGCGACCTGGTTTTCGTCAGCTTTTCTCTCTCGGTCTTTAGATATTATAACATTTCAAAGGAATACACATTAAAAGAAAACTTTTACAAAGTTTAAACATCCATATTCTTGTCGAGACTAAGTTGAGTCGTCTCTATTACGAATGCGTCTCTCTATAACAAAAAATTTTGGCGCATTACAGCGTCCACGAAAACCTGTGGACTGGCGTTCTGATTATCCAAACGTGGGAAAAGGTGCACCGATTCGCTGTTTTGGCCAAACCTATTTGGCTCACAGACATGACGGCCGACTCAGGACGAATAAGTTACCCTCGTGACACACAGTGTGTCCGAGAAGATATGCAGTTCCACTGTCGGTACAGTTGGAAACTGGCACTTGCTCTTAATCCACCGCAAGGTACAGACCACAAGTCTCAAACACTAGGGAAAGACCTGAAGCTCTCCACCAGGGGAGGGCCAGAAGAAGAAGAAGGCAAAGAATCCAAACCACCTTCCACCAAGTCTCGATACGGGAACTGAATTAGCAGAAACGAAACCGCCCCCACATTGCACAAGCCAACCGAACTATCCTCTTCTCATTGAATCTCCCCTCTTGACTGTTCTGTTGGCCTGGTTGCCAATCCAGACACAGCAGTGGTGTTCCACTGCTGACGGAGCATGCCTCCACTCCGTATATCCCGAGAGGAGCCAATCAGCGCCTCCAAATCTCTCTGTCTGAAAAGGATATTTTTGACTAGCAAGCAGGACCACGTTTTGGCAAAAAAATGTAACTAGATGAGACCACAGCCTCATTTACGGAGAGATCTAATCTTTCCAGCCCGACCAATTTACATTTCTAAAAGGATGCTGTTAAGCTTCCCAGACAGTAATACCAGTGAAATATATGTTTTTGCCACTCGCTAAAAGAACCTGGCGACTCCCTGGAATCAGGGGCGACAGTCTTGCCTCCACCAAACATGTGCGCCAAAAGCTCTGTCCATACCGTCGCAGCTTCAACATAAGAATGTACAGAGTTATATGATACTTCCAACATTTGCACAAAGGCTTGGTTTACAGCAGCCTCTCTTAAATGGCTTCCTCCACTCACTTTCCAGCAACTGGCTGCCTAGCCCAGGTAAAATGTTTTGTGAACCAGCTCTCTCCTGTCTGACCCTAGGTGGAAGGAGGAGAGTGCTATGGCCTGAAGTTCCTCTGCAGGTACGACCCACTGAGCGCTGCTTTCCAGAATTGCTCACAGAGCCTAGTCGTGAACTCAGCGTTTATGTCTCCCAATCGTCCTCTGTTCTCCATCACCTCCACTGCAGCGCCTCAGGTTGAAGTTCTCTACAGATTACACATGTAGTTATAGCAACATTCTGCCCACAAGTTCCTGGTGTAAAAGATCATAAACCACTCATATCAAATGTAGAACTGGGGAACACAGAGACCATGATCTAAAATATGAACTTAATGTGATTGACAATGTTGTTAAAGTGAAAGAGTGGTGCGCCACCTCCCACTACCTCCGCCTTACCCCGAAATTTCTGCATAGTGAGTCTCATACTTCAATGAGGAGGTTGGTGTGACACAGAGCAGAAAAATTATCACACTTTAACAGAGTCTTCGAGAATCACTTGCTGGACCATGACAGTTTTCCCTGCCAAAAACCAAATAACACCACCAATAACACGACAAATTCTTCCACGCATCCAGAAAATCTAGTTCTTTTAGTACCGTGGAGTAAATGGCGTTAACAAAAAAAAAAGAACAAAAAAACATTTAAATGACATGTGGAACATGTGGTTCATGGTGTGGGTTCCTGTAGTCATGTCCTAGTTCATGAACCACGGGCAATGTGTGAGTGGCCAAGTAAGTGGTCCTGACAGTCGGGATACCAGTTACTTTGGAATAAGGCTGGGCATCTCGAACATATTCTGAGTCGTGGTCACCTTTGTGCTCATACGGCAAAGACTACCAAATCCACCGGTTAGTCCCTCAGCCGTTAGGGGTAAAACCCAATGGGACTCGGGGCAAGTAAGGCTAGCAACCTGCTTCCCTGGTACTTTAAATATGATGCTGGCAACAATCAGAGCAAAATGCCTCGGACCTTTGGAGGTGACGGAGTCCCACCTCTAATTGACAAACCAGGGACTCCTAAGATACGACTTGGCAAACAAATGGTAATGAGATGGGGGAGCTATTAATATCAATGGGGGCTACTCTGGGAAGAAGGTAGAGCTGGCAGAGGCTGCAAGTAAGATGGGGCTGGACGTTTTAGCTGTTAGTGACATTCGGGTAAGGGGTGAGAAAGAAGAGGAAGTGGGAGAATACAAGGTCTACCTGTCAGGAGTCAAAGCAGGAATAGCACAATGGGGTGTAGGGATTTACATCAAGAATGAAATGGAACCCAGCGTAGTTGCAATAAGGTATGTAAACGAACGACTGATGTGGATAGATTTGACAGTGTCTAGCAAGAAAATTAGGATTGTGTCAGTATATTCGCATTGTGAAGGGACAGATCAAGATAAGATGGATAGTTTTTATGAGGCACTCAGTGATGTAGTTGTTAGAGTAAAGGACAAGGACAGTGTTTTGCTCATGGGTGATTTTAACGTCAGGATTGGAAATCGAACAGAAGGGCATGAAAAGGTTATGAATAAATTTGGAGAGGATATGGAGGCCAACAGGAACGGGAAACAACTCTTGGATTTCTGTGCCAGTATGGGCTTAGTAATCACAAACTCCTTTTTTAAACATAAGACCATTCACCGGTATACTTGGGAAGGCAGGGGAACCAGATCTGTCATTGACTATATAATAACAGATCAGGAATTCAGGAAGGCTGTGAGGGACAGACGTGTATTCAGGGGATTCTTTGATGACACTGATCATTATTTAATCTGCAGTCAAATTGGGATTGTGAGGCCGAAAGTGCAGGAGGTCAGGTCCATATGTAGGAGGATAAGAGTGGAGAAACTTCAGGATAAGGAAATCAGGCACAAGTACATAACAGCGATCTCAGAAAGGTACCAGTTGGTTGAATGTAGTCAATTACAGTCATTGGAAAAGGAATGGACAAGGTACAGGGACACAGTACTAGAAGTGGCTAAATAATGTCTTGGAACAGTAGTGTGTAAAAGTAGGATGAAGCAAACAGCTTGGTGGAATGATACAGTCAAGGCAGCCTGTAAAAGGAAAAAGAAGGCGTATCAAAAATGGCTACATACCAGAACCCAGGTAGACAGAGAAAGTTATGTTGAAGAAAGAAACAAAGCCAAACAGATAATTGTAGCATCCATGAAGAAATAGTGGGAAGACTTTGGAAACAGGTTGGAGACTATGGGTCAAGCTGCTGGAAAACCATTCTGGAGTGTAATTAGCAGTCTTCGAAAGGGAGGTAAGAAGGAAATGACAAGTATTTTGGACAGGTCAGGAAAACTGCTGGTGAATCCTGTGGATGCCTTGGGCAGATGGAGGGAATATTTTGAAGAGTTGCTCAATGTAGGTGAAAATGCGATCAGTAATGTTTCAGATTTCGAGGTAGAATGGGATAGGAATGATGATGGAAATAGGATCACATTTGAGGAAGTGGAAAAAATGGTCAATAGATTGCAGTGCAATAAAGCGGCTGGGGTGGATGAAATTAAGTCGGAACTCATCAAATACAGTGGAATGTCAGGTCTTAAATGGCTACACAGGATAATTGAAATGGCCTGGGAGTCGGGACAGGTTCCATCAGACTGGACAAAAGCAGTAATCACACCAATCTTTAAACATGGAAACAGAAAAGATTGTAACAACTACAGAGGTATCTCTTTAATCAGCGTTGTGGGTAAAATCTTCTCAGGTATTGTTGAAAGGAAAGTGCGAGTATTAGTCGAGGACCAATTGGATGAAAATCAGTGTGGGTTTAGGCCTCTTAGAGGTTGTCAGGACCAGATCTTTAGCTTACGGCAAATAATGGAGAAGTGTTATGAGTGGAACAGGGAATTGTATCTATGCTTTATAGATCTAGAAAAGGCATATGACCGGGTTCCTAGGAGGAAGTTATTGTCTGTTCTACAAGATTATGGAATAGGAGGCAAACTTTTGCAAGCAATTAAAGGTTTTTACATGGATAGTCAGGCAGCAGTTAGAGTTGACGGTAAATTGAGTTCATGGTTCAGAGTAGTTTCAGGGGTAAGACAAGGCTGCAACCTGTCTCCACTGTTGTTCATATTATTTATGGATCATATGTTGAAAACAATAGACTGGCTGGGTGAGATTAAGATATGTGAACACAAAATAAGCAGTCTTGCATATGCGGATGACTTGGTTGTGATGGCAGATTCGATTGAAAGTTTGCAAAGTAATATTTCAGAGCTAGATCAGAAATGTAAGGACTATGGTATGAAGATTAGCATCTCCAAAACGAAAGTAATGTCAGTGGGAAAGAAATATAAACGGATTGAGTGCCAAATAGGAGGAACAAAGTTAGAACAGGTGGACAGTTTCAAGTACTTAGGATGCATATTCTCACAGGATGGCAACATAGTGAAAGAACTGGAAGCGAGGTGTAGCAAAGCTAATGCAGTGAGCGCTCAGCTACGATCTACTCTCTTCTGCAAGAAGGAAGTCAGTACCAAGACAAAGTTATCTGTGCACCGTTCAATCTTTCGACCAACTTTGTTGTATGGGAGCGAAAGCTGGGCGGATTCAGTTTACCTTATCAACAAGGTTGAGGTTACGGATATGAAAGTAGCTAGGATGATTGCAGGTACTAGTAGATGGGAACAATGGCAGGAAGGTGTCCACAATGAGGAAATCAAAGAAAAACTGGGAATGAATTCTATAGATGTAGCAGTCAGGGCGAACAGGCTTAGATGGTGGGGTCATGTTACACGCATGAGAGAAGCAAGGTTACCCAAGAGACTCATGGATTCAGCAGTAGAGGGTAGGAGGAGTCGGGGCAGACCGAGGAGAAGGTACCTGGATTCGGTTAAGAATGATTTTGAAGTAATAGGTTTAACTTCAGAAGAGGCACCAATGTTAGCACTGAATAGGGGATCATGGAGGAACTGTATCAGGGGGGCTATGCTCCAGACTGAACGCTGAAAGGCATAATCAGTCTTAAATGATGATGATGATGATGATGATGATGGTGGAACATGGAGAGACTTTGCAGCAACAAATGACAAAGACAAAACAAAAACATGGGTCAATTTCAAAAAGTGCTATGAATATTAGTGTAATTGTTGTGTGTAACATTTTGTCAATCTCAGATTTTAGATGCGAGTGACCTTGTACCCCAGTGCACATCTAAAAATGGCGGTGTGCCTCATGGCATAAATAGTAAGAAAGAAAAGTGAAAAAATTACATTTAATATACTTGTTATAAAATAAATACAGAAAAACACACAAAAATATGAACTGAAAAACACAAACTTATTTTAGGTCTCCTGCTGTTCACTTCTCAAAAGTCTTTAGGGAGTCCAAAAATTTCCTTTAGACACACAAATAAGTACAGCAGCACACTCATGATGTTGTCACAAGTTGGACGTGGCAAGTGGAGGGGGTGAGTTGGTGCTAAGAGAAGAGTAGAAGGGTTACCCCTTTACCCAACAGCATCAGTGGTGGCAGCGGTGTCTGTGGCAGGACCTGTCTCCTGGCTATGGGAGCAACAGGTACGCATCTTAACTACTGACAGACCAGAAATTGGGTAGCAGCTGACAAACAGTCGCTCTTGTTGAAGACACTCCTCTAGCAGCTGTGGTCAGTTTTGTGGAAAGTATCCTGTGACATCAGTCACTTGGTCCGGCGCTTTCTGGTCAGCAGAAGCGTTACATTCAGGTCAGGTCCCTCGAGACTCTTGCGTCCACAGTGGCGGTCCCAGGTGGTCGCATGGCGGCAGGGGCGAGCCGAGCCTCCGTTACTGCTGGCTGCAAGCGAGGCGCCCCTGCTGGTGCTTTCACTCCCCACTGGCACGAGTCAAAGGAATGAACGGGACGCCGTGCGGCTCTGTCGCCTTTGAGCTGCCCAGTGTCATCACGTCAGCCAGCTGCCTGTCCTGTCGCCTCAGCTGATCTCTCGATCGGGGGTAGTTCTGCTGTGACGTCATACCGGAGGCTGCGCCCCAGGTGGTCGATGACCTTCAGGGGCGAGCCGAGCCTCCGTTACCTGCTGGCTCCTTCTCAGCGCCCCGCCACGTTTGCTTCTCACTCGCCGTTTGGAATGCTGTATTCCTCTGCACAATCCTTAGCGCGTATTTTGGTGCTGATGTTGTCGATGGGCGCACCACTGTCGGCGAGCCACTCCCTGCCAACCAAAGCCGCAACAATGCTCTGCGTGGTGAAAGTACTTCGTGCTTCAGACATCGTCAGATTGCCCTTCATGCTTCATGCTCATTTCCTGACTTTGCGGTCCTGCAACACCGAGCAAACAATATGTCTGTCCTCTCGGACACTAGTCGCGTGGGGGCTTTGAGATATGCATGGCACTGAGTATGGCCCTCCAGGGCTCATTGATTCCATATTTGCGTAACAGTCGTGGGATCCCAACGAAAGTCAGTCATAATATTGCGGCACGATAAAGTAGAGTCTCCATACTCCACGATCTTACCATATTCGAGTTCCGACAAACGCTGGCAGACGCTTCTTCTTAAGGCATAATCCACAAAAGCAGCCAACATTCAAGTGCGATTTTTGAGTGAGAAAGCAACTGCTTAATGTCTCCTGAGATATATAATGTACCGGGTATGAGACGTGGTATTTACTGGTATTAAGGAAAACGTGGAAGGGAAGACCCACCAATGTAACTTTCTTTTCACGCAACCTGTTTATTTAACTATATATAATCATAAATTTGTTTTCTTTACAAATTAACAAAATCTGTTAAATGAATAAGCTTTTACAAGAGAAATCAAAACAAGAACAACATGACAATAATTATAATGGCCCGGACCTGCAACCCGCTCGTTATCAGGTGAAACAGTGTTGTTTACTACCGCGCTGGACATAGTTTCTCTTATTAAATGCCCTTCTGCAACACATGAAAACATAAGAGTAATGCCGGTTGAGTGGCCGAGCGGTTAAAGGCGCTACAGTCTGGAACCGCACGACCGCTACGGTCGCAGGTTCGAATCCTGCCTCGGGCATGGATGTGTGTGATGTCCTTAGGTTAGTTAGGTTTAAGTAGTTCTAAGTTCTAGGGGACTTATGACCACAGCAGTTGAGTCCCATAGTGCTCAGAGCCATTTGAACCATTTTGAACCATAAGAGTAATATTGATGGCAAGAGTGTTTCAATCACTCAAACAAATGACATAAATTTTTCTCTGTTTGGAAACTGTATGTCGAAAGGTTTGGGGTTAAGATGCGCATCTGTGCTTAAAGGTTAAACAAAGTAGGAAACAATTATGACAATGATAAGGCTTCCTTCAAAGCGAGCAACCTTTTCATTTCAATCAACAACAAGGTGCGACTGGATCCCAAACCGTCCCTTCTGACAATCTTATTCTGACTAAAGCCCTGGTGACAGTTGGCTGTTAATATGTTAAAAGTCAAATTGCTTCTCAGTTATGAAGGCCGCCCTGCATGAACGTTTTAAAACATTACATATGAGCAATTATTACAAGAGAACTCATTCGGCGGAACTACAAGATCCATTTAAAAATATGCCAATAACGACCCGGTCTTTCAAAGACGGGAACGCACAGCTTAATACAAAAGGTAGCTCAGATTATCTCAAATACAATAGTCAAGGAATTGAACCGGTTAACATCTACATCTAACCACAAGACCCCTGTTTGTTTAACAGGAACCTGTGCCCTGGTACAACTGTATTTCCGACCAGTAGCTGATTCATTAAAACATTAATGATCGAGTATAAACTAGAAAGGAAGGGTAAATCAGAACAAATTTTCAAACGACAACTAGTTTCTAGTACAATTGTACGGTCTATATTTACTACCAAAGGACCGACCGAGTAAAACTCTGGGGGTCGGGTACAAACCAGAAAATAATAAAGAAAGGCAATATAGTAACGGGACAAATTTTTAAACGACAACCAGAGAAGGAATAGTGCTATCTTTGAGGCAAAGGAACTAATGACGGTAGAAGCAAAGAGGACATTTAAAGTGGACTAGGGCAGCTAAAGAGGGAAGCAGGCATCAAACCAGTCAGAAGATTATTGACTAGAAAAAAATTATTTTCCAGGAATGGAAGATAATATCTCGAATAATGTTTGCTAAGGAGCACCGACCTGAAACTCGACAGCTGTGAAAAGCAGTCTTGACCAAAAAAGACACTGCAAGGCTAAGAACGCTACTTCTCGTCCTTGTGACTTAATTTGCTGTTCGAGATGAAAAGTAGCTCAGAAGTTGAGTCACTGTAACATATCTTTTTCAAGCTCATAGGGACGATCTTTCGGGTAGCAAATTATTTGACACAGTGTTTGATTTGTGGAAAGTTTAATGTAGTTTCGGTGTGCTTCAAGAGACCGCCACATCGCAATGTTTTTATTTTTTAGACTAACGGCAGGCGTCCGATAGATTTCCTTGCCAGACGTATTCAGCCCATGTGCTGGTAGGAATGTATTTTCGTTGGCATACTGTGAGACGATGGAGCGACCTTCCCTATATGAAGTATACTTGTTATTTTCCGTAAGATGTAGCATTAGCACTGTTGTGAATTGGCAGGAGCCAATTCACGGAGTTTGGAGGAAGCCGAAAGGCACGCATTTAAGCTCACGCAAACTGGCGTGAGGTCTGGAACAGGACAATGTAATTAATATAGCCAATAAGGTACGTTGCGGCTGGAATACTTAACTTTAATCCATAATTGGTGTACATCGCTCTTGACGGTACATGTTTTACAATCTCAATATTAACTGGTAATGGCGCCTTGCTAGGTCGTAGCAAATGACGTAGCTGAAGGCTATGCTAACTATCGTCTCGGCAAATGAGAGCGTAGTTGTCAGTGTAGCATCGCTAGCAAAGTCGTCTGTACAACTGGGGCGAGTGCTAGGACGTCTCTCTAGACCTGCCGTGTGGCTGCGCTCGGTCTGCAATCACTGACAGTGGCGACACGCGGGTCCGACGTATACTACCGGACCGCGGCCGATTTAAAGGCTACCACCTAGCAAGTGTGGTGTCTGGCGGTGACACCACAAGCACAATGTTGTTGTAACAGTTTCTAGGGTGGTCTAAGAAGGATTGGTTTCTCGAGGCGTCAGGAGAATCTAAATTTTAAGATGTAAGGTGGACAATGTCATTTAGCATCAATCAGAAGTGTGCAGCCAACGGAGGAATGGTGTGTATAAGGAGCAATCAGATGAAGACGAGATAGATGGAAAAATGTACTTAAATTGTTAATTATTTCAGAAGTAATCGCCATAACTGTCAGTACAATTATACTACTGAGAGTCTTCCTCGAAAAATATTTCCGGTTGCCTACGGAACCAGATTATACCCAGACGGGTCCACATGTTAACAACTTTGTTCCGATTACGCTTCAGGTGTTCGCTGTGGAGCCCTTACGCATTCCCTATGTAGTCCCGAACTCTCCCAATGCGATTTCCACATTCTTGGATACCTGAAGAAAGACATTCGTGACCGTTGATTTGCTTCGGACGAAAAGGTTCACGCTTGGGTTGATCATGGCTCCCTAGGCAACCACAAACATTTTTCCTTGAGAGCACTGACCGTCTTGTGTCACAGTGGGATGAATATATTCACGCTTATGGCGATCTTTTTTTAGATAATGAACAGCTCACTTAGTTTGACCTTTTATTTGGTAGTAAATATACAACCAGTCACTTTTTTAGTTTTTTGATACGATTTATTCAAAGATAAACATGTTTTCGAGCCACTGGAGACTCTTCACCAGATGGAGGTGTTACAAGAACATTATGCTGAGGACGAGGTGTAGCTAGATGCATGCTGATGCTGCTGGCGGAAATGACAGACATTTAGTAAGCGTTGATGAAACGTTTACGAAACTGAAAGCTTGTTATGTTTTAGGTCCTTACAATAAACATAAGAAACTTTCGGTTCGTAAACATTTCGTCAACGCTTACTAAATTTCTGTCATTTCCGCCAGCAGTATCAGCACTGTATCTAGCTACACTTGGTCCACAACATAATGTTCTTGTAACACCTCCATCTGATGATGAGCTTGCAACAGTTTACAGGAGTTATTGTGGGCTAAAAATGCAGGTAGGCGTCTTGGGGGTTGTGACAGTTTATGATAGTCTGTTTTTGAAGGTGTTTGGCTAAGGCCTGGTACAGTCGACATCAGCCCTGAGTTGGTTCGCAAATTTAGCAGCAAACCACAGAATAGTCTGATCGTAAAGCGGACCTGGGCTACGTTTTCAAAAGGAAATTTATCTTAACATTTTAGTGGAAATTAAAGTGTTTGCTCTAGTATGACTAAATAAAGTAATTTTCAACCATCGTAAGATATTTAGGTAATATAAAAGCGTTGCAGGAAATTATTTGGGAGAATAACTAGAAGCAGTCAGCGGTATTTAATTTCCGACGCATCTGAAGCGTTTCTAACAAGGGTAGGCCGCCAATTGTTGGCCACGGATTCGTATGAAATGATGAGCGCATGTTGGTAATTGATAAAAAAATAGAAATCACGCCTATTTCACATTTTCGCTAAAAATTTGTAGTTTCTGAGATAATCCACGCAGATATCGACACAAAAGCTTTTGATATTGCCGAAGTGTAAACGACTTAAAGAGCCTGTCTCGTAGGTCTTTAATGAACGTGTCCTGTTCTGAACGTCTGGACTCGTGTTTGGTTGCTTCTCATGATGTGGCAACATCGCACTGACATGGCGGGAAATTCAAATTTTGGTGGGAAAGTAGTTCAATTGGGCGACCTCCACTAACCTAACTCCATCCCCACTCCCCTCCCCCCTCCTTTCCCCATATGAAAATTGGCAAAGGACCTAGTCTGTGCTGGGCAGGATGGATGTAAGTGCAGTGCGGTATATTGTTTATTTAAACAATTTAAGTTGCCACTGATCGAGCACTAAACAGTAGGTCAGTCCAGTGTGTTCACCTTGAAAGCCAGAGTCCAACTGACCTAGTTCACAACACCACCACCAGAGGGCTTTATTTGCCCTTCCCCTTTCCCTCCCCCTCCCCTTCCATCCGAGATGATAGCTCAGGGAAAAATGACGGGAAGTTCGCTCAGTCTGTGTCTATTGCTTAAGCAATTTGTTTAAGAATATCGCTTATTTATTTCTGAAATCGCAGTACACCTCGAAACTGACAATTAGACAATTTAGACCACGTTAAACAATTGCGGATAGCAAAAGGGACCTCGTAATTACACTGTCCCAGATCATGCTAAACTTATCGGAAAAACTCCCTCACGTGTGCTCCCTGCACCAGAGTCGCGACTGCAGGAAGAAGCCACATGCAGGCCGCTTCACATTGGCCACTGGCCACCGGCCACCAGCTTCCCGAGGGCCGCGTGCTAAGCACTTCCTGTCACGCTCAAATTGCTCCACCTCATCCCTGGCACACTTTCATTCTTTGTGGCACATGGATACCCCTTGTCGTTGAACACGAACTGCTTCAGGACTTATTAAATTTGGTGTTTAAGCAATGTGTAGAATATTGTCACATACATATCTTGAAGATGTCACTGGGACTGAACAAAGAGAGAGAGAGAGAGAGAGAGCTTTGCAGAAGATGAAAAAATATTTAAACAATTTGCGACCTAATTACACATTTTATTCCGAGGAATGCCGCAGCCACACTTGAACATTCACTCTAAAAAGATGGCGGCACACTTTTGAAACCTCCCAGTCTTCATCCCTGAGACACTTCGCGTGCTTTTGTGGGAAATAGCACAGCCTTCCCTTGTCTTTGAGCACACCTTGCTTTAGGAGTTATTAAATCCAGTTCAAAAAGACCGCTGCACAGTAGTTTTCTTCAAGATGTGTCATAAATATATCGTTAAACAACCTGCCAGAGTGGACTTCACAGACTGAATATACACTTGCACAGTAGGAAATATTAATTAAAACTACTGCTCTGGAAAATTTGAATGCATAAACAAATTAGGTAAATTGTTTAATGCCCTAATTTATTTGCGAAAGTTCCTTTGAACAATTTCTTTCAAATACAACTGCATACAAAACACTGCACTGTCTTCGCAGGTGCATGTGAAATGTAAATATATTATGTAAAATAAAAAATGAATGCAAATACACTCGAAAATACATCACGTGGGAATAATGTTTATAAATTGAAACTCCTAAGATGATCCTACATCACATAAAAAACTACACTGCCACAGTAGTTTGCTTGATGAGGCACTGTCGTAACGCAGGACCCACGAAGTGGCGCGGCCGTCAGCGGCCACAAAGTGAACCGGCGACCGGAAGCGGGGATCGGCGCGCCACTCAGCGGTTGCAGCTCGCCACAGCTTGAACCGGCGGCCGGAAGCAGGCTAATCCAGCACAAAGAACGCATCAGTGGAACACGTTGGTATTTCCAAAACCCCACAGGCAAAAGTGCACGAAATCCGGGTCTGGCAGACCAGCACCAACTTGTCCTGTGCCCTCAGACCAGCAGTCATCAGTAGGTGGGGTGGAATACTGCACTCCTATTGGCTCCTGAAGATACTGTTCAGCACTTTCCGTCAACCGCTCTTTCCGATTTGTTCACACCAAATGAGCATGTCTATATAAACCCTACCCCCTCCACTCCCAGTCGCATTCTGCCAGCATCAGTTCGGCAGTGTGGCTGGTGTTTAGTTGTGTGCATCAGTTTGTTGAAAATGAAGCGTTTGTTGACATTAAGCACCATCAGTGTTAACGCCAAACGACGTAGAATTGTGGAAAAAGAATAATATGAATGACCACATAAGTAAATAATTTATTTTTGTAAATATGTGGTTATGGTGTAGAAACTCAGTTTCTTTTCTTGTTTTACAGCACAAATCCAGGAGGAGGAGGAGGAGACTGAACCACAGCAAACTCTCACTTTGGAGGTCCAGCCTCATGAGGATAGCCTGCAACTGGAACTGACACGTGAGTTTTTTATTGGTTTATTTCTTATTTCATACTTATTCTTGTTACAGCTCACATGGTAAAAATCCAGCTTGAGTTGGAGGCAATGCTGGAGGCTGAAGAAATGCAGCAGCCACACGCTGTGGAACAGACTCCAGCGACAAATACACAGCGCCGACAGCAGCGTAAGTATAGAAAAAGAAGAAATATCTATTTAGTAGTAATTATGTAATTAAAAAATATATGTTTCGCCTTCTTACCGCTAAAATTCTACAGGGATTAGTTCTTCTAGACAGACAGCTGGCAGCTATTCACCAACTGCAGCAGCGGTCTTCGGCACCCACTGAGACAGAAGAGCAGTCCTGTAAAAAATAAAAATAAAAAATAAAAAAAATTGTAATATTTTGTTTCTTTGTGTCTGTAGTATAGAAAGTTTTTCTTCTTCTCTAACAAAATCTGTATACATGTCTTTACCTTGTCATTGACGAGATGGATCAGAGGCACAATATCGATTCTGACGAGGATGAGATAGCTGAACGCAGCAGGGAAATGGCCGTAGATGAAGAGCTGCAAAGCCAGCATGACCTGGCCCTTTTGGAAGATGACTTTCCTGATGGGGTGGTGGAGATACCTGACAATGTCGATGAAATGTTCACGCTGTGGACCCAGAAAGTGAAGCGCAATTACTCACTCTAGTTATATAATAATGTTTGTTTCCCTGCAGCAACAGCAAGCAATGTCTGGAATGTTGTACTTAATTTTTATTTTCGTTAATCTCGCTTTTACTGAGGCTACATCAACGCAGCCACGGCTAAAGCTACCTCGCCAAAACGGCATCCAGTGAGGCATGCCACAACGGCAAAAACACCGCTAGCCGAGCGCGAGAAGCCGCCGCTGTGGCCGTCACAACCGCCCCAGCACCAGGTCTCCTGATCAAGCGAGCTACCACCCCACAGGCTAATGGGTCAGGCCTACAGCTGTTACCACAGCCAGGCTGTTCCCACTGGCCTGACGCAGTACCACTGCCTCATCCTCATTCTCAGCCTCGTCAGAATCATCACCCGAAACGAAAGGTATGTTTGCCTCGGCACATTGTATTGTATTGTATGTTCACTGAGGACCCAGAAACGACGGAGAGGCTCCGTCCCCGCCGCAGCCGCAGTGGTCCACAAACCCACGACAACTACAGTCCACCCTACATCTACATCTACATTTAAACTCCGCAAGCCACCCAATGGTGTATGGCGGAGGGCACTTTACGTGCCACTGTCATTATCTCCCTTTCCTGTTCCAGTCGCGTATGGTTCGCGGGAAGAACGACTGCCAGAAAGCCTCCGTGCGCGCTCGAATCTCTCTAACTTTACATTCATGATCTCCTCGGGAGGTATAAGTAGGGGGAAGCAATATATTCGATACCTCATCCAGAAATGCACCCTCTCGAAACCTGGCGAGCAAGCTACACCGCGATGCAGAGCGCCTCTCTTGCAGTCCGCCACTTGAGTTTGCTAAACATCTCCGTAACGCTATCACGCTTACCAAATAACCCTGTGACGAAACGCGCCGCTCTTCTTTGGATCTTCTCTATCTCCTCCGTCAACCCGACCTGGTATGGATCCCACACTGATGAGCAATACTCAAGTATAGGTCGAACGAGTGTTTTGTAAGCCACCTCCTTTGTTGATGGACTAAATTTTCTAAGGACTCTCCTAATGAATCTCAACCTGGTACCCGCCTTACCAACAATTAATTTTATATGATCATTCCACTTCAAATCGTTCCGCACGCACACTCCCAAGTATTTTACAGAAGTATCTGCTACCAGTGTTTGTTCCGCTATCATATAATCACACAATAAAGGATCCCTCTTTCTATGTATTCGCAATACATTACATTTGTCTATGTTAAGGGTCAGTTGCCACTCCCTGCACCAAGTGCCTATCCGCTGCAGATCTTCCTGCATTTCGCTGCAATTTTCTAATGCTGCAACTTCTCTGTATACTACAGCATCATCCGCGAAAAGCCGCATGGAACGTCCGACACTGTCTACTAGGTCATTTATGCATATTGTGAAAAGCAATGGTCCCATAACACTCCCCTGTGGCACGCCAGAGGTTACTTTAACGTCTGTAGACGTCTCTCCATTGAGAACAACATGCTGTGTTCTGTTTGCTAAAAACTCTTCAATCCAGCCACACAGCTGGTCTGATATTCCGTAGGCTCTTACTATGTTTATCAGGCGACAGTGCGGAACTGTATCCAACGCCTTCTGGAAGTCAAGGAAAATGGCATCTACCTGGAAGCCTGTATCTAATATTTTCTGGGTCTCATGAACAAATAAAGCGAGTTGGGTCTCACACGATCGCTGTTTCCGGGATCCATGTTGATTCCTACAGAGTAGTTCTGGGTTTCCAGAAACGACATGATACGCGAGCAAAAAACATGTTCTAAAATTCCCCTCCGTCGCCCCACACCAAAACCAGGGTTATTGTGCGGTTCGGTCCCCGGTGGACCCCCCCAGGGAACGTCTCACACCAGACGAGTGTAACCCCTATGTTTGCATGGTAGAGTAATGGTGGTGTATGCGTACGTGGAGAACTTGTTTGCGCAGCAATCGTCGACATAGTGTAACTGAGGCGGAATAAGGGGAACCAGCCCGCATTCCCCGAGGCAGATGGAAAACCGCCTAAAAACCATCCACAGACTGGCCGGTTCACCAGACCTCGACACAAATCCGCCGGGCAGATTCGGGCCCGGGACCAGGCGCTCCTTCCCGCAAGGGTGGGCGCCTCGGCACATACCCCTGTGCACCTCGCCAACTCCATCATCAACAGGATGGACTTCATCACTCTCTAGGAGTAGTATTAATTGTAGTAGAGATGATACTGTGCCTAACAGAGGTTCCCTCTCTCATCCTTCTAGTGATGGACATCAGAACAGTGACACTATATCGCAGTTAGAATACTCGGTGATTGCAGGCTCCTTTGAGGAGCGAATGTCTTTCACAGAGATCGAGAGTGTGGCAGGAGAGTACCGCGATCACGTTGATTTTCTAAGAGCGTGGCTTCCTGTCGTGGAAATGGAGCTCCTCAAAGCAGTCAGTGGTCTGCAGTGTCCCGCCATTAAATCCAATGCGTTGCAGTGCATTGAGTTGATTTCGATTCGGAAAAAAATCAGGTCGTGTCCTACCTGAGATCTTCGAGAAGTACATTTCACTATTCGAACGAATGACACCGAGAATTACTCTCCGCTTCCTTGACATGCTAAGTTTAATGCAGGTGCCACTCCAGAAACTCGTTGAAACTCTACCTCGACAGGATGTGAATATTAATCGAGCTGCATTTCCCGATGAGGAACAGTTCAACTTGTGACTAGGAATGGGGTTTTCCCATATGAGAATATGGAGTGCGTGGCAAAACTCAACAAAACCTAGCTACCCAACATAACTGCATTCTCCAGCAACCTTACAGGCGATGTCATAATGTATACAGAGTATAAGCATGCTGTGAATGTCTGGCGGGAATTCAACATCTCCACTTTAGGAGAGTATGCACAGTTTATATGGACACTGTCGTGCACTTGCTTGCGGACGTACTCGAGAAATTCCGGAGTTTATGCGTGACCACATATTCTCTTTTATTACACGGCACCTAGACTGTCTTAGGATGCAATGCTCAAGAAAACGAAGTGCAGCATCAAATTATTGAGTGATGTTGACATGCTTTTTTTGAGCGAGGGATCCGTGGGGGACTTTGCCTGTGTGTCCATAGGCATGCGAAGGCAAATAACCCAGGCTGGACGCATCCCTTGATTCGAGTTACAGAATGTACTTGGATGTAAATAAGTTATACCGGCACGCCATGCAACAATCACTGCCGATTGGTGAGTTTCGATGCGTGCCAAAAGACGAATGGAAGGGATTAGGTAGAAAAATCATGGGGAGTATGGCGGCTGATTCTGATGCAGCGTATGTTGTGGAGGCAGAACTCATATATCCTATTACTTTGCATGATGCGCACACTGATCTGCTGCTGTGTCCAGAACAACTAGTTCCGCAAAGAGGTTCCACCTCAAAACTGATGACAATGCTGGAGAATAAGTGGAAATACAGTAATCTCCAGCAGAGTCTCAGGTTGGAGATGGAGCTGGTTAGAATCATCACCTTCAAGCAGTCCTCCTCGTTGAAGGAGTATATTGGTTTTATAACAGACAGAGAGCTTCCGCGATGTGAAAGATTTTTAAAAATAAACGAATAATTCAATTTTCGGCAAAACAGTGGAGAATTTGAAGGAACACCATGAAATTTTGATTAGAACAGAATGGGATGGCGGTTATGGCATAAGAAAATACACTGCCAGACCGAATTTTAAGCGGGTCACCATATTCAGTAAGAACTCTGTTGCTGTGGAGATGGCAAAGACTGCAATAGAGTTTATGAAAACTACTTATGTGGGGATGTGCATACTAGACCTACCCAAATTCCACACGTACCACTTGCATTATGAGTTTGCGAAAACTCATTTCATAGGTCTTAAATCACTTTAGAATATAGCAGATAGCCTCATCTATTGGGTAAATAAGTGAGATCAATATGAAGTGATGCAGTACCATGGTAATGAACTCGACACGTCCTCATATATGGCCAATAATCTTTATGGTATTATTCCACAGAATAAGAAGGTTGTTGGTCTTATGAAGGACGAGGTGAATGGATTGCCGATTGTGGAGTTTGTAGGTCTACACTCAAAATGTATGTGTGTCGCACACTGGAAGGTGCCACGCAGAGGCGGGCTAAGGGTGTGGGTCGTATGACATCGAGAGTCCTCTCTATCGAAGACTGTTTGCGGTGCCTGCACAGCGGTGTTCGCGGTGCTGCACCGTAGCTGCCGCATTTTGTATGCCAAACTAGTATTGGATAGTGAGGACTCAAGGTGTACACTGCGCTGCAGTCTACAATCGGCCTGTCGCTCAAATGGCTCTGAGCACTAAGGGACTTAACATCTGAGGTCATCGTTCCCCTGGAACTTAGAACTACTTAAACCTGACTGGCCTAAGGACATCGCACACATCCATGCCCGAGGCAGGATTCGAACCTGCGACTATAGCGGTCGCACGGTTCCAGACTGAAGTGCCTGGAACTGCTCGGCCACACTGGCAGGCGGTCTGTCGCCTCAATAAAAGGGTAATTTGTGATGAAGGGATGGATCTTTCCTGTACTCACATTATGCACTTGTAGCGGGCGAAGGGCTAGTAGACGCTGATTGAGTGAGAGGGAGAGAATAAGTGAGACACAGACAGTGTCTGCAGAGTAGTAGTATGACCCTTTTATCATAGTGTAAGTAATTTTGTGTGTGTGTGTGCAAATATTTATTTATTTATTTGTACTATGTACATGTGTATATACACACACATGCCATGTGAGGAAAAGAGATAAAAAAACAAGGAAAAATGTATATATATAATAAAAGTTATAAAAAGTTAAAAAATTAAAAAAGCACAAACAGGAAAAAAATTATGTATTTATTCATACACAATGTATGTGTACCTTGTATCTGCACCATGTGTGTGCTGTAAATAGAATAGTTTTTAAATTATTCACTTGTCACTACCGTCCAAGCCAGATTAGTTTTTAAGTGTATATATATATAGCTTATAGTCCATCAGAATTCTTGTAAAAACCTTTGCCACTGGGGCACTACAAAATTAGTTTCTAAGTGTACACAGTCCATCAGAATTATTGTAAAAGCTATGCTCCTGGGAATGTGGAATTTAGTTGTAGTAGTAACAAAAAAAAAAAAAAAAGAAAAAGGAAATAAAAAATAAAAAGAAATATCCCCGCATTAAGTTTCAGCGCAGATTTATGTACCGCCAAAAATTGGAAACGTTCTCATCCAGCACTACTGGGAAAAAATTATGTATTTATTCATACACAATGTATGTGTACCTTGTATCTGCACCATGTGTGTGCTGTAAATAGAATAGTTTTTAAATTATTCACTTGTCGCTACCGTCCAAGCCAGATTAGTTTTTAAGTGTATATATATATAGCTTATAGTCCATCAGAATTCTTGTAAAAACCTTTGCCACTGGGGCACTACAAAATTAGTTTCTAAGTGTACACAGTCCATCAGAATTATTGTAAAAGCTATGCTCCTGGGAATGTTGTAGTAGTAACAAAAAAAGAAAAAGAAAAAGGAAATAAAAAATAAAAAGAAATATCCCCGCATTAAGTTTCAGCGCAGATTTATGTACCGCCAAAAATTGGAAACGTTCTCATCCAGCACTACTGGGAACAAATTGTAGCTCAAGAACTATAGTGTACCTCAAGAATAATGTACGTCAAGAACTGAACTGTGCTTCAAGAACTGAACTGTAAACTAAATAACTGAACTGTAACCTCAAGAACTGAATTGTAATCTCAAGAACTATATTGTATTTGTGTGATGTGAATAAACGAAAAAATTCGTTATCATAAAAAAAAAAATTCAAATGTGTGTGAAATCTTATGAGACTTAACTGCTAAGGTCATCAGTCCCTAAGCTTACACACACTACTTAACCTAAATTATCCTAAGGACAAATACACACACCCATGCCCGAGGGAGGACTCGAACCTCCGCCGGGACCAGCCGCACAGTCCACGACTGCAGCGACGTAAATCGCACAATCGCACGGCTAATCCCGCGCGCCGTTAATACACTTCTTTGTTGTTGTTATTTGTGTGTATATATAAAGGATGTGCATGAGACAAATGACATCAATTATTCTGAAGATGAGAGCTATTAAGGAGGTGAAGTTTAAGATGATAGAAAACAAAATATATAGAGTATTTGCATGGAATTACACCCATCGTGCAGTACAAATTGGATTATGGGAGCAGGAGGCATGTAACCATGTCCGCTTCCAAAGACGTATAGCAATCAAGTCTAGAATTATACCTCCTGTGCTTGAAGAAAACCACAGACATAGTATGCAACGATGTTCACACCTTGATATACCACTGCGGAATGCTCTGGGTATGGCGCAGCACCTGTTCATTTATACAGCTCCTTGCACACCACAAGTGAGTGGGCAGTAGTTAATCACACAGTCATGTAGGACTAGAACATACGCTGCAATGTCTTCCGGGAAATTTTCTGAAGATTCAAATACATTTCGTACATCTATAGATCCAGACTTAATTATATCGTTCTGTTTTTGGGCAGTCTCTAACGACGATCGGTGGTAGCTCCTTGAATTTACGTTGAATGAATAGACACCTTCTTCCTCCTTCTTCAGCACTTTCATAGTAAGGAGCACGAAACCTCTCATGTATGTCATGTGCTAGACTGTATATATTTTCATCCCACTGCAGGTGTAAACTGTGATACAGGTAGAATTCTAAATGCACGTAGACTCTAGCATTAGCTAACTTCCAGTTGTCAAATACTGTTGAATCATTTGCTATATTCCCTCTTCTATGAGTCTGAAATGCAAGTGTGATGAATCTAGGAGTCTCAAGCTGAGAAGAGGTTTTAATAGCCCATGTTTGTCTGCTTGTAGTCGGTAGCACTGGGTACTCGAAAATCTCCCATGAGTGGAATGTTAGTGATAGATACATTCCGGAATTCAGAACTTTTAAAAGCTTCAAAAGCTCCTCGTCTGATACACTGACGCGAGGCATTTTCCATATTATCTTGCTGTTTGTGATCATATTCCCCTCTTGAGCTCCTTGAATGTATGAGTTATTACCCGTCGGACTCCGTACCAGAATGAGTTCCTGTTTAACACTCATCATAATCAGTTTCATGTTCTCAAAGTAACCCGTAAGCATTTTTAGAGGTATGCACGCAGTAAATAGTTTGTACTCTGTAACTGTTCTATCCACCGGATCCTCTATGAATCATCTTGCATTTTCTAAACTACTCAGAGATTTATGTTTTAAGGGTTGGTGTTATGCCCACATTGCGTATACGATCGATCTCAGGCCCATGGAGTTCATAGCGCATTTCTTGAAACAGGAATGCTAAAGCATTACGTGTAAGCTTGGATCCCAGAGTTCCACCGCTGTCAGTTTTTTTTTTTTATGATCCCTCCAAATATATGAAACTCTTGCATGGAAGGGTCAGCGTGTCTTGGTGCTGGATAAAAATTCTAATTTCATCATTCTTGTTAAATGTGGTTGAAGCATAAGGTTTATGGGAGAGGTATTCCTGATGTACAATTCGCTCATCATGCTCTACTGGGATGGTTATATTGAGTGAGGGCGTTATTAGGAGGTTTCAAGTCAACTGATTCAAGAAGCTCGGCAGTGAAGCGACGCGCTGTGGATTGCGTGCACTGGTTTTATACCATACGCCCGTCCTACCGTAGATGTAATAGTAGAACGATTTCCTCATCGCGGAAGTCGATAAGTTGATTATTCTGGTCCACAATACACAACTGCAAATAGTCCAATGTCTGAACTGCCACTGGAAGGTATATTGAATTGATGAGAGTCTCAACAATCTTATACCCTGTTGCAACTGAGGGGAAGAATCAGTAAATAGTACGGATCAGACTGTCGCTGAGATACGAGTTTGTTGCAATGTTAAGCTCGACTCGGATTGTGCTGACAGGTAGTGTGTCCACAATCTGATCTGACATGTAAAATGTAACAGGATCCTTCTTCAAAAAATGTCTTTTTGTGAAACCCAGTAAGCGCCCTATCGAAACTCTCTGGTTAAAGTCAGTCATTGCATTCATAATTCTCATTTCAAATTTAAGTGTATTGGTTTTTTCACTTAACTCAATATCTTTCCCAGACTGTTTCTTCGTTTAAATCGTCGACATCGTATACACGAGGTATTACTTCCACAATGTCTTTTTCACCATTAATGTCCATCTGCAGTTTGTTGTTAGCCACGGTAATATTTGGGATGCTGTTGTACGTCTCCAGTCTAGTCAGTGCAATAGTCCATTCAGCAGTGCTCAAATTAATTGGTTGGCAGTAATTTGCACGCAATACAGATGATCGTTTTTTTAAAGTCGAACTGTACTACATTGCGTCTGAACCTCAACTGATGAAGGAATGTTTAAAGCTCTTCCTCATACATTCTTCTTCAAGAGAAACGTTGTGCATAGGTGTCCACAGAGGTGTGTATTAAAGTCCTGATAGCGCCGAAAACTGTAGAACACACGTTTTCTGCGAGTGAAAAATGGTCGTAATTGTTCAGGCGGTTGCAGGTCACCAAATGAGTCGAAATAGTAGACGGTATTTGCATTTTTCATAACATATGACACCCAGTGGGTGCCGGGGCCTCCAGCAACATCTGAATTCACAATACCACATTCACGACTTTTCCACATAGTTTTCGGTAATGTATCCTGCATAAAGACACCACGGAAAATTGATGTATTGTTTTCCTAACAAGCTTAAGAAGATCAATATTTGTGAGTGACCGATCTGGAAGGACTGAAAGTGGGTTCTTTTTTTATTTATGAACAGACCAAGCCCTTTCCTGTACGGTTTCAAGGATAGTCCTTTTCCGATGGCTGCGGCTTTCGTCATGCGGTTATGTTTTCTTGTTTCTAGGCGCTACAGTCTGGAACCGCGCGACCGCTACGGTCGCAGGTTCGAATCCTGCCTCGGGCATGGATGTGTGTGATGTCCTTAGGTTAGTTAGGTTTAACTAGTTCTAAGTTCTAGGGGACTAATGACCACAGCAGTTGAGTCCCATAGTGCTCAGAGCCATTTGAACCATTTTTTTTTCTTGTTTCTTCTAACTGCGCTTGGGAGTTCTGTGCGCTCCTTGACAGTTCGAGCAATAGCTGAGCGCCACCAGCGGGGGAACCTATCGCCGAGAGAGCGGAGAGGGCCGGGATGAGGACTGGAAGAAAACCACCAGATGTCTTGGGTGTTGGTAGAAATCGAGGTGCTTTAACCAGTCCTCTTCTTCCCGCAATCTTCCGCTTCAGAGCGTTTTTAGCTGCATACATCGCTGTCAGGATACAGTTGTTCAAAAGCCTTTACTTCCAATTCTTCTTCGTCTTCTTCTTCTTTAATGCACAACATACAGCATTCATAATTCGCTTGAAATTCATCACTCCTAAACCCAACTTAAATTTTCCATACATTGTTTTATCAACTGCAAATGCTGCAGTGCGTTGACTTATACCAATATCCTTTCTTTCCCCAATCGCCTTAGCCTTATCAGCTTAAATTCTGTTTGCAATTTGACGACTTGGGAGATCTTTATTTGCAGTGTATGCGATATCATGTTACATAAAAGCTTCGTCGAACAGATTAATCCCCTTATCATCTCGTGCCAAACGTTTTTGAAGCTTTGTTCCAGATCCATAGAAGTTATATCCCGGAATGTGTAATTCCACTGGCAGTTTGTCTAGAATTCCACCACCTCCTCTACTCCGTCTCCTAGCACGCGCGGGCCGCTTTGGTCGAGCGGTTCTAGACCCTTCAGTCTGGAACCGCGCTGCTGCCACGGTCGCAGGTTCGAATCCTACCTCGGGCATGGATGTTTGTGATGTCCTTAGGTTAGTTAGGTTTAAGTAGTTCTAAGTGTAGGGGACTGATGACCTCAGATGTTAAGTCCCATAGTGCTTAGAGCTATTTGAACCATTTTTCCTAGCTCGCATGTTATGTTAGTGCGGTGGCTGTGAACTGCACACCCCATTATGTAGCAAATCGTTATCACCAAGCCAACTGTTTTGTGCTGCAGGAAAACTAAGCCATTTGACTAACGCTCTTTCCCCGACGTCTTATGACTTTCTCCATGAGAAACACATCCGGTTCTGAGCCCTTCTGCAACTCTTCGGTGTAGAAACAACCTGCAATTTCTTCGCCGTCACTATCCTTCAAGATGTATGTTCTGGGACTCGATCTTTGGACCTTTGAAACTGTAAATATCTCTGTTGAGCATTTGGCAGGTATGATTTCTCAAATGCTGTCTTGTGTTTGGAGATATGTACCAAATCACCTACATTAAATTTATGTTTGAATTGATCCAGCATTTTAATGCTCTAGTACACCGTATGCATGAGTCTATTATCATGAATCTCGATTGGTCTCATTTTTATTGTGCTATGTTTGCTTTAATTATACTGAACAATTATTTCTGGGAGGATATCTGTCCATTTGTATGAGCCGCGAAGATTAAAACGCATCGAAACTTGACGTTTTATTGTTCTGCTCAGATGTTTAACAGAACTAGCCTTCAGGTGGATGAATGTTGAGTAGTGATGTATTGCATACCGCTGCATGACAGTCTTGAAATACCTATTGTAAAACTCTCCACCGTGATCGGTTTGGAGATTGTCCAGGCATCGATTTGTCCATGTCTGCAACAAACGCTCAAATACATCCGCAACATTTCTCCCCGTTTTCTCTAACGGGCAATGCCCAAACAAATTTGAAGTTTGTATCAACAACCATTAAAATATATTTGAATCCACTATTCTCATTTAAATATAACTTCATATCTACAAGATCAGTCTGCCACAAGTCATCCAAACCTTTAATAATAACATGCCTACGCGGGTATGTCTTGCGTGCTATTTTGTGCAGTTCTTGGACTGCTGTTTCCTTATTTATTCGATGATAACTTCTCTCTAAGCTCAGAGATTGTTGAAAAAACCTCATTCGAATGAGATGTATTACCTGCAGCAACTGATGCCATGAGCAGATGTGGTCGATCCATGAGCTCGTTGGAGTCGTTATAACATATGTGCTGGAGGATTGGATTGTTCACTGCTTTATGCCTAATGTCAATACCATCACCGCTACTGCTGTTGCTATTTCCGCCATGAAGTATTGGTTTTAAAATGGTTTTACATTTCTTGTTGCTCAGGCTTTTTGCGACCTTATGTACAGCAGTTGAGTGCAGTAGTTCACGGTACATTTCTCTATCATTAACTGAATACTTTATGGGATTTTTCATGGGTCTTAGGAAAATAAGATTCATTAAGCCAGGTGTTCTCTTAAAGTGCCTACCACCAATCTGTATTGTGTCATCAGTTACATTTATACGCTGCGTACTATCTTCCCTTGCTGACGCGGAATGTTATGTCTATCGGACCAGGGGCATGACGATAATGAATTCGTCAATGGCAACACCATCGTTATCGTGTGGTTTTGTTTTTGCTGAGAGCTGCCTGAGAAATTCAGTAACGGCTTAAAGGTCTCTCTTAGTGGTTTCTGTTGATCCATATGCCCTAAAATTAGCAACCGTAATTTCTCTCGAACGGCTTTCCGCGCCTGAACGACTTTCTGCTTCGTTGACATCTCGATGTATACTAATCGGACATCTCTGCAGCGTGAGGCTTTATATATCCGCTCTTCTTCCTCTTATTTTGTGATCACTCCCACTTCTCAATAACAAGGGCCTCTTCATCTATTTTCCTCTCAATAGCCTCAACCGTTTCTGTTAAGTCGGTTACTTTCTTACCGGTTTCATTGACTAACTCATTTAATGCGCTGATCATTCTCAGAAGAGTCTGGTAATACGTCTATAGCTCCTTGCGCATGCCTCTAATTTTATGCACCATAATCTGAATTTTCGCATCTAAGTACAGGCGAATGTTCTGTCTATGTACACCCATTCTCTCGGGTTGAGAGCCAGACATGCGCGCGAATTTGTCCATCGTGCAGCCTATACTGATGTACTCGCATCTCTTACCGGGCTATATATACAGAAACTCGTGGAAGTTTTGCCTGTACCTACAATCACTCAGTTTTCTTGATTTATCAATAACGAAATTTGATTTATCAATAACGAGAAACCTATACTGTGAATGATTCCAGCAATTGGTACATATCTCTACAAAATCATTGATTGACATGTCAGTTCCTACATGTGATTGGTAAATGTGTTTTAAATTCAGATCGTCTTATTTGATGGCTATAATGATGTTCGCATTATCTCCAACCATCTGTTTTGGGATTATGGAATATGTTTGTCGTAGGTAAAATATATCAGCACCCATACGACGGCCGAAACAGAAATATTTTCGAATTTGGTCCTGGTTTTCCACAGCAACATCGTCAAATATGAACACAGTCTTTGGCTTTACTTTTGCAGGTGGGGGGGGGGGGTGTCACTGCTCTAACTGAATGACGTGTATGTAATGCTTTTTACACCTCGCAGTGTCTTCTGTAATAGCTGATAATTGAGCTGAAACAGTGTTTTGGAAAATACACAAACATGTTCAAATCGGACTCCATCTACGTGTGTTAGCAGCGTCATGAGAACATTAGTCTTGCCACAATTGGATGGACCTACAATGATTGCTCGTATATTATCAGGAAGGAATATTCCATTGTTCTCTTCTTCAGGTGTTCTTTTGCATCTTCACAGGACCAGTCACCTTCAACAAAGTCCTTGTGACGAGAATGTTTCACCCACCCCGCCATATTCCTGTGTCAAGCACCGACAAGTAGTGGGCATATACAGAAAGACACACTCGTAAGGTTAGTAATGATATGTGTAGTCACTATAGCTCCATCTATTAACTAACTGAGCTACATTGGCTACACAGATAATTTAGCTGTACACGCACACACACACACACACACACACACACACACACACAAACACGTGAAAAGTAACTTCATCAGTCAAACAATGGAAAATCCAGGATGGAATGCAACAATATTATGAAAAGGAAAGTTTCTACTCACCATACAGCGGAGATGCTGAGGCGAGGATAATCACAACAAAATGGCTGTCACAAATAAGGCTTTCGGCAAGTAAGTGTGGCTTCAGTTGCCTGAGACTGCAGTCATGTGTGTGTGTGTGTGTGTGTGTGTGTGTGTGAGAGAGAGAGAGAGAGAGAGAGAGAGAGAGAGAGAGAGAGAGAGTTGCGCTTTCGTGAGTGTGTGTGTGGGTGTTGTCTATTTTTGACAAATGCTTTACTGACCGAAATATTTATTTGAGACAGTCTTTTTGTTGTGCCTATCTGCGACTCAGTATATAGTGAATAGCAGCTTTCCTTTTCGTAATATTACGAGGTGCATTCAAGTTGTAAGGCCTCCAATTTTTTTTTCTCTGGACTGGAAAGAGATAGAAACATGCGCATTGTTTTAAAATGAGGCCGCGTTCATCGTCAATACGTCCCAGAGATGGCAGCACCGTACGGCAGATGGAATTTTACCGCCAGCGGAGAGAATGAGAACTGTTTTAAATACTTAAAATGGCGACGTATTCCTTACTTGAAGAGCGTGCAGTCATTCGTTTTCTGAATTTGCGTGGTGTGAAACCAATTGAAATTCATCGACAGTTGAAGGAGACATGTAGTGATGGAGTTATGGATGTGTCGAAAGTGCGTTCGTGGGTGCGACAGTTTAATGAAGGCAGAACATCGTGTGACAACAAACCGAAACAACCTCGGGCTCGCACAAGCCGGTCTGACGACATGATCGAGAAAGTGGAGAGAATTGTTTTGGGGGATCGCTGAATGACTGTTGAACAGATCACCTCCAGAGTTGGCATTTCTGTGGGTTCTGTGCACACAATCCTGCATGACGACCTGAAAATGCGAAAAGTGTCATCCAGGTGGGTGCCACGAATGCTGACGGACGACCACATGGCTGCCTGTGTGGCATGTTGCCAAGCAATGTTGACGCACAACGACAGCATGAATGGGACTTTCTTTTCGTCGGTTGTAAGAAGCACGCAGATTCACCGCCACCAAAAAAATTTCGGGTAACCGCCAGTGCTGAAAAAATGATGGTGTCCATGTTCTAGAACAGCGAGGGCGTAATCCTTACCCATTGCGTTCCAAAGGGCACAGCGGTAACAGGTGCATCCTACGAAAATGTTTTGAAGAATAAATTCCTTCCTGCACTGCAACAAAAACGTCCGGGAAGGGCTGCGCGTGTGCTGTTTCACCAAGACAACGCACCCGCACATCGAGCTAATGTTACGCAACAGTTTCTTCGTGATAACAACTTTGAAGTGATTCCTCATGCTCCCTACTCACCTGACCTGGCTCCTAGTGACTTTTGGCTTTTTCCAACAATGAAAGACACTCTCCGTGGCCGCACATTCACCAGCCGTGCTGCTATTGCCTCAGCGATTTTCCAGTGCTCAAAACAGACTCCTAAAGAAGCCTTCGCCGCTGCCATGGAATCATGGCGTCAGCGTTGTGAAAAATGTGTACGTCTGCAGGGCGATTACGTCGAGAAGTAACGCCAGTTTCATCGATTTCGGGTGAGTAGTTAATTAGAAAAAAAATCGGAGGCCTTAGAACTTGAATGCACTTCGTATTAGAAACTTCATCATTCAGTTTGCCAACGACAGGTGAGGAAGTGTTTAAGGCAATTGTCTGGAGTTGCATGATTATAGCCGAAGTACTGAAAATAATAATATTGGTTGGTTGGTTGGTTGGTTTGGGGAAGGAGACCAGACAGCGTGGTCATCGGTCTCATCGGATTAGGGAAGGATGGGGAAGGAAGTCGGCCGTGCCCTTTCAGAGGAACCATCCCGGCATTGGCCTGGAGTGATTTAGGGAAATCACGGAAAACCTAAATCAGGATGGCCGGACGCGGGATTGAACCGTCGTCCTCCCGAATGCGAGTCCAGTGTCTAACCACTGCGCCACCTCGCTCGGTAAAATAATAATATTAATAAGTGTAATACTTGGACTATAGTGAGAGAGTTATAAAATAAAACACAAACACAGTTTGAGATTATACATAGACATTATTTATTTAAATATCGAACGTTGGATGTAGTATTTAAAAAAAAATCGTCATACTCTTTCTTTATATTGTTTGCTCCTGCACAATATTTGCCAAATAAAGCTTTATGATGCCCAATAAATTCCGCGCATATATCCGTCTTACCAATGGGCACCTCACGACACTCTGGATTTTTACATGCACATTTAACCGGTTTCTCTTACAACTCTGCGTTCATGTGGAAACAAAAGGTACTGTTCCAAATTATCAACATGTACACTATAACATTACAACATTACAACATCATTGTATGCGGAGTCTATGCTTGACAATCGCTGACTCAGTCTCTCCAATGCAAGGTGTAGCACAGTATTCACATCATGTCAGTTCATAACTGAGGAATGCCATAGATAAACACACTTGTCGCTGATTTCAAACATAGTGCAGTCATCATACACTGTTGTAATAGGTAGTGTTACAGCAGTAAGGCTAAAGTCCAATGGGTGGGTGGGGGGGGGGGGGGGTTCGAGTTCGATAACACTTTGTGATCATCTGCTGATTGATGTAGTACTCTCCACAATATCCTATGTGATCAAAAGTGTTCGGACACCTGCCTGAAAATGACTTACAAGTTCGTGGCGCCCTCCGTCGGTAATGCTGGAATTCGATATGATGTTGGCCTATCCTTAGCCTTGATGACAACCTCCACTCTCGCAGGCATACGTTCAATCAGTTGCTGGAAGGTTTCTTGGGGAATGGCAGTCCATTCTTCACGGAGAGCTGCACTGAGGAGGGGTATCGATGTCCGTCGGTGAGGCCTAGCACGAAGTCGGCGTTCCAAAACATCACAAAGCTCTTCTGTAGGATTCAGCTCAGGACTCAGTGCAGGCCAGTCCTTTAGACGGATGTTATTGTCGTGTAACGACTCTACCACAGGCTGTGCACCATGAACAGGTGCTCGATCGTGTTGAAATATGCAATCGCCATCCCCTAATTGCTCTTCAACAGTGGGAAGCAAGAAGGGGTTTGAAACATCAATGTAGGCCTGTGCTGTAATAGTGTCACGCAAAACAAATAGTTCAAATGGCTCTGAGCACTATGCGACTTAACTTCTGAGGTCATCAGTCGCCTAGAACTTAGAACTAATTAAACCTAACCAACCTAAGGATATCACACACATCGATGCCCGAGGCAGACTGTAGCGCCTAGAACCGTACGGCCACTCCGGCCGGCCTCACGTAAAACGAAAAGCGGTGCAAGCCCCCTCCATGAAAAATACGATCACACCATAATACCACCGCCTCCGAATTTTACTGTTGGCACTACACACGCTGGCAGAAGACGTTCACCGGGCATTCGCCATACCCACACCCTGGCATCGGATCGCCACATTGTGTACTGTGACTCGTCTCTCGACACAACGTTTTTCCACTGTTCAATCGTCCAATGTTTACGCTCCTTACACAAAGCGAGGCGTCGTTTGGCATTTACCGGCGTGATGTGTGGCTTATGAGCAGCCGCTCGACCATGAAATCCAAGTTTTCTCACCTCCCACCTAACTGTCATAGTACTTGCAGTGGATCCTGATGCAGTTTTGAATTCCTGTGTGATGGTCTGGATAGATGTCTGCCTATTACACATTACGACCCTCTTCAACTGTCGGCGATATATCTGTCAGTCAACAGACGAGGTCAGCTGTACGCTTTTGTGGTGTATGTGTCCCTTCAGGTTCCCACTTCACTATCACATCGGAAACGGTGGACCTAGGGATGTTTAGGAGTGTGGAAATCTCGTGTACAGACGTATAACACACAGTCACCTGACCACATTCGAAGTCCGTGAGTTCCGCGGAGCGCCGCATTCTGCTCTCTCACGATGTCTAATGACTATTGAGGTCGGTGATATGGAGTATGGAGTACCTGGCAGTAGGTGGCAGCACAGTGCACCTAATACGAAAAACGTGTTTTGGGGGATGTCCGGATACTTTTGATCACATAGTGTATGTTTCGTCCCAGGCCAACTTAGAAACAAGCGCTTTAATACCCTTCGATGCATTTTCAGTTTCTATCCTCACATGAAACCTCCAGTCATGATGTGCTTACATACCCACATTTACACGTTTCGTTCCAGTAGGAGTTAAATTGTATATAGAACTGATCCCCCCCCCCCTTTCCTGTGCACTCTCCCTCTATCAGCACCTCCCTTTCCCCCATCATCTGTCCAGGTCCTCCGCCTCCCCCCACCCAGCACAATGATGTTCTTCTGGGAAAGATCATATGTCAGTTACCAGTACTGTAGTCCATCTTGTTTCTTAGGACCACCAGCAGACAAGCTGACCGCATAACCTCATCACACAAATCGATGAGGGAGACAGACAATAACAGCTCCTTGTCCTTCTCCACTAAGAGGGCTATGCGTGGAACCTTCTTTTCCACAGGATCTGCGCTCTGCCCCTGCACTACCAGGGGGATGTGTCATACTTTAGTGACCAGTACTGACCTCCATCTTGCCGTTGTTTAGGACCACTAGCAGCATTCCAGACATCAAGAACAGACCGGGCGTCCTCAACACCCAAGTCGTTGAGTGGGACGAAAAATATCAGCTGCTTGTCCTGTTCCAGGTCTTGACAAGATTGTGGCTGAGGCTGCTGCATGTCCAGATATGGCCGTGGTCGACATGTTGGTGTCCGCCCTTCAGGCCTCGACATGTCAAAGGCTTCTGATAAACAAGGAGGAGGAAGCGTTACTACAGACCAAGACATAAAAACAGCCAATAATAATCCTAACTACAGACAAAGATGTGATATGGGATAATTACTTTTCTGCTACTTCCTGTTTTGCAGGGCTGTGCTAGATATCGACTGCTGCTGTTGACACTTAATGGTGCTTCTTCTCCTGCTGCTGCTGCTGCTGTGAGCTGACTGAGTGAGACTGAGGCCATGGAGCTGCTGAGCCCACACGGTATCTCCTCTGACGACATCACCAGATATTGCCATCCTACTGTCTGAAGCCAATCACATGCTCTCTTTTTGTTTACTGCCCTCTGGTATTACATCATGGGAGGGATGGGAAGATGGTGGAGTGGAGGGCCAACAGCATCCTCTGGTGGTGGTGTTGTCAACTAGACCAGCTGGTTTCCAAACCTCAAGGTGAGCGCCAATGGTTCTTTGTGGAACAACACAAAGTTTATGTGGGATGTTGGAAATTTAAAAAAAAAAGGTAGGCAGTTCCAGCACAAGCATCTATCTTCGTGAGTTCTGAAGTGCATCTTCACTCCTATCCCACTGCATTACCATTATTTGACAAAGAGTATTCACCACACGCTCATCTATTATCTTTTCTTTCCGCTCATTGTATAGGAGGCTATGGATTGTCTCCACAGCTGTGTGCTTGCATGTAGTACACTTATTAAATTCATCCCTGCTCATCACCAGCATTTCCTCAACTGTACACGAGGATGCTCTCATCTGAGTGGGTGAACATCTTGCCTCTTGAACTTCAGAAGATCTACAGTTACATCACATGCATTTATCAGCATGAGTTGCGAAGTATAACTTGGGCCCCTCCTGCTACATCTTCATAACTTGATGAGGCGTATTTGTCTCCTTTGTTCATCCACTGAAAACCATCACTTTCCAACCATCACGCAAGTGGCTTTGGACACAGTCTTCAGCTACACAATGACCACTAATACACCCATTAAACTCATCCCTCTCCATCACCGACATCTCATCCATTGAACACATAGTACATAGCAAGCAATTACGTCTGTCCTCTCGGGAAGCTCAGCGTAGACTGAGTGGATTTCCCGCCATTTTTTTCCCTGTGCCACCTTCTTGGATTATGTCACGGGAAAGGATGGAGAGGGCCGACAACACCTTCTGGTCATGATGCTGTGAACGAGGTCAGTTGGACTCTGGACCTCTAGAGGAACCCACTGGATGGAGCTGTTGTCTAGTGCTCGATCAATGGCAACTCAAACTTTTTAAATAAACAATATACCACACTGCATACAAAATAAAAACTTACATCCATCCTATCTATCAGCCTAGCACATATTCCTTCTCCCACCTATTACCATAAGAGGGAGAGGAGGGGAGAGGAGAGGAGAGGGGACAGTGGAGATGGCTCAATTGATCTTTTTTCCCACCAAAATTTTAATTTCCAACCATGACATCAGTGTGACATTGCATCATCCATGGCTGACATCTTGGATCCGCCATCTTGAGTAAAACTGGCAACAATGCAGAGTGGGACGATGCTCTCCTAGCCCTACTACTATCGTTTGAACAATAGCTGATAGTTTAACTTCTACCTTCCATCTTTCTTTCGAAATAAGTTTCACAAAAACTGAAGATTATATGAGACAGAGTTCACAATTTAGTTATGATGGTGTCCTGTATATTCAGAAAACATTTCTTCCTAGACGTTTCGAAGGTTCAGTATATGAAGAAAAATTAAATTTTGTACTGGCGGAAATCTCCGTTATCGTAATTCTATGTTAAGGACTTAAAAATACTGGGAAAAAGTACTCGATGAATAAGAGTGAGTATGTCGAAAAAACGGCATAAGTGCGAGGAGATATCAGTCCCCGCGGGATAGATGATACGTCTATCCATACCTGAGAAAAAAGGATTTTAACAGATGGACGGACAGTCGGATAACAAATGACAAAAATTTTCTTTCCGCGTGATATAATGACAAACAAAAATTTTCTACATTTTTCCCTTAGGAATACCGTGAAACCTTGCTAGATTTCGTGACTGCAGGTCAACAGGCTATAGCTTCTGATGAGTAATTTTTTGAGTATCAAAATACGTGACATAAATAGCCACGTCTTTTGATTGCATTGACTTAGAAGCTTCAATTTTTGCACCGCGAACAGACGTAGATTTTAGCACGTAGGATAAATTTCAACTTGATACGTCTGCCTGTTGCTAAGTAAAGGGTTTGTAACAGCCGGACAAGCAGACAGGTAGACGAGCGAACATCAGTGAGATCCTATACATGTTCCTTTTTTACAGAATCTTATAAATGTAGGATGTCATATAGGCCTAATTTTTTTATAGGTATCTTTGCGATCTTTTTAGCCACACAGGCACCTCGCACTACTATCACATTCAAAAAACTAACATTTTGCTTGCAAGGAATACAAAGGTCGCACGGAAAATAGTTATCAATTATTGTTCTCAGAGCCTGCGGTGTTAGACGCTGATCACTTCTTTTTCGCTATTTGTTGGAAATAATTAATGTGGAATATCTCCGCTGTTTTCAGACAATATAAAAGATATGCTTGCGTGTTTCATAAGCGTAATAACAATCAGAATTAAACCGAATAAGAACAAATGACTATGAAAGAACTGCTTGGATAAAAAGTGGCAGCAGACAGATGTAGTCTTTCCCGCCTACCGCTCAACCTGTACACCAAAGGAGCAATGAACGGCTCGAGAGTGGGATAAAAATCCAGTATGAGAGGATATCAATGGTAAGATTTGTTGATGACATTGTTATCCGCAATGAAGGCATGAAGGCTCACAGAACCTGTTGAATGATTAGTGTAATGAGAAGAGCAGAAGGACTAACAATGCGAGCAAATCAAAGAAAGATCTTACTAAAGAAGAGTAGTAGAAATGAGATGAGTGATAAACTTATTAGAATTGCGGGCTGTATATTAGATGAAATGTCTGGAAAGGAAATAACGAATGACAACGAACTAAACAAGGAGGATATACACTGATGAACCAAAATACACCCCCAGGCAAAAAAAGAAGAAACAAACACACGATGCAACCATGGAAGTGTCCAAAAGCTAAATAAATGATTGCAATTTCAGAAAAAATGTATGATTTCTTCAAGAGAAAGAGCCTCACAAAGCGAGCAAGCCAGTAAAGCGATAGTCCACCTCTGGCCCTTTTGACGTTGATTGATATAATTGTTGGATGTTCTCTTGAGGGATACTGTGCCAGGCTGTGTCCGATTGCCGCGTAAGATCGTCAAATTCCCGAGCTCCAAACGTTGTCAATCGTGGAGAGATCTGGTGACCTTGCTGGCCAAGGTAGGGTTTAGGAAGCACCAAGACACTCTCGCCACGTGCTGAAATGTATGCCCAGGATGCTTTTTCATGAAGGGCAACAAAACACATTCATATAATTGATTCGTCTCGATGGACAATGTATCCACCACATTTGGTGTGAACGCACAATTACGTCCGACCTCCTACAGGAATCTCTAAGCAAGGAGGACATTGATTTTGGATACGTGGCGCTCGGTAGAAGTGTGAGAGGCTTGCCGAGATAGTCCGCGCAGTTACAGGAAACACTGCGTCCATGTGACGCAGTGGTTAGCGCAAATGCCTAGAAAGCAGGAGATCTCGGGTTTGAATCCCGGTCCGAGACACATCTTCACTCGTCGCCGCTGATGCCGCACACAGTCCTGACTCAGCTGATATCAATACTCGCTTTCATTTCCTTTCCCTTCTCCCTCTCCACCTTCAATTTGCATAAGGGACGTAGAATATCGTCAACGTACGCTATACTGCAAGGATGCTGCGAATGACAACCAAACGAGTCCTGCTATATAAACAATTGACACCCCCGACTATCACTCCTGGTTGTCGGTCCATATGGCGGATGGGAGTCAGGTGGGATGTCTCTAGTCAAGTCTTCGCTGGTTGTCGGGGCTCCGTTACAAGCGGGGCTCATCACTGAAGAATTTTTTTGGAAATTTGTGGTAAGTCCCTATGGGACCAAACTGCTGAGGTCGTCGGTCCCTAGGCTTACACATTACTTGATATAACTTAAACTGACTTACGCCAAGGACAACACACACACCCATGCCCGAGGGAGGACTCGAACCTCCGACGGGGCAAGACGCCTAGACCGCGCGACTACCCCGAGGGGCGTCACTGAAGACAATTATACTCCATTCAATGAGATTTCAGGTTCCGATGAACAGCGAAGGAGTGTCTGCATCACAGCGGTAAGTTGACGATATCCTACGTCCCGTTTTGTTGAAATGGAAATGAGCTTTGGCGTGATTGGCCGGGAGGCCCTCTACGGGGCAGGTCCGGCCGCCTTGGTGCAGGTTTTATTACATTCGACGCCACATTGAGCGACCTGCGCGCCGGATGGGCATGAAATGATAATGAGGGCAACACAACACCCAGTCCCGACCCAGCCAGGAATCAAACCCGAGCCCGTAGGACGGCAGTCCGTCACACTGACCTCTCAGCTATCGGGGCAGACGTCCCGTTTTGTTGCCCTTCATGGAAAGCCATCCTGGGTCCACATTTCAGCAAGATAATGCCCGCCCGCACACGACGAGAGTTTCGACTGCTTTTGTTCGGGCTTATCAAACCCTACCTAGGCCAGCAAAGTCGACAGATCTCTCCCCAATTGAGAGCGTGTAGAGCAGTATGCGCAGGCCCCTCCAACTAGCTTGGGATCTAACGCGCCAGATGGACAGAATCTGGAACGATATCCCTCAGGAGGACACGCAACAACTCTATCAACTAATTCCAAGCCGAAAAACTGCTTGCAGAAGGGCCAGAATTGGACCAACACGTTATTGACTTGTTCAATTTTTGTAGCTTTTTTCTTGAACAAATCATTCAATTTTTCTGAAATTAAAGTCATTTGTTTGCTGTACATATGTGTGTCACATCTGTGTCCTTCCCATTTGGATAAATCCCTAATGGTACGTCATTTCCTTTTTCTTAGAGTGTATTATCCCTACTGCCCACCGCAAGATTCAATGCAGCTTAAGTGGCATCAAGGACACGTGACGCAAAAGAGGGAAATTATATAAGCGGAGCAGAGGCGAATGAGAAAGAATTATAGCGACCATACGGACGCAACTGGGGAAATCCACTGTGCTAGGCGACTTTTTACAGAGGGCAGATTATTATGGCCCGGCGCCTGGGAACTGGTATCTCGCAAACGGCGAAGCTGCTCGCCTGTTCGCGTGCCACTGTCGTGAGCATTTATTGCAAGCGGTTGACAATAGGTAAAACAGGAGTAGGTGACAAGATGTTGGACGTCCGCGCCTGAACACTGAACGTGAATGTTTGCCCGATCTGCAAAGCAAGACAGATGTCGATCTGTGGCCGATCTGCCGACAGGGTATATTGCTAGTGCAGGCAAAAATATTTCGGAGCACAACGTTCGGCGCACACTGTCGAACAGGAAGGTTCGCGGCGGACGTGTCCTCATGTTGACCCAACGACATCGTCAGTTACAATTGCAATGGGTATGGGGTCATCGAGATTCGACTTTGTATTAATGGACACGTGTCCCTTGTTCGAATGAATGACGTTTCTTGCTGTACCACGTTGACAGTATCGTCCAGATATATCATGCAGACGAAGGGCTACTCGAAACATGCACAGCTCCATGAATGCAGGACGGTGGAGGTAGTATTGTGCTGTGGGGGGCATTCAGCTGGGTTTTCATGACACCATGACAGGTGTGTACTACGTGGACAGTATCCCTTCACGCTTCATGTTTTTTCCTGACAGTGTGGCGTCTTCCAGGAGAGTAATCGCCAGTGTCACAAGACCAGAAACGTGTCTGAGAATCACGGTAGGGAAATTGCGCTGGTGTCATGACCACCAAATTTACCTGATCTGAACCTGATGGAAGACATCTGGGATGCTATCGGGCACTAGCTGCGCGCCCGCGAACCACCGGGATGCCTCAAACCTCTGGAAATCTAACAAGGATTTGTCGAACCCACGTCACGCAGAGTGCTGTTGTATTACGTTGTAAAGGTGGCCAACATGCTACTAGCCGGCCGCAGTGGTCTAGCGGTTCTAGGCGCTCAGTTCGGAACCGCGCGACTGCTACGGTCGCAGGTTCGAATCCTGCCTCGGGCATGGATGTGTGTGATGTCCTTAGGTTAGTTAGGTTTAAGTAGTTCTAAGTTCTAGGGGATTGATGACCACAGCTGTTAAGTCCCATAGTGCTCAGAGCCATTTGAACCATTTGAACCATGCTACTAAAACACCTGGTCATAATGCCTCGCTCGTCAGTGTAACAGGTAGTCTAGCACGGGTAAATAAGGCATTCCCCGCTAAACGAAGTCTAATAGTATCGAACACAGGCGGGAAGGAAAATTCAGAGAACTTACTTCCGAAGCACAGCATTCTACTCCTCAGGCTACCATACAGAGCGTGGTGCCGAATATGTTGTACTATTACTAGTCATCCCCTTACCTGTTTCACTAGCAAATAGAGCGAGGGAAAAACGACCCTCCGTATAACCTTGCACTAGCCCCAACATGTGTTATCTCTTCTTCGCGGTCCCTATGTTAATGTTCCTTGACGACAGTTGAAGCGTTCAAATGTAAACTGCAATGTCGGTTCTCTAAATTTTCTTTATAGTGTTCTTGGAAAATAACGTAGAGATGGGAAAAACTGACCAACTAAAACCGATACCGGCATTCCAGTTCGGAAGTTATGTGCCTTCTGAAAGATTGGTAAAAAACAATTGTATTCAAATCCCTATTAAAAAGTAAAGATGTATGTTTGACTAGAACCGGGGTGTTAATTCGAAATAATTAAACAAAAACAACGCTACATATTTTACAAAAATCTTTTTATTTGTCTGTCACTTCTGTGAAATAATAGAAACCAAAAGAAGTTATGATAACAGTAATAAATCAATAACTTCACAATTCATTCATAGTTTACAATAAAAAGAAAAAATAGCTGATTTGCTGCCTTTGTCTATATAACGTTTGCTTGTAGGCCTTGGAAAGAGACAAGTTAAGAGGAAAAATAGAGTTCCTCAACCTCAATTTTCACCCTTTAGCACTGACTATTCACAGTGCCCAAATACTTATATGATCCCCGAAGAATAGAAGATTTTTGATCAGAGATTTAAAAAACTAGAATCAGTATGAGAATACTAGTCTATTTTTTATAGTATTCAGTACCTGATCACTTCTCGAAAAAAGGAGCAAATTGTGGACGGACTAAGCTTTTTTATTTGCCTATTTTATTTGATATTTTGATTGTACTTGTCTTGAAATGTATAATGTAAAAGTATGAGGAGGTCGTAGAATTTTTGAGTCTTTGTTTGATGTCTACGTTTATTGTTGGAAACAATAGCGCTAAAAAACTGAAAATCGGTTATTTCAGAAAGCGGTTATTCTGAGCGGTTTTAACACTCCTGTTAAACTGCAGATGAAAAAAAAACGGTTTAAACGAAAACCAGTTGTTTCAGATATAACCGCCATCTCTAAAGAGCGTCGCCTTCCCTGCGGGGTTTCCCATTGCAGTTCACGAAGCGTCTCCGTAACACTAGCGTGTTGATCGAACCTGCCGAAGTACATCACTGTCTTCTTTAATCAACCTAGTGGGGATCCCAGGCACTGGAGCAGTACTCAGGAATGGTTCGCACTAGTGTTCTATACGCGATCTTCTTTACAGATGTCCTACAACTTCCCTAAAACTCTCCCAATAAACCTAAGTCTACCATTCGCCTTACCTTCAAGCGACCTCACGTGCTCATTCCTTTTCTTTTCATATCGCTTACTAACGTTACGCCTACATATTTAACCATCATGACTGTGTCAGGCAGCTCACCACTGTACTCTGTGCCTGACACAGTCATGACGGCTACTCTGTACTCTAGGATTACAGGTTTTTTCCCCAGTTCATCTGCATTAACTTATATTTTTTACATTTAGAGCAAGTTGCCATTAATCACACCAAATAGTTCTGTCTAAGTCATCTCGTATCTTCTTGTAGTCACTCAACTTCGACACCTTACCGTACACTACAGCGTCACTAACAAACACCCTACCCATCACATTATTTATGTATGTAGAAAACAAGAGCGATCCTGTCACATTTACGCGGGGCACTGCTGACGATATCCTTGTCTATGATGAAGACTCGCCGCCCAGGACAGCGTATTGGGTTCTATTATTTACTTGCATGTAAGTGCATCATTGAGTGTGTGGAAACCGGCAAAGAAGAGATTCGAAGCGTTTGAAATGTGGTGTTACAGAACGATGTTGAAAATTAAACTGCCTTATAAGATAAGAAATGTGGTCCCACGCACATTTATGGAACATACTGACTCGATATTTGTTAAAGAGATGGGGGACAACGTCCGTCATACTAGTGAGAGCAACAGACGACAGAAACTGTAGAGGGAGACAGAGACTGGAATAGAGGATGCTGCATGTACGTGCTACTGCGAGAGGAAGACAATGGCGCATGAGAGGAAGTCGGAGCGTGCACCAGACCTAGCAGAAGACTGATGACCACAAGAAAGGCGGTTACACTACATGGCCAATGCCCTTAGAAAGGTTTTGTTGAAGTATTAAGTTTGCATTTACTTTTTGTTTCCAATAATTGTTCTGAAATGGTGCTCAAGGCTTTGTTTTTCTCTTAGGTGTTCAGTCCAAATTATTTTCGTTAAACAAACTGTTTCAGTCTGAAATCGACCATAGGCAGATCACGTGTATCAAAGTACGAAATGAAATAAGCAAAACCGTACATGAATTGTAAAAAGCAACAATAAATGTGTACAAAAAAATTAAAATCGATACATCGAGGCAATAAGTGCTTAACTAAACTCTACAGGCTTAATGATACTCTCACATGGGGATACCACGACGTTTGGATCACGGATTTATTTCAAATTTGATACGCCTCTAGTAGGCCATTGAAACAACAAATGTCCAAGTACTAAAGTGCACCACTCTATCAATTCCGAGAAAATCGCAAGAGAAGTTTTACGCGTCTGTTATGTGACTGATGTATCTGTGTGTAGGTGCTCGACGCCAGAGCTCACGGTAGTCAAGCGGTTTCTGGGACGGTAGCTCAGCGTGCTCGGTCAGAGGACTGGCTGCTCTCTCTAATGAAAGAAATCAGTGAAACGATCTACGACGAACTTGAACGGTGTCATTTAACGTCCGCCCGGAACAAGTGTAAGGAACAAAAACGAAAAAAAAGTGGTTAGCGTTCGAGCAACGAAGGTGTATGAAGCGACGGTTCGACTCCCGCTCAAACCTTCATTTTTGTACAAGTGCAAATCCTATGGTATTAAAAATTTTGCAATTTTGCACCTGCATTATTCGTTCTTGCTACATTAGCAACGTCTCACCGCTACGCAGGTTAACTGCTAAATGGGGCCTGCCTATGTGTCTGCGGCTCCAAGCGCCGAGGTGCAAAGCAGTTCCTGGTATCTTACCAGATCCCTTGCATAAGGGACTTCGGAAATCACGACAGGAATACATTTTCAGGAAAACTCTATGCGTTTCTTCATTTACTTGTCGACAGTTATAAATATGTTCGTTCTAATAATTAAATTTAATTAAAAATAGTAAATAGTCAAATAACATGAAATTCACTAAAACTGCACGCAAATACACGTGGGTTTTCAATTACATTATCTCTCAGATGTCAAATAAGTTAAATAATATGACCAGTGATGAAAAAAAATATAGATTAAAAATTAAAGTCAAGTGGGAGTCGAACCGTCGTCTGATGCACATTTGTCTTACATAGTTCGAACGCTAGAGACATCACCAACATGAACTCTAATGACCGGCTCCTACGCACAGATACATCAGTTACATAACAGACGCATAAAATTTCTCTCGCAATTTTCTCCGAATTTCCAGAGTAGTGTACTTTACTACTTGCACATTATGTTGTTTTAATGGCCTACTAAAGGTGTATAAAGTTTGAAGTGAGTCTGTGAACCCAACCTCGTGGCCTTCCCTTGTCAGTAATAGTCTAAATGTCCGATGAATTGAACACTAAGAAATATCACTCATCGATTTAATATTCGAACACCAGTATACCCAAATTACTAGTGATGTAAGTGCTGCTGGCAAGTTGTCCTGTACTCGCAACAACCCTGCACAACTGCTCATACCGTGGTTGCAGTCTAGCTGTACTCAATGCGTTCCTACTCGGCATTTGTTGAGGACTCATAAGGAATCCCTTGAGTGCGAGGTCGCAAAAGGCCAATGATATTTACTGCATTCGACGCCCACGTACTGTCTGCGATGCAACCACAATAATGGCTGCTAATGGCAACAGGGGGCGAGACTGGAAGTATCCAGTGATTAGCACAGCACGAGTCTACGGAACGTAGTTGAACTGCTTAGTCGACTACAGTGCTAGTGGTGTTGATACAAAGCAGAGCAACTGCATCGATAAACAAAGCAAACATTGAATTTTATCTGCAGCAGCACTTGCCGAAGCTGACATTTCTTCAGAAAGGATCGAAAGGAATTCCGCAGAGTGCGAAAAAAGTGGCAGATGAAATATTAGCGTTTCTGCAAGATGAGTTAGTAAGCTTGTCTGTGCGGATAGGGTTCCTGAGGAGTACAATAACGACGATACGTGCTTAACAGGTGAACTGAAACGGGTTCCGAGGCATGTAG
The DNA here is from genome assembly GCF_023864275.1 of Schistocerca cancellata. NCBI lineage: Eukaryota > Metazoa > Arthropoda > Insecta > Orthoptera > Acrididae > Schistocerca > Schistocerca cancellata. The sequence continues at coordinate 452,986,640 of NC_064626.1, read as the reverse complement.
TTCATCATTCTTGTCGGATAGGGAGCAACAAACCCCGTCTCCAGTGAAACTTAGTAAAGGATAATCGTTATCCAAGGAGCGGGTACATGGAAGATCATAAGATCATCCGAAGCACAGTAAAAAAAAAAAAATATGCGTAAATTTCAAATGAGTTCGCAGCAATATCATCGTGTAGTGTATAAGAAAAACTATAAGAAAAATTACGGATATGCAAGGCAGAACAAGGCGCACTTGTGGTGTCTGCGTGTTTCATGCATGCTCATTTACAGGATATGCGTGACAGTAACCTACTTCGTCACGCACATCAATATGCGCACGACATAGATTACAGTGATTTCAAAGGAAGCAGTGGATGATTGCATAACTTCAAACAGTGTTACAGTATTGGAAGACGTAAGATAACGAAATTTCAAACAAGGGTCAACTTGAAGTTGCACAGCAAACTGCGTAATCGGCCCGAAAATCTGTAGATGAGATAAACAAACTTATCCTATCGTTCAGAAAGGAATTTGTTTTCAATTCTGACCAATCCGAATTTTAAGACGAAACACCTACGAAAGGAAACTTGGAAATCAGAAGCACTAAGAGAGGTGTATCAAAATCAACTAAAATCAATGCCTTAACACATTTGTATACAGTTATGCCAACAGTTAATCTGGATGGTAAATTGGCTGGAAAGTTATTTATTGTGCTGCGAGAGGTTGGAGCTGCTCTGTCACCTACGATTCTTTCTCGTGTGCATGATCTTGCAACGGTAGTAGGGAATATTTACGTCACAACAAGCAACGGTGAGAAAATGGGCGTAATAGAACTACAAGTACTGGCCAATAGCTGCTCGAAATAAAAGTTTTGCCTGATTCCTGGTCTGTGTATAAAAATCATACTCCTTTGGAGCAAACTATCCCTTCTGAAAAGTGTGTGACATTGCAATTTATACCACCTAGAACCGCTGGATAAATTCAGCCTACGGATGTTAGTTTGCTCTGTGCCCATAAAACATGTTATCGCACTATCTGCAGCTATGCCTTGAAGAATAGCCTGTTTTGCGATAAGCTCCATGACGGACTGTTTCGCATTTGGTTGCATGCCATCACATTTCATCAGTTCTCATCGCGCCGTTACACCAACATCATTTTATACGTATCCATTCTTTAAGAGTGGATACTTAATTGAACGTCTTACACGGTTTGTAACTCCGAAGGAGTTCGTCTTCGATTTGATATACAGGAAAAGTGTTCAGAGCTACGAATGTGGACAACCATCGGCAATATTATGGAACGACGACAATGAAAGTTTTTACCGGACGGGGACTCGAACCCGGATTTTCTGCTTACCGCGAGCGGTCGCCTAACCATTTTCATCTTTATTTTATTTTTTGCGTTAGCCACTAAGCCACATTTTTTAAAGGAAGTAGAGCAGTCGTCTTCAGGCCAGTGGAGGCAGGGTGGCAGGGTCGAAGCCCGATGCCTGGCTACAATGCTTACCCGATTTCGTCCCAGAACCACACTCATCCGATTTCGTTTTTTTTTCTTTTTTTTTTTTTTTTGCTGTGTGGAGCAGGAAGGTAGGTTAAACAAAACATCTTATTCTTACAATGTGCCCTTCTAGGGATAAAGGGATAAAGAAAGAAACTAAACAAAAAAATTAAAGCATAAGTAGAACGTAAAGGCCACCCTTCCGTCGGAATCAACATTTGACACTACACCAACTGCTACCATCGATCAACATGTCCACGGATCCCTGTAACCCACCATTAGGGCCAGGCACATTTTCACAAAGAAAGTGTTCATATGGTTCTGCGACTTATTCCGTTTCGTAAAATTAAGATGGACATAAGGTTAACTCCTCATACCCGGCACACTCCAACTCTGGAGAGGTCCAAGAAGACACTACCCCAATTAGCAAAGTAGTAGTAGTAGTAGTAGTAGTAGTAGTAGCTTTATTCATCCGTAGATCTCTTTTTACAATGATATAGAACATGTCAAAAGTATTTACAAGTTTAGACCAATTTAAAATAAGGTAATTCGTATACACATACAATTACAGATTTCTAGTTAGAGACAATCATTATATTTGCTCCTGGTATACAATACTTTTTTTACAAATAACTTATTAAATAATGTAATGCCTCACTGTGCACTCATATCTCACTATCAGTCACTGTACACACGGTACACACACTGTTTCATAGCACTTCACTCATTACACACCAAACACACTCACACACTGATGATTGCTGGACCATTTTCTGTACCACAACTTCCCATTCGCTATCCTGAAAAACTGAGTCACCATCCCTCTTTAATGAGTGAGATGTTGAGCTCAGAAAGAGGAAGAACTGTTAGTATTGTGCAATGCATACCTTGGGGGTAAGTTTTTCTAGAAAAGGATAAAGGAAGGAAAAAAAACAGTGTGAAGGTGTTATGTGAAATGTTGGATGTTTTATAATCTTTATTATTATTTATTTGTATAACATTTTTTTACCAAACCCCTACTCTGTTTTATCTAAGTAATCGTTCAATGTATAAAATGTATTGCATAACAGGTACTTTTTAGCTGTCTTTTCAAATAAGTGTACTTTTGCGATTTCTTTTATCTGTTTTGGTAATTTATTGCACAGTTTTATTCCTTGGTAGAAAATGCTGTTTTGAGTTTTATGTTTATTTTTTCTTGCCAAATTTAAGTTGAGTCTAGTTCTTGTTCCATGGTCATGGACAGAACTGTTTGTGCAGTAATTGCCAATTTTGTTTTTGATGTGTACAACTGACTGATAAATGTATTCCCACAGAACAGTTAAAATCCCCAGTGTTTTGAACAGATCTTTACAATGAGCTCGACTACCATTTTTGGCTATGATTCTTACAATCATTAAAATTCATATTCATATTTTGTGCGTTTGTTCCCCAGAAAAGAATGCCATAGCTAAGAACTGAGTGTACATATGAATAATATGTAACTAAAAGACACTGCATGTTACACGCTGATGATAGGATTCTAAGGGCATAACATGCTGATGACATTCTGTTTGCAAGTACCTTTGTGTGTTTACACCACTTCAACTGAGAATCAATATTCATTCCTAGAAATTCTGCATTTGTTACACAGTCCATAGAGGTGCCATCTTCAATATTCATTCCTAGAAATTTTGCATTTGTTACACAGTCTATAGAGGCGCCATCTACATTTAATTTAACATTGTCATCTTCCCTCTTCAAACTGAAATTCACGGCATTGGCGGTAGCGCGGGTGACCTCACAGACGAGTGAATGTTCCAACAGGAAAGTCCAAAAACCGAGAAAGTGGTTGTCATCATCACGATAGAGATACAATATGGTCAAACTCCTGCTCCATATCACTTCCTTCATTAATCTTAGTATGTGGATAAAACGTCAGATCTGTGACAAGAAGGTATGTCAGAGTCATTGCTGTGGGGGTCGTCAGCTCTTCAACCTCCACACTTCATGACAGATCCAAAGTCCATACGGTGTTCGTCTGTATCAGGTAGATGAAACGGTGGACAAAACGAAGAATCGGCCATATGCATGGAATTGAGTCTCTAGCTATTCACATATTCGTGGTTCACCACCAAATATTGGGCCGCTGTGGCGTCAGAATCGAGAAGCGCGCCTTGTACTGAACGCCAGACAATGGGCCAAATAACCAAGGGTCAGTCGGATTTTGGGATGACCTCGCATCGTATGGCAATGAACAGCGTGGACCCTCTGCCACCACTCACTCGGCAGATCAGTGTTGACGGAACTGAAGTCCACAAGAAACTCTTTTAGGTGAGATAGTGTCAGGGAAATAGGCGCCACTGCAATGGGTGTTTCGTAAGAGGTGGGTGCCATTTCTTTAATCAGAGTTCAGTGAATGGTATATTAGACTTGTTATACGAACGACCCATGTCTCGGTTGTACACCATTGCTACTTGAAATGTGAGATAAGCAATAATATCTCTGCTGTTGAAAGCCTCCAATCCTGCTACAGCACTGACCTTTTCTCCTGAATACTGCACTATTGCAGCGGTAACGCAACCATTACCATGTTGATTTGCATCCATATTCTCCATTTTAAAATTAAGAGAAAACTGACGGTTCATGAAGAACAACTTGTACTGCAACATTATTAGTCAACGTCGCTTCTATATTATCAGTGGCCTTATGGACCGTCAGGAGAGAACGCCTAAATCTCCTCCTATAGCGTGGCATGATAAATGAATGAAGGTAAATGGTACAAGAATACGTTTAGGCGGTGTCAGTCGTCGTGCAGATGCTCGTACAATGTCACACTATATGAGGAGATTTAGGCGTTCTCAGCTGACGATCTATGAGGTCATTGATTATATAGTAGTGGCATTGACCAATAATGTTATAGCACAAGTTGTTCTTCATGGTCCGTCGGTTTTTGTCGGATGTGTTCTTAATGTTACAATGGAGGACATGGTGGTTCCATAACTTCATCATCGTGGCGACATGTAAAGCATCTGCTGTAACTCCACACTGACCATAGCTGTTGACAGAAGCAATCTGTTGGACGATTTTCAAAGATCGCACCAAGTTGCTACAGACATCCGTATGTATTCCTTGAAGGGGACATGTATAGGTAAGCTGTGCTGTCCATTGACTGTCACACATAAAGATAACTCCCAAACGTTTGTTCATATCCTAGGACGGGTATGGCGCAAAGCTCCTGTCTGGGAAGCTCCTACCAATGACCATCGCCCCAGACTTCTTAAGTTCAAGCGGCTTCTGGCTATGGCCCCATATTGGGCAGTCCAGGCCAGTGATCTTTGGACTTTGTCTGGCATACTCATTAAAAATACCAGTTCATCTATATATGCACAGCAGACAAAGCTACAGACCCTCAAACCCCTGCAGCCTACATCGTAGTCCACGTAACAGTGGCTCCATGGCAATGCATAGATAACCACCGACAAGGGGCAATCTTCCTTCAGATCAGGTGATAGGGATGTTGCTCGCTAAACGTCTGTTGACCATAACCTGTGAAGTCATGCCACACAGAAGATGCATAATAGTGTGTGTGAAGGACTGGGGGAAGGACAGCTACCACAGCACCTTCTCAAGATAATCGTGGTATACCCTATCGAAAGCGTGGTCGAAGTCCACTGACACTAAGGCTCCGGGTACGTGACACACCTCCAACACTGTGATGAGATTGCGGCAATCACTGACTGTCGTCTGCACATTGCTGTTAACAGTGCGACACATCTGACCTGCAGAGAAGACTTAGTGCAGGACACTCCGAATGTGTACAGCCAGAATTCTCGTAAATATCTTGATATCACTATTGAGCGGAGTAAGAGGTCAAATCCCCTTCCAGCAGATAGCTTGGGGCCGATATACGGATGCTGTCGACAAAGGCAAGTGGCATCTACACTGCAGGCTCCATCAGTTCTTGGTACGTTGTAACCTACCAGGGCACCACAACATCACGAAATGTACGACGAAACTCTATCGGAAGGCCACCTGGGCCTGGCGATTTCTTCGTCGCCCCTTTGCTGAGGGCGTCAGCGATGTCCTCCGTCGGTGTGGGGTCCGTGAGGGACGCCACTGCATTTCCATCGAGGGTCTGACGCCGTGGCATCCTGGTCTTTTGCGCCGTAGAATCGCCGGTTATGATCCCAGAAAGCGTTGGCAATATCCTTTTGGGCCATCAGGCGCCTGCCTTCCAGCATATCCAGCACAGGGATCAATGCTCTTCGACATTTGTGACGCTCGTAGATAATGGATGCGTGGCTGGTGGATCACCCATGATCTGGTCTTGACAACAACTGAGAACAAGCATGCCATCAAGTTGACGTCGTGTAAGGGTTGCGATCCTTACTTGCAATCTTTGGAACTCAGCCTAACATCCTGGTGACATTAGTTGGGCAGATATCTCCTGCAGCAACATAAAATAATAACCCACAGTGTACCATTGCCAACATATAGCCTCCTGGCCGCAATCATCATCACACGCCGCAGAGTAGGTTTTGCCAGTCGAGCCACCAGTGAATCGTAGAAGGAAATGTTGTGTGCTCACTCTCAGAGTTCCTACAGATCTCCACTATCCTCTGCTGACACTCCTGATCCTCGAGGAATGCTAAATTCATACACTCCTGCTCCGCCACACCCTCTCTTGTGGGAAGGGTATAGTGCTGAGGTAGGCATCATGATACAGAAAATCTGCCAGTCATATCTCAGCATCAAACGTCGCTGCCATAAGACCCTGGGAGACATAGACCGGTCGAGGCAACTCATCGAATGCCCAGTAACATATGTGTATCCCTGCCTGATGTCATGGATACTCCACCAGGTGTCGACGAGGCATAAGTCTTGCACCATTCATTACAGTTCCCTGCATGTGCTAAAAAGTGGTATTTGGACAGAATTTAAGTCGTCATCTAAGATGATATGGTCGTAGCATCCCTCAAATAAGAGTGTGACATCCTCCCCACAAAGTCTCTGATGGTCCCTCCTCTTGTCCGTACACATTCACTATCCTGACGCCACAATATGTGGTGGCAAGTCCTCGTGATGATGGAAGGTAGATCACATCATCGATCACGACGCCGTCCTTCACAAGAATGGCAGTACATATCCATAAATAGACAGGAACTGGTCGAGGTGCACTTCTTGGAGGAGTGCGACGTCGACATCTGCCACCTGCAACAAGTCATAAAACATCTGCAGATTGATCTCAGGACTGATTGTATTGTGGTTGATGGCGCCAATCTGGTAGGCCTGGCATGGGGAGGCGGTATTCTTGGCGCCAGATTGGAGAAGTGCAGGTCGGAGACTTTGAAGGAGGACCCACCTCAACAACAGGTCACTCCTACGTCCACTGGCATTTATTTGTCGTGATGTGAAGCAACTGCAACCCCTTTAGCTATGGAACCTTGTAATATTGTAACTTTAATTTTGTTAGCTGATGTGTAATATTGTTACTTTAATTTTGGTATGCTGATGTGTAAGGTTGTAACTTTAATTTGCTATGCTGAAATCGGTGCTAATAGACAATGAAAGTGGGTTAAAAGCCGTGATCTGTCTGGGGACGTTAACCGTGGATTACTGGGCAACTGTTTCATCAGATATTTAGTCTAGGTTTTAATGATAATCTTTTAATAGTCATACAAAACCGGTAATATATATATAAAAAAGGAGAATTTAAATAAAAAGAAAGAAATCAGTTTATATTTGGAAATTTATTTTAAGATTGTTCATTGAAATTTCAGCATATTATACGTGAGTTATAACTGAGCTGGTGCCTTATTTACGATTGAAAAAATGTGAGATTGTAATCTTACGGAACACATAAAATATGGAGCCAAGATTGGGAGACTGCATACCACACTGCATTCATAAAATAACACACGAAGAACATTGAAACATAAGCAAGAAGAAATTAACCACAACCAACAGATTCAGTTTTTACCCAAAGAAATTACGTTCATACCACAATCCTGTCCGTCATGTAATTACCACACACTGGTATACTAAATTCATATTAACTCTTTGTGAAGTCTTCGCAAAAAGAATAGCTGAGGGCTACTTTGATGATTACACCACATGCTTCACGTGGTCAACTTGGTTTACACAAAGCGTACAACTCCACAATAATTTTGATAATTAAAATAAATTAGATCGAAAAGCAATTGACAAAAGAAAAACCTTGAACTGGTTACTAATGTCTTACTATTAACCTGATGGGTCAAACAGTTATATAAGCACGTGGTAGTGGTCTCGCAAAGTACACCCCACGTGAGCTGAACATAAAGAAAAGTTGCTATATTGAAAATATAGTCAAGACGAGACGTTATAATCACACAAACATTCGCATTTAAGATTGATGAACTTAGTTAGAGTTACTGATCAACACGTGGTTCCACTTTACTCACAAAGTAGTAACAAAGCAACTACCGCAAAATAATCTGAATTTAACACAAGAATTACACTCCGCTGCACTTTAAGATAGCATTAGATATTTTAGAGCTAAACCTGAAATCAAGGTGATTAAATTTTCAGTTAGGCTGAACTTAAGAAATCCATTGTCCTACGGACTTAACAGACACGCGCTTAGCCGGAGATCTTACCACATCAGACGCTCGCCACCGCCACACTGCAACTGCCCTACTGCCGAGCATGCTTCCTGGGGGTGGCTCACAAAGACCAACGGAAGTGGCCAGAGGGGCAGCTTCCTATACCAACATGACAACGGACGGACAGGACCATACTAAGGATAGAAACCTCTTTGCTTTTAGGAAGCGTAGCTACCTGTTCCGACGTTGGTCCTACTGTTCTCTAGCAGACAGCCTTGTCTGCTACCCTCAAGCATGCAACTAGAAATACATATGCTCATTCATCCTCTCACACAAAAGGGAAGGGGGATGACAGTATCTTATCATATACAGTATATAAAAGAAAGCGGATGTAGGTTCCGTATGAGACTGTGTGACATGAATTACATATAAGAATTACATATAAACTGTGCTTTAAAGTGTAGTAGTGTGACAGATCGTTCTTGTTTATGTGTAAAAGTAACACGTTCCACTGCTCAGTCTCCTCCCAGATAGTCAGAAACGCCACAGTACATTTAGAAGAGGAATTTATTCCATAAATGTCAACAGATTTAAGAAATTAAACATGAAAGGAATCCAACAGAGACCTTTCAACCTGGCGTCACGTAGTCGACATTGTCGGCCCATGGAGTCAGGCCTGAGCTGCGACTGTCCCTCAGAATTAATGTGAGGGAGGGGGGGTGGCTGAAGATTGTAGTACGTCTGTGTTAAGGTCGGAAATTGAATTCATCCGCTGTCCACGATCCAGAAGCAGGGCACTATTAGAGGTCTCCTTCGAATCCGCTACTGATCTAATCCCATCAGGGGAACTGACGATCCTGCTGGAATGGTAATCACCATCTAGATATTCGTCTTCGTTAACATCATCCTGCAGGTATCGGATGGAGCCAGTCGACGTTTCATCAATCGCTTTGGAGACTATTGTTTTCGGGCATGAGTGTTAGTAACCAACAACGACTGAGGGTCGTTGCCGTCAGGGACAAAAGCGCCGCTTCTCATCAGCAGATCTGCGGTAGCCAGCCCCTTCTGCAGGGTCATTGACTATCTGCGTTGCAAAACCGATGTCAAGTGTTGGTCTGGCAGTACAGAATGTCCATCTGTAGTGCCCTGCTGATGCATCGTAGGCTGCTCAGTGCTGACTGCAGGCGGCGCTTCTGTCGACAGTCAATGACCAGAAAGCACAGATTGAAAGGATCCCATGTATGTCAATGGGAGCACCATTAGATCAGGCAACAACTTCCTCTGCCCTGTCGGTAATTGTGTGCGGCACTGTTGCATACTGCTTGATCTGAGATGTTCATCTTGCCCGCATCTCTAACAGGTCTTTGGCTGCCCATCATAAATTAAGATGACACGGCATCCGCCGATGTTCAAACAGGTTCAAATGGCTCTGAGCACTATGCGACTTAACTTCTGAGGTCATCAGTCGCCTAGAACTTAGAACTAATTAAACCTAACTAACCTAAGGACATCACACACATCCATGCCCGAGGCAGGATTCGAACCTGCGACCGTAGCGGTCGCTCGGTTCCAGACTGCACGGCCTAGAACCGCACGGCCACTCCGGCCGCCTGATCAAACAGGATTGGATGTGTTTAGTCAGGTCTGTGTTCACCTGGCACATTCCATTCATGACTGGGTGCGTGGTAAAGCGTGCCCATTTTTTCGCCATATGTGGTATCACAGAGCCATAGGGTCTCAACACGGCGATCACTATCTCTGCTGGCACCTCAGATGGCAGCTCGAAGACACGGACTGTCCTGTGGCCTAGAGCTACATGTTCTATTTTCACCTGGCCAATGTGTCCATAAAAATATCTGAATTGAAGGTCGCTCGTCTTTTTGAGATTTCTTTCACAAGTTTCGTCATCCACCTGTTTCACGTAGACCATGCTGCTCACAATGGAGAGCTGAGACCCTATTACTTTATAATAATCGATGTGAAAGGGATCTCATAAAAACTGTTCCAATGCCAATGCTTTCAGTCGAGCATACTCGGTCGTAAAACTGAATTTAAGTGTCGACATTCATTGTGAATATGTCGTGGTGTGTGGAAGGAAGTAAGGTGCACAGAAATGGCTGTAAATCACAACACTGCGCGCACGTTAGCGTGGCAGGGACGTAAACAGAACGTCCGAGACGCTGCCCTGCTAAGGGCAGATTGAAAAGTTTGTGCCGGACTGGAACTCGAACCCAGATTTTTCTCTTATCGCTAGCGGTTGCTTTACCATTGGTTACCTGAGCACGACTCACGCCCAGACCCAAACCTTCATACATTGTCAACCATCTTTCTACAAACTCTACAAGTACATCCATTATGTATATTTCCGTACAGGAGAGACACTTTACTTGAAAGTTGCTTGCCCGGAAATGGCAGATAAGTACGAGATATTGTTTGCCCTTGTTACTCCAGATTACAATGAAAGATAATGAATGTACGAGTACAGGTTGTAGATATATGGAAGTTTGCGTCTGGCCCTGAGTCGTGGTTGGGTAGCCAAACGGTAAGGAGAGCACTCGCGGTATTCGAGTCCCGGTTAGGCACAGATTTTCATTGTCGTCACTCCATAATATAACTGACGATTGGCCATATTCGCAACTGTCAATACATTTCTTGTATTTATCAACGGTCGTAGCCGTCGCAGTGCCTCTTCCTTTGGACGTGCATGCATGTCTGAAGGGACCTTGCATCATACGACGGTCACTCCAAAAGAAATGCACACTATTTTTGTAAAAATACAGTTTTCATTCTGCATGTGTGAAAGTTTTACAGTGTTGTAGATACATCCTTCCCGCTTGTTTTCAAACTTAGTTCAACCTGTTCCCGTGAGTGGTGCCGTCATGTCTTCAAATGGCTGCTACAGTTGACGTTCGTCAGAAGCAACGTGCTGTCATAGAATTCCTGTGCTGTGAAAATGAGACAGTGGGAAACATCCACAAGAGGTTGAAAAAGGTGTATGGAGATGCTGCTGTCGATCGCAGTACAGTTAGTCGGTGGGCAAGCAGGTTACGTGATGAAAGCGGTTACGGCAATATTGAGGATTTTCCTCGCAGCGGCAGGCCTCGCACTGCACACACTCTAGACAATGTGCAGAGAGTTAACCGAATTGGTGACTGCTGACGGACGCATCACAGTGAACGAATCGTTACGCTACGTTGGGTTAGGGGAAGGAAGTGTTTGCAGAATACTGAAAGTGTTGGCGTTAAAAAAGATTTGTGCCAGGTGGTTTCCCAGGATGTTGACAGTGGCTCACAAAGAAACAAGAAAAACGGTATGCAACGAACTTTTGGAACAGTATGAGAATGGTGGAGATGAATTTCTTGGAAGAATTGTGACAGGTGATGAAACATGGCTCCATAATTTTTCACCAGAGACGAAGAGGCAATAAATGGAGTGGTATCATGCAAATTCACCCGAGGAAAAAAAAAAATTCAAAACCTCACCTTCTGCTGGAAAAGTTATGGCTACGGTGTTTTTCGATTCCGAAGGACTCTTGCTTGTGGACATCGTGCCAAGTGGAACCATCATAAATTCTGATGCATATGTGACGACACTGAAGAAACTTTTGCTGTTGCACGACAATGCACGGCCACATGTCAGTCAAAAAACCATGGAAGCGATCACAAAACTCACTCCTTACAGTCCTGACCTGGCTCCATGTGACTATCATATCTTTGGGAAACTGAAAGACTCTCTTCGTGGAACAAGATTTGAAGATGATGACTCCCTTGTGCACGCTGCCAAACAGTGTCTCCAACAGGTTGGCCCGGAATTTTACTGTGTGGGTATACAGGCGCTTGTTCCAAGATGGCGTAAGGCAGTTGAGAGGGATGGAATTATGTGGAGAAATGAAAATATTGTTCCTAAAGGATGTATCTACACACTGTAAAACTTTCAAACATGTAGAATAAAAGACCGATTAAAAAAAAAATAGTGTGCGTTTCTTATGGAGTGACCCTCGTAATTTGGAATAACACAGACACTGCAATATCGTATTCGATCTTGATGGTGCGAACGTTTGTTATCACTGTTAGTGAGACGCGCCATTTTTATTCAGTGGTCATGGCGCATTGTTTGTTCTGAACACTTCTTGAATTTCGACGATGTCCCTTTTGTCTCTTGTGAGATATAACGCATACACCCCATAGAAGTTCGATCTCTGCACCTCCCGGATATTCATCTTCTGTCGTCCTTCTGATGCACATGGTGAGTCATTAGCAGCTAATATTTTTCCTGTCATAGTTATTAATACAACACCTTCAAATGACCCTTACTAAAGACTGACCTCGTGACCTCGCACTCAAGGGGTTCCTTATCAGTGGTGCTAACCGCAGTTCTGCTGCTCTCAACAGACACATTCAAGTCGCTACTTATGATGTGGGTGCAGCGACTCTGTCTCCACAGCACATTAAGGGCTTTGGAATCTGATGTCCTGCCGACATCAAGATCATTAAGAACAGACCTTTGGATTAGATCCGACAAGGACACCGATAGCATTTGGGCATGGCATTGTTTAAGGGATCATCCTAGGATTCATCTAAATTGATTTAGTAACTATTACAAGGAGTGGTATAACTGGTTGTACTTTGGTTTCAGATAGTTCTCTCAAAACTACACCAATTTTGCTTATAACACTAATAGAATAAAGATATTCTTATGGAATCATGATTGTTTTTATTATTATCGTCACAATTGTGTGTTTAAAAATAGTTGTCACTGCAAGTCCTGCATTCTTTCATACTTCATAACCTTTAATTATATAGTAGACTCCACTTGAATTATAAATTGTTGTGGAATCCAGAAATGATAATGTTTTACCTAACATGAGAGTAGATTGCATGAGACAGGCTGTGATAATAACATTGCTTACGAAACTAGAACGCAAGAATCTGCTTCTACTGCGAATGACTGTCTGCTGGATTAAGAAACTTTAGAGGCAGGTCAGTAGAGCGGAGTTATGGAGCAGAAATGTAAAATATAAGCACGCAGATGGTATTTGTTTTCAATGCATCGGAAGAGAAAGACGCGGTAAATTCTTGTAGAAGTTTCCATTACAAGACAGGCTCTCAAGATTTGTTTCGTAAATGCCAGTGTGGTATAGCATCGGATTGGTAAAATGGGACTTACCATGACGTGCAACAGTACAACAGTAATGTCCTCTTGAATTACAGCTTGCTGTTGTCGAATGTAAAATGATTGCGCTTTTTCCGGCATGTGAGAAAATTATGTGAAAGGCTGTATTGCGAACGTTGTTTCACGTGTCTGAAACGTTTGTAATACACACATGCATAACAGTTTATTCACAGCTATTGATTTGAACATGAGGGATGCTCTAAAACCCTGAAATTTGCCCATCAAGCTGAAAGAAATCACTTAACACAGATGTTTCTTCTTCCTTCGGAGTTTAAATTCTCGATTTTTCTTTACTACGATGATGGTTTAGAAATAACGAGGATATTCTCCAGTAATTTGTAGTTTTTGCAGCAAAATAGTGGAAGTTTTATTTTAAATTTTATACACTGAGGATATGTATATGGGGTTTGTAGCCTGACCTCTGCAACTTGGACGTCTGTATCGGCGGCAGTGCTCTAGTTTTTTTTCCGCTTCGTTGGATGTTGCAAAATAATGAAATGCAAATTTTATCCTGCAGTCGAACGTAAAACCTATACTGATTTTGCTCATAAAACTAAAAGAAAATGGACTGCGCCTATTTTCGTGGAAAGAGAACATCCATTATCATCGCGATTGTGTTTTCCTTTTAATACATCTTCGCTTATAAGAGATATGTTGACATATAAAAGTGTTCTACATCGCAGAACGGCTGTCTGCTGGAGGAATTGGGGACATGCCTACTCTGTGTGGTCGCCGACACAGCTGTGCTCCAACCAGGGGCAGCATGGGGATGGTTTGGAGGGGCGGTGCAGCTTGGTTACATTTTAGATGAACAAGCACGCTGCACTTGAGGTGGCCGTCATTTATCTCATATCGTTTAGTTGGCGTTACATCTTTTTGTGTTGGCGAAGGGCCGATGCCTGGACTGTCGCCCTAAGGCAGGCCGGGTGCAGCCAGTGCTCTCGCTCTTGTTTGCCATAGGGAGGTGATATGCCACAGAGAAATGCGTGGTGCACAGCAGCAGTTTCCCATTTGAAAAAGCCGTGCACCCACCATAGGTCGAGGGAGGGAGGGAGGAGAGGGGAGGGGAGGTATGAGGGGAGGTAGAAGTGCCTATAGCTTTGACAGTTCCCAGCCATACACTGAGGAGAATACACGTTCAACTGCCGCCCCTCTCTCCTGTTGCAATCTTATGGGACGACGATTTTCCCCAGTACATGTCTTGCATTATGACCTAGTGATTACTAGTGCTGTTTTTTTTTCACTACACTTTCGATGTGTAATTAGAACTGTAAAGAATTTTCTATCAGTTGTGGTAGCATGTATTGGCTTCGATTACGTGGGTTGCATAGTGATGGTCAAGCAATGGAGGAGAGTAGCGTCTATAGTGAACTCTAGCACCAAACAGCTGTAAGCTTACAGGTAAAGCACTTATTAAATTCCTCTCTGTCCAACATCAGCATCTCATCACTTGATCACAATTCCAACCAAAAATAAAGATAGTGCCTCCCACTCCTTCATTTTGCCCCGACAACTTGTAGGTGAAGAATAGAGTTTGAGTACATCTGCCACTAGTTTCGAATGGTACTGTTGAATTTTTTCCCAGTAGGGTAACACCAGTTGTATGGCATTGTCAGTTTTTCAGCTCAATTGAGACTTTAGGCACTCCTTGTGTAGTGCTATGAATACAGTTCTGTAATTAGGAACAATATTTATGATTAATTACATAATTAGGACTGTCTTTACTTCAGTTTCCCAACCAAAATAAAGAAAGTACACTAACCGAACCTTCCTCTCATACATCTGGACAGTTTCCATGAGTTGAGGGGTGCAGTTGGGTTTTCCATCCAGAAGGACTGTCGTTTGAGTCCCACAAAGGGCACTACCAATTCCGGGGGGGGGGGGGGGGGGGGGGAATGGAACGTCAGCACAGCCCTGGGACAAAGAAATTCTCACCAAAATTCAAAATTAAAGTCAAAATCCGAAATTCCCTCCAAAAGTCGGAATTCTTGCCAATACAGTAGGTGGGATAGCAGGAGGGGTGGGAAGGTGGAGGACTCATATGCAGGCTGAGGAAAATACGTGAAGTCATTCCTGCGATGGAGGTTGTGATGGGTGTGGTGCGAGGTGTAATTAATTAATAAGTTTAATTAATTTGCATATCAATCTGATAGCAAAAGTGAGCTGAGAATCTCCTTACATTTCTACTTACAAGACCGTTATTTTAGCCACTGCATATACATCTACATCTACATCATACTCCACAAGCCACCTAATGGTGTGTGGCGGAGGGTACTTTCGGTACCACTATCTGATCCCTCCAACTCTGTTTCACTCGCTAATAGTACTTGGGAAGAATGATTGTCGGTAAGCCTCTAAATTGGCTTTATTTTCTCGAATTTTCTCCTCATGGTCAATACGTGAGATGTACGTGGGGGGAAGCAATATATTGTCTGACTCCTCCTGAAAAGTGCTGTCCCGAAATTTCAATAGTAGATCTATCCGTGATGCACAACGCCTCTCTTGTAACGTCTGCCAGTGGAGTTTGTTTAGCATGTCCGTAATGCTCTACACCAGCTAAACGGTCCCGTGACGAAACGCGCCGCTCTTCATTGGGTCTTCTCTATCTCCTCTATCAGTCCTACCTGATAGGGATCCCAGATAGATGAACAATACTCAAGAATCGGACGAACAAGCGCCTTGTAAGCCACTTCTTTCGTGGATGAGTTACATTTCCTTAAGATCGTTCCGATGAATCCGAGTCTGGTGTCTGCTTTTCCCGCTATCTGTTTTACGTGGTCATTCTACTTAAGGTCGCTTTGGATGGTTACGCCTAGATAATTTACGACGGACTGCAGTTTATTGCTCTGTAACGGTGTTGCTAGACGATTTTGTGCAGTGGCGAAGAATTCGTGTGTAATGGAGACGTGTGCATTACGTTATTGCTGCAGTTCAGACCCAAGAAAATGATTAATTTGTGTACTCGTGGAAACGCCATTTTTCAAAAATAATCTCTACCATGTGAAAAGTGTTATGTGACGACTTTCAAGTTAGCGATAACAATACATGTCTAATACCTTTAAATTTATGTAGAGGATTTCTACTGTTGATCACTGAGCAGGCTGTTGGTAAGTGGAAAGAGTACGTTGAAGACCAACGTCACAGGAATTGTCTGATGACGTGATATACGGAGAAATGGACGTCAAAATGGAAGACATGCGGGATCCAGAACTGCAATCAGAGTTTAACAGTGATTTGGAAGACTTTCGATCAAGTAAGGCAGCTGGGATAGATAATATTACTAAATATTTCTAACATCATTGGGGAAAGTGGCAAACAAATAATTCAAGCTGGTGTGTACAGTCTATGAGGCTGGAGACATACTATTAAACTTTTGAATGATATCATCCATACCTTCCTGAAGATTTCAAGGGCAGGTAAGTGACATAAGTATCGCACAATAAGCTTCAAAGCTCATGCATTCAAGTTTGTCATAGGAATTAAGTAGCGAAGAACGAAAATGAAAACTGGTACTCTCTTCAATGTCGATAAGTTTGGCTTTAGTAAAGGTAAAGTCACCAGAGAGGCAATTCAGGCGTTGCGCTTTGTAATGCAAGTGAAGTGGTGCAAGAAGTCGAAATTCTGAGAAAAAATTGGAGTAGGCTATAGGAAAAAATGGGTAATACCGAATATGTATAACATCAAAAAGGGAGCAACAAACAATAAGAATGGAGGACCTAGAATGAAGTGCTCTCATTAAAAAAGGTCTTAGACTGTGATGGAGTCTTTAGTCATGACAAATGACAAAAATAAAAGTTCAGGAGCGCATCAAAATTCAAATTCAAATGATATCAGTAATAAGATTACTTACTTCCACTTTATAGGAAGTACTAAAAATTAGCTATATGTGGTGACTTCAATATTAACATTGTATGTGACTGTGCAAGGAAAAGGTTGTTGGTAGATCTCCTAAACTCATATGATATGACGTAGCTCATGTTTTTTCCAACCAGGCTGCAGGGTAACAGTAGCACAGGCATAGACAGTATTTTTATTCATTCTTCATTACTAGATGGGCATTCTGTTAATAAAAGAATTAATGGCCTTTCAGACCATGATGCACAGATTTTAACACTAAAAGGCTTTAGTACTCAAACAAATGTTATACATAATTACAAACTATGTAGAAAAGCTAATACAGAGGCAATAGAGAGTTTTTTAAACTTCTTTACGGAATAAGGGTGGCAAGATGTTTTCAGTGCTGATAACATAGATGATAAAGACTGAGTTGTTTTGGAAATCAGCCTTATTCAAACACAATTAGTTTATTTTTATATTTACCCAGACATGTTTCGACACCAATGTGTCAGCTTCTGTGGGTCAAATTTTTATTTCTTAAAACTACATCGCTAACTGAACTGTCATGTCCAAAAAAAGACGAAAACGAGCACTAAAATCTATGTATAATAATACAGTTCAGTTAGTGATGTAGTTTTAAGAAATAAAAATTTGACCCACAGAAGCTGACACATTGGTGTCGAAACATGTCTGGTTAAATATAAACATAAACTAATTGTGTTTGCATAAGGCTGATTTCCAAAACAACCCAGTTTTTAAATCGCAAACACGGAAGAACGAAAAGAGGAGCTTCAAACCTTAGTAAAATGAGTAACATAGATGATAAATATAATGCTTTTAACACATTTCTCATGCTCTTTGAGAGTTGCTTACTATTATAGCGTCCTGCACAGTAAAAGGCAGCCTGGGTGGCTGACTAGTGGGATAAGAATATCATAAAGAACAAAGCGAGAATTATATCAAAATGTTAGAGGTAGTCACAGTCAAGTTACAGTAGACCATTACAAACAGCAATGTAAGGTGCTTAAAATGTTATTAGGAAGGCAAAGAGTATGTGGTACGCAAATAGAATAGCTAACTCACAGGATAAAATTAAAATTATATGGTAAGGCGTGAAGAAAGTGGCTGGTCAGCAGCACAAACTCGACAATATAATATCAGTTCGTAGCAAAATATTTCTGTTACTGATAAGTCAGATATATGTACAGTATTTAACAATTATTTTCTAGGCATTGCTGGCGAATTAAATAAAAACATAGTTTCTACAGGGAATCATATAACTCTCTTGGAAAATGTCTTGCTGAGATTGATGTCTCAAATACTTCTCTGAGTTACTGACAAGGGGGAGATACAGTCAGTAATCAAATCATTGAACTCTGAGGACTCTCGTAGTTATTATGGAGTGCCTAGCAGCGTATTAAAGTAATGTGCTACACATGTTAGCCTGGCACTTAGCAACATTTGTAAATTTTTCTGAACGATTAACGTGAAGTCGCTTTATAAAAAAGGAGAAAGGGATAATGTAGACAATTTTAGACTATTTCTATGCCATTAATGTTCGCTAACGTTATTGAAAAAGCTGTGTGTGTATGTATAATTGATCATTTTATATCATATAATTTGCTATCGAATGTACAGTTCAGCTTTAGAAATGGTTTAACAATGGAAAATGCTATATTCTCTTTTCTGTGTGAGATACTTGTTGGATTAAACAAAAGGTTGTGGGGTCCGAGTGGGGCATGGTCAAATGGGGAAGGGGGGGGGGTGCCTCAGAGATCAGCGTTGGGGCCACTCCTCTTCCTTATTTATATAAATGCGATGCCCTCTAGTATCACAGGTAATTATAAAATTTTTCTTTTTGCTGATGACACTAGCTTGGTAGTAAAGGATGTTGTATGCAACACTGGCTCTGTTTCAAATACTTCAATTAATGACATAGGTCCATGGCTTGTAGAAAATAAACCAACATTAAATCACAGTATGACTCAGTTTATCCAGTTTCTGATACACAATTCAACAAAACCCAACATTTTAATTTCACAGAGTGGGTATATGACCAGTGAAACTGAACAGTTCAAATTTCTAAGTGTTCAGATAGGTACTAAAGTGACATGGAAATCCCGTGTTCAAAGACTTAATGCTGCCATTTTTACTACAAGAGCAGTATCAGAAGTAAGTGATAGTTCGACATGAAGAGTAATCTACTTTGCTTATTTTCATTCACTTATTACATATGGTATTATATTTTGGGATGACTCTTCCCATTCTCAAATAAATAAATACACACTTTAATGTCATTTCTTGTCAACAGTATAATCTTATTCCCAAAAGTTAGCAGTTTTCGCTCTTTTAATACCTGGCAGAAGAAATCCAATCTGCATTTGGATTGTACTTCCTTGACTCTTGTGCAGAAAAGCATGCAATATTCTGTTCCATCCGTTTTCAGAAAACTACTACAAGAATTCAAAAGTGTTAGCAGCAATCCCCAGTCAAAAGTGTTATCAGCAATATACAGCAAACTGTCGTGGAAAGTCCATGTTTATTATCTTGTTCAAGACTTAATACTATCATTTTTACTATCGAACAGTATCTGAAGTAAGTGATGGTTCGACACGAAAAGTAATCTACTTAGCTTATTTTCATTCTCTTATGTCGCATGGTATTATATTTTAGGGTAACTTTATTTATTTATTTTTCTATTCTTTTTATTTTACACGTCTAGATCCGTAGGACCAAATTGAGGAGCGAATCCCTAAGGTCATGGAATATGTTGTGAGCATCCCCACTGAACATAAAGAAGGCTTATAGGATTTTCTAAATGAAATGAACAGTCTAATAGGTATAGAATATGAACTGAGAGGTCATCAAAGAAAGACGAAAGTAATTACAGACAGGGAAAATGTGATTAGCGGTAAAATTAACATCAAAAACATGACCACGAAGCAGACGAAGTTAAGGAACTGTGTTACCTTGGACGCAACACAAAACATGACGAATGAAACAAGGAAGTGGTAGAAAGTAGAATAGGACAAGCCAAGAGAATATTTTTGGCCAAAGGAAATCTTCTGCTATCAAACATCGACCTTAATTTGAGGAGGAAGTATCAGAGAATGTACGTTTGGAACACATAATTATAGTGTAGCGAATCATGGACTGTGAAAAAATCAAAGAGAACCTAAGCATTTGGAATATGGTGCTTAGAAGGATGTCAGGAACTAGACGGAGTGCAAAGGAATAAGGAGGTTCTCTGCAGAATCCGCAAGGAGAGAATCATGTGGCAAACAGTAACATGAAGGAACAGTATGGTAGGACACGTGTTACAACATGAAGGAATAATTTCCATGCTTCCGGGTGGATATAATTAAAGTCCACCTACCCACGGAGATCCATTGTCGGCCCTAACCCCGCTGTGACCGAGGGGTTCTAGGCGCTTCAGTCCGGAACAGCACTGCTGCTACGGTCGCAGGTTCGAATCCTGCCTCAGACATAGATGTGTGTGATGTCCTTGGGTTAGTTAGGTTTAAGTAGTTCGAAGTCTAGGAGACTGATGACCTCAGATGTTAAGTCTCATAGTGCTTAGAGCCATTTGGCCCTAACTATTGTATGACAGCGAAACTTGCTAGATATGCTAATGCGTTAATGCGAAACTGATTTACACAGGAAAAGCAATTAATTCCAATTTTGGCCTCCAGGTGCAATTCTGGCACTACACACTGTTGTATTCATGCTGTCATTTGAAAAGCTGTAACGTGAGTCAACAGTATGGCTATCGAGAAGGGAGCCCATGTGCTGTTAGCAAAAGTGTTTTATGTGAACAGCAACAGTTACAGTGCTACACTTCACATCTGGTGTGGAGAGGGACCATACCGTTGTCGCTCTTTGAGCAAGAACACATAACAAGAGCGTGTGCGCTCGTATGTGTACTCAAAGAGCAAGGAACAAGTCTCTCCTCAGTACTTCACTGGGAGAGCACCTCTGTGGAGAGCGAATCGGAGTGCGACTCTATATTGAGTCCTTGCAATTAAGTGTTGTTCACTGTGTTGGCCACGAAACGTATTGTGCGGCGTGAATGGACAGAGTTATAGTTAAATGCCTGCAAGCGAATTTTTGAGTGGCATTGCGGTGGACTGGTTATCTGACCAGTGACCACGCCAATAGGTAGACTAGGGGCGAATAGGAGTCCTTGACTTCATCAAGGCGTAGGGAGATTTTGATTGACGAAGGTCAATCCAGATAGAACGAGAGTTATCTTATTTGTCAGCAGCGAGTGGCGCAGACAGCAGTCATCGCATCTTACAGTTTTCTGTACTACAGCTCTTGCAAGCCCCATATTTCCTCCACAACAGTACACTTCACTGCATTTCACACGCGACAGCCTCGACCGTACCTAGCAACATTGTAACGGATAATTATTCAAGTTGAGTAGGCGCGGCTCTCAGCCATTCTGCCAAGTCAATGACAATCTTAAACTTTGTTTAGAAATTTCATTAGCGAATCCTATCCTTTAGAGGTAACTTCGCATTCCGAAAAGAACCTGGAAGTAACTTGTTCAGTTCATAGCAAAAAATGCCATTGCGATTTCTCAGAATTATTGCAAAATAAATGATAATTTTTGTCAGTTTCATGTTTTTCTTACACTAACTAGCACTACTCCAGTACCCAAGTATCCCACTAGTTACGTATGAAATTTAGTGAATTTTTGTGTCATTTCCTTACAGCGGACGACTCCAGAAGTTATTTATTGCTGAAAGTTTTTCAGACATTTCTCTTTAGAACGTTAGGAGCGTCTGTCTGACTTCTGTAGTAGTGTGGGGGTGGAAATTGTATCTTGCAGGAGCCACAGGGTAAAGGGTACATCTCAGATTAATCCGTTGCGCAGAATGACAGAATAGCACCCACACGCTCACAACCTGAGCATGCAGTGGCACCTGTAAGATTATGGCGTCCTATCGCGGTGGATGTTAATGACGAGGTTGCTGTTACTGTACTTGCGCATGCAGCACGTGTCCGGGGGCTGCTAGTGTTTGTGCTGTGTCACGAGAACTGTCCATCTGCTGGTCCACAGTACAAAAAGTTTTGCGATCTGTCTTACACTGCAGCAACTGAAATCTCATGATCCAAAGCGACGTTCTGAATTTTCTCTTCGGATTCTGGCACGGATCATAGTTGATGACATGTGGGCGGGCAGTAAGCTACGAAGTGATGAGTCACATTTTGCACTACATGGTGCAGTGAACACGCAGGACGTCCCACTTTTGGATACTGCAAAACTTGTGTTGTGCGCGCCGCATGTGACTGTGTGATATGGATTCACAAGTACCTTTGTTCGTGTTCCGCTCTTCTTTGAAGAGAATACCCCCAGAGGACCTGTGAGGTGTACCGTGATGTCTGCACGTTATCGAGATCTCCTTGTACAGTATGCGATCCGTTCTTTGGAAGAGCGCAGCTGTGTGGAAGCTACTCTCTCCATGCAAGATAGGTGACACCTCGTGTCGCTCGTCCACTGAAAGATCTGCTTAATGCAACCTTTCTACGAATGTGTTGTCTCGCGAGTTTTCCCAGATGCATGGCTTGCAAGACCACCTGATCTGAATTCATGTGACATTTGGCTCTGGACATATCTAAAAGAACGCGTTTTCCAGGAACAGGTTTCTACCTGATCTGAAGGCCAGTATACAGGAACACGTTGCTCAGGTTCCATCGGAACTGTTACGAGCAACTGTGTGATCACGTCGTTTTACGGATGCAACATCTTGTCGACGTCTCTGGTGCCCATATTGGACACATTGTGTTGTTGTTGTTGTGGTCTTCAGTCCAGAGACTGGTTTGATGCAGCTCTCCATGCTACTCTATCCTGTGCAAGGCTCTTCATCTCCGAATAACTACTGCAACCTACATCCTTCTGAATCTGCTTCACGTATTCACCTCTTGGTCTCTCTCTGATTTTTACCCTCGACTCTTCCCTCCAGTACTAAATTGATGATCCCTTGAAGCTTCAGAACATGTACTACCAACCGATCCCTTCTTGTAGTCAAGTTGTGACACAAATTCCTCTTCTCTCTAATTCTGTTCGGTACCTCCTCATTAGCTACGTGATATACCCATCAAATTTTTAGCATTCTTCTGTAGCACCACATTTCGAAAGCTTCTATTCTCTTCTTGTCTAAATTGTTTATTATCCATGTTTCACTTCCATAGATGGCTACACTCCATATAAATACTTTGAGAAAAGACTTCCTGACACTTAAATCTATACTCGAAGTTAACAAATTTTTCTTCTTCAGAAACGCTATCCTTGCCATAGGCAGTCTACATTTTATATTCTCTCTACTCCGACCATCCTCATTTACTTTGCTCCCCAAATAGCAAAACTCATTTACTATTTTAAGTGTCTGATAACCTATTGTAATACCCTCAGCATCAACTGATTTAATTCGACTACATTCCATTAGCCTCGTTTTGCTTTTGTTGACGTTCATTTTATATCCTCCTTTCAAGACACTGTCCATTCCATTCAGTTGTTCTTCCAGGCCCTTTGATGTCTCTGACTGAATTACAATGTCATTGGCAAACCTCAAACTTTTTATTCCTTCTCCATGGATTTTAATTTCTACTCCAAATTTTTCTTTCATTTCCTTTACTGCTTGATCAATGTACAGATTGAATAACCCAGGGAATAGGCTACAACCCTGTCTCACTCCCTTCCCAACCACTGCTTCCCTTTCATGCCCCTCGACTCCTGTAATTGCCATCTGGTTTCTGTACAAATTGTAAATAGCCTTTCACTCTCTTTGTTTGATCCCTGCCACCTTCAGAATTTGAAAGAGTGTATTCCAGTCAACATGATCAAAAGTTTCTCTAAGTCTACAAATGCTAGAAACGTAGGTTTGCCTTTCCTTAATCTATCTTCTAAGATAAGGGTCAGTATTGCCTCATGTGTTCCAACATTTCTACAGAATCCATACCGATCTTCCCCGAGGTCGGCTTCTAATAGTTTTTCCATTTGTCTGTAAGGAATTCATATAAGTATTTTCCAGCCATGACTTATTAAATTGATAGTTCAGTAATTTTCACACCTGTCAACACTTGCTTTATTGGGACTGGAATTCTTGGGTCAAATGGCTCTGAGCACTGTGGGACGTAACATCTGAGGTCATCAGTCTCCTAGAACTTAGAACTACTTAAACCAAACTAACCTAAGGACATTACACACATCCATGCCCAAGGCCGGATTCAAACCTGGGATCGTAGTGGTCACGCGGTTCCAGACTTAAGTACCTAGAACCGCTCGGCCACAATGGCCAGCCTGAAATTATTATATTCTTCTTGAAGTCTGAGGGTATTTTGCCTGTCTCATACGTCTTGCTCAACATATGGTAGAGTTTTGTCAGGACTGGTTCTCACAAGGCTATCAGTAATTCTGATGGAGTATTGTCTACTCCTGAGGCCTTTTTTTGACTTAGGTCTTTCACAGCTCTGTCAAATTCTTCTCGCAGTATCATATCTCCCGTTTCATCTTCATCTATGTCCTCTTCAATTTCCATAATATTGCTCTCAAGCACATCGCCCTTGTATAGATCCCCTAAATACTCCTTACACCTTCCTGCAGTCATGGACTGTGCAGCTGATCCCGGCAGAGGTTCGAATCCTCCCTTGGGAATGGGTGTGTGTGTTTGTCCTTAGGATAATTTAGGTTAAGTAGTGTGTAAGCTTAGGGACTGATGACCTTAGCAGTTAAGTCCCATAAGATTTCACACACATTTGAACATTAGAACACCTTCCTGCTTTCCCTTCTTCGCCTAGAACTGGTTATCCATCTTGTAAGGTGGCGTGGACTTCTGACCTTCATTTCTTACATATTCCGACCTCACCATCGTATACTGCGTATCAAGACGTTTCATTCGAGCCCAAACTCGATAGGGTAGAGTAAATTTTACATACTTCATTTAATCGATACACAAATCTAATAAATAAATCGCAAGTGCGCACCAAGATTAAGAAGCCGAGGCTGGCGTAAACAGACATTCAAGACACGATGGCCACAGGAGTTTTTGTTCGGTGGAGGCAACCAGCCCGCTGGAATGTCCGTAGGAGGGTGAGTAAGCACACAGATGTGCCAGCTGGCTGGCCGACTGCCCGGGACCAAAACAGTTTTTGCCCGAGAAAAGGGATAATGGCCTGCGTGTTCACCTTAAAAGCAAAACCCGCTGTATTGTTTGGGAGAGCCCCAGCATACGCATTTTTGACGGACCTAGTGCACAGTTTCAGAGTTCTCACAGGTGGACAGTAAACGCCTAACGCAGATGATGTATATTTTCGGATTGGTCGGCGCCATTCTCCCATTTGTAAGAATAACGCTGATAGGCGGACTGTTTCTGATGCAATGAGCTGTAGGAGTGAGGGAAAGACAGCAGAGATATACCATTTTGCTTTATGCTTGGAGAGGGGTCGTTACGGTGGCGCTCTTGAAGTGGGGGCACGTAGCAGGAGTGAGTGCTTTCGTGCTTGTACACAGAGAGTGAGGGACAAAGTGTCTACTCAGTACTGCACTAAGAGAGCACCTCTGTCGCTAGCAATCGGAGTGATACTCTATATTGAGTCGCCTGCGATTAAGTGTTTGTTCACTGTGTTGGCCGCAACGCTTAATGTGCGGTGTAACACGGAGTATTAGTTAGCGCCTGCGAGCGAACATTGAGTGGCATTGCGGTGGACTGACTATCTGACCGGTGTACCACGCCAATAGTTAGACTAGGGGCAGATAGAAGTCCTTGACTTCATCAAGGCGTAGTAAGAGTTTGATTGGCGAAGGTCAATCCAGATAGAAAGAGATAACTTTGTTATTTTTCAGCAGTGAACGATGCAGGCAGCAGTTGTTGCAGCTAACAGTATTGTGCACTGCAGTGTAGGCGAGCCCCATCTTTTCTCCTTTAGAAATAACATACTTCATTCACGTCACTCCATTACATTTCTCATGCGACAGCCAAGACTGTACTTGAAAAAATTCAATTGGATAATTATTCAAATTGAGTAGGCGCGGCTCTCAGTCATTCTGGAGAGTAAATAACATTCTTAAAGAAAAGGGATAAAAGAGCTTTCCCACACTTTGTATGTAAATTTCATTAACAGGATTCCTATCCATAAGTGGTAACCTCCTATACCGAAAAGAACCCGGAAATTTGTGTATCAGTTTATAAATAAAAATTTCACTTGATTTTCTCAGATTTTGCAATAAACAATATTTTTTGTTCATTTAATGTTTTTGCCACACTAACTAGCAATACTCCAGTACCCAAATATCCCACTAGTTACGTAAGAAAATCTAATATTTTTGTGTCTTTTCCTTACAGTGGACGACTCCAGAAGATTATTGTTGCTGAAAGTTTTTCAGGCATTTTTGGTACGTTAGGAGCGTCTGTTTGACTTCTGTAGTAGGTGGGGTGGAAATTGCTTCTTGCAGAGACCAAAGGGTACTTGCCAGATCAATCCGTTGCGCAACTCGTCAACATAACACCCACATACTGACAATCTGAGCTGTTGATATTCATACAAGTGGTTCTCTTTTCTCCAAAGGTCTCTTTAATTCCTCTGTAGGTAGATCTATCTTACCTCTAGTGATATAAGCTGCTACATCCTTACATTTGTTCCCTAGTCATCGCTGCTAAGCCATTTTGCACTTCCTGACTATCTCATTTTTTAGTCATTTTTATTCCTTTTTGCCTGCTCCATTTACTGCATTTTTATATTTTCTCCTTTCATCGATTAAATTCAATATCTCGTCTGTTACCCAAGGATTTCTACAAGCTCTTGTCTTTTCACCTACTTGATCCTCTGCTGCCTTCACTATTTCCTCTTAAAATTACCCATTTTTCTTCTACTGAATTTGTTTCACCTGGTCTTGTCAATCGTACCCTAATACTCCCTCTGAAACACTCTATAACCTCTGGTTCTTTTAGTATATCTGGGTCCCATCTCCTTAAATTCCTACCTTTCTGCAGTTTCTTCAGTTTTAGTCTACAGTTCATAACCAATAAATTGTGGTCAAAGTCCACATCTGACCCTGGTAATGTCTTACAATTTATTAAAACCTGGTTTCTAAATCTCTGTCTTACCATTATATAATCTATCTGAAACCTTCCAGTGCTTCCAGGCCTCTTCCATGTATACAGCCTTCTTTCATGATTCTTAAACCAAGTGGTAGTCGTCATTATGTTATGCTCTGTGCAAAATTCTACCAGGCGGCTTCCACTTTCATTCGTTACCCCCAGTTTATATTGACCTACTAACCTTTCGTTCTCTTTCTTTTCCTATAATCGCGTTCCAGTCCGTCATTACCAAATTTTCGTCTCCCTTAACTATCTGAATACTTTCTTTTATCGCATCATACATTTCTTCAGTCTCTTCATTATCTGCGAAGCTAGTTAGGTTAGGTTACTGTTTAACGTCCCGTCGACAACGAGGTCATTAGAGACGGAGCGCAAGCTCGGGTTAAGGAAGGTTTGGGAAGGAAATCGGCCGTGCACTTTCAAAGGAACCATCTCGGCATTTGCCTGAAACGATTTAGGGAAATCACGGAAAACCTAAATCAGGATGGCTGGAGACGGGATTGAACCGTCGTCCTCCCGAATGCGAGTCCAGTGTGCTACCACTGCGCCATCTCGCTCGGTTGCGAAGCTAGTGGCATATAAACTTGTACTACTGTGTTAGGCGAGGGCTTCGTGTCTATCTTGGCTACAATATTGCGTTCACTATGCTGTTCGTAGGAGCTTACCCGCGTTCCTATTTTTGTTTGTTTTTAATCTCAGTGCTGCGTTACCGTTATTTGGTTTTGTGTTTATAACCCTGTATTTACCTGACCAGAAGTCTTGTTCCTCATGCCACCGAACTTCACTAATTCCCTTTACATCTTAATTTAACCTATCCATTTTCCTTTTTAAATTTTCTGGTCATTTTGGTTGATGTTACAAGGCCAGATCAGTCAATCATCGAGATTGTTGCTCCTGCAACTACTGAAAAGACTCCTGCCCCTCTTCTTGGACCACACGTTTTCCTTCCGTACGGCTAACTGTATCGCTGAGGCACGCAAGCCTCCTCACCAGCGACAAGGTCAATGGTTCATAGGGGCGACACATTGTGTAAGCGCTGGTTAATAATAAAATTAGCATTATGGTTTTCCCACTTGTTTGACCTTCTCTGCACACGTCGTGGTCCTAATCCATTACACATGGAAACATTCATATAAATCTTTCTTGAATTCACAGCGCCAGATTTGCACTTCGTGACCAAAACCGGAACTAATTTTTCCCGCCATAAATCAGTTTCGCATTAACGCATTAGAACACCTTCCAAGCTTCGCTGCCGTACGATAATTACAGCCAACACTGGACCTCTGAGGGTAGCTGCACTGTAATTATAACCACCCGGTACTTGATTGATATGTACAGCGTAAACGACGCAGGAGAAGATAGCGACGGGATTATATTCATTACAGAAGTGATAAAGTCGGGTGCAAATATTATTCTGAGGCGTGGAGGCAGGGGCAACAGAGGTATTCGTGGCGGGCCGCATCAAATCAGTCAGGAGGCTGATTAGACAACAAGAAGCGCGAATTACGACTAGTCTTTAGTAATACGATACGTCGATGCTTTTGAGTAAATTTATTGTATCCTCTAAAGGATGTGTTTCTTCCGTTCCTGTGTGTACTGCCTTTCGTTATTCAGCGTACGTCGTATGATGTTCCGATACCCAGTGCTACGTTAATCAGATTTGATGAGTGGCAGTTTTGGCGCACACTGTCTGCAGACTTGCCACACACGTAAACTTTCGTGGAGAGCCTCGGTCTGCGAACGCGGCCAAAGTAGCGAAGACAGTGAAGGCTTTCCTCGAGCTTTTTCCCTGACAGCGAGAAGTCGGCGAAAGGCCTGTGTTCGCTTTTGTTCCGCTAACGACTTTACCGGGTGAGCCAGCTGTGCAGAACGGAAAACAATAAAAGTTGGAGATAAGTTAGTCGAGTTTAGCACGCCTCTCGTAGGCTCTCAACTGGACCGAAACGAAGTAACTGAACCTTAAACGCTCTTCGCTGTAGAGCGTAGTCTTGATTCGTCTAAAGAAACCATCGTTGTTACTTTCGTGTAGAAACACGTATGAAGTTGCTAACAGCCTGAGTCCGTGTCCCGGGAAAAGATAAAAGAAGTAAGGGAGCATAAAATTGTGAGCTTACCAAAGCACATCTATGATAAAACTGGTTAGCAGATCGAACCAAGTTTCATACACCTGGAAACTTAATACAAATTTAATCGACCAGGTTAATAGTTATAATGAATAAGATCCTATATTTTGTCGCATAGTTTATTCATACGTTACCTGCAATAAAATCTCTAAAAATAGATTAATATAAAAGATATTAAAAACTTAATACAGAGTATTTATCTTCCACAATAATATTTATTTAATAGTTCATTATGAACCGGCTTTCGGTTTCTGTGTCATCGTAACGTAAATCAGTCTGTAAATATTATATTACCTGATGGTAGCCTAGAAAGGCGAAAGCCGGTCATAACGAACCATTAAATAAATATTGTGGAACATAAAGGCTGTGTATTTGAGTGTTTAATGTGTCTATGTTCCTCGACGTCCCGGCAGTAAATTTCATAAATATTAATATCAAACAGCAGATAAGTACTCGGTACATACCACATGGATCTCAAACGTTCGATGTCTCTACTAGTTGCAACATTCTCCAAACGTTGCAACGCAAGAAAGGATAGAAGGACAAAATGGTGAAACGTAGTACAGTTTCAGATGTATTTCTTTACTTGTGCCTCACAATCTATACAGATACAAAATTCTAAGTTTCAAGCACTGTAGAGACTAGAACAAATCTATGATCTAGTGTGTACCACCAAATTCTCGAAAACAATGATCATCGTTACACCTCTGTAAAACCTATAATTTTTCACATTCTTCTTTTCCTGTCATTGAGTACTATTTTCCTCTTTTTGGAACGTCAGCACTCGGAATTTTAGGAGTAAACCTTTCCGAAACGTCCAATTTCCTAATGACCGTTCTCAGTTTGAAATTATTCTAATGCGATTTTTGTACTCTTTGTCAATGTACGCAATAATTATTTTTATTTGTCATTCATTAAATGTAAACTTGATCGATGCTAATATGACGACATCGCAGTGTTCCCATGGAATAAAAAATAAACTGTGGTTCGGCCGAAAAGCTATTTTGTTGAATTTACATTCATGTGCAAAAGTTAACGAGTTTTCAACATCCACATAAAACATTGTGCCACGACGACACTGTGAGGATTAAACTGTGGCGGAACAGCGAGGAAACACGTGTCACATGTTAAAAGTCAGTACGTGGGTGTTTAGTGGCCGCAATTATCCACGTGGGTAGAGGTCTCGAGTATACCAATAATGACTTGTAGCATTCGTTGCTTGTGGATGGTGGAAGGAGAGACTGAATTACTAATGTATCACATGCTGGCTTCGCCCATTCAAATTTTCCTTACAATCGCATGCTAAACTACTTGCAGTCTACTTAGACTGAAAACTACCGTGGACTTGTCACACTAAATACCTAATAAACAAGGAGGAAAAGAGAACAAATATATTAAGAGCAGTTGCGGGCATCTGATTGAAAACGAATCCGACGATACTTTTGACTATGTATATGATCTTGATCCGCTCTCTCTTCGACTACGGAAGCATCGTATACGTCAACAAACCGAAATCTGCTTTGCGTAAAACAGATGTTGTCCATTCTAGGGTGATACGTCTAATCCTGGGGGACATGAAATCGTCTCCAAGCAACGCACTGTTAGTGGAAGCTACCGAACCGCCGCCACAGACATGAATACAGGTGCTGTCATACATGCACTCTAAGATAAAAAGAAACGACGCATATTGAAGGGATTATCGTAAGGACGGATTCGGTAGACGTGATGTGCATATACCGACAATCAAATGACTACAATTTAAAAAAAAAAAAGATGATTTATTCAATAGAAAGAGCTTCACAAATTGAGCAGTTCAATAACGCATTGGTCTACCTTTACACTTATGCAAGCAGCTATTCAGCTTGGTATTATTTGATAGACTTGTTGGATGTCCTTCCGAAGGATATCGTGGAAAAGTCTTTCCAACTGGGGCGTTAGATCGGCAAAATCCCATGATGGTTGGAGGGCCCTGCCCATAATGCTCCAAACGTTCTCAACTCCGAAGAGAACCGGAGACCTTGCTGGTCTAGCTGGGGTTTGGCAAACATGAAGACAAGGAGTAGAAACTCTCGCCGTATGTGAAAGGGCATTATCTTCCAAAGGTAGCTTGTCGTGAAGGGCAACAAAATGGGACGTAGAATATATATGCTGCTGGGGTGCCGTGGATGACAACGAAAGGGGTCCTGCT
Source organism: Schistocerca cancellata (assembly GCF_023864275.1). NCBI lineage: Eukaryota > Metazoa > Arthropoda > Insecta > Orthoptera > Acrididae > Schistocerca > Schistocerca cancellata. Next base: position 452,955,179 of record NC_064626.1, on the reverse strand, counting down.
AAGAAAAGAAATGACACCCCAGACCATCACATCTGGTTGTCGGGCCGTATGGCGGTAGGCAGTCAGGCTGGTATTGCATCGCTGTCCAGGACGTCTATACAAACGTCTTTGGCTTGGAATCTCATTGACTGGATTAGGTCTTCAGTGATGTGTCTCGTTCCGGACTGAGCCCCGATGACCGGGGAAGACCTGAATTGTGAAGCGTAGTGCAGGGTTGGCTCAGGAGACTGACAGCATAGGGGAGTTATGTAGGAATTTTACGAAGGAGGATCAGGTAGTCATAGTGGGTGGAGCTGGGAACAGTCTTGATAGGGACGGGGAATATGATGTAGGTGATGATCTGGTAAAGATAGGTACTTAAACTGGTGGCACTAATGTGCATTTCGTGCAACTGTTTCAGCGTCATGATCGGCCTCATCTTAATGCGGCTTATTAACAATGTTTGCTTATTCTTGGGAATAAGCAGCTTTCACTCAGTTAATACTCGGCCGAAATCAAACCTGCATTTGGATCGGACTTCCTTAACTCTTGTGTATTAAGGTGTGCAGTAGCTGCATCCATTTTCAATAAGCTACCACTCGAATTCAGAAATCTTAGCAGTACTCCACGCGTTTTCAAATCTAAACTTAAGAGTTTCCTCATGGGTCACTCCTTATCTTCTGTCGAGGAGTTCCTTGAAAAATTAAGCTGATTCTTGTTGTATTGGTGATTACGTTCACTTAAACTAATGGATTGACTTTTTCGGTTTCATAAACATTTTATTTCTGTTATTACTTTTATGTTGTAATTTCATGTACTGACACGTTCCATGACCTTGGAGATTTGCTCCTCAATTTGGTCCTCCGGAGCTTGACGTGTAAATAAATAAATACGGAGACGTAGCTTAGCCACATGCTGGGGGATTGTAATCTGAAATCTCTTTCTTGTCCTTCTCGCTGAGCAGAAATATCTTCCCGCCTTTCTCTATGTTCCTATTCGGTAATGCTATAATGGCCTTATGACCACTAATTCCTTGTTCTACGCTTAGTCGAAACTTTTGAACAGTTTGGTGAACAACAGAACTATATGTAGCCCACAGGTAGTTTATCGCGCTAGTTGCTCAAGGTAATTTTCGAATAAAGAATTTATAACATAATTCCCCAGCACTACTAGCAACCTTAATCACTTGTCTTCCAGTAACATCTGGCGAGTTGAAATCTCTACCGAATACTATAATACCACCAGGAAATTTACGCGAACTGTTCTCCATGTTTCCCACGCCCGGGTTCCCGGGTTCGATTCCCGGCGGGGTCAGGGATTTTCTCTGCCTCGTGATGACTGGGTGTTGTGTGCTGTCCTTAGGTTAGTTAGGTTTAAGTAGTTCTAGGGGACTGATGACCATAGATGTTAAGTCCCATAGTGCTCAGAGCCATTTTTTTAGGTACGAACAGAGTGAATTCACACACGCTCTATGTGCCACATGCAGCCCATGACTGATTCTCCAGTAGACATTGTAAGAGCGACAGATTCATTGGGCACAATGTTTAGCGCATGCTGCGTCCCTTGTTAGTTCGTGGATCTGGAATATCACAGGCATGAATAATAATAAAGTAACAAAATATGTTTAATCTGCTGTCTTTTTCCTCTTGAGTTAAGGAATTCGGCAGAGGCTAACGAAACATTAAATGCGGAACTTAGATAAGGCGTAGTGGCGTAGAAGAAAGTTTTTTTTTTTAATTCTGGAATTCGGAAGCCACTGCCAGAAGCCATCTGCGCGAGATGGCGCGGAATGGCCCGGCGACTCTCAATTAGCCGGCTTCTGCGAAAGAAGTGGGCGCCATTTTAATTATTGAGCGGCGAAATGCAAAGACGGGCGTTAGGGCTGCGCTGAAACCACTTCGCTTATAATTGCTCGCCGGCTGCATTCCTCTGCTCGCGGGCGCTGCGTGGCTGCGTGGCCTACGCCTTCCTCACTCCCCTTTGTGCTTTGAGATTCCTCGTCAGACATTTCAACGAAATTAAGTGTTCGTCTTGAAAGGCTCCCGTTTCTGCGAGTAATTGATTTCTCTGAACAGAGCTGTTGCCAAGTGCGCGAACCGCTTTGCAGGGCTAGCACTGCACGTGGCTCTTTGCGTTATGAAATTTCGAGTAAACGAGCGTCATATCTTTCGCAATAACTGGTGAAATGTAAAACTATTTTATGCCGGTTAAGATAGGTACGAGTTTAATTCTTTTGTTTTCGTTTCTAACGTGCCTCCACATTATAATCACGCTGTAAATGCGCTCGCGTAATTAAACCACTGGGAAGATGGCGACTGCGAAGCTAGGTGAGTAAGTGCCAGGCTAATAATCAGCTGGTATGACGTTCGGCTCTCAAAGGTCACTAGGATTAATTCCCGTCTTTTAACTCTCCTTTCTCCTACGGCAATAGCTTGTTAACGTGAAAAATTCCAAGTTGCTTTGTCGTGCTGGATCCGAGTTAAAGTGTAGGCTGCTCTATACCAAACTGGATAAACAAGTTCTAAGATCGGAGGAAGCCACCTACAACAACACCTAGCACTGGATATCACTGAAGTCATCAAACCAATCTATGTGTCGAGGAGAGATATACTTTAGTGAATATTGTTATCCGTTTGACCGTTTCGAGATTTCAAATTTCACTATTCGAATGTTTGTTGTATGACCAAAATGAGACACTTGAACATACAATATAAGCATAAGACTGAAAGTGATTTTTGGTGTACGTCACGGCCACTCATATAACCCCACGTATGAAACATCCTGTACCTCCATCTTTCTAAAACGTATGCTAGTGAAACTTTCATCAAAATCAAAATGTCCTCAAATGTTCAAATGTGTGTGAAATCTTATGGGACTTAACTGCTAAGGTCATCAGTCCCTAAGCTTACACACTACTTAACCTAAGCCGGCCGGTGTGGCCGTGCGGTCTAGGCGCTTCAGTCTGGAACCGCGTGACCGCTACGGTCGCAGGTTCGAATCCTGCCTCGGGCATGGATGTGTGTGATGTCCTTAGGTTGGTTAGGTTTAAGTAGTTCTAAGTTCTAGGGGACTAATGACCACAGATGTTAAGTCCCATAGTGCTCAGAGCCATACTTAACCTAAATTATCCTAAGGACAAACACACACACACCCATGCCCGAGGGAGGATTCGAACCTCCGCCGGGACCAGCCGAAAAATGTCTTAATAATGGCTGTGTATAGATCATTTATTAGCTTCCCGAATTTCAGTCATGGATCCTGACAAAAATCGTGATAGACGAAGCTTTGTGAAGTTAAAGTTGTTACTGAAAGACCTTCGCAGTATTACGATCGCAACCATTTATTTTGGACGATCAGTTGATTTCGATGATGTGTTATTGTCAAGCGCTTACCCATAACGTGCACGTCTGCCATTACAGCCTAAGCTGCAAAAAATTTGTACCTGTGACACCAGACATTAAAGACGCTACAACTTATACTGTTCGACAAAAAATTAAAGCAACCAGAAGGAGAGGACAGAACGAAATGAATCTTCAACGAACACAAAAGTGAGTCAAATCTATAAATTACTTGGCCATATGATCTCATTTATCAAAATGGTATTACACTACTGGCCATTAAAATTGCTACACCAAGAAGAAAAGCGGATGATAAACGGGTATTCATTGGATAATTATATTATACTAGAACTGACATGTGATTACATTTTCACGCAATTTGGGTGCATAGATCCTGAGAAATCAGTACCCAGAACAACCACTTCTGGCCGTAATAACGGCCTTGATACGCCTGGGAATTGAGGCAAACAGAGCTTGGATGGCGTGTACAGGTACAGCTGATCATGCAGCTTCAACACGATACCACAGTTCACCAAGAGTAGTGAGTGGCGTATTGTGAAGAGCCAGTTGCTCGGCCACCATTGACCAGACGTTTTCAATTGGTGAAAGATCTGGAGAATGTGCTGGACAGGGCAGCAGTCCAACATTTTCTGTATCCAGAAAGGCCCGTACAGGACCTGCAACATGCGGTCGTGCATTATCCTGCTGAAATGTAGGGTTTCGCAGGGATCGAATGAAGGGTAGAGCCACGGGTCGTAACACATCTGAAATGTAACGTCCACTGTTCAAAGTGCCGTCAATGTGATAAATAGGTGACCGAGAAGTGTAACCAATGCCACCCCATACCATCACGCCGGTTAATACGCCAGTACGGTGATGACGAATACACGCTTCCAATGTGCGTTCACCGCGATGTCGCCAAACACGGATGCGACCATCATGATGCTGTAAACAGAACCTGGATTCATCCGAAAAAAATTACGATTTGCCATTCGTGCACCCAGGTTCGTCGTTGAGTACACCATCGCAGACGCTCCTGTCTGTGATGCAGCGTCAAGGGTAACCGCAACCATGGTCTCCGAGCTGATAGTCAATGGTGCTGCAAACGTCGTCGGACTGTTCGTGCAGATGGTTGTCGTGCAAACGTCCCCATCTGTTGACTCAGGGATCGAGACGTGGCTGCACGATCCGTTATGCGGATAAGATACCTGTCATCTCGACTGCTAGTGATATGAGGCCGCTGGGATCCAGCACGGCGTTCCGTATTACCCTCCTGAACCGACCGATTCCATATTTTGCTAACAGGTATTGGATCTCGACCAACGCGAGCAGCAATGTCTCGATACGATAAACCGCAATCGCGATAGACTACAATCTGACCTTTATCAAAGTCGGAAACGTGATGGTACGCATTTCTCCTCCTTACACGAGGCATCACAACAATGTTTCACGCGGCAACACCTGTCAACTGTTGTTTGTGTGTGAGAAATCGGTTGGAAACTTTCCTCTTGTCAGCACGTTGTTTGTGTCACCACCGGCGCCAACCTTGTGTGAATGCTCTGAAAAGCTAATCATTTGCATATCACAGCATCTTCTTCCTGTCGGTTAAATTTCGCGTCTGTAGCACGTCATCTTCGTGGTGTAGCAATTTTAATGGTCAGTAGTGTACATCCGCTCTGGATAAGATGCACGCACTGATTCACTTGGAAAGGATGTATAATAAAGCCGTTGTATCCTCTCCTGGGACAACCTGTACCGCAATTGTTGTGACCAGTCCTTGATCTCCAGAATATTAGCATTGGGACAGAGCTGACATCTTAGCTGGTCCCACACATGTTCCAACGGAAACAGATCTGAGGCTTTTGCTGGCCACGCAAGTGCCGCAACACCACGCAGACCGTTTGTACAGAAACATGCCATGTTTGAAGGGGCGTCGTTTTGTTGAGAGAGAGAGAGAGAAAAAAAAAAGGAAGTCCACGTTGCCCAAGTTTGAGTAGGACTCGCGTTCTGAGGCCTCCGTACAAACTTAATTGCCTATGCAGAGAGTTCACCCATCCCAAGAATCCAGAATCTCGACGATTTTTGCCTGTTATCAATATAGATACTGGCAAGGTATGGTTAAGTCCGAAGTTATATTAATCTGTCACGCCAATTACCAGCACCCATTGTTTATATTTTTTAAAATTCGATATTGAATAATGTTTGAGTTAGCTGAATCAAAGTTTAAAGATGAGTGAGTGTAATTTTTTGCTATACTATGCGCCCAGGTGTCATTTAAGTTTCTAAATTATAATAATAAAAAAAAAATTTCATAGAAATTGACTGACAGACACTGACGTCTAATACTTCATTCAAACCACAGTAAATTTCGTAATTTAGCCCAGGGATTTATATTCCCGTCGAAAGTAGAAGTAGATATTTTTCTAATAAATATCCCCCCCCCCCCGCCTTTCAATAACAGCCCAAAACTCATAACTAAAACATTGTTATCTGTAAGGCGAGAATGATTAGGTATTTATAAGTACTGTAAAACCTTGCTTCTTGACAAATTTCATGATTCTCGGTGAACGGGGAGTAACCTATAGGTTTTGATGAGTGACTTTGCGAGTATCAAAATATGTGACATGAATGACGGAATTGACGTAGAGGCTTAAGATTTTTACTTCGCTAAGAGACCATCAACCTTTGTATGTGAGATAAGTTCCAAATTGATGCGTCTGCTCGTTCCTGAGAAAAGAGTACCTTAAGAGTCGGACAGACAGACAGACACACAAACAACGACGGACAACAAAGTTATCCGATAAGGGCTCAGTTTTTACCGATTGAGGCACGGGACTGTAAAAATGGCACCACGATACAGTCGCATGACAAGTAACACATGAGAACACAAGATGTCCATGACGTAGTGTTGCAACGTCAGATCCACTACTAGCCGAACCTCAAGTCGTGCTCGAAGCTTCTCCGCACCACGATGCCAGAGGCAATACCACTGTCTCTCTTCAAAATATTGGCAGAATAGTACCTCTCCAACTGCTGTCATACTTGACTACAATGATCATCCGAGGCTGCGATTCATCATCGAACACAATGCGATACTGTTTGTCAGCAGTCCATGCTTCCTGGTCATGGCACCACTCCAAACGCAATCTTTTGTGTTGTGGAGTTAACGGAAGCCTAAGCAGGCGGTAGTTCGGCTGGTTTTAATCTCCGACCAAAGGTACGGGATGACATATAATGTCGCAGGGAGCCCGCTACCTGTTCTCGGAAGGCAGGTACGATGTGCTTGTTGCACAGTACGGTGAACGTACCTTCTGGTGGTCGGACATTATCGGACAGAACCTTGACGACTAGTATGCGTATCCTCACGTTCCTATGCAGTCCAGCATTGTGCCATTGGCGCATCCGAACGGCACACATATCTGGACATTGCGCGATTCGACCTGCCGACCAAATGGGGATCCACAATGAGGCCCCTTCCAAACTCTGTGTCGTTGATGATAAGCTGTCTCATTCCAGTACGCAGTATCTCTGTGTTCTCCATAGTGATCACTCAGCATCCCGCTCTGTTCACGCCCCTTATCTATCCTACCAGGCCTGCTAACAACACCAACCACGAACAACACTAATGCACTCTGATGGCCGTTCTACTATTCATGGAGAATTGCAACTGTAATGCCGATTACATTGACGTCCGAACATATCTTTTGGGTCCTTCACATTTTTTTTGCCAGGCAATGTGCCTATAATTTGGTGTTTTCTTAACAGTGCCTATGATGACGTGGCAACTGTTGAAGTGATCCGCCCCAGATTGCAAAATGTGCTAGAGGGAACTGGAACACCGAATCACCTGATCACTACGACGAGAATGCGGAGCCACTAATGAATCTCACCGCACTCCTTAAAAGAGCACACTGGAAACAGGCGGTCATGTGACTGTCCACAGCTGACGAAGTTCCAGGCTCTCGGTTGCAAAGAATCGGCGCACTAAGATGGGTCGGTGTTGACGAGTCACAGAATGGCACAATCAGCTATCGTGTCTGGACTTGCCCATGCTCACACCGAAAACTAAGTTGCCCGATATGTTGGTGTGTCAACATCGGCTGTCCAACGCGTCTGCAAGAAATTATGTGCTGGAAAAAGTGTAACTACTTGCCACTGAAAATCAGTTCCAAACCAGCAGCTGTTGCTGCTGTCAGTGAACGCACTTCCATTTCAACCAGTTTCCGAGTGAACAGTGCGAAGAAAACTACTTGCGATGGACATTTGGAATCGAGTACCTCGCAAAAGACCATTGCTCTCAGCGGCACAAGCAATTGCACGCCTTCAGTGGGCCAAACAGCACAGAAACAGGAAAGTAGCACACAGGAGGCAGTTAGTGTGGTCTGACGAGTCCCGATTTTCTCTTTTTTATGGTTCCATTCTTCAGTCGATAACAACGGAACCCTTAAAGGATTGCTTTATTGTCCGTTTGTCTGTTTGTCCGACTGTTTAGACCGCTTTTTCTCAGAAATGGGCAGAGGTATAAAGTTCGAATTCACGTCACATACTAAAGTGTACGTCCCTTGGCGGTCTAAAAAATATAAGCTTCTAAGTTAATACAATCACATATTTTAACACTCGCAAAATCACTCACCAACACCTATAGGCTACTTCCGTTAACTTATAATCATTAAATATGACAAGAAGTAAGGCTTTACGGTACAGATAAAGGAAAAAAGTCTGAAAACTGTGACTTTATATCACAATAAAAAAGTTTTTTTTTCATTTGTAACTTGACTGTCGGTTCGTTCGTGTGTTAAGACCCTTTTTGCTCAGGATGGGATAGAGGCATCAAGTTCAAATTTATGTCACATACTAAGGTCTACTGTCCCTTGGCGGTGTAAAATATTCAAGCTCCTAAGTGATTTCAGTCAAAAGATACGGGCATATATGTCACGTACTTCGATACTCGCAAACTCACTCATCAAAAACTAGGGTATTACCCGTTGACCTATAGTGGCAAGAAACAAAGTTTCACGGAACAAGTAAAGGAAAAAAATCCGAAAATTCTTAATTTGTAGTAATTAACACGAAAAATATTTTTTTATCATTTTTTTATCTGTCTGACCGTTGATCTGTCCGTGTGTTAAGACTCTTTCTTTTGAAGAGTTTGGTGAATCAAAGTAAAATTTATGTCAGAGGGTAACTTCTACATTCCCTTTGAGTCGCAAAAAAGTTTAAGCTTCTAAATGATTGCAGACAAAAGATGTCACCATTTGTGTCACATAGTCCGATACTCTCACTTTTACTCATCAAAACGTGTAGGGTACTTTCCGCTGACCTAGAATAGTGAAATGTGGCAAAAAATTACAATTCAGGGGAAAAACCAAAAAGTATATTGAAATTGATCTCGAATGTCTTGGAATTCGAGGAATCGATACCTTGCCATTCTCGATATCTACAAAGGGCAAAAATCGTGGAGAATCTCGATTCTCAAGATGTATTAACTATCTTTATACATAATTAAGTTTGTACGGAATCCTTGGTGCGTGAGTCGACTCCCACTTAACGAATTTTTTCAAATGATGTAACTTGTCGAGTACACCGATGGCCCAATGAGGCGTTTAACCGAAGTGTATGGAAGTAGTTTCGGCTGGAAGTGATGTTTTGGGAGTGTTTCCATACTATGGCTTGGGGCCACTCATTGAGGTCGCTGTGAACATGAACCAGGATGTCTACTTAGACATTCTCAATGACTTAGTGTTGTCCTTTCATCCACACCTTCAGGTTGAGTATGCTGTAGACACTCTCGTTTCCAAGATGACCGTGTATGTGTTTCCAGTTTGACACTCTGTAGCACCTCGATAGGGCCGCTAAATCATCAGACCTCAGTCCCACAGAAAACGTCCGGGACTATTTGCAATAGAGGTTGGAACATAGCTATTAGAATGTCTTGTCCATTTCCCACACTTTAATTTGAGAAAGAAATAAAAGAATACATTACACAAAATTATAAAAATATGTACATTCTTCAGAGTTTCAGACTTGTGTCCCTGCTTGAGAAGACTCCAGTCCATTTGTGGTAACACCTCCTTCCTGAATCTTATCCTTCTGGTGCTCCCAGGGACAAAGTCTCAATGTTTAGTAATTTTTGCAAATACATACAACTGACTTTTAGTCACAATTCACCACTCCAACACACGCACAATACATTGTACGAAGAAACAGAACAGGAAACAACTATACACAGTTGCTGCTCAAATACCCAGGCATAGTGTTTGTATTAAACAGTCTCTAGCCTCATTGTCATCACACAAAAATGGTTTCATAAACAGTAGTTTTCTAGCAAGATATGTTTTGTCAGTTCTACCAATACGGATGCATGATTTCTCTAAATGGCATTTGTGGCTAACATGCAGATTCTCTGATATCACCTTCAGGACAGAATACAAGTTAAAACAGCGTGAAGATAGGTTGAGAATTAGTTTGTTTTCATTGACATAAGAGTTTTCAGTTTCTTTGCATATTTGTGTATTCATTTTGACATTACACCTGCTCTCTGTGCAAAGTAGTGCATAAATCAGAAAACATCAAAATATTAAGCAAAACATTTTTTGTTCAGTAGAAGGACTCACTGCACAGGCACATGATTTCATGCTAGTGTCCCTCTCATATCAGCAAAGTAATAAATGAGTTAATAAAATTACCAATGAATAAATTTCTTCCTTCAGTTTCTCAATATCACATAACTGTGATCACCTAAGACAAGGAACAGCTTGTAGACACTTGTTATTGTGCAAAGTTTATCTGCACAGATATCTAATGAAACTTTATATAATGACAAACCGATATGTTCAGTGTGCAAATTATACAATTAACAATAATTAATCCAGTCATATGTGTCTCTACAAGTGATAGCTTACATGTAAATTCCATTTAAACAACTTCTTTTCTAATCCAACAACATTACATTACAGTAAAGCAATTATCATCCTTTATCATTGTACATACAAAGTAACACTCCTTTCAAATTCCTTTAAATGTACTGTGTAAGTATGATTCATTGTGTCTGTAAGACAATATTCTTTTGGTATAAAGTGCAGAAAGTGTACACATCACAGTTCAATAATTCCCTTGCATTTCAACACCTCTGTGATCTCCTATAAATTATTCACATACGTTCTGAAATTACACACCCCAAAATGCAATAGAAGTGAAATATGTAAACACACGCATCTCTTGACAAAGAAATAAATCAAGTATAAGTTTGCAAGTGTGCCACTCAGTTTATGTACTTTTACCTTGGTAAAATGTGAAATACAAGTGTACTAAAATACCATAATACACAACAAAACTCTCTAATAATCGTGGACCTTGACCATTGATCTTACAATAACTGATCAGTGAACAACTCATAAACACAAGGAAGTTAAAATGTGTGTCTGACAGGAGTATTAACGAAATGGTTTCACAAACTGTTGTGACTCAGATCACCCAGACAATTTTTTCTGCATATTATTCAATATATATTTGTATAGATTTTGTGTGTGTATCACAAAACATTGATAATTCAAGTTTTGACAATAAGATATTTCCAGTAACATAATAGGATACATACATTCAGTTCACTTAAAATGAGTTTCAGTTGTATGTGTAGCATAAACAATATAGGACTCTTTCATGTGAGCATGTTTCAGACATTTCATTGACAAGTCCCAACGACTTCTTCCTAATGGTTTGCCAGGCACTTATCAGCCTAATGGCAAGAACAATGGTGTATACTAATATTGATCATACTAATTGTGTGTCACTAACTTCATTTTCCCCTTACAAATCATACTCATTGTGTATCAGTAACTTCATTTTCCCTTTACCAATAGTGTATAAATAATGTAAAATAGCATATAAAGATGATATTTATCTATAAAGCAGCTTCAAATGAAATATGAACGAATGGTTTCATATCTTTCTTCCTCATTACAGCTGAACCACAAAAATATCCACAATATCCACATTAAGTATGTAACAAACTCACAGCAATATTCTCATTATAATATAGTGCTGGGTATTAAAGTAATTCTTACATAGTAATTATTTAAGCAAAATAGCTCCATCATCTCTTAATAACAAAGCAAATAAATCTTTCTGTATCAATAGTAATTCATGTTTGTTGCTTCTTCCTTGCTTGTTAATACAATTGACTGTTTCAAGCAAAAAATTTTATGTGCATAGTTAAATATTCACTCAGCACACTTAATTTGTAAACAGTGTTTATGTGAACATTGGTTGATTAGTGTATACAATCAACTCCTTTAACAATCTCTTCTAATGCCAAGCAAAATGCATCTCATATATGTAATATTACTTTGACATAACTTTTGGCATATACTTCTGTAGTCAACAAACTCATAAAATACAAATAAGATGAAATTAATACATAAAGAAAATAAAGTTTCAGTATACAGATGAGAGTCTTTGTAAGATTAACATTTTGTCTTTTGCTACTGGATGTGATTTAACCATTTTTTTTAATAGCTGCAAAATGATCATAATTCTACAGCATTAGTAAAATGACAATTGACGTTCACAAGCCAGAAATCACCAAAAAGGAAAGAATCAAAGAATAGTCACAAAATAACAGTACTATCAGAAGGCTAAATTATATAAGCAAATGGTACAGAGCTTTGTCCCTAGAGGTTACCAGACTCTTAACGTGCAAAGAAAACACATTCCCCTGAGGGAATATTAATATTGTTGTAAAATAAAATTGTGTATCACACTTTATGTATTCTGGAAATAGTATGTAAAAGATATCTCATTTTTCCTCTCCACATCACATGACAGTTTACTGTCTCTTTCTTTATTGTGAGCCATTAGTTCTACTACATTCCTTAAAGCAAATATTTTACTTGTTTCAAGATAAATTAATGTGTAATCATTTGGATGAGGATTTGATATCACTTCAAATGACCCAATGTATATGATAAAAAACGTTTTTGATTATTAATTGGCCTAGATCTTCCATTGGTCTCCACAAGAACTAGGTCCCCAGTTCTGAAATGTGTAGTTTTTACTGATCTGTCATATCTCTGGTTTCTTTAACTGTGCTGTTGTTCTATAGTCTCCTAACAGTTTCTTTCCTTCCCTTAGTACAGCCCCTCTGTGTCCTAACAGTTTCTTTCCTTCCCTTAGTATAGCCCCTCTTTATGACCCCCCACCCCCTTCAGCTCTTCATTTTTAGTAGTCTCCTCTCAACAACTTCTCTTATGATCAATGAATTATTGTATTCCCTTTCTATGCCCCCATAGCTATTCATTTTCTGTAGTTGCCTCTTAGCAGCACCTCTTTTTTGAAACTGGAATACAGTAAGATCTTATGAAAAATGACTCATGCAGTTTCAACTTTAATTTTAGATTGACAGTTCCTCACACTTCCAAGTTTCTCACTAAACACATATTGATATTCAAATAAAAATTCTTTCAATTCCTTTTCCTGCTCTTAGTTAACCTTACTAGCCTCATTAACTTTTGAATTTACCAATACATAGTACCCAACATTTTCTGTTCTTCAGCAATATTGTATTATTTATCAACTACATAGACCCTGTCCTTATTACAAACAATCACTTTTATCTGATTTTCTTAACCACTGCAGTTTAACATTAACAACTTCGTTTTCACAGTAATTCCACTCTTTGGTTCTGTAAAAACGAGTACCTCAGTTCTCCAACTAAAACACACCATTGCTTTAACAATCTAATCAGTCCCCAAAATTAAATCCTCATTAAGCTCAGAAATGACAAGCAGCCTTGTACAAAGAGTATACCATCAATTTAAAACTCTAGCCTTATTTGGAACGTGCCTGTTTTACTGTGCCTCCCAGTAACTCCCTAAATATTGGCACCAATAAAGTTCTTACTATATTTAATCCTGTATCTCAGTTTCCCACATTAGATTGCCAGTATCTACCAAACATTTTCCTTTCTGGTTATAGTTTTAACAAAGATGTAAGGACTCCCCTGTAACTCCCTGTCACCTCTACTTTCTTTTTCAAATAACAACTCATTTTCTACTTCTTCAAAACTAATTCCACCCTCAACTACATTGTTATGACATTCATTATCAGAAACTGTTTGCAAAGCTCCTGCAGGCATATTGAGTTTCTCAAAATTATCCTTTCCATGAGACTGGATGTAATTCATTGCAAAATCCCTCTACTTTCTCAACAACATTAACATTATTGTTCATATTTCTCTAACGATCCCGAGCAACTTTCAAAATCTCATCATCAATGCAAGAAAATCTTCCCTTCTCATTACTGTCAATGCTCCCTGCTTTTCTGGTTTCCACCTGCAATTTCTGACCCTCTTGTGCCACTGTATTACGTGGATCAACCCTTCAGTGAATCATCATCCCTACTTACACCCCCCTCAAAACATTATCTTTAATTTCCATATAAATCAACCTATCTAACTCATCATCATATCATCATCAACACCATCTACAACATAAACACTTACAACTACACTGAATCTCTCAGTATTACTTTTGCAAACCAGTGAAACATCATTAATCTCCTCAGCCTCACAAATCATAGAATCATAATCAGCCTCCTTAGCCTCACAAATTATAAAATTATTATCAACCTCCTCAACCTCAGCCCTAAAATTAACATCCTCTGTTCCCACTTTTGGCAGAAGATCACCAGACTCACTAACTTCTGTGTCAGAACAAACAGAGTCACTGATGTTTTCCATACATTCATTACTCATCAAATTACATGCCATAAGAACCAAAGTTGTCATCATCAATGACATTTCCATCCCAATATTTTTACTATTCTCTTGACTTTATAAATTATGAACAGTTTCTGCACCCATCCTACGTTCATAGCTTTCCACAGTTATTAAATTTCTCCTTTTCTGCTCATCGTACTTCAGTGCTCTCCAGAATTTTCAATCAAGGCATAGTCTGTCCACCTGGCGAGTCCTCTTACTATTGAACCTGAGGGATTTCATACTGCTTTCTCTAGTGCTTTGTCTGGTTCCAATTATGTTTTCCTCACCCCAAACTGACAAGCACCTGTTGAGGCGATTTTCAGTTTTCCTTATTATTGCTTCTGTTGTGTTGTCTCAAGTTATGATATTCCCTATTCTTCCTCTCCTATGGTATATTCCTGTTATCTGTTTCTCTGTCTCTAATCCTGTCTCTATTGGTCTACCGATTACACCTTCTATGCCTCTCCCATGATATTTCTAAGGTTATTCCCATCTCTCCTCACATAGTTATCCTGATTATTACTCTGATTACATCCATTTAAGTTGACATCTTCTATTTCTACTAAAGTTACTGTCTTCATTTCAATTTTGTCCTAAGGATTTGTTCAATTTATCCACATATTTTAGGACTGTCTCTACAGATTCATCCTGTCCATATGCAAGTCATCACTGCACTTTGCTCGAAGTTTCTTTTTCAAGGTGTCAGTCTGAGTGAGTTCAACAAATGATTTATTTAAATGAATTAGTGTCCTAGGATGTTTTTGAAAACGCTTTCATTCTTTCGTGGTCCTCTCTACAAATTGGCCAATTCAAAAATTTGCTCTTTATTATTGCTTTCCCCTTTTTCAAACCAAAATTTATTTAAAAAACACCTCTCAAATTCATTACATCTGAGTGTTATTATTTTGGTTTGCCAATGATACCGCTTCCCCATCCAAAAACTTGGTTTCATATTTGAGTTTCAAATTATCAGTCATACCACTGTTTTCCTTACATTGGAGCAAAGAATCAACAAAGTGAAGTTTACTGTCATCTGGAAAGAGCTTAATTCAGATATTACTCCAGACGCCAACACAGCTACTGCTATAGCTTTTAGCTACAAAATTTTCCTGTAACCCAGTAAATTTCTTGTTCACATTATTTATTTCGCTACTACATGCATCTACGAGTATATAGGTAGTTACAAGTTTTTCTATGTTAGTGACATTGAAGTCTAATTGCGATATTCTGTTATTACAAAGGTCTTCTAACTTTCCGAATTTGAATTCTAAGTCTGAAGTGTTGTTATTTATCACATTTTTGAATAGATCACAACTATCTACTACATTTTTCTGAGCAACCTTGAAAGTGTGTTCAGTATGAACAATTTATGGATTGAGCTGTGTTAGAATACCAATTTTGGTTTCTACAGACGCAACTCGAGCGCCAATATGTTTCCGATCTGTTTCTACCTCATTTCTGAACTTTGATATCTCCTCTTCGTTCCAGTTCCAGTTATGTTTTCATGTCCTTCAACGAATTGTTTGTTCCAGTAATCTGGCCAACTAAGGTACTGTATTAACTGTTTCGCTAGTTCTCTCACCTAAAGAACTAATTAAAGTATTTGCTGTTTCAGCTAATAAGCTTGATAATAATTCTACAGTTTCACTGTTCCAGCCTGCAGCTTCAGTTTCGCCATAACCAAGGAATGATCACAGTAACACTTCCTACTGCTTCATTGCCACGTACCTGGTCCTGTGTTACCGCAGTGTTTACTTCGGTTTCACTTTCATTACTAGTAATGCTACTGTTTAAATTCACAACATTTAACTACTACCTCAACCTGATTTTCTACTGGTACATTGTCTTGGTTACTACTGCTCGTCATATTGATAAACAAGCACATTTCTAAACACTAAACTCTAAATTCTAGTCTTTACTCGAAATTTCTACCACACAGAAGAAAGGAATAAACAAGCAAAGTAGTTAGTTGTCTGCGACGACGTAGTCCCCATGACTCACAAAAATTGTCGGAAAACTGAGGGCCTGATGGCTGATTCGCCACTACTTGTATAGTGTTATAACAAACAATCGTTACGTCATCCATTATTACAAACAGAAAATCTACTGATTACAATCAGAATATATAGACTGACACCGTGGAATTACATATTAACTCGTTCCTCAAACATCGCAACACAAAGTTTTACACTGGATTTAGCTTTTAGTATTGAAATTAGTAAAATCATTTCGTCAACAATATTGTTTATGAAGTTGTTTGTATCACGAAGATTATTAGTTGGAAAATGTTCCTAACACGTACATGTGTTCTTTCCTTAAGTCCTAAAGAAAAGCTAGTTCCACTAGTGGAAGGTATCCTGGAATTACAAAATGACAATTTTTTATTTTATGTTCAAATATCGATTAGTAAGAGTCGAATCAGGGTATAGATGTAATGAAATTAATGACTGTATAATAAATTGAGCTTTAAAATGACCAGATAAGTGAAATACGTACATTACAACATTTTTATAAGCCAGTTAATGTGGCAGCCCGATACCGGAGTTCAATACTTCATGCCATATTTATGCTGACGACCATATATTGATATGTTTCAGTATTATTCACTACCGTTTTGGTTGCAAAAATCCTGTTTTTTAACTTAATCTCAGCTCAATGAGACGGCCTTGCGCTACCTTACTAGGAGTGCCTTTATGCCAGCATAGCATCACTCTGCTGGTCGACGTCCGCAGTGCATCAATTACCTCTCCATCATCCACATACTGCTTCCCACAGAGTGCATCCTTCGTTGGGCGAAACAGATGGAAGTTGGAAGGTGCGAGACCCGGTGTGTAAAGTGGATGAGGAAGAACGATCCAATGAATTTTTGTGAGATCCTCTCGGGTGCGCGAACTTCTGCGATACCTTGCGTTATCACGGGAAGGGAGAAGTTCGTATGCATTTTTGTGGCGACAAAGTCGTTTCTTCAATTTCCTGAGGCTCACACAGTGCACTTGAAAGTTGATCGTTGCACCATGAGGGAGCACATCAAACGCTATAACCCCTTCAGGGCCCCAGAAGACCGTCGTCATAACTTAACCAGCTAAGGGTGCGGCTTGAAACTTTTCTTCGGAGGCGAGGTGGTGTGGGGCCACTCCATGGATTGCTGTTTTGGTTCCGGTTCGAAATGACGAATCCCTATTTCACCGTCTGTGACGATGTTCGACAAAAAATTGTCACGATCAGTCTTGTGACGCGTAGGAAATCCGTTGGTCTTTGTGGTCGGAACTCAGCCAGTACACACCTTTGAATTTCCCTACTGGTGGACAAGTGTGTCAGCACTGCCAACAGAGTCGTCCAGTTGTGCAGCGAGGCGTTTCATTGTGAAGCTTTGATTATCTGGAATGAGAGTGCCCGCACGTTCCAACATTGCAAGAGGCACAGCTTTGTGCGGTCGGCCAGCACAGCGTGACCTTGATGATGACAAACGTCTCGCCCAACGACTCACTGTGCTTTTGTTCACTGGCGGAACCCCGCGGACATTATGCAGACGCTATGGACATCTGCGATGCCGAAAGAAATTCAAGCTGAGGCTTGGAACACACCTCCGTTACAGACGCCATTTTGTGGGCTACCTATAGCGCCGCCACGTATCGGAACTTCATGAAACTACAGGGGCCGAAGCGGGAATATTCGACGACGCCCCATACCAAATTCCGCATTTTTTCAACTGCAACTGGCCGAGAAAAAAGATTTGTTGCATTACTTATTGGATGCCCCTCGTGGATTCCCACATGAAGAATTCCTCCGCAGATGGGAACGAAACATTAAGTTTCTACAATAAATTCATTCAACCACGGCATAATAGCCTGAGTTTTTTTTTAACAAATGCGAAAATCTATTGTGGTACACCTGCTTCTCTTTCTATGCAGCTGTCATAACTAACTACATTTCTGTATTTAGGGGATCCCGCTTGGTAAAAATCTCGGTGTTAATCATACCTGATTCTCTGCGTTCTGCCCAAACACTCACAGGAAGAAACAACTCGAACCCCTGCAATCATAAATGAGATCTGCAGGTAGATTATACTTGTCAATAATTCTTACAGAAACCTCAAAAAAATTGGAAACGTTTGGACCACTAAAGCACTTTGTCCCAGCACGAGAAGTAGACTCCGGCTATCCGATACTCAAGTCCGGATGACCGGAAATAAATAAGTTATCCGAAAGAAATGAGTTATCCAGTCTTCACCCGCCATTTTCATTTTCAGTTCTTTATTAAACGGGTGCTTCAGTTTGTTTTTCTCTGCCAACTGAAAAGCTAAAACTCTGAGCTCCTTCATTGCCAATCCAAACAATCTCCTTATCACGTCTGTTAAATAACCGACAAGATCTAACATTTGTTCATTCGAGAAAAACATGACAAAAATTTTTCCTTTGACTCGTCAATTTGAAAAGTCTCATTTTGAAGTCTATTTTAAACTGCTCTCTGAAGAGTTTTATCACAACAGTTGTTGATCCCTCTTCCACGTTTTCTATAGACAAATATTGGCTATTAGTTTTGTTTACGTGCCCTCTAATCATCTGTGAAAAAAGGAGAACTGTCACTAGCAAGAATATAAAAAACCCTGAAAACATGTATTTGAGACGTGTTTGAGTAAATATGAATACTAGAACACAAGGACTAGGAAAGAGTGGTACGCTCTGGGGCAATTCCGCCCCGAATAGTGAGGTTAGGTTCAGTTCAAAACCCACAAAGTACTTGAAAAATAAACAGCGTCTAAACGCACTAAAATGGGCCTAGCATGCGTTTTGAGGTTTTAAGAAAAAGAAAATTAGTAGATAAAGCGTTTTCGCTTACCTTGCAGATAAAGAGGTACTAATATTGCAATATGCACGCGAAAATCAAGCGCAAAGACATTAGTGGCACAACAGTCAAAAGCTCTTCTACAGTGCCTTCTTATTACGATTGGATTAAAGTTCCTGAAATTGATTCTAGAATGCACCACTTTGCAGCCAAAACAAACCCCTAGTTCTGTTCTTCCCCAGGTTCTCATAATTACTGTCACTGAATTTAGGCGCATGCTTCAATTACTTAAAAGCCTTAAAGTGTGCTCAACCTGTATCAGTATCATCGTCGTTCACAAGAACACCCTATGAAAATTCCTGGATCAGCGTACACTCCACTGCAGAACAAAAACAAATTCCGGAAACGTCGCCCCAGGCTGCGGTTAAGGTATGTCGCCGCAATATCCCTTCATCTCGAAGCGCTAATCCTGCAAGTTTCACGGGAGAACTTCTGTGAAGTTTGGAAGGTAGGAGATGCAATACTGGCGGAAGTAAAGCTGTGAGGCCGGGTCGTAAGTCGCGCTTGGGAAGCTCAATTGGTAGGACACTTGCGAGAGAATGACAATGGTCCCGGTTTCGAATCCCGGTCTCGCACACAGTTTTAATCCGCCAGGAGGTTTCATATCAGCGCACGCTCTGCTGCAGAGTGAACATTGATTTCGGAAAGCATACACTATGCTAATTTCGGAAACTGTTCGCCGTTTGCGAGAGCTGTTCCCAGCGCTTCCACTGTGTGGCGAGGAGGCCTGTTAGGGCGTGACGAAACGTTTCTCGTGCAGAGAGAGGAGAGAGCGTGTCTGCCTTGAGTGTCTTCGCGGTTAGCAGCCAAGCTTGCTTTCTCGGAAAGAAAGTGAGTCTGCGGCGTCGCTGGCAGCAGCAGCGGCGGCAGAGCTGTGCCGTATCGGGGACAAGCCTCGGGCCACAGTCACGTGTCTGCAGGCGCGGCTCTCTCTCTTCTGAAGGGCGTCTCCCTTCTGGCACTCCCAAGGATGACCACGGGCGAAAAATATGTCACAGCACATTCCTAGCCTCGTGTCGGTAATCTTTCAGCCCGGTCAAGTTCTGCAACACGTGTGGGACTTATAACATTATTTACATTGGTTATTTTTTTTCTTTTTTCCTTCCTTTCCTTACTGCCATCTTGACATTGTAATTCTGTCACAGACGGCAAGGGATTTGGAAGAGCAGTTGAACGGAATGAATAGCGTCTTGAAAAGAGGTCATAAGATGAACGTCAACTTAAGTAAATGTAAGTCAGTCGATGTTGAGGGAATTAGGTTAGGAAATTATAGACTAAAAGTAGTAGATGAATAACTGGATCTGAATGAACAGTATATCCATCTACGCACAGTACGAACAGGGAGATCTACAAGATTTGTTTATGTGGGGGCGGACAGTGGTACTTTAGTACACGTTAGTACACGTTTGTGGACGTTAGTACACTTTAGTACACGTTAGTGCACATTAGTGTACATTAGTCCGACAACATGGGTTGGTAAGGGGATGTGACGGCCGGTTAAGGATCGTGGTGGAGACTTTAACTATTTCCTTCGAAGTTCAGGTGGGCGTGGCATTCGCGAAAATTAATTCCAATTGCAAGGTAGCGCTCTCTGGTGGTGTCAATATGTACTAGGCCTCGTGGTGAACACAATGTATGCCGTCAACTTGAATAACGTTAGTCATGTCTTCCGATCACATCACGGACGACAGCGCCCTCTAGTGTCCTTATTGTGTACTAAATCAGTTGGTGTCTGGAGCTCTTGGTGAACACACCAGATGGCCGTACTGCTTGAAATTGTTTAAATAAAGACTTATGTCCAAGTCCTATTCCCACGAATCCATAGGAGAAGGTGGCGGTCGGGTGACTGTGGTTAGTACAATTGTCCTTTCTGTCACGCCATTTTCTTAGCTTAGTAGAGATACGCGAATTGACCTTTGTTTACCGCAAAAATTCAAACTTGGCGCCAGTTCATAGAAGGAAGTTTCGGTCCGGTGACTTAGGTTAGTGGAGGTAGCACAAGTGGCCTATGTTCCCGCGATTTTCTTAGCTTAGTAGAGATAACCGTGGTGTCATGCATTATCCTGTTGGAATTTGAACTTCTCGCCGGTTTTGTGGGGGAGTGGAGGGGGTTTGTTTACGTGGGGGCGGACAGTGGCACTGGGAAAAGACAGCCTACAGTGTATGGCCCTCACATTTTTACCACACTAAGCGCGGACTGTAGAACGAGACAGGATCTCCGTCGGCTGCCGTCTTTCACAAGACTTGGATTTGTCAACTGACACCAAAGCAGCAGGTCTAGTATATTATTTGATAACAGGCAGTAGTAAGTCGGTTTGCATGCGACAGCTGCGTACCTAATATGTTCCAAAACGCCGCGCATAAAAACGGGATTTTCCGTTGCTCAGGCCTCGGGTTCTGTTGGCGATAAAAAGGTAGGATCAAGTGCTTTGGACAACCCTTCGGCTAGGGACTATTTCTATACATAAGGATCGTCTTAGTGCCACTATTCTACACTACAGGGTCAAACTATGAATAAAAAATATTACACACTTCCTCCTGCTTAGGCAAATAGAGAAAATCGATTGATTCTTTTTGCATTTGATGTAGTCTACGGTGGAATTGATGGAACTTATGGAGGTGCCATTAATCCATGGCACCTCCATAAGTTCTTTTGAAAACCCATAAAATAGGACAAAAATCCAACCGCCGGTTACATGACGGCTATGCACAACAATTCCAGTAATTTTTATGATATATTCCTAAGATCCCGATCTCGAACAGCCGTGAAAATTTACTTCATATCTTTATCTATTTTCGAGATGCAGAGGTTCAAAGTTACTCTACTTATAAACGTGAAATCCGGGGTGAGGCTAAAACATAGTTTCTAAAGTGACGTGTCACGGATAAATATGTTATAAAGTGTCTCCGTTATCACCTGGGAATCCCATGTTGGAGTATTGAAGCACATGCGGTCTGAGGCGTCAAATTAGTTTTGCGTTATTTCAGTTTCACGTAAGTAAACTATCTAAATTTTACTGACCAATACATTTCTTTTCGTATGAGTTTCATACCCTGCTGTAACAGGAAAATGAGAGAACCAGTTGAAAAATACTCATATCGGAGAACGAAAAATGAGAATACGTTCCCCTTTACTTAAAAGACTCTGGCTAAAAAGTGGGGTACCAGCTGCCTCATTCTACCTTCCTCAGTAACTTTAAAAATTTTCCAAAAATATCGTCACGCAAACATATTCGTGCTTTTTATATTGAGAGAGAAGAAACAATGGCAGCCGGAAAGAGACGCAAAAGTAATAAGTACTGGAATATAGTGGACTGTGTTTGTGGTAGAGAAAGAGAGAAGGAGACAATGGGAGTCTGGGGGAAAGAGAGGGACACAGTGGCAGCTGAACATACCCGTAGAACAGAACAAAGGGGACTGAGGCTGCGATACAAGAGACAATGAGACAGAGACACAGACGGCAACGAGCTGGGCTGAATGAGTGAATGAGAAAAGGCAACTGGAAATAGATGGCTATGAGAGACTTACAGCGATGGACTAGTGGGTCTGAGTGAGTTACAGTTAGGGGGGTTTGTAGGAGTTTCAGGTGAGTTACATGTTACAAAACCGCGAAAGATTCGCTTCGCGTGACAAAGTTTTTGGGAAAATATTTGAAGGTGCTGAGGAAAGTAGAGTGAGACAGCTGATACCCCAATTTTCACTCAGAGTCTTTTAAATAAACACGAACATATTCGTATTTTTTGTGCTCCGATAGGAGCATTTTTCCGCTGGTAGTGTTACGTATACTTCACCGAATAAAACATTAGATGTATCTTTAACCGACGACACTGGTCGCTTTGGAGGACTGTAGATGTTGGAGAACTAGTACCAGTCGGCCACTGGCATGAATGAAGTTGTACTGAGTGAAGTTTCCAGATTTGTTTGCATATCAGTGTGGATTGTCCGTCATTAAGAGGTGCGATATATCACTCGCAGTCATCTAACACGACGACATAAGAGCAAATGGTTCAAATGGCTCTGAGGACTATGGAACTTAACTTCTGAGGTCATCAGTCCCCTAGAACTTAGAACTACTTAAACCTAACTAACCTAAGGACATCGCACACATCCATGCCCGAGGCAGGATTCCAACCTGCGACCGTAGCGGTCGCGCGGTTCCAGACTGTAGCGCCTAGAACGGCTCGGACGTAAGAGCAGTGGCCGCAAAAAGATTCTAAGCGACAGAGACTGGGTACGACAATCACGACTTTTCAGTGACAGCCGGTTTCAAACCTGAGAAGAACTGCTAGTGTCAGCTGTAACTTTTCATAATAAAAATCATGTTTATTTGTTGTGAACAGAACTTGACTTCAACTACACTGAAGTGACTAAAGACTTGGGATGGCGATATGCACATACGCAGATTGAGGTAGTATCGCATACACCAGGTATAAAACGGTAGTGCGTTAACGGAGCTGTCATTTGTACTCATGTGAAAAGGTTTCCGATATGATTATGGCCGCTCGACGAGAGTTAACAGACTTTCAATGCCGAGTGGTAGTTGGAAATAGACGTACGGAACATTCCATTTCGGAAATCGTTCGGGAAATTCAATATTCCGCGATCTACAATGTCAAGAGGACAACAAGAATATTGCATTTCAGGCATTACCTCTCACCAAGGACAACGTAGCGGCCGGCGGCGTTCACTTAACGACCGAAAACAGCGGCGTTAGCGGAGAGTTGTCAGTACTAACAGGCAGGTAGGATTCATGAAAGAACCGGAGAAATCAATATGGAACGTGCGACGAACGTATACGTTAGGACAGTGCGGCGAAACGTGGAGTTAATGGTCTATGCGAGCAGACGACCGATGCGACTGCCTTTGCTAACACCACGACATCGACAGCTGCGCCTCTCCTGGGCTCGTCATCATATCGGTGGGCCCTAGATGACAGGAAAACCAAAACCGTGGCCTGGTCAGGTGAGTCCCGAGTTTAATTAATAAGAGCTCATGGAATGATTCGAGTGTGGTGCAGACCCCAAGAAGCCGTGGACTCAAGATGAAAACAGGGCACTGTGCAAGTTAGTGGTGACACCATATCATTGTGTGCTGTGTTTACATGGTATGGATTCTGTCTTCAGGATGTTCATTTATTTGGAGACAATTTCCAGTCATACATGAGCGCCATGGTCCCAAACGACGATGAAATTTTTATAGATGGCAGTGCCCCATGTCATCAGGCCTCAGTTGTTCTCAATTGGTTCGAAGAAAATTTTGGACAATTCGAGTGGCTCCTCACAAGCGCTGAGTGTACCCCGCTCACCAACAGCACTCGGCAGACCGGAAGGTCACTTATCCAACTGCTGGGCAAGCCTGACAGCACTCAACTTCGCTGATCTGAGGGAAACCGGTGTTACCACGGCGGCAAGGCCGTTGGCGGCTATTGAAGACTAATGTTTGAAAAATGTAAAGTATGAAGTATGTCCTCGAATGAAAATCTAGAGCTCACATCACTTTTCTTGAGCGGCAAAAATAAGCTAAATACCTTACACGGTGAAAGCAGGTAAATCTTAACCAATTTCCGATCAAACACTGCGAAGAAAACTGCACGTAAGAGACATTTGGACTAGGGTTCCTCGTAAAGGGCTCATGGCGGGACATAGAAATGCACGTCTTCAATGGGCCGAACAACAAGGATACTGGACAGTAACTCACAGGAGGCGAGCAGTGTTGTCCGACGAATTTAGGCGATTTTACCTCTTTTTCAAATTATGCAAAGCATAGAGTATACTGGCCCAGTGAGGCATTCAACCCGCAGTGTATGGCGAGTGTAGTTCAGAACGGAGGTGATTCTGTGATGCTGTACGTGTGTTTTTCGTACCCTAACCTGAGGCCAGTCTTTCTGGTTGCTTTGAATATGAACCAGGATGTTAATTTCAACATTCTCAGTGGCGAAATCTGTCTTCCAGGTTGACAACAGCTGTGTTCACAGGGTCGCACGGGCTGGTTTGACGAGCAAATAGGCACAATATTCTCCCTCGACTGGCCCGCTAAATGAAGCGATCTTCATCCCACAGCAAATGACTGAGGCTGCTTGGATCAGCGGGTGAAGCATAGCGGTTGCCATCCGCGCAATTTGGTAGCTCAGCGGGACCTAATCATGGGTAAGTGGCTTTAGCAGGAGACTCTCTTCCCCGCCGAACTGAAGCCATTACGAAACCTAAAGGCAGTGTTACGCGATATTAGCGTGATGTCTCCTAGAAGTGACTACTTTTTGTCCGTTGTGTTTCTTATATGTCGAGGTAGATGGAAGTCTTATGAAGCAGTCTTTTTATCTGAGAAACATCACGAACAGTGATTGGTTAGTCATATATTACGGGAGTGAGATTCTTTATGAATAGGAAAGTAAAGCAGAGAATAAGCTACTGTCAACAGTCAATGATAGGGTTGTTCCCGTGAAAATCGACAGCAAACAAACACTGACAACAATAGTTCAGGTATACGCGCCGACGTTGCAAGCAGAAGACGAAGAGACAGAGAAAGCATATGAGAATTTTGAACAGGTAATTCAGTGTGCAAATGGAGATAAAAATCTAACAGTCATGAGGGACTGGAATCTAGTTTTGGGGAAGGAGAAGAAGTAAGGGTTACAGGGAAATATAGGCTTGGTAGTAGAAATGGGAGAAGAGAAACACTGATTGAGATCTGCAATAAATTTCAAATAGTAATCGCGAATACTCTATGCAAGACTCTCAAAAGGAGGAGGCGTACTTCAAAAAGGCCTGGAGACAAGGGAAGGTCCCCAGCTGGACTATATCATTGTCTGGCAGAGATTCCGAAATCAGATATTGAATTGTAAAGCATAACCAGCTGCAGATTTAGACTCAACTCATAATTTAGTAACGATAAATTTAAATGGTTCAAATGGCTCTGAGCACTATGAGACTTAACATCTGAGGTCATCAGGCCCTTAGAACTTAGAACTACTCAAACCTAACTAACCTAAGGACATTACACACATCATGCCCGAGACCAGATTCGAACCTGCGACCGTAGAGGTCGCACGGTTCCTGACTGAAGCGCCAGAACCACACGGCCACAGAGGCCGGCTAGTAACGATAAAAAGCGGACTGAAATTTAAGAGAATCGTACGGAAGAATCAGTGCGCAAGGAAGTGGGATACAGATGTACTGATGAATGAGGAGAAGCGCTTGAAGTTCGCTAAGGATTTGGATACTGAGCAAAAAATATCACAGAAGGCAACTCAGGTGAAGACGAGATATCTCTAAAAAAGGGCAGTCACACATGTTGGTCAGTGAGACATAGGTACAGAAAAGGTAACTGCGAAGAAACCTCGGATAAAAAAAGAAATACCTGGTGGTTATAATTAAACTTTCCCTATTTCACACGTTATAACACGGAAACTAATTGACGTACGAATACCAAACTTGGTAGCATTAATGTCAAGGACATGGGGAAGAGAAATATAGGAGAACCAACTCAGTTGAAATATTTTTAATGTGCTGCTACGGCACATCATACCATTACGTAGTGGTACCATTACTACTACAAAAAGGGGCTCAATATGGCGCCCATCAGTGTCCTTCGTGAGCGATGTGCGATGGGGCCCCATCTTGCATGAAAATTGTTGAGTCAATGCATCTCTCTCCTGTAGGGCGAGTATGACATGCTGGCGAAGCATATCTCAGTAACGCTGGCCAGTCACACTGCACGTCTTTCGTCCTTGAGCTTCAATTTGTTCAAAAAAGAATGGGCCAATTATGAACGTGACCGTGAAGCCACGTCATACGGTGACGGGTTCACCATAGGGAGTAATTCATGCACAGTGACTGGAGGTGAGGATCTCCACAATTCTGTGTGTTCACCTCACCCGTCAGAGAAAAATGAGCTTCGTCTGTCCATAGGATGGTCCAGGGCCAGCCCTCGTCATATTCAGTCCTAGCGGGAAAGTGGAGAGTGAAGACAACCCGTCGCTGTGCGTCTGTGGTGCAAGATGCTGTACGATATGGATCTTGTACGGATACCATTTGAAAATGGTTCGAAGCACCTTCCGTACAGTGGACCACGGGATGTTCAACTGTCGTGACACAGCACCCGCACTACCTGGCGATCGGGAATTGCACGCAGCGATGTCTGCCGTAGCAACAGCGATTTCATCAACCAACTGTGTGCAACCAGTCGCTGACCTCTTCACAGAGCGACGCCCAGTTCAGCACTTCATTCGAACTTCTTCATCATGCTCTGCACAGCAGGTGGAGAATGAGGACCCTTCCGTAATCCTTTCAGGTGGCGATGTTCTCGAAGTGCAGCTGCAGCATTTCTGTTGTTTTGATAACACAGCTTTACCAATAATACCCTACTTTTTGTCCAAGCTCATGTTGACACCTCAACAATTGCACTGTGACTGGTCAGGCGTGTCAGACTATGAATCACGATGACTAATCACGGCACCTGGTGGCCATTGTTGGAATTGGATGGCGGCGCGCCGGCCGGTGTGGCCGTGCGGTTCTAGGCGCTACAGTCTGGATCCGCGTGACCGCTACGGTCGCAGGTTCGAATCCTGCCTCGGGAATAGATGTGTGTGATGTCCTTAGGTTAGTTAGGTTTAAGTAGTTCTCACTTCTAGGGGACTGATGACCACAGCAGTCAAGTCCCATAGTGCTCAGAGCCATTTTGATGACGGCGCTGTGACACATGGAAATCATGCGCCCCTTACTCTGGCTTAATGCTACCAAGTTTGGTACTCGTACGGTAATTAATTTCCGTGTTATAACATGTTAAATAGGGAAGGGTTAAGTAAAACCATCCGGCGCTTTAATTGATCGGCGACAGAAGAAATACTAATATGTTCAAGGAAAGACTGGAATACAGCAATATAAATCACTTAGGAACGAAATAAAGGACAGCCAAGACGAAATGGCTGCAGGAAAAATGTGAAGAAATCGAAAAATAAACGATGGTCGGAAGGACTGACTCAGCATACAGAGAAGTCAAAACAACCTTCCGTGAAATTAAAAGTAAGGGTGACGACATTAAGAGTGCAATGGGAAATCCACAGTTTAAATGCAGAAGAGAACGTTGGTAGGTAGAAACAGCACACTGAAAGCCTCTAAGAGGGGAGGACTTCTCTGATGACTTGATAGAAGAATAAACTGGAGTCGATAAGGAAGACACAGAGGATCCAATCTTAGAGTCAGAATTTAAAACGCTGTGGTAAACTCGAGATAAAATAAAGGAGAAGCCACAGATGACATTCCATTCGAATTTCCAAAATCAACGGAGGAAATGGGAAGCAAACGGCCATCGAAGTTGGTGTGTGGAATCCATGAGACTGGGAACGTACCATCCGATAAACTTATAGAGGTGATAGTGTGGGCCAAAAACAGAAAAGAATCCAGTAAACAACGGCTCTAAATTCCATATCTTAATAGCTATGATCAGTTGTTCGGTGGATGAGGTGTGTTTCACATCTTGAGAAGGTGAAAAAGTGCTCGTAACTCCTAAGATTTACGTTTTGGAGCCCACGTTTACTTGACATTATTTACTTATTTTTGGTCCATACTACCTCCTCCCAAAATATGGAAAGCATAGAGCTTGCAGTACAAGAGAAGTTTCACAGTATCGAAGATGAACAACTGCTCATAGCTCTTAATGTATGCATTTTAGAGCCGACGTTTACCGAAATTTGTTCTTGTTTTGGTGTAAGGAACCTCTACCCAAAGTTTGTACAAGAATTTGGGAAACACCCTGTATATCGCTTGTTATGGGAGTCTTTTAGGAGATTTCAGTTTTTTCCAGAGCTGGATTTAATAGCCCCAAGTTTTGAAAAGTTTTTTTAGTATCCACAAAATGTATTTTCCATGAATTATTCTGTATACACAGACTTTGAACACAATATTCAGCATAAATTGCGAATTTCCCTAACAACCCATTTTACGCCCACTGTTGTCGGCTGTAAACAAAAGCGAGCGTCTATAACCCACAGGATGCGCAGAAGAAACGCGAAAACTCTGCCACAAGCTGCGTCTTGTTTGACTGGCAGCTAAGATTGCCACTCAGGGTGTGGCGTTGGGTCTGATTCATATTGATGTGAACTCGTTATCCAAACAGAAACCCAGATCGGACAATACCTGCTCCGAAATCTCGTCTCTACAGGCTCGAAAATGATTCGATGTCGAAGGTGACATATATCCTTCCACTATCAGCACCTTCATTGTAAACGACAGAATCTTTCAGCATGATACCGCGTCATGTTGTATAGCGACAAGTGTCCCGTGGGAGAGTATGATCAAAGCATCAGAATATTAGATTTCCATGATTTCCATATTCCCAAAATCTTAATCCAACAGCAAAACTGTGGCACTGCCGCGATGTTCTTGTTCGCTGTTCACATTCGCTGCGATGAAGAGGATGAGTGTCATTAAATGAAAAATCTCAATATTATTATAGAAGCGTGGCCATGATGCTTAAGTTCTTGGTGTAATGGTCCATGATGTCAAGTTACCTTATCATTTCAAAGCTTCCTACTATCTGAAATCCTGATTCACTGAAACAAGATACACTTTTCTCTCATTTGGGAGCGAATGAACGTGCTCTCAACGAAAATACTAGTTCAAAGTGCTCTTAATACAATTAATCAGTAACAAGTGTCGTCTCGTGTATTGGAATACACGTGTATGGAAATACACGGCAGATGCAATTGCGCTGGTCCACCACACGGCTCTTGTTCGTACTTCACATATATTGTTGCACAGACTTGTTCGTTCAGACGCCACCTGCAGGAAAAAAAGAAACAGGCTGTAGCGTCACTATAGGGGGCGTATTTACGTTTAGTGTTCCTAATATTTTCTGGGAGTTGTCCCGTTTTCCTTCGACGCTGTTGCAGATGAAAGTATGTTCTCTCCTATAATTGCGTAGGCTCCCGCGGCCAGAGTCAGTCGACATAAAAGTTTTCTGGGTATGGTACCGCGTCATAATGTAAAAAAACTACTGCTGCTGCTGGAGAAAAACCAACGTTTCGGCCACGGTTGCAGAGGCCTTCTTCTGGGTCTAATGGTGGGTTCTAGCTATGCAGTGTCCTTTATATTTTGTTGTTACTGTTCACTGCGCATGCCATTACGTCATAGTTTTAAAAAAGTAGTTAGTTTCATTGGTCACTTAAGGAAGAAAGAGAAGGAACTTTATTTTAATAGATTATTGCAGTGGAGGGAGAACGTAACCTCTGTCGTCTATTGGCTCTTGTGTTATGTAGACTCTTTGACATAAAACTCGACCGGCGGCCGGCCGCTTCAGAGGCTAAGTCCGCGCCGATCGCGACATGGGACAAAAAAACTGGCCAACTCGCTAATTCTCTAAGTCCGGTTATCTGCACAATCTGGCAACACTGTAGACTGCGGCACTTCCTGGAGGAAAACTTGTCCCAAGATAGAGAGACTCTAGGCTGATTACGCCTGTGGTCTAGCGGTAGCGTGCGTTGTTTCTGTTCATAATGGCAGTGGATCGAGAGCAGCTGGCATAAAATATTTTTATAGCCTCTTCTGTCTGAATGCTGAAGACGTGAATGTAATGGTAGCGCAGATTCAATCTATTTCGCTTTGTGACATACCGATATCAAAATTTTATCTAGTAACGATTTTGCGGCAGATTTCCTGCAGACTGTCCTCCTCTGGACGCCGTATGCGGCAAAGCTCCGGGATCCATTTGCTGGCTACTGGCAGCGGCCGTGGCGACAGCAGCGGTGCTGCACTCCCCCGTTCTTTATCGAAAGCGCCTGCTACCGCTCATCGCTTTTGATGATTTAAAACGCTTTATTATTAAATGTTGCTCCACAGAAAATTTCTACAATTTCCATTCACGCTCAAAAGCAACGGAGACAGACGCCCTGATTAGTACGCGGGTAATCGGCAAGAGCTGAGTATGGCCCGAAATTAATTTTATAGACCGGGACGAAATTAAACCACCTCACTACATTCGATGAATTTATAAATGCTTCATACCGCGTTTCTCTTCCTTTCAAACTTAATTATTTGTGCAACTTTTGGTCAATGTTTGGATGTTTTCGTCAAGCCAGAGTGAGCATCTGTGGTGTAAAATGTATTACAGTTCTTGTTTCATTCCTTATGGTAAGTCTATGCGATAAACTGTGTGAATACCTTGCAATGCATGCTCTGTAGCAGTGCAGGCACACTGCACATTTGGAGTTCCATGTATGGGTTCATGAAGTATTTATTGTTGATCGGAAGTGATAGTTAAGGTCACCAGATTTAAACCAGAAAAATTTGTCGTTTTGAAGGTTTCAGAGAACGGAAAGGAATTGCTAACGCCGGTGTTAGAAAACGTCTACAGTTAAATGCTATTGCAAAAATTTAGAAGATGGGAACTATATTAATGAACACGTGCACTTCATAAACAACTTTCTGACTTGTTAGACCTATATGACGAACAAAGCTCAAATTTATATTGTTGACAGTCGGTTTGAATCTTTTCAGGACCTATTTTATAGTGAAGCACCTTGGAATTTGCAAAGCAGAAATCCATGATATTAACTTAATTTACTAAGTCGAAATCGGACGAAGATTGATGTTTAAAGGCATTCTTCAGATTTCGCATAAGAAATTTTTACTAGCAGTTTGCAACTCCATTAATTAAAATGGAAAATAAAAGGTTGCAGTCAGCGGCTTCTACCGTGATTTGAACTTATAGTACAAGCACTGCAACGCACAAGGGAACCTCTGAGCTAACGACACACTGGCGGCCAGAGGCGGACTATAGTCACTGCGATGTTGCCTGAGCCTCAAAACGCAACCTTAAACACACAAACAGAGGAGGTGGAGATTACTGTTTTAACGTCCCGTCGACAACGATGTCATTAGAGACGGAGCACAAGCTCGATTTAGGGAAGGATGGGGAAGGAAATCGGCCGTGCCCTTCCTAAGGAACCATCCCGGCATTTGCCTGAAGCGATTTAGGGAAATCATTGAAAACCTAAATCAGGATGGCCGGGCGCGGGATTGCACCGTCGTCCTCCCGAATGCACACACAAACAGGTGTTACTTATGTGAAGAACGCCGTTCTTGGAGTCCAGAAATTAAATATACTTTCTAATTGTGTCATCTTGCAGTGGATTATATCGTACGAGTCTTCGATGTGGAAAACGAATGTCAAGTGAATTTAGCGAGGTAACGCCGACCTACACCCGGAAGTAAATGCACTATCAGAGTGTTGACAAATACTTGCTACGACGCTGCCATTTCTCGGCTCTCTGACGAGGCAGCTCTTCAGCGAAATGCTTGCCGTGATTCTCCGATACGGTTCTTCAGAGTGGAGACGCGCGCGCACGTTTGGTTTTTATGCGGCGTTCTCCCCTGATGGTTTCTGACGTCGCCTTGTGGGCTATGTATACATATGAGACATTCAATTATCATTAATCCAGAATGATACAAGTTTCAGCTTCCGGCGTGGAAGAAGGCTGTTGACGCCGACATTATATCATTTCAACGTAGGGAAAGCAAAACGGATCATTCAATGTTTCTCATTCAACATAAAGCATGTGAGATAAATTTCCGTAACGTTCATAATCATCTAAAAATACAAACGAAGTAAAAATACACCGGAAGCTTATTAGAATTGAATATAATGTAAGATACCAAACGCTTTGCACCTCGATGTCGAATTTGTCCACTCGCAATCGTTTGCAGCATGCACATAGAATGTCATGATTACCACGAGAATGAAGAAATATGTTGGTAAGGATGGAAGCAAGAAGAGACGCAGTCAACAAATATTCTATTCCTCATGGCATTCATTTCATTTGACACGTAAGAAGAGGTAAAGCGGGAATTTACTTTCGTTAACACGAAAGATATGCCGCACATATTGATAACGAGGAAGTCTGCGTCTTCATACGTTTCCTCCTTGAAATCTGTATGCTCTATTATATACTAAGTAGCCCGATCATTGTTTCAGTAATGTTACCCTCTTGTTTGACCCCGTAACGATGAACAGATTCCAAATGCATGTCTCTGCGTGAAAGTAGCTGTTCGAACCCTTCCTGGGTTGTTTTTCGTGTTTTATTGCTTGGAATTCCTGAAGCAGACCACTGTGCCTTCCCCCCTCGTGGGTTAGGTCTCAAAACTAAACCGCTTTGTATCCAATGGCATAATTTATTCATACTGCATCAGCATAAGACTCTTGCGAGTGAGAGAATGACAATAACAATCGTAACAAGAACAAGCAAATAATGAATGATGTTTATTCCAACGCAGAACGAGAATGGCTTTAAATATAAAAATCTATATCTATATCCATATCTATTGATCTTTGAGTTGGCACAATGCAAATATATTCTTCGCATTTAGTTACTGAATTTAGTTCTGGATGTTTGCAGAGAAAAGGAAAAGTCGGTACTTCTCGCTAGTGTAATATAATGTGAACCAGCAACTACCCTTTCCTTAGAACACGACTCAAGCAGGTCCTCAAGTAGGCACTGCTGCATTCTGTTCCCTGACATTGCTCTGATGACGGTTAATGCAGATAGTTCCGATTATGAAATACAAAACGTATTGCAGGTTAGTTCCTAGGATAGTAACATTAAATTTGCGTTGTAGACGGCACATGAACGTGACGACTATCCATATTACTCATCAATATAAAAAGACAATATTTTGGGAATTTAGCAGGATTACTCAAAATGAATTCTGAAATTGGGTGACTGACCGCACAGGTGCTAAACGTCGTCAAGAGTATACGATGTCCTAATCGCATTAGGAATATGAAGATCGTCTTCGACAGCTCGCAACTTTCACATTGCTATCTCCACCCTACTCCAGACAGCTCTCGGTGGAGTTGCACTACGTTGCCGATGTTATGGAAGGCCTTCAAACCGACAACAGACCACATATTGAAAAATACAAGCGAATTCTCTTGCAGCGTAAGCTTATTGTAACTAATCTAAAAATTATTGGAGAGGAACATCGTCCTATTCAAAAAAAGTAAAATGTTACACACTGTTGACGTCAAACGGACATTATCTATGTCCTGTCTTGTGTCCTACTCATCTATAATATCAAGTGTACTATAAAAATGATTATATATAATGGATTATAAGGTAATGCATTGATACCAGATGGTGGGGGCCGGCCGATGTGGCCGTGCGGTTCTAGGCGCTTCAGTCTGGAACCGCGTGACCGCTACGGTCGCAGGTTCGAATCCTGCCTCGGGCATGGATGTGTGTGATGTCCTTAGGTTATTTAGGTTTAAGTAGTTCTAAGTTCTAGGGGACTGATGACCTTAGAAGTTAAGTCCCATAGTGCTCAGAGCCATTTGAACCATTTGAACTATTTAACACAAAATGACATTAAAAA
Source organism: Schistocerca cancellata (assembly GCF_023864275.1). Classification (NCBI taxonomy): domain Eukaryota; kingdom Metazoa; phylum Arthropoda; class Insecta; order Orthoptera; family Acrididae; genus Schistocerca; species Schistocerca cancellata. The sequence goes on along the minus strand of NC_064626.1, from coordinate 452,920,896 downwards.
TTTAAGTTATTCACGAGCAGCTAGTTGAGAATATGTATGAACATTAAATGACACGACGAACCGTCTTGTTCTGCATATGGATTCAAACCCAGCTCATGCAGACTAAGCAAAGATTTCGTGACTGACGGAAACTAACAGTCATTCCTGATTAGGCATACAGAGAGTGATATACCTCGATTTTAGACAGTATCAGTTAGCAAATATCAACTTTTTTAACAGACGCGAATTCCTACCCAGCATCTATTGTCCCTGAAAATGAACTACGAGAGATGTTAAATATTGCTTCTTCACAAGTAACTTACTTGAAATGCCGTGAGGTAAAGCTGTGTGTTGGACACGGATTCGAACCCGGAACCTAATTGGATTGCTATCGAAGCACAGTCAAATGTGACATATCGGAATTTCGCGGCAGTAACTAGATGTTTTAACTGAAATGACGAGACGAAACATTAGTTTTTTCCTTCCCAGGACTCCAACCCGGCACCTATCGCTGTTATATTCTAGAGAAAACTAACGTTAAATATGGGTTTGTTGCACCAGCAGTGACATGTGAGCATGTTTGAACTGAAATAATATGACGAAGAGTTCAGCGCTCACTGGGAACAGAGCCCCACACATATCGTTGTTGACTACACACAAAGAGACGTCAGCTACCGAAGTTTTCTCCACCAGCTGCTCAGAATAGCATCTTGAACTTACAGTCATCTCGCAAATAGTTCTGTGTCTCACTGGGAGTTAAAAACGTCAGATATCGTTAGTGTTGACAGCGAATGAAAATACATTAAAAATCAAAATTATTATCCACCAGCAGATAGGTGTTCTCATGCTAGAGCTTGATAATACATAATTAAATCTTTAGTGCCGGGCCAGGATTCGATCCCATTCACGCATAATATGTGAAGGTGTTGTGGAATCTGCAGTTTTGAACAAACAACAAATTGTAGCCGAGCTGTATTGCCACGAAGGGATCAAATTCCGCGTTAAGGGCGGTCTGAGTTGCATTCCCAGTTCAGAACCAATTTTATCGACATACAGAAGCTCAAATAAAAGATGGAATAAGTGTCCTGTGACCATACATAGCGTTTGTGTCGTCACTTGAAATACATAACTAGTATAAGAAAGGTTACTGGTGATAGAGTTTCTTCATGTCGCCACTCCAGACTTTATTGTGGTTCAACCTACCGTCTACTTGGTAAAGAAGGAATATCATCTTTGATGTGAATTTTCAGACCACGCAGCCATTATATCTCCTTCACTTGGTGTAGCCAGGAGAGAATGGAATCTGTCTCTCCCTATCTAAAATCATTGACAGAAGTGGGAATCGAACCCAGACCATAGGTATAACAACCTACCATCCGTCCAACACACCACGAAATCCTCTTCTCTGCGAGTCATTTTTCTATCGTAACGCAGTTGCGCCACACTGGATGAGAATTCTGTCACACAGGCTCCCTGTAGTAATTTGCAGCATGTTCAGTAAATTCATTTACTTGGTTGACCGAATCACCATGAACTAGCTGCCTCGGTTACCCAGTGCATACATTCGACTATTTTGTAATCACAGAAATAAAATCACGTTACTGCCACCTACACACAACTGCCAACATTGTAGGATGCAGAAGTTTAAATAGGAAGTGTTCCTTTCCACTTGAGCTATTCTATTGCGCTATCTGTTACTAGAAAACGTCGTTCAGTCCAAAAGAAAAGCTGTAACTGTTTGTCTCTCAGAAGTCAAGACCTGGCCATATGCATAATCTCACAGTGCTGTGGAATCCAAAAGTTCTGGAGGAATAGTTGCCGAGCTCTGGAGCTGTTGTAGCTACGTGTCAGCTTGTAGCATAGATAAGATGTCGCGAGTTCGAATACATTCAGTGCTACATTTTTTAAAACGCAATTCTGCTCTCTGCTGAAGTTATCAATCTAATAGAACTTTGAACATAATTCCCTTCACTTCTCAACCCAAAGTAGTCGCATGTGGAAAAAGGACTAACTACTGTGACATTTTGTTCTATTCAGGTTTAATAGACAGCAGGCAGCAGATGCATCTCGGAGATGTGCAGGGAGAGCGCATCGTGCCATAATATGTCAGAAAAGTATTTTCTACATTAGCCGTCGTGTGGTAGTGATATTTTATTCTTCTTCAAACTTTGATTGACAGCTTTAACTCAGAACAAATTTTCTACATGCATGTAATCAATAAACTGCATGTGCATTGTCAGACTGTCATAGGTAACATCAGAGATTTCGCATATATCGTTGATGATTACTTTCTCTCTCATGTTTACTATTGTTTTAACAACACTAAAGGAAACCTTACGAAAATTGTGCACTGTATTATAAGAAATGAAATAAAACTAACCATGATAACCTTACGACGAAAGTATCTGTACACAAGCATGCCTCTATCGACACGAATTAGTAAAATACTACTCACTTAGATTTTGATTGGGTCTGTGTTTAATTGGTATGCTGTGTCATACTCAAGAGGTATGCAAATGTGGCATTTCATAAATATAGTTACGTATTCCTAGAAACCCAAAATTCGCTTGTCAGCAGCGGAAAGAGGCGTTACCTGTTGTGCAGCATTGTAAGTTTTTCAACATTGCACTATGAGCTGAAAGCATTTTCTTGCGATTTCCTTATTGACGTTTGATCTGACTGCTTGTAGCTCTTTCACAGAAGGGATAAAAACGTTTCAGTCAGTGAGACTGGAACTGCGAACCGTAACAGACGCTGTTTCACAGATCAGCACGTTACCACAGAGCTGGCGAGGAGGTATGGGTCCCAGCTTCCTATTACGACGGCAATAGTAACTAGAACTCGTAAACCGCTATTTAAAGGTCGAGATTAGTTGCGATTTCCACCTGCAACGACTTTCCTGGGCTGAAAACCGTAAATTTTCAATCTTTTGTTACCCTTCAAGCTATAATAACTCAGATTATTCAATGGAAATGACAGGTAAAATCAAGTGAACTTTGAGGCTTAATTCCGTGCACACCAGGAAGTAACTCGTCGATCACAGAGTTGCCAAACATACGTTGCCTTGTTGCCAAATCTCAGTTACAGTACCAGCAGGAAGAAGACGAACCGATGTGATCCTACAGCGGTCTGGGAAGTGACCATAGCTGGTGTCTCCAAGTCGCGGCTGCTACGGCCTGGAATACGTAATGCGTCTGATTCGCTTTCTGTAGCTAGGTTTAGGGACTGGAGCGTAGTTACTAATAATACTCATAACTGACTGCAAACTGAGCATCATAAATCAGTAACTCTCATTGTTGTTTTTATATTTCTTTCGTAAGTGCACTCAAAACTAAGAAAGTCATTCACAGGCGTTTTCGTGCCTCGCCGATAGTCGAGCACAACATACAAATGAAAATAAAAAAGAATGTGTGTGTGTGTGTGTGTGTGTGTGTGTGTGTGTCTGTGTGTGTGTGTGTGTGTGTGTGTGTGAGAGAGAGAGAGAGAGAGAGAGAGAGAGAGAGAGAGAGAGAGAGAGAGAGAGAAATAAAAAGCAATGAGAGAGAGTGTAAAAAATTGTTGTAAAGACATTGATTCATGGTATTTAAAGAAATCTTTCATTAAAATGACACGTTCCACATCATTACGAAATGTCGTATTCATGATCTATGGAACAAGAGTTAATCTAATGTAATCTAATCTAATCTAATCACATCATATTGATGATTAGCCATGAAGAGTCATGAATTACCGAAATTTTTGCCAATACCAGTAACCAAATCTAAACTTGAAAATAAAAGACGACAATTTTTGTAATAAACCGTGACTCCTATCAAGACCCTTTCATCCCTGTTATCTAACCACGAAAGATGTCTGATATACCTCCATTCTGAAGTAACAAAGTGTGCATGCATTTAAAGATGAAGTGCATGATGTGAAGTTCTGTGATGGAGATACGAACCCAACACGTAATCCGATTGTTAACTAAGAAAAATCAAATGTTACGTATCGGTTTTTCTTACGAGCCGCTAGGTGTCTGAATCTAAAATAAGGATACAAACTTTTGTGCCTAAGCGACAATCGAACTGCACACCTACCGTGCATCCACGAATATAGCTTAAGTATCAGTTGCTTACTCATGAACAGTAAGATGTGTGCGTGTTTGACCAGAAATAACGACACCTGTTGCGATTGTTGGCAACACATGAACAGACATTGAAATTGCGCGTTAATTTTCACTAGCAGGTGGGTGTGCACTTATTAAAGCTAGAAATTAAATTATGAATATTTTTGTACTGGATCAGGTTTCAACCTCACATACTTACCTTTGGAGGAGACCTAGAGAAGAATGCAGTCTTGGGAAAAGGAACGAAATGACTGAACTATACTGTTCCGAGAGATTCAGATCCTCGAAAGAGGAGATACGAATTCGAATCACAGTCCAGCACCAAATTTTTAAACGTCTCTAGTTCAATCAAGTACAAGTAAAATAAGAGCCCTGTCCCTTTAAATGGCTATCGGTTCATCAAATAAAATAAAATTTTCTAATGTAAGTAAGCTTACTGGCGACTGTATTTCTTTTTACCATGACTTCCGCTGTGTCATTTCCCAACGTAAACCGGCTCTGCCCAGTTGGTAATGAAGGAACGTGATGTTTAATGCGGATTCTGGATTATAACGTCTTTCTCTTGAGGTTACCAGAGGTAAAATAAGTCTGTTTGTGCCTCTTAAAAGTAAATGCCTGAACCCACGCATTGCACCTGTGATAGCTCGTTCCACCAGACCATTGTGGCCACATTACCCAGCCCCAGGAGTGTGCTGTAACGGATTATGTGCTTAGCTTACAAAATTAGTCACGGTGGAAAAAATGCGAGTCTATTAAATGGTCAAGTAGAAGCAAGCTTCTGACGCAGAGATTATGCTATTCTCATGTCAGCAGGATGTAAAGACTCTTCTAGGCATCATAGGCTGGATGTGAAGCCATTTTGATTTTTCACAAATTCAGCAAATTTCTTAGTTCGAGAAAATCCACTGTGAAGTGTGAAGTTGCCGGATAATTCGATTATTACTGTTATTATTAATATCATTTTATTCATACTGCTGCTGTAACACAAGTGCTTGAACATCATTTAGTGCCTTTTGGTCACTATAGAAGTAGTTTCCCAAGAACAGGTTCTTTCCCTGTCTACGGAATCCTTTTCATGTTAATATCAAACACCAGCAATTACTCGTAGATTACATTAAAACTAAAGTAATTGACGAAGACGTTACTTGGTAACAAAAACGCACTGCCTTTCTTCATTTACTTTCTCCTAGAAATGGCTATCGAGTACTGACAAACCAAAAGGCAAGAGATCTTACTGCCTTCCGATATATGTTGCTGTTAGTTCTTCCACATGATTTGGTCGACATGACCTGTTTCAAGTAGTGTATGACAGACAGTGTTTTAGAAAATCTATTGTTTCCCTTTACAATAAACAGAAGTATTTTCATTCTAAGCTGTCCAAGTACAAAATTTTCGCAATATTAGTGCAAATTTAATATTCGCTTCTATAATGTATAAAAGTATTTCACAGTCGCAAAACTCGCATCCGAAACGTTGACCTTACACTTAGTCGCTGACCATAAATTCTAGCTCAGAGTGACACCAGTTTAAATAACCTAATGTAGCGAAGACTGTTTGCCAGTGCTCTTTCTCACCGGAAAATACGCAATTGACTCATTTGGCTCCATAAGTACACTGTAACAGTAATTTCTGTGTGAAATTTGTCAGTAAGCTTTCGCCTTCCAACCGGCAAAATACGGAAGAGTACGGCCGGTAAACAATTCACAAACCACGATTTAGTGCCGATAAGACGATTTCTTTAAACATTGTCGAAGCTGAGGGAATTTAGTTTCTGCTTAAATCGTCTTAAGCAGCAACGTTCACAGATATCTCAAATAGGAAAAAGCTGAATATCCTGGTACGAAGGTTGTAAAACAAACTTCCCACAGTTTGTGTCAGGTTGATCTTTTCGTCTGATAACGTTGCTTACGTATTTTGTCTAAGAGGTATCACAAGTAGTATCCCTGTAGCTGTGGGAATCATTGGTTGAAAACGAGTTTAACACCAATGGGTACAGTGCTGCTATATTTTCACAATTATTATCAACCTAAGTCTGAGTTCATCCACAAACTGAGGCGTATTTATAATATTGAAGCTAGACTGTGTATCCTTGTCTTTCTTGAGTGGTCATTGGAAGGCGTTTACACACACGTATACAATACTATGAATACTTCGAACGCTATGGTTAACGTTGCTCTCGTAAACTACTTTTTTTTTAATTCTTCTGGGTCTTAAGCGTGCAATATGTGTTGTAGATACAGTCTCAGACCAAAAAATTGACCGCCGAGTCGTTCACCTAAGGTGGACAATACGGTCATGCTCCTCTCAGAATTCTATGTCTGGCAATATGCTCGATCTAGCAACATGTAGACTGCGGCACTTCCCTGAGGAAGTCTTGACCCCAGTCTTAGTAAATTACTCTTGACTACGGCCGTAGTCTTGAGGTTACACGCGAGACCAGCTAATATGATATTGTAGATTCGCTTGAATTACCCTCATAGCCTCAGCACCGAGAAGGAAGGGGCGATAAAAATTTTGTCGATATGTGCTTTCGGTCGCCAGACGTCATATTAGCTGGTCTCGCGTTTCAACTCAAGACTACGGTCGTGTTCCATCAGCGGTATGAATAAAATGATAGTAATAATAACAGTAATAATCGAATTATCCGGCAACTTCACACTTCACAGTGGATTTTCTCGAACTAAGAAATTTGCTGAATTTGTGAAAAATCAAAATGGCTTCACATCCAGCCTATGATGCCTAGAAGAGTCTTTACATCCTGCTGACACGAGAATAGCATAATCTCTGCGTCAGAAGCTTGCTTCTACTTGACCATTTAATAGACTCGCATTTTTTCCACCGTGACTAATTTTGTAAGCTAAGCACATCATCCGTTACAGCACACTCCTGGGGCTGGGTAATGTGGCCACAATGGTCTGGTGGAACGAGCTATCACAGGTGCAATGCGTGGGCTCAGGCATTTACTTTTAAGAGGCACAAACAGATTTATTTTACCTCTGGTAACCTCAAGAGAAAGACGTTATAATCCAGAATCCGCATTAAACATCACGTTCCTTCATTACCAACTGGGCAGAGCCGGTTTACGTTGGGAAATGACACAGCGGAAGTCATGGTAAAAAGAAATACAGTCGCCAGTAAGCTTACTTACATTAGAAAATTTTATTTTATTTGATGAACCGATAGCCATTTAAAGGGACAGGGCTCTTATTTTACTTGTACTTGATTGAACTAGAGACGTTTAAAAATTTGGTGCTGGACTGTGATTCGAATTCGTATCTCCTCTTTCGAGGATCTGAATCTCTCGGAACAGTATAGTTCAGTCATTTCGTTCCTTTTCCCAAGACTGCATTCTTCTCTAGGTCTCCTCCAAAGGTAAGTATGTGGGTCTGAAACCTGATCCAGTACAAAAATATTCATAATTTCATTTCTAGCTTTAATAAGTGCACACCCACCTGCTAGTGAAAATTAACGCGCAATTTCAATGTCTGTTCATGTGTTGCCAACAATCGCAACAGGTGTCGTTATTTCTGGTCAAACACGCACACATCTTACTGTTCATGAGTAAGCAACTGATACTTAAGCTACACTCCTGGAAATGGAAAAAAGAACACATTGACACCGGTGTGTCAGACCCACCATACTTGCTCCGGACACTGCGAGAGGGCTGTACAAGCAATGATCACACGCACGGCACAGCGGACACACCAGGAACCGCGGTGTCGGCCGTCGAATGGCGCTAGCTGCGCAGCATTTGTGCACCGCCGCCGTCAGTGTCAGCCAGTTTGCCGTGGCATACGGAGCTCCATCGCAGTCTTTAACACTGGTAGCATGCCGCGACAGCAAGGACGTGAACCGTATGTGCAGTTGACGGACTTTGAGCGAGGGCGTATAGTGGGCGTGCGGGAGGCCGGGTGGACGTACCGCCGAATTGCTCAACACGTGGGGCGTGAGGTCTCCACAGTACATCGATGTTGTCGCCAGTGGTCGGCGGAAGGTGCACGTGCCCGTCGACCTGGGACCGGACCGCAGCGACGCACGGATGCACGCCAAGACCGTGGGATCCTACGCAGTGCCGTAGGGGACCGCACCGCCACTTCCCAGCAAATTAGGGACACTGTTGCTCCTGGGGTATCGGGGAGGACCATTCGCAACCGTCTCCATGAAACTGGGCTACGGTCCCGCACACCGTTAGGCCGTCTTCCGCTCACGCCCCAACATCGTGCAGCCCGCCTCCAGTGGTGTCGCGACAGGCGTGAATGGAGGGACGAATGGAGACGTGTCGTCTTCAGCGATGAGAGTCGCTTCTGCCTTGGTGCCAATGATGGTCGTATGCGTGTTTGGCGCCGAGCAGGTGAGCGCCACAATCAGGACTGCATACGACCGAGGCACACAGGGCCAACACCCGGCATCATGGTGTGGGGAGCGATCTCCTACAGTGGCCGTACACCACTGGTGATCGTCGAGGGGACACTGAATAGTGCACAGTGCATCCAAACCGTCATCGAACCCATCGTTCTACCATTCCTAGACCGGCAAGGGAACTTGCTGTTCCAACAGGACAATGCACGTCCGCATGTATCCCGTGCCACCCAACGTGCTCTAGAAGGTGTAAGTCAACTACCCTGGCCAGCAAGATCTCCGGATCTGTCCTTTCCCCCATTGAGCATGTTTGGGACTGGATGAAGCGTCGTCTCACGCGGTCTGCACGTCCAGCACGAACGCTGGTCCAACTGAGGCGCCAGGTGGAAATGGCATGGCAAGCCGTTCCACAGGACTACATCCAGCATCTCTACGATCGTCTCCATGGGAGAATAGCAGCCTGCATTGCTGCGAAAGGTGGATATACACTGTACTAGTGCCGACATTGTGCATGCTCTGTTGCCTGTGTCTATGTGCCTGTGGTTCTGTCAGTGTGATCATGTGATGTATCTGACCCCAGGAATGTGTCAATAAAGTTTCCCCTTCCTGGGACAATGAATACACGGTGTCTTATTTCAATTTCCAGGAGTGTATATTCGTGGATGCACGGTAGGTGTGCAGTTTGATTGTCGCTTAGGCACAAAAGTTTGTATCCTTATTTTAGATTCAGACACCTAGCGGCTCGTAAGAAAAACCGATACGTAACATTTGATTTTTCTTAGTTAACAATCGGATTACGTGTTGGGTTCGTATCTCCATCACAGAACTTCACATCATGCACTTCATCTTTAAATGCATGCACACTTTGTTACTTCAGAATGGAGGTATATCAGACATCTTTCGTGGTTAGATAACAGGGATGAAAGGGTCTTGATAGGAGTCACGGTTTATTACAAAAATTGTCGTCTTTTATTTTCAAGTTTAGATTTGGTTACTGGTATTGGCAAAAATTTCGGTAATTCATGACTCTTCATGGCTAATCATCAATATGATGTGATTAGATTAGATTAGATTACATTAGATTAACTCTTGTTCCATAGATCATGAATACGACATTTCGTAATGATGTGGAACGTGTCATTTTAATGAAAGATTTCTTTAAATACCATGAATCAATGTCTTTACAACAATTTTTTACACTCTCTCTCATTGCTTTTTATTTCTCTCTCTCTCTCTCTCTCTCTCTCTCTCTCTCTCTCTCTCTCTCTCTCTCACACACACACACACACACACACACACACACACACACACACACACACACACACATTCTTTTTTATTTTCATTTGTATGTTGTGCTCGACTATCGGCGAGGCACGAAAACGCCTGTGAATGACTTTCTTAGTTTTGAGTGCACTTACGAAAGAAATATAAAAACAACAATGAGAGTTACTGATTTATGATGCTCAGTTTGCAGTCAGTTATGAGTATTATTAGTAACTACGCTCCAGTCCCTAAACCTAGCTACAGAAAGCGAATCAGACGCATTACGTATTCCAGGCCGTAGCAGCCGCGACTTGGAGACACCAGCTATGGTCACTTCCCAGACCGCTGTAGGATCACATCGGTTCGTCTTCTTCCTGCTGGTACTGTAACTGAGATTTGGCAACAAGGCAACGTATGTTTGGCAACTCTGTGATCGACGAGTTACTTCCTGGTGTGCACGGAATTAAGCCTCAAAGTTCACTTGATTTTACCTGTCATTTCCATTGAATAATCTGAGTTATTATAGCTTGAAGGGTAACAAAAGATTGAAAATTTACGGTTTTCAGCCCAGGAAAGTCGTTGCAGGTGGAAATCGCAACTAATCTCGACCTTTAAATAGCGGTTTACGAGTTCTAGTTACTATTGCCGTCGTAATAGGAAGCTGGGACCCATACCTCCTCGCCAGCTCTGTGGTAACGTGCTGATCTGTGAAACAGCGTCTGTTACGGTTCGCAGTTCCAGTCTCACTGACTGAAACGTTTTTATCCCTTCTGTGAAAGAGCTACAAGCAGTCAGATCAAACGTCAATAAGGAAATCGCAAGAAAATGCTTTCAGCTCATAGTGCAATGTTGAAAAACTTACAATGCTGCACAACAGGTAACGCCTCTTTCCGCTGCTGACAAGCGAATTTTGGGTTTCTAGGAATACGTAACTATATTTATGAAATGCCACATTTGCATACCTCTTGAGTATGACACAGCATACCAATTAAACACAGACCCAATCAAAATCTAAGTGAGTAGTATTTTACTAATTCGTGTCGATAGAGGCATGCTTGTGTACAGATACTTTCGTCGTAAGGTTATCATGGTTAGTTTTATTTCATTTCTTATAATACAGTGCACAATTTTCGTAAGGTTTCCTTTAGAGTTGTTAAAACAATAGTAAACATGAGAGAGAAAGTAATCATCAACGATATATGCGAAATCTCTGATGTTACCTATGACAGTCTGACAATGCACATGCAGTTTATTGATTACATGCATGTAGAAAATTTGTTCTGAGTTAAAGCTGTCAATCAAAGTTTGAAGAAGAATAAAATATCACTACCACACGACGGCTAATGTAGAAAATACTTTTCTGACATATTATGGCACGATGCGCTCTCCCTGCACATCTCCGAGATGCATCTGCTGCCTGCTGTCTATTAAACCTGAGTAGAACAAAATGTCACAGTAGTTAGTCCTTTTTCCACATGCGACTACTTTGGGTTGAGAAGTGAAGGGAATTATGTTCAAAGTTCTATTAGATTGATAACTTCAGCAGAGAGCAGAATTGCGTTTTAAAAAATGTAGCACTGAATGTATTCGAACTCGCGACATCTTATCTATGCTACAAGCTGACACGTAGCTACAACAGCTCCAGAGCTCGGCAACTATTCCTCCAGAACTTTTGGATTCCACAGCACTGTGAGATTATGCATATGGCCAGGTCTTGACTTCTGAGAGACAAACAGTTACAGATTTTCTTTTGGACTGAACGACGTTTTCTAGTAACAGATAGCGCAATAGAATAGCTCAAGTGGAAAGGAACACTTCCTATTTAAACTTCTGCATCCTACAATGTTGGCAGTTGTGTGTAGGTGGCAGTAACGTGATTTTATTTCTGTGATTACAAAATAGTCGAATGTATGCACTGGGTAGCCGAGGCAGCTAGTTCATGGTGATTCGGTCAACCAAGTAAATGAATTTACTGAACATGCTGCAAATTACTACAGGGAGCCTGTGTGACAGAATTCTCATCCAGTGTGGCGCAACTGCGTTACGATAGAAAAATGACTCGCAGAGAAGAGGATTTCGTGGTGTGTTGGACGGATGGTAGGTTGTTATACCTATGGTCTGGGTTCGATTCCCACTTCTGTCAATGATTTTAGATAGGGAGAGACAGATTCCATTCTCTCCTGGCTACACCAAGTGAAGGAGATATAATGGCTGCGTGGTCTGAAAATTCACATCAAAGATGATATTCCTTCTTTACCAAGTAGACGGTAGGTTGAACCACAATAAAGTCTGGAGTGGCGACATGAAGAAACTCTATCACCAGTAACCTTTCTTATACTAGTTATGTATTTCAAGTGACGACACAAACGCTATGTATGGTCACAGGACACTTATTCCATCTTTTATTTGAGCTTCTGTATGTCGATAAAATTGGTTCTGAACTGGGAATGCAACTCAGACCGCCCTTAACGCGGAATTTGATCCCTTCGTGGCAATACAGCTCGGCTACAATTTGTTGTTTGTTCAAAACTGCAGATTCCACAACACCTTCACATATTATGCGTGAATGGGATCGAATCCTGGCCCGGCACTAAAGATTTAATTATGTATTATCAAGCTCTAGCATGAGAACACCTATCTGCTGGTGGATAATAATTTTGATTTTTAATGTATTTTCATTCGCTGTCAACACTAACGATATCTGACGTTTTTAACTCCCAGTGAGACACAGAACTATTTGCGAGATGACTGTAAGTTCAAGATGCTATTCTGAGCAGCTGGTGGAGAAAACTTCGGTAGCTGACGTCTCTTTGTGTGTAGTCAACAACGATATGTGTGGGGCTCTGTTCCCAGTGAGCGCTGAACTCTTCGTCATATTATTTCAGTTCAAACATGCTCACATGTCACTGCTGGTGCAACAAACCCATATTTAACGTTAGTTTTCTCTAGAATATAACAGCGATAGGTGCCGGGTTGGAGTCCTGGGAAGGAAAAAACTAATGTTTCGTCTCGTCATTTCAGTTAAAACATCTAGTTACTGCCGCGAAATTCCGATATGTCACATTTGACTGTGCTTCGATAGCAATCCAATTAGGTTCCGGGTTCGAATCCGTGTCCAACACACAGCTTTACCTCACGGCATTTCAAGTAAGTTACTTGTGAAGAAGCAATATTTAACATCTCTCGTAGTTCATTTTCAGGGACAATAGATGCTGGGTAGGAATTCGCGTCTGTTAAAAAAGTTGATATTTGCTAACTGATACTGTCTAAAATCGAGGTATATCACTCTCTGTATGCCTAATCAGGAATGACTGTTAGTTTCCGTCAGTCACGAAATCTTTGCTTAGTCTGCATGAGCTGGGTTTGAATCCATATGCAGAACAAGACGGTTCGTCGTGTCATTTAATGTTCATACATATTCTCAACTAGCTGCTCGTGAATAACTTAAATTTTTAATGTCATTTTGTGTTAAATAGTTCAAATGGTTCAAATGGCTCTGAGCACTATGGGACTTAACTTCTAAGGTCATCAGTCCCCTAGAACTTAGAACTACTTAAACCTAAATAACCTAAGGACATCACACACATCCATGCCCGAGGCAGGATTCGAACCTGCGACCGTAGCGGTCACGCGGTTCCAGACTGAAGCGCCTAGAACCGCACGGCCACATCGGCCGGCCCCCACCATCTGGTATCAATGCATTACCTTATAATCCATTATATATAATCATTTTTATAGTACACTTGATATTATAGATGAGTAGGACACAAGACAGGACATAGATAATGTCCGTTTGACGTCAACAGTGTGTAACATTTTACTTTTTTTGAATAGGACGATGTTCCTCTCCAATAATTTTTAGATTAGTTACAATAAGCTTACGCTGCAAGAGAATTCGCTTGTATTTTTCAATATGTGGTCTGTTGTCGGTTTGAAGGCCTTCCATAACATCGGCAACGTAGTGCAACTCCACCGAGAGCTGTCTGGAGTAGGGTGGAGATAGCAATGTGAAAGTTGCGAGCTGTCGAAGACGATCTTCATATTCCTAATGCGATTAGGACATCGTATACTCTTGACGACGTTTAGCACCTGTGCGGTCAGTCACCCAATTTCAGAATTCATTTTGAGTAATCCTGCTAAATTCCCAAAATATTGTCTTTTTATATTGATGAGTAATATGGATAGTCGTCACGTTCATGTGCCGTCTACAACGCAAATTTAATGTTACTATCCTAGGAACTAACCTGCAATACGTTTTGTATTTCATAATCGGAACTATCTGCATTAACCGTCATCAGAGCAATGTCAGGGAACAGAATGCAGCAGTGCCTACTTGAGGACCTGCTTGAGTCGTGTTCTAAGGAAAGGGTAGTTGCTGGTTCACATTATATTACACTAGCGAGAAGTACCGACTTTTCCTTTTCTCTGCAAACATCCAGAACTAAATTCAGTAACTAAATGCGAAGAATATATTTGCATTGTGCCAACTCAAAGATCAATAGATATGGATATACACTCCTGGAAATGGAAAAAATAACACATTGACACCGGTGTGTCAGACCCACCATACTTGCTCCGGACACTGCGAGAGGGCTGTACAAGCAATGATCACACGCACGGCACAGCGGACACACCAGGAACCGCGGTGTTGGCCGTCGAATGGCGCTAGCTGCGCAGCATTTGTGCACCGCCGCCGTCAGTGTCAGCCAGTTTGCCGTGGCATACGGAGCTCCATCGCAGTCTTTAACACTGGTAGCATGCCGCGACAGCAAGGACGTGAACCGTATGTGCAGTTGACGGACTTTGAGCGAGGGCGTATAGTGGGCATGCGGGAGGCCGGGTGGACGTACCGCCGAATTGCTCAACACGTGGGGCGTTAGGTCTCCACAGTACATTGATGTTGTCGCCAGTGGTCGGCGGAAGGTGCACGTGCCCGTCGACCTGGGACCGGACCGCAGCGACGCACGGATGCACGCCAAGACCGTAGGATCCTACGCAGTGCCGTAGGGGACCGCACCGCCACTTCCCAGCAAATTAGGGACACTGTTGCTCCTGGGGTATCGGCGAGGACCATTCGCAACCGTCTCCATGAATCTGGGCTACGGTCCCGCACACCGTTAGGCCGTCTTCCGCTCACGCTCCAACATCGTGCAGCCCGCCTCCAGTGGTGTCGCGACAGGCGTGAATGGAGGGACGAATGGAGACGTGTCGTCTTCAGCGATGAGAGTCGCTTCTGCCTTGGTGCCAATGATGGTCGTATGCGTGTTTGGCGCCGTGCAGGTGAGCGCCACAGTCAGGACTGCTTACGACCGAGGCACACAGGGCCAACACCCGGCATCATGGTGTGGGGAGCGATCTCCTACACTGGCCGTACACCACTGGTGATCGTCGAGGGGACACTGAATAGTGCACGGTACATCCAAACCGTCTTCGAACCCATCGTTCTACCATTCCTAGACCGGCAAGGGAACTTGCTGTTCCAACAGGACAATGCACGTCCGCATGTATCCCGTGCCACCCAACGTGCTCTAGAAGGTGTAAGTCAACTACCCTGGCCAGCAAGATCTCCGGATCTGTCCTTTCCCCCATTGAGCATGTTTGGGACTGGATGAAGCGTCGTCTCACGCGGTCTGCACGTCCAGCACGAACGCTGGTCCAACTGAGGCGCCAGGTGGAAATGGCATGGCAAGCCGTTCCACAGGACTACATCCAGCATCTCTACGATCGTCTCCATGGGAGAATAGCAGCCTGCATTGCTGCGAAAGGTGGATATACACTGTACTAGTGCCGACATTGTGCATGCTCTGTTGCCTGTGTCTATGTGCCTGTGGTTCTGTCAGTGTGATCATGTGATGTATCTGACCCCAGGAATGTGTCAATAAAGTTTCCCCTTCCTGGGACAATGAATTCACGGTGTTCTTATTTCAATTTCCAGGAGTGTAGATATAGATTTTTATATTTAAAGCCATTCTCGTTCTGCGTTGGAATAAACATCATTCATTATTTGCTTGTTCTTGTTACGATTGTTATTGACATTCTCTCACTCGCAAGAGTCTTATGCTGATGCAGTATGAATAAATTATGCCATTGGATACAAAGCGGTTTAGTTTTGAGACCTAACCCACGAGGGGGGAAGGCACAGTGGTCTGCTTCAGGAATTCCAAGCAACAAAACACAAAAAACAATCCAGGAAGGGTTCGAACAGCTACTTTCATGCAGAGACATGCATTTGGAATCTGTTCATCGTTACGGGGTCAAACAAGAGGGTAACATTACTGAAACAATGATCGGGCTACTTAGTATATAATAGAGCATACAGATTTCAAGGAGGAAACGTATGAAGACGCAGACTTCCTCGTTATCAATATGTGCGGCATATCTTTCGTGTTAACGAAAGTAAATTCCCGCTTTACCTCTTCTTACGTGTCAAATGAAATGAATGCCATGAGGAATAGAATATTTGTTGACTGCGTCTCTTCTTGCTTCCATCCTTACCAACATATTTCTTCATTCTCGTGGTAATCATGACATTCTATGTGCATGCTGCAAACGATTGCAAGTGGACAAATTCGACATCGAGGTGCAAAGCGTTTGGTATCTTACATTATATTCAATTCTAATAAGCTTCCGGTGTATTTTTACTTCGTTTGTATTTTTAGATGATTATGAACGTTACGGAAATTTATCTCACATGCTTTATGTTGAATGAGAAACATTGAATGATCCGTTTTGCTTTCCCTACGTTGAAATGATATAATGTCGGCGTCAACAGCCTTCTTCCACGCCGGAAGCTGAAACTTGTATCATTCTGGATTAATGATAATTGAATGTCTCATATGTATACATAGCCCACAAGGCGACGCCAGAAACCATCAGGGGAGAACGCCGCATAAAAACCAAACGTGCGCGCGCGTCTCCACTCTGAAGAACCGTATCGGAGAATCACGGCAAGCATTTCGCTGAAGAGCTGCCTCGTCAGAGAGCCGAGAAATGGCAGCGTCGTAGCAAGTATTTGTCAACACTCTGATAGTGCATTTACTTCCGGGTGTAGGTCGGCGTTACCTCGCTAAATTCACTTGACATTCGTTTTCCACATCGAAGACTCGTACGATATAATCCACTGCAAGATGACACAATTAGAAAGTATATTTAATTTCTGGACTCCAAGAACGGCGTTCTTCACATAAGTAACACCTGTTTGTGTGTGCATTCGGGAGGACGACGGTGCAATCCCGCGCCCGGCCATCCTGATTTAGGTTTTCAATGATTTCCCTAAATCGCTTCAGGCAAATGCCGGGATGGTTCCTTAGGAAGGGCACGGCCGATTTCCTTCCCCATCCTTCCCTAATCCGAGCTTGTGCTCCGTCTCTAATGACATCGTTGTCGACGGGACGTTAAAACAGTAATCTCCACCTCCTCTGTTTGTGTGTTTAAGGTTGCGTTTTGAGGCTCAGGCAACATCGCAGTGACTATAGTCCGCCTCTGGCCGCCAGTGTGTCGTTAGCTCAGAGGTTCCCTTGTGCGTTGCAGTGCTTGTACTATAAGTTCGAATCACGGTAGAAGCCGCTGACTACAACCTTTTATTTTCCATTTTAATTAATGGAGTTGCAAACTGCTAGTAAAAATTTCTTATGCGAAATCTGAAGAATGCCTTTAAACATCAATCTTCGTCCGATTTCGACTTAGTAAATTAAGTTAATATCATGGATTTCTGCCTTGCAAATTCCAAGGTGCTTCACTATAAAATAGGTCCTGAAATGTTTCAAACCGACTGTCAACGATATAAATTTGAGCTTTGTTCATCATATAGGTCTAACATGTCAGAAGGTTGTTTATGAAGTGCACATGTTCATTAACATAATTCCCATCTTATAAATTTATGCAATAGCATTTAACTGTAGACGTTTTCTAACACCGGCGTTAGCAATTCCTTTCCGTTCTCTGAAACCTTCAAAACGACAAATTTTTCTGGTTTAAATCTGATGACCTTAACTATCACTTCCGATCAACAATAAATACTTCATGAACCCATACATGGAACTCCAAATGTGCAGTGTGCCTGCACTGCTACAGAGCATGCATTGCAAGGTATTCACACAGTTTATCGCATAGACTTACCATAAGGAATGAAACAAGAACTGTAATACATTTTACACCACAGACGCTCACTCTGGCTTGACGAAAACATCCAAACATTGACCAAAAGTTGCACAAATAATTAAGTTTGAAAGGAAAAGAAACGCGGTATGAAGCATTTACAAATTCATCGAATGTAGTGAGGTGGTTTAATTTCATCCCAGTCTATAAAATTAATTTCGGGCCATACTCAGCTCTTGCCGATTACCCGCGTACTAATCAGGGCGTCTGTCTCCGTTGCTTTTGAGCGTGAATGGAAATTGTAGAAATTTTCTGTGGAGCAACATTTAATAATAAAGCGTTTTAAATCATCAAAAGCGATGAGCGGTAGCAGGCGCTTTCGATAAAGAACGGGGGAGTGCAGCACCGCTGCTGTCGCCACGGCCGCTGCCAGTAGCCAGCAAATGGATCCCGGAGCTTTGCCGCATACGGCGTCCAGAGGAGGACAGTCTGCAGGAAATCTGCCGCAAAATCGTTACTAGATAAAATTTTGATATCGGTGTGTCACAAAGCGAAATAGATTGAATCTGCGCTACCATTACATTCACGTCTTCAGCATTCAGACAGAAGAGGCTATAAAAATATTTTATGCCAGCTGCTCTCGATCCACTGACATTATGAACAGAAACAACGCACGCTACCGCTAGACGCACAGGCGTAATCAGCCTAGAGTCTCTCTATCTTGGGACAAGTTTTCCTCCAGGAAGTGCCGCAGTCTACAGTGTTGCCAGATTGTGCAGATAACCGGACTTAGAGAATTAGCGAGTTGGCCAGTTTTTTTGTCCCATGTCGCGATCGGCGCGGACTTAGCCTCTGAAGCGGCCGGCCGCCGGTCGAGTTTTATGTCAAAGAGTGTACCATGATTGGTGGTCACCGTGAAATGAGAAGTTGGCTGCTGGGCGTCGGCCGCGCTGCGGCAGTTACTCGCTGGTAGTGCTCGTGCCTCGTGTTGACAGTGCGGTCTGTTGGGCTCTGATTGCTGGCAGCCAAGATGAGCAAGCCTGAGTCCATCCTCCCTGTTCATGTTATAAGGATGTTTAAGTATTTCGATGGCGTCTCTGATTTGGCGTTTCGTCATAACTGGCTGCTTGGCCAACACACAGGCTTCGCTGAATTTTATTTCTTTTCCGCAGCCTTTCTGATGATCTGCCACTGCGGATTTGTTGGGTTGCCCTAGACGAATATAGCGCTCGTGTTCCCGAATGCGCGTTGCTATTGGCCTACCAGTCTCGCCGACGTATGCCTCTCCACATTCGCATTCCACCTTGTAAACGCCTGCAGTGTGTAATGCATCCACCTTGTCCTAGTGGAGCCTAGCGCGTCCTGGCTCCTACGACCACTATAGAAAACAGGGTGCACCCCTACGCGGCGAAGGTGTTTGCCTATTCGGTCAGTAACATTTTTCACATAAGGTAAGCGCACTGTTGGCTGGAGTTTGTCTATTTCTTTCTTATCTTTCTTACTTGTGTTCGTCGACAAGGCTGTGTGGCTCGACTTATGGCTGTAGCCACTGGCTAGAAACGTTGTTCGTAGCCTTTTTAAGCTCAGGTGTGATGTTTTGAGCATCACTTAGGCGCTGCGCAAGGATTGCCAAAGAACGGATGATAGAGTTCTTCTGCGCTGGGTGGTGGAAGGGTTGGGCGTGCAGATACCTGTCTGTATGTGTAGCCTTGCGATATACTCTGTGCCCCATTGTGCCCTCCGTTCTCCTGTATACTTAGACGTCTAGAAATGCACCATTCTTTTCTACTTCGAGCGTGAACTGTATCTTCCCGTGCGCATATAGAATCTGTGGATACAGTGGGGTAATACTCCTTACTACTCTCGGCCGTGTTGAATAGTACAGACACGTCACGTAGTTTGCGCCAGGGAACAGACTTGTCGCAGCAAGACAAGACTCCAGACGCACAGTGCGACGTCTGTCAGCAGTGACTAGAATAGCGTTCTACAAAAACTACAGTTTGGCAATTTTAGTACAGTATATAAACGACGTATCAAATGGTAGAATTATCGGTAGTATTGGCAGAATTGGTAGGGAAATGAACATATATGAATGTGCGCTAGAGGAACTGGAAACCGATGACTTATCTTCATTTTTATTTGTTTTGTTATCTGCTTGGCACATAATTAGAACCGCACATGATTCAGTGTTAGTCCATAGTGTATTTCATATCTTTACAAAACATAAATTGTATTTCCTAAGTAATGAAAATTAGTTGTTCGAGTAACTTCTGCGCTTTTATGCAACCAAAGCAATTACTTTTGATGCAAGCACAGCTTACATGCACAAACATAAAAACTCTATATAATTATTTATGTTTTTTGTACTCAACAGGACATTCTTCATCACAATCAAAGACAAGTCTTTCCTGTTGTTATCGATAAATGCAAAAGTTGTATGTGAATAATAGGAACATTTTTTATATAAGTTCGACGAAGTATTTAAGCAATGTTTAATATATTTTAGTTTTACTGTTTTTTTAGCTCTTTTAAATAAATTACGTATTCTAGCGCTATGTGGTAAATCTGTATTTTTGTCTATTTTTATTGCAACATCCCTCTGGTTCACGTTACAAATCAACAATTTTCGAATAAAATCTGAATTAATCATTGCCAATTCCATTTCTGCTATAAACACTATTTATTGTTAAATAATAGAGAGGTGTATAATTAGTAAAACATGAATGGTCCATACCTTTCCTAGTTCTTCATATATTCTCACTCAGTTTCTAGACAATTCACCGTTTCCGGTTTTTAGGGGACTCACACTGATTGCATACCTAAAGAATGCGAACGCTATGAGGTAACGACCGATAGGTAAACAATGCACCCAACGTACTTGTAACAAGGGTATGACCTTAACTTGTAACGAGTGTATGACCTTAACTGCCCATAGTTACTAGGAAAACTACAGTACTCTACACTTACTTATGGTTCTCTACGGTAGCCTACGGTAGTTTTACAACTCTAGCAGTGACCACTGGTGTGGTTTCCCTCCACTCGACGGAAGAGAGATGCTCGCTGACAGTAGTTCACCCCACAACAACGCTGGACACGAGAGAGGTACCACATCATCGTGTCAGACCAGTCCAGGTTCTCTGTACAGCGTCACGATGTGGAGACTCTGGATAGCGTGAAAATTGTCAGGCTGCATTTCTGATCTTCATACAAGCTCTACACCTTGCATGATAGCGTGCTCAACAAGATTGCTCTGCTTCAAGTAGCTGACGTGTTGAGGCCGATGGCTCTGCTATTTTCTTGGAAGTCTTCTTGACGTTATCCTTTAAAAAAAATATTGGGAAACAGCTTGTTGAGTTGTCCTGGCCCACTTCCATACAGATGGTGTTTGACTGTTGCTCTGACCAGCACCTGTTCCAAATCTGCCAGTGACTGAAAACATCTGGTCATGGTTTGACGAGAGGCTGGGTTGCCACCACTCGCCAGCCATTTCGATTGATGAACTCGAGCAGACTACTTAATCAGCATGGAATAACTCAACCACGTCTGTCGCCCAAGCTCAGTTCTAGACGATGCCCAGCCGGGTTACAGCCACTGCGGTTGTCTGGGGTGTCAGCTCCGTGTATTAAAATCCGCAGCCTGTGTTTATCTACACATTTAATATATTCTTTTTATTATACCGCACACGTGCAATAATTTTTAATGGCCATCCAGTGTATTTGTCTGTAAGGCACGCCGGTAGATAGCAGGATTCTAGGGGAAGCGGCAGGGAGGGGCAGTTGCTGAAGGAACACAGAAAAGTTTCGTATTACGTTAGTCACGGTTAACAGATAGGAACAGAAGACATTAGCATACTGCATGAGACTCCTTCATGAAATGCTCATAGTGTCCTCCCTTAGCTTGAACCCGTGACGTTGCACTCAATCCTGGATGCACTGACGTATCCATGGAGTACTGTGTATGGTTTTGCCGCTTTCGTTAATACTAAATGAGGAGCAGCTTCATCGTGCAGGAGGAAGATATTACGTCGCACTGATAAAAGCTCATATTCTAGTAGATTAGGTATTCTCTAAGAAAGGATTGTAAGGCCGACCCTGGATGGAAGAACATGATAGCCCAACAACGTCACCAATAATCCCAGCCCAAGCGTTTACACTGGCATTTGGAACTTTTCATCGAAGAAAGAGTTTCGTTTGCTATGCTGGCACGTTCTGAGCGTAAGTGTTTCTCATTATTAATGTACTACGAAGAGTTCTAGAAAAGGAGTTATAATGCGCAAACAAAGCACGTGTGGACCAATTTCCATGTAATTTATTTCCTTCTCCTTTCTATGAAGAGTATGTTCGGGAGTTTTGACCGCACGTATTTGCAGCATCCTGTATACTGGAAAAGTTGTCTTCTAGATGTACGGAATTGGTAGGTTACGAATACAAGTCACAAACAGAGCAGCATTCAGTTCATGCGTCAGAGGAGTTCCTGTTACACGTGAAGTCCCACTTATCACCGCCGTGCCGCTTCCTCAGCAGTGTTGCCTCATCCAATTTGAAGAAAATCGGCACTAAGGCTGAGGTCACACTCGGCACCGACAACGATCGCAAAACGCCGTCGCCAGAGATCGTTCGATAACTTCTGCCGGCAGCTTGGAATCAATGCGTCCGATTCCCTTCGTCTGTTTTTGGCGCTATCAAAGAGATTAGGATAGGTTAGAATCTGTTCTAACAAGATTAGAATTTTGATTAACCTCCTTGGACGGGGTGGACGCCAGTACGCCTCTGCGCTTGGAGGCGAATGCTGCATTGCGGCTTTTGCTATCAAAAAGACGCCCAGTTACTGGAATAGCCAGACACGTTTTAAGAATATATACGAGATGAAGAGAGTTGACATTAAAGGCAACATTACGAACACTCAGCGCAATTTCAAATAAATTCAGCGAAACGTACATATACTATTAAGCTTCAATGATTCTCATTGAGCATATATGCTTAATTTTAAAATAACGCACTCTGAAAAGTGGAAAAACATCACATTTGAAAATAATCGCATATAACAGAATCACCAGTACTGACATGACAACACCAGTAAGCAGTAATAATTTTCGTAGACAGTTGATGCCCGCCTACCACAGCCCAGAAAAATCCTCTACAGTAACCTTAGGAATCAAAATTGACATGCGCCACTCCATAAAATTTCCGTTGCAGATTTTGACTGTGAGTTAGAGAACATGCGTAATGTAAGATAACGTTAAATTAATTGTTATTAAATTTTTCAGTTCTAAATTTGTGGTTTCCAATAAAGAAGAGATTTCAGACATATCTCTGTTACTACCTTTATCAGCCTCACGACGTCGCAAAGTGCTTCTTCCTTGTACTAACCTCAAAAATTTATCACAATGGATTTTTTGCGAGTGGGAACGTCGGCCGATTCGAACCATGAGTACAAACTCATATGAATTTCAGTGACCGTTGTCCGAAGTCTGTACGTTCGGTCGTTGCTCTCAGACCGCGCACACGCACTAGCGTATGGATTTGAAAGGTCGTTGGTGGAGCCCCCCCCCCCCCCTTCTCCCCTCCCCTACCTCCGTCCCCTGCCCAACCCCCAACTACCCTTCGATGTAGGTGCTACTATGACCGCCACCCTAGTGATTTAAGAAACTGATGGAGAGGACCGAAAAATAGAGACATAAAAATGCTAAGGAACGAGGTAATTTCTCAATCATTAGATAAGTATTCCCTTACGATGTACAATGAGCAAAGTTGGTAGAATGCTGCAGCTGCATAAAAATACTCCTCTGATCTAATTGAAGCTAGCAAAGTACTAATTGATGCGACAAGAGAAGTCACTGTCAGTCAACAAGCGAGAGGTGGGAGAAGTTGAAAAACTGTTCAGTGAACAGCGGCTTGGTGGTAATAATACAACAGCGGAAGCCGCGCGGCTCATTTCTGTCGAAACGTACAGTTCGGGCGTTCACTGTGCCGTCCCCGTAGCTCATCATAGGTCCACGACCTCCTGGCGGACTGCACTCTGACCTAGTTGGTAGCCGTCATTGACGCGATCAGAAACTCATTTCGGAACTTTCATGTGATCGACCATTTACGAAGAGAACGCGCGTTATATATCGTAAGACTACGCGGGACGGACCATGATATTCCTAAAAATCGAGATATCCCGCGAAAATCCGAGACTCCTATCGACAGTACTACTCAGCGATCGATGGGGTCAGCAGACGATAATCGTTGAAGGACTGCCACTCCCGCCGAGCGAAGTGGCCGCGCGGTTTCAGACGCCATGTCACGGATTGCGCTGCCCCTCCTGCCGGAGGTTCGAGTCCTCCTTCGCGCGTGGATGTGTGTGTGTTGTTCTTAGCATAAGTTAATTTAAGTAGTGTGGAAGTCTAGAGAACGATGACCTCAGCAGTTTGGTCCCTTAGGAATCCATACTGCCACTCCCGCAGCCGTATTAAATCTGCCTTTTGTATGTGAACGGAACAACAGAAGCGCGGCTCTAATTTCTTTAATCCTGTGCTATGAATATTTCATTTTTTTTCTCATTGCGTGCATAATCGGTCTCTATGGCAGTGGCGTAGCTATGGGGCTGCGGGTTTGTGGTATGGTCCGTGGAGGTGACAAAACTTGTCATATCCTGTACAAAGAGTTGTAATATATTTTATTGCTGACACCCATGAGAGCGGCCGTGCTGCTAGATAGCTTATGGGCTGGACCTGACCCTTTTGCACGTGTACGCCCAGTTTACCACTAAAATAATGTGTAAACAGAAATTATCCTCACAACGTACTTGAGACAGTGTTTTCAACGATCTTACAAGCTTGGTATGTACACTACTGCCCATTAAAATTGCTACACCAAGAAGAAATGCAGATGATAAACGGGTATTCATTGGACAAATGTCCGCCCCCGGTAGCTGAGTGGTCAGCTCGACGGACTGTCAAACCTAACGGCCCGGGTTCGATTCCCGGCTGGGTCGGAGATTTTCTCCGCCCAGGGACTGGGTGTTGTGTTGTGCTAAACATTACCATTTCATCCCCATCGACGCGCAATTCGCCGAAGTGGCGTCAAATCGAAAGACTTGCACCAGGCGAGTGGTCTACCCGACGGGAAGCAGTCGTCACACGCCATTTATTTATTTATTGGACAAATATATTATACTAGGACTGACATGTGATTACATTTTCACACAATTTGGGTGCATAGATCCTGAGAAATCAGTACCTAGACAAACCACCTCTGGCCGTAATAACGGCCTTGATACGCCTGGGCATTGAGTCAAACAGAGCTTGGATGGCGTGTACAAGTACAGCTGCCCATGCAGCTTCAACACGATTCCACAGTTCATCAAGAGTAGTGACTGGCGTGTGGTGACGAGCCAGTTGCTCGGCCACCATTGACCAGACGCTTACAATTGGTGAGAGATCTGGAGAATGTGCTGGCCAGGGCAGCAGTCGAACATTTTCTGTATCCTGAAACGCCCGTACAGGACCTCCAACATACGGTCGTGCATTATCCTTCTGAAATGTAGGGTTTCGCAGGGATCGAATGAAGGGTAGAGCCAAGGGTCGTAACACATCTGAGATGTAACGTCCACTGTTCAAAGTGCCGTCAATGCGAACAAGAGGTGACCGAGAAGTGTAACCAATGGCACCCCATACCATCACGCCAGGTGATAGGCCAGTGTGGTGATGACGAATACATGCTTCCAATTTGCGTTCACCGCGATGTCGCCAAACACGGATGCGACCATTATGATGCTGTAAACAGAACCTGGATTCATCCGAAAAAAAAATGACGTTTTGCCATTCGTGCACCCAGGTTCGTCGTTGAGTACACCATCGCAGGCGCTCCTGTCTGTGATGCAGCGTCAAGGGTAATCGTAGCCATTGTCTCCGAGCTGATAGTCCATGCTGCTACAAACGTCGTTGAACTGTTCGTGCAGATGGTTGTTGTCTTGCAAACGTCCTCATCTGTTGACTCATGGATCGAGACGTGGCTGCACGATCCGTTACAGCCATGCGGATAAGAGGCCTATCATCCCGACTGCTAGTGATACGAGGCCGTTGGGATCCAGCACGGCATTCCGTATTACCCTCCTGAACCCACCGATTCCATATTCTTCTAACAGTCACTGGATCTCGACCAACGCGAGCAGCAATGTCGCGATACGATAAACCGCAATCGCGATAGGCTACAATCCGACATTTATCAAAGTCGGAAACGTGATGGTAAGCACTTATCCTTCTTACACGAGGCATCACAACAACGTTTCACCGGTCAACGCCGGTCAACTGCTGTTTGTGTATGAGAAATCGGTTGTAAACTTTCCTCATGTCAGCATGTTGTAGGTGTCGCCACCGGCGCCGATCTTGTGTGAATGCTCTGAAAAGCTAATCATTTGAATATCACAGCATCTTCTTCCTGTCGGTTAAATTTAGCGTCTGTAGCACGTCATCTTCGTGGTGTAGCAATTTTAATGGTCAGTAATGTATATATTTCGTACAGAGAACATTGGCTGTCACTAAACTGTTTTTATGGTTGTGCTGTGAAAATTTTCGTGCTGTTGTTACGACTATTTTGTGATAGAGATTTCTGATTGTAAAATAAAGAAAACCAATCCGTTATTAGCGAAAGTAGTGCGGTCGCAAAAAAACTGAGATTTTGTATACAGGAGTTCCACGGTTCAGAGTCTCCTGGATTCGAAAAAGGGTTTTTCCACAAAACATGCAGCTGAGTATCTGTACTGATGTAAGTACATTAAATTATAGTTCCTTTTAAGACGAGACCGTAAGTGTTTACAACAAAGACGCGGCTGTTATGTTTGTTACCTCATATAACTGTAATACCACGTTCTTGGACGCGGCGCTGCTCCAGATCCGTTTTATATTAGTTCTTGATTATGTAATGCAAACAGATAAATACCCTCGTCGGATCAAAGTGACCCGAGAGAATTTTATTTTGCCTATTCTGAGATTTTCTACATCTCGCACATAGATCAAATCAGTGAAATCATTCGTTACGCTCAAAAGTAAAACGGAAAGTAGAAATCATTTCCACGTAATTTTTAGTAAACTGGTAAGAAAGCAGTAAACATAACGGAAGACATTTTACAGGCTACTGAAAAGGATGATCTGCATGTAACATTGTGCCGAGGACAAGGATACGACAACGCTCCTACAAGGCCTGGAGTGTATTCATGAGTTCAAAATGGCTCTGAGCACTATGCGACTTAACTTCTGAGGTCATCAGTCGCCTAGAACTTAGAACTAATTAAACCTAACTAACCTAAGGACATCACACACATCCATGCCCGAGGCAGGATTCGAACCTGCGACCGTAGCGGTCACTCGGTTCCAGACTGTAGCGCCTAGAACCGCACGGCCACTCCGGCCGGCTCATGAGTTCAAGTAAACATTTGTTGACTCAGTCCTGAGGCGCTATTTGTATCCTGTGTCAGTCTGTACCAGTTACACGCCTTTTAAACAGTTCCGTTATATCCGAATTCTTTGGGACCCTAGAAAGTTTACGTGCTTTACTCAGCTTCTACCGACATGTGGACGATCTGTCTGAAAGACGTTGGAGGAACAATTAAGAGACTTTCAGATGCACGACAGAATGGTCATCAGGAAACTATTAAACCTGTGTTTCAGTCCTTTGAAAAGATTGTCGATGCCACTAAGGAACTGATTCCTCGGAAACCTGAGAAACCAGAGGAGCAGCTCAAACTCTCTTGCCGGCATTGTATAATTTCTGGTTTTTGTGTATTTCGCGTGTATGGGTGCTATCTTAGAAGAAGCCAACCACGCTCAAAAGTATTTACAGATTCTTAGAGTCAGTTTCGGAGTGCGTTTTATTAAGATGATTAGTCTAACGCTGTTTTTGAAAGACAAGAAAAATTGTCTTTTTGACGAAGCGCTTCGAGCTGCGAAGGACACATTTGATGAGTTAGGCATTAATGTAAAAAAGTACAACATTCAGAAAGAAGAAAATGGTGCCTAGGGAGAATAGTGCAAGGGAGATGTTGACTTTGCACCAGGAACTAAGAGAGTCAATGTTAGAGTGCATCGACAGATTTCTACAAGATACACGTAGCAAAACCATGGAACATATGTCAAATCGTTTTGCTGTTTTAGAGCCGAGCAATCTGATTAAACTCTCAGAAACGAAACTTCCCGCGACTGCAAATACTTTAGTTTACAATTATGATGAGAATTCGGAAGATGACACATAAGACGAATTCTGCAAGTTGCCAAAGTTCCAAAAGAAGAGTGTCTTGGTTGGACACCTTTAAAATTCTTACAATTCGTGGATGAAGATGAATTTGCCAAATCCGTTTCCAAACTTATTTTGGCGTTAAGATTTTTCCTAACTTTCTGTCTTTGAACAGCATCATGAGAAAACAATTTCTCAAAAATCAGACTAATAAAGAATCATCTTAGGCCCACTACAAGGCAAGCACTACTCTCCAGCTTTGCAGGTTTCGCAGTAGTGTAGCTAAAGATATCAATTTTGATGAAGTAGTTCCAAAATTTGCAGCAGAAAAAGTTCGAAGGAAGAGATTCTAAGCTTCATGTTAAAGTCATCTATCACTAATTAAATATTTGGTTACCTTTACTGTCAAAGTATGTTATTTATAAACATACATCTTAGTTACTTGTTTCCAGTCATAAAAACTATTTAGAAAATAGTTAACTTTATACTTTGCTTATTTATCCACTTGTGCCAAAGACTGCTGCCAGAAAATGAATTATTTGAAGTTTTTGTGGTGTTGGTGGGGCAGTAGGGACGGGAGACGCTAGTCAAGAACTCCTCGCCAGGTGCCAAGCTGCCCAGCTACACTACTACTGCATGTCGAGCACCGTACCGAGTGGGTGGTGAGGCAGCTTCCCAGCCAAGGGTGCGGACCCCAAGCAGATGAAAAAACTGACCGGAAAAAAGAAACAAACTGTTTTACAAATAACCATAAGTGGTACGTGGTCTTGGGACGTGATCTCTACTCCTTGTATTCTAGTCTTCTGCCTGCGAGAAAAAGCCTCGACCAGAGACTGGAAACGCATGCGTGTGACCACAGTGTCAATCCTGCGGTGACATTGGTCCAAGACACAGTTTATGTGGCATCAGTGCGCTTGATCCACACAGCTGCCGCACACAGAGCTCGCTCACGTTCAACAGTGGAGTGTCTGTCGCTAATTCGCTGCGTTATTGTAGGCAGACTACTGGAAGGTCGGTGAGCAGGCGGGGAAGCAAATGAGCTATTTAGCCGAAGAATTCCGATTTTTGCCGTTATCTGCCGAGTAAGGGCAGGAGCGAGATCGTTTGGGAAAGAGTGCTTCAAGGCATTTGATAGAATAATATATCACTCTACCTCATTTGACTTCAACTCCCCGTCAGGAAACAACTTCAGAGAAAGCTTCGTGTTCTATATTGAAAAATGTGTAATTAATTTCGGAGGCCAACTACAGCAAAATCCAACACCGGTAGTAAACGAAATAGTTGCTTTCACGTTCTACGAGAAAAAGGCGTCCCATTTGGATACCTTGTTTTTAAAAAGTGGAGTTCATATCCAGTGACTGCAGCAATCTCAACATATTAAAGCCGACAAAGCTACGTAAGATTAAATGTGGTTGGAAACAGACGTCAAATTTAGTCGTCTTTTCGACAGAATACGATGCAGCTGCTAAATTTTACTTCAGTGACATAATCAATAAGTTTCCTTCACTCAAAGTAAAGAAATGCAAAGTAAAATTACAATAAAAAAGCGATTTCTGGAAATGGTTATTTTCTCTACTTTTTGTTTTATGTCTGACTAATAATTTGCGCTCTATTAATAATTTATGAAGAACAAATTAAATCTGTTGCTCCTTCACATCGTACTAACACCAATGTCAACAGCTCTTATAAAGAATACGATTATATTTTCTTTTTCTTTCAGTTTTTTTAGCAAGTTTATGCAGTTTGTAATTGACTTATTGAAATAATACATTTTATTTATTGAGACAAATATTTTTCATCAAAGTAGTTGGTCTAAGAAATGTTTCTCAATAATGCTTAGTTTTCATTAAACCCACCTACAAAAGTATATATCTCCTAAATATGAGAGGAAGAAATTGCAGGAAAGTAGATTGACGGGTGGAGGGTGGAGGGTTGGTGGCTTTTACAGTCCTAGCAGCGGCGCAGTGTCACATCCGTACGGCTCTGTCTGTGATATATTAACGTGTGTGGCAACTTGAAACCTAGAAAGAACGACACTAACGAATTCAGAATCGGACTTATGTGCAGAACAAAGTGCCAGCAATAACGGCACAGTGATTCTATACTCATAGGCTGAGCACAACAAACCTCGCTTTTGTCACTGGAAAGATAAATGTTATGTCAAGCTCAGACAATGAAGAGGAGTCAGTCGAAGACGAGACTTAAAGCATGTGCCATTGTGTAGGATAGGTCTGGATAAAGTGCTGCGTGGGATAAAAATCCGCACAGAGTTTTTGGATTGATTGCCGTCGAATCAGTTCACCACCAGATGTCGAGGTTTGTCTTATTGTTCAACGAAAGGTCGTCCCGGCAGGTCGCTACAGAGGTGAGAAAATGAGGTAAGTCTCGTTTTCTGATGTTTCACTTAAATATTGTGTAATGTAGAACGACTTATTCGTTGACACTACTGCATTAAAGTTTCACTTTCGCCCGGAAATAATTGTTCCAGTTGGTCCCCAAAATCAACAAATGCGCATATGTCAGAAAATGGTGAAATGGAACAAATCCATGCAGCTGTTTTCGGGTAAATCTTCGCTGACTAACAATGTGACGACAATTCTTCAAAGATAACCCTTCCAAAAGATGACATTAATCACACACTACGTGTGATTATCTCACCTGAAGACATAATTCCGCTGTCTAAAATAAATATTTAGGGGAAACTTTCTGGCAGAGTATTGGAATCTGTGCTTCTAGCGTCGACAGATAATAAAAAACGAATGGAGAAAGAGTGCTTGGTAAAAGAAAAGCTTATTACTGAGAAGGATATGTGCAGAAAAAGAAAAGAGCGTGCCCTAGAAATAAAAGGACGTAAGCTAAATTACACTGTACCAATGCCAAAAAGAAAGAAAAAGTATCAAACAGATAGCTGATTATTCTTCAGAGTCGGATTCCGACGTTTCACACCATGACGGTAGCTACTAACATAGATATCGACTTAATATTTCGCGAAGAAGTATCCGAAGAAGAAGAAGAGCCTGGGGCTTCAAGGAAGAATCAGAGGACCTAACAAAGTACACTGTTTACTAGGTACCTACACAGCCTAACCTCAGTACCTGAACTCTTCCAGGGTACCCAGTGAATCCTGCTTTCGTGAGACAGAAGGGATCATTTTTGTATAAACATTTTTAAACATTATATTCAAGTTTACGAGACATTTCAGTTCAATATTGTGATGAGTAACTCGACTATTCTGCAACAATATTACAGAGGGTTATTTCAAGAGTTTTCATTATGCAGTCGTCCATTTTCAACCTTGTTTGTCGCAAATGGGGCAAAGATCCCCAATGTGGGGATTTATCGCATTTTGTGAAGTAAAACCCAGCAGCTTTTGTTTTAACTAAATTTTAAATTACTCTGTCATCGATAATCAGACAGAGCTGGGATTTGGATGGGCTATAGGTAACAACCCAGCCTATGACTTCAGTTTATAATCGCGTTCCAAACTGAAAACTGTGGGGCATAAAGTGCATTTCATTAGAATAGTGTTGGAAGATTCAGAAACGTAACCGTATGTTGGGAGATATGTACGATGATGTCAAAACCAGTTGTACGTGTTAAGGGAACAATTATAAGAAATGGCTAAGGTCCCCTGCGGATTCCTAAGTTTGGCCAACAGTTTGTGCGCACCGGGAATAGAGATGAAAGCGGTACATGATACTTAAGGACACCAATTAGATGGGGACTTATTCCAAATACATTTGTGCTAACTAGGAGAATACTTGAAACTTCCTGGCAGATTAAAACTGTGTGCCCGACCGAGACTCGAACTCGGGACCTTTGCCTTTCGCGGGCAAGTGCTCTACCAACTGAGCTACCGAAGCACGACTCACGGCCGGTACTCACAGCTTTACTTCTGCCAGTACCTCGTCTCCTACCTTCCAAACTTTACAGAAGCTCTCCTGGAAACATCCCCCAGGCTGTGGCTAAGCCATGTCTCCGCAATATCCTTTCTTTCAGGAGTGCTAGTTCTGCAAGGTTCGCAGGAGAGCTTCTGTAAAGTTTGGAAGGTAGGAGACGAGGTACTGGCAGAAGTAAAGCTGTGAGTAGCGGCCGTGAGTCGTGCTTCGGTAGCTCAGTTGGTAGAGCGCTTGCCCGCGAAAGCCAAAG
The DNA here is from genome assembly GCF_023864275.1 of Schistocerca cancellata. Lineage (NCBI taxonomy): Eukaryota > Metazoa > Arthropoda > Insecta > Orthoptera > Acrididae > Schistocerca > Schistocerca cancellata. The sequence continues at coordinate 452,888,730 of NC_064626.1, read as the reverse complement.
TTCCCGAGTTCGAGTCTCGGTCCGGCTCACAGTTTAAAAAAAAAAAAAAAAAAAAAAAAAAATTGGTAGAGCACTTGCCCGCGAAAGGCAAAGGTCCCGAGTTCGAGTCTCGGTCGGGCACACAGTTTTAATCTGCCAGGAAGTTTCATATCAGCACACACTCCGCTGCAGAGTGAAAATCTCATTCTAGGAGAATACTTCATATTGAAGTCAATGACGGCTGATAACAACACCTCTCATTCGTGACCTCTCTGCCTTTTCGACGTGGTTGATTAATGACGTGTTTCCGGGCGTTCTACCTGATTGTTTCCGTATCATACACAATGTTCGGATGAACGACCCAGTCATCTTTAAATGCTGCGAATTGTTTTGTTCTGTGTATTCGCTGTCTAGGCAATACGCATGGAAAATAGGAAACCTCGGCTGAACAGCCGGAATTACACTCTAAATCTCACACACGAGCGTTTACTGGATATTTTTGATCCTATTGTCCCATGCTTTCACCGTTATCAGTTTTCGATGTCGCTATTAATTATGATACATCCTGAACGTCACTTACAGGTAATTTGATAGAAATCCTTCTGACCAAGGCACGTTCTTTCATTCTCACTGGATTTACCGTTAGGATGTAGCCCGTTTTTCTTGCCAAGATTGGCTGACTAACAGTCCCTGTATGATTAACTCCGCCTGTTCTGTTCAACGAGTATCTTTCAAGGTTACTTTAAACACAGATCTACAAAAGCGAATTTAATCGCCCCATTAATCTGCGGCGTAGTGCAAATGAAATGGCGGTTTTATATCTGGTTGCTGAGATATCACCTTGACACCGTTCAGCTGCCCGTAGTCGGTGATTCACTACTACTGAGACTGCCGTATGGTAATGATGCGGAACAGCCTTCAGTGTTCGTAAACCTATGTATCTGCTGTACTCTATCTCGCTTGCAGTATATATTCCTGCATGTCGACTGATGAATGAGACCTTGTTATTCCGTTATTTCATTCGCGCTTACATTGTGGCGATTTGATCTTCAGTGCAGTCAAGGCTGCTAGAAAATTTTTATTACCACATGTGTCTCTCTTCTCCCCCCCCCCCCTTTCCCACCTTCCCTTTCCAGGCTTTCCACTTAACTGCATGTGGATTAGCACCAAGGTCTGTAGGGAGGTAAAGAATCTTTCATATGTTTGGTGTGCTAACGAAACCGCCAAGGAGGTAGTACAATACAAGTCCTGCGTCCATTATCTTGTATAAGATAAAGTGTAACGCCAATGTGATGGTTAAAAAAGGTTACAAAAAATATGTTGACCGGCTTTGGACACACGAAGCTCCAGATGGTAAAATTAGCGGCGGTTCTCGCAAGTGTACCTACCGTACTGTTCGTCGTATTTACCAATAGTGGCAAACATTCAGGTCCAGAAGAAATTCACATTAGAGATGCGTACAAAAGGCAATGACGACGGACAGGGACAATGGCAAGTAACATGGGTCGTAATAAAATGTTCCTTCCAACAAATAGGGCACGCCGTGAAATTCACAGTGAGCAAGTTCCCATTCCAGACCGGTATCAGCAACTGAAGCCCGGCATTACGTCTTACGGATGTGGCCAACAAGGCGTCGTTCCTGTCTCCGAAATTGAGTTCGGATGAGACTTCGCAAATTAGTAGTAGTTAGTAGTGTGCCTCAAGGGTGTCTACCCATAAAAGTTGTAAAGTGCACTAGCCAGAAGCCTCCGAGAGAAAGGAGCCTTATTAAAGTTTTACGCGCAGTTCTTATACCGGACAATTTAGACGCTGTGGCAGCACAGAGAAAGGGTTGTGCCTGTATCGGGCTCACTTGCCACATGGACGATTCGGGTCCGAGCCTGCCGTCGGCTAACTTTAGTTGTTATTTTTCGAGTGTTTCAAAGATTATATCGACTTTTAAATAGAGTTAATGGCCTAGAATTCTATCTTAGAAATCTGGGAAGCTAACGACAGGACTGTGTGTTGACATTCTCAACTGTCGTTTAAGTCTTATGCTAGAAAAGAACTGTTTCTATTAATTGCTGACTCTTGGGGGAGATCAAGCAAAGTCTGAATTATACGGCGAAGTCTTTCAGGATGACGAGAAATCAACGTCATGTACAACGACAGCGTTCATCCAAAATGTTCACCTGTTGTTCAACCTTGTGACGTATATTTTTATAGGCCGGCAAGAAATCTAATAAAGCGTATACCAAATTGACTTTATCTCACTCAAAACAATAAAGAAATAAATTCCCGTAAAGACTGTATACAAAACAGAATCAAAAGTGCATCATCAACTCTTATCGTCAACTTTTAATGAAGTGATCCGGTGTGCCTCGTACACTTCCAGACTTTCTAATGAAAGAGATATTTTGGTTGGTTGGTTGATTGATTTGGGGGAGGGGACTAAACAGCGAGGTAATCGGTCCGAGAGAACTTTTTATGAATACTGACCGAGTATGTTTTTCAACAGATCTTTCTAAAATAAAAAGTTGTTCGTGCATTCAAACGTCCGTCATAAATTGTGCAAGATGTCAAAATAAATTCTGGTTTCTACGTTTTTATGATAATTATCATTCTGGTGCTCGTACATAGAACACGAAATTGCTAAACAAAGACAATACTGTAAAAAAATTTACGTCCATAAAATCCTTCTTTGAAGTTTGGAAGGTAGGAGACGAGGTACTGGCGGAATTAAAGGTGTGAGGACGGGCCATGAGTCGTGCTTGGGTAGCTCAGGTGGTAGAGCACTTGCCCGCGAAAGGCAAAGGTCCCGAGTTTGAGTCTTGGTCCGGTACATAATTTTAATCTGCCAGGAAGTTTCATACCAGTTTCAATTCACATTTTATGTTAATCAACTGTAACAGTCATTTCATAAATTCTTTGCAATTTAATTGATAATATTTTAGGTCTATAATTTGCTATAAATTTCAAAACAATTAAAAAAACAAAATAAAAATGTACTCGATGGTAGAATCGAACCTGGATAGTCCACTTGGTAAGCGAGTCCACTGCTAAAAAATTTTTTTTTTTTTCAAGAATCTCTGCTGCTGCTGCTGCTGACTGATTGTTGGCTTAATGAGACAACACACGTAAGTTCTTCAGTTCTGTTCACCTCACCTCTCCCTCCAGCCCTCGCACTGAATGCCGGACATTTGCCACGCCGGACATTTGCCACACTGGCCCCGTCGCTAGGTAGCGATCCCTCAGGTAAAGGAAGCCCTTCCTCGTACTTATTCTGTCTGCTTTCAAACCGCCGTCTCCACATCTTACTCGATACAACCAGTACGTAAGGGGCCTTCTTCTTCGACATCTTGGCGAAATACAGAGCTTCTTTTCCGAAATCGAAATATTTATAACTTTTGGGAAACGAAAGCGATACCGACGATTATGTCAGTATGTAATTAGTTCTGCCAAGTATAAATATAGACCCTCTGTCCGTATGGTAGCTTCATTTCACGCTTACTGATTGCGATAGAAACAGACCATCGGCAGGGGAGCAACAACAAAGGAACGATCTAAATAGAATGCGAATGTACGCTGATAATTTCTTTTTGACCACTGCATTTGTGCCTACTTTAATTACTACAACTGATACCCCATGGCACACAAAACACGACAGAAAGCTGCCGCAGGAGCACCGAAATTTGCTGCGGATTTCCATGCGAGATGCATTTAATAGTTTCCGCAACGAAAGCCTCTCTAGAAATGTGGCGGAAAATCCAAAGAGATTCTGGTCCTATGTTAAGTAAACCAGCGGAAAGGCTCTGTACCTTTACTGCGCGACGGCGATGAGGAGGAGGAGGGGGAGAGAAGGGACCCAACCCTTCGGAGCAGGTAAAATCGTGGCAAATGTCCGGCGTGGCAAATGTCCGCACACCCTCCCGCCCCCGTCCGCCGGACTTATTTTTGCCTGAAAGGAGGGCGTGGAGAGGAGGGCGGGGAGGGCAGAGTGGGTAGGGGTCGCGACACGAGGCCGGGGCGCGATGTCCCCCTCGCAGTCAGATTAGGAGTAGCGAGGAGAAATCAATAGTGGGAGCTTTTTTATTTTTTATTTTATTATTTTTATCGCTCCTGGAATAAGTGCAACCAGCACCGCATCGTGCACTTAGTAAACAAAATAAATAATCCCGGAATTTTCCTACGTCGAGGCAATACAGAAGATGGCTAGAAAACGTCAGAAACGCTTGTAGTTGCGGGGCTGGTTGTACTGAGACATAAATGCCAAGAAAAAAATTCGACACGTTACACCGTTTCCGAGTTGTTTAGAACTGAAGTTAGCCAATCAGGTGGTCGCGCGTGCTAACCAAAGAAAGCACTCGTTGGGCAACACCGCCCCTGGCAGGCTGCTCGAATGCAACGCGCGACGCCCCGATTGGCTAATTTCAATGCTAATTGACTCGGAAAACTGTGCAACGTATCGAATTTTTGAAACTTCCTGGCAGATTAAAACTGTGTGCCCGACCGAGACTCGAACTCGGGACCTTTGCCTTTCGCGGGCAAGTGCTCTACCAACTGAGCTACCGAAGCACGACTCACGCCCGGTACTCACAGCTTTACTTCTGCCAGTATCTCGTCTCCTACCTTCCAAACTTTACAGAAGCTCTCCTGCGAACCTTGCAGAACTAGCACTCCTGAAAGAAAGGATATAGCGGAGACATGGCTTAGCCACAGCCTGGGGGGCTATCGAATTTTTGTTTTTGTTTTGACATTTATGTCTCAGTACAACCTGCCCTGCAACATCCTACAAGCGTTTCAGATATTTTCTGACTTCCCTGTATACGGAGAAACGGAAAATGTGCTTCGTAGCACGATGCAGAAGGGTGCACAGCTTCTCTTCTTACGCTTGATCATCCAGGTCTGTCTTCACGCACGTTGTAGGTGATTCCACCGTTAACCCGTCGTGTTCTCGTCAGCTCAGTCAGTGGCTATCTTCTCCTACCTGTGGATGATCCAGCTGCGTGGAGGGTCGTGTGCGGCACTCCCTTAGTAATTAGAAAAATATTGCCTGTACTTTTGGTTCCGTACAATCCTACAATGACGTCATTGTAGGTAGTTCCAAAAGTCCAATCATCTTTATGTCCACCGTGAAATAATTAGTTCACCGCGTGCTCACGGACCCACGTGACAGCGTAGGTTTCAGTGCGCAGGAAATGCAGTTCATACAGAGAAAAAAATGCGATATGTTCTGGGGTCACCCATAGAGAGTACTCCAAAATTTGTCGCATGAAGCGCCATACGTCTGAGACGGTGCTAGTTCAAATTGGTTCAAATGGCTCTGAGCACTATGCGACTTAACCTCTGAGGTCATCAGTCGCCTAGAACTTAGAACTAATTAAACCTAACTAACCTAAGGACATCACACACATCCATGCCCGAGGCAGGATTCGAACCTGCGACCGGGGCGGTCACTCGGCTTCAGACTGTAGCGCCTAGAACCACTCCGGCGGTGCTAGTTCCTGTCTGGAATTCCGCATTCCGCACAAAGAGGCAGTCCGACATACGCATCTTGTGAAGGCATGATTGGCTGACATGTTTACCGTCGACTGTGACGTACCATATCGATCGGACGTCTGTATCTCAGTTAACCACGTGTATCGTACCCCACACCACCTTCCAAGTAACAAGAGATTTCTTAGCCTCCACGATGTCTGGTGGACGCCTCCATTGTAGGACGCGGTATATTGAAAATAAGTCTTTACTTAGTTTTATCAAAAAAAAGTGGTTCAAATTGCTCTAAGCACTAAGGGACTTAACATCTGAGGTCATCAGTCCCCTAGAATTAGAACTACGTAAACCTAACTAACCTAAGGACATCCCACACATCCATGCACGAGGCAGGATTCGAACCTTCGACCGCAGCTGCAGCGTGGTTCCGGACTGAAGCGCCTAGAACAGCTCGGCCACAGCAGCCGGCCTTATTTTTATCATTTAAACACTGACCTAAAGAATGTTTCCTGACAAAGACAACTCAGACTTAACCTATTCCTGTATTACCTACTACATAGAAGGCCAACGCAATCTGACTGCTCCACAGTGACTACATGACTTCCAATAATTAACACAAAAGAATTGCCCTGAATTGCAAGAAAGCCTAACAATAACAAAAACAAAAACAAAAAATGAAATAACCTCCAGCTCTGTTAATTGTCTGAACTCATTCCAATCACGAATCCCATTTTCTTTATAAGTCACTTACCTCATAGAAAATCTTCATAACACAAACTACAGCCAACTAAATACAAATATTCTAAATACCATAGACTAACTACTAGGAAGCATGTGGTTAGCAAAAGAAAGATTTTGTTGAAGAGCAAACAACGTATTTAGAAAATTTTACCTTATTCATGTGTCACCCAGTTCCAAAAATTATATAGTTGTCAATAATTCCACCACCCAAACATTATCAACAACATCCATCCTCATTTTACAATGCATGTCCTACCAACATAGAGTCTCCGCCAAGAAAAACATGTCCATCTATCCACTCGCTAATTGCTAGTCCGTCCAACCACAGAATCTCTTGCCGAAGGCGCAGAGCGCTGTCAGCGATATCTCCCGCGTCGTCGCCGTCTCGTCGTTGGTAGTGCGATACAGACATAACTCTGTTTAAGGTAAAAGTGACCGTAGTAGTAGAAAGGCGGTGTATGTCTTCGTCGCCAGTGGCGGCTTAAGTGCGGGATGGGGTGGAGAGGGGAGGGGGGGCGGGGAGCTAAGGGTTCCAGCAGCAAACCCGTCGAACATTCCGAGCGATGGCTCCACTGTTTGATGAGTGAGCTGACAAACACGGCCATCGTTCTGTCGTGGACGTGGACTAGGCCAAGATCTCCCCCAGACCTCGTGGAAGGGTCAGCGTTTCATCAGAAAATAGTGAATTTCAGCTAGGTGTTGATAGCTGTACCACATTTAAAAGCAGTTTTAGAACACGGAACGAGAGGTTATGTCATGATCACGTGAGTAGAAGTGACAAAAAAAATCAACAGAATTGCGAAAGATTATGGAAAATACGCATAAAGTGAGGAAAAATTCGCTGGAATGCGGGGAAATTCAGGAAGTAATTGCTTGTCTTCTGGCTGGTGCAGAACAGTTCTTGTACATGGGGACAAGTATGCGACAGCGAGAGGAATCAGAGAAAACGTCGACATGAAAGCGAAGGGAACCAGGGAAACATCTATTTTTTTCCGTCGAGGCAGCAATCTACTGTATGTCTACTGAGGTAACAGTGATACACGCGGGTTGACTACTGTATTTGACGCTTTTAAGGAAAACAGAGAACCATCTGCCTCTAAACTTACAAGCATCTGCGTTAATGGATAACAGAGAGTGGACAGGGTGATCGATTGAGATGGAGCTGTAACGTACGATTTAATGGCAGGCTGATGATGCATTCTAGAGAGGGAGGATGTTGGCGCAGGTCATTTAACCATGTTTTCCGCTGTTCTGTCAGGATGCATCAGTAGCGTGACATAGCCTGCTATTAACTCGTATAGAACCACGTGTTCTGTATTTGACTTAATCTACTTGCAAACCTCTACGTCATCAGAGGACTTCCATCTCATATGTTATGAAACGTGACCATCCTGCTTCGACACATACCTCGAAACGAACGAAGATTTATGCGATGTACTCCATTTCCCTGTCGCATCTTGCGTATAAAATCGAGAAAACTGTTTCATAGCTAAGATGATCCTAAGTTAGCGATAGGTGTTTGTGAGACACTGCAGTCCCCTTGTATACATCTGCTTGACAGATGTCCTGTTTACAGAGTTAGTGGCGGCATGACGTGTAATTTCACATCTGCCTTCATCTGCTTCCATGTAAGAGGTATTATCCGTTACTTACGATAATTTTATATAGGACTGATGTGAACATTGTACAATTTCTGAACGGTGATCAGATGTGATCAGTGGAAACTGTGTCCGCCCCCGGTAGCTGAGTGGTCAGCGCGACAGGCTATCAATCCTAAGGGCCCGGGTTCGATTCCCGGGTCGGAGATTTTCTCCGCTCAGGGACTGGGTGTTGTGTCGTCCTAATCATCATCATTTCACCTCCATCGCCGCGCAAGTTGCCGAAGTGGCGTCAGATCGAAAGACGTGCATCAGGCGAGCGGTCTACCCGACGGGAGGCCCTCGTCACACGCCATTATTAGTGGAAACTGTACATCACTGGAGAGCTACACTGTGCACGTATCACACCGAGCCACTGTTTTAAGGAAGTAGTTTTTTCGCTTTACAGTTTGTTACCATATGTTATCGTAGAGAAACCTGCAAGGAAGATGTATGTCATGCGCTGAAGATATACACTCCTGGAAATTGAAATAAGAACACCGTGAATTCATTGTCCCAGGAAGGGGAAACTTTATTGACACATTCCTGGGATCAGATACATCACATGATCACACTGACAGAACCACAGGCACATAGACACAGGCAACAGAGCATGCACAATGTCGGCACTAGTACAGTGTATATCCACCTTTCGCAGCAATGCAGGCTGCTATTCTCCCATGGAGACGATCGTACAGATGCTGGATGTAGTCCTGTGGAACGGCTAGCCATGCCATTTCCACCTGGCGCCTCAGTTGGACCAGCGTTCGTGCTGGACGTGCAGACCGCGTGAGACGACGCTTCATCCAGTCCCAAACATGCTCAATGGGGGACAGATCCGGAGATCTTGCTGGCCAGGGTAGTTGACGTACACCTTCTAGAGCACGTTGGGTGGCACGGGATACATGCAGACGTGCATTGTCCTGTTGGAACAGCAAGTTCCCTTGCCGGTCTAGGAATGGTAGAACGACGGGTTCGATGACGGTTTGGATGTACCGTGCACTATTCAGTGTCCCCTCGACGATCACCAGTGGTGTACGGCCAGTGTAGGAGATCGCTCCCCACACCATGATGCCGGGTGTTGGCCCTGTGTGCCTCGGTCGTATGCAGTCCTGATTGTGGCGCTCACCTGCACGGCGCCAAACACGCATACGACCATCATTGGCACCAAGGCAGAAGCGACTCTCATCGCTGAAGACGACACGTCTCCATTCGTCCCTCCATTCACGCCTGTCGCGACACCACTGGAGGCGGGCTGCACGATGTTGGGGCGTGAGCGGAAGACGGCCTAACGGTGTGCGGGACCGTAGCCCAGCTTCATGGAGACGGTTGCGAACGGTCCTCGCCGATACCCCAGGAGCAACAGTGTCCCTAATTTGCTGGGAAGTGGCGGTGCGGTCCCCTACGGCACTGCGTAGGATCCTACGGTCTTGGCGTGCATCCGTGCGTCGCTGCGGTCCGGTCCCAGGTCGACGGGCACGTGCACCTTCCGCCGACCACTGGCGACAACATCGATGTACTGTGGAGACCTCACGCCCCACGTGTTGAGGAATTCGGCGGTACGTCCACCCGGCCTCCCGCATGCCCACTATACGCCCTCGCTCAAAGTCCGTCAACTGCACATACGGTTCACGTCCACACTGTCGCGGCATGCTACCAGTGTTAAAGACTGCTATGGAGCTCCGTATGCCACGGTAAACTGGCTGACACTGACGGCGGCGGTGCACAAATGCTGCGCAGCTAGCGCCATTCGACGGCCAACACCGCGGTTCCTGGTGTGTCCGCTGTGCCGTGCGTGTGATCATTGCTTGTACAGCCCTCTCGCAGTGTCCGGAGCAAGTATGGTGGGTCTGACACACCGGTGTCAATGTGTTCTTTTTTCCATTTCCAGGAGTGTATTATTTCTTACATTGGAATATTAACAACGCTGCATTGCACATGAGTGATAGGTCGGAAACTGAAGCGATCTAACATTATAGCCTGTTTTAAGTTCAGAATTGTGTAGCCTTAGGAGTGCGTGTGTTAATGTTCTCCCTTACCAATACCCTCCTTGTACTGATCCCAGACACTAGAACAATACTTTGAAATTGATAACGTAATTGATTTACGTAAACTGCTTCGAAGTCCATCCGTCTGGAGCTCCATCATGCATAAAAATCACCCATTTCTTCTTCTTCTTAACCGCCTCCTATTACATCACAGCACTTTAAAATCTGTTACTATACACCGATAAGGGGTGCTAACCTCCTCGATATGCGCGGGTGTGGAGAAATTTTGTGCACTTTGTCAGGCAAGGACTCGGCAAGCTCCATTTATTCACGAGACGCGGAAAGTAGCGGTCTATTTCTGCTCAGCTGCAGATTAAATCGGCAAAGATGCTGGAGGATGGGCTGGTGAAACACATTGCGAGGGGGTCTTTTAGTCTCTAATTTTATCCTAAGACCGCGAGAATGCTCTGTGCCTTCCATCCGCATAGAGATAGATCGTAAATTAAGCACTATGCTCGAGGTGTTAGAAATATGTAGAGCGCTGTCTGGTATACTTTGATGATGTATGTGTTCGAGACTTAACAATGAATGGAAGTACTGCACAGTCATCTATCTACATTCGCAATGATACTCACAAAGTAGAGAAATTGGGAAACATGCTGTTGCATCATTGGTCTGTGTTGAAATTACTGTAAAATTGCTAAAATTGTTCGCACTATCAACTGTGATGCTTATTATTCCAGTACTTCGACGGAGTGTTTTCCATCCCATCCGCCCACTGGAACGCTGTTGGTTAACACATAATGATTGACTGACATCGCTTGTTTGAGTTTGAGAAAGAGTTTTGATGGGAGGGGGTGGGGGGGGGGCAACACCTTCTGGGGATGGCTAGCACCAAAACAGTGATTGCGTACATGACTGCAATATGAGGAATCAGTCGAAACAGAACACAGAGCCATTAGCTATTGCGTCACTGTGACAGATGAGTTTAAGTGTATAGGTCGTCAATCACCTTCGGCCTGCAGTTTGGAAACTCTCCATAATGGCACCAAACTCTTCCAGTTTCGTTATGTTGTAACTGTCTTATGGTAGCATCAGCAACAACCTGGTTTACACCGTGTGACGTCTAGTTTTCTGCGAGAGAAAATGGATCAGAACGAGTTAATATCAGTTTAGAACCTGACAGAGACCTCGAAGTCGTGGCGGAAAATAAAAATGTGTGGCAATGTACAAAGCGTGTTGCAGCAGAAAAGAATGTTTCAAACAACGATACAGGGTCACAGGGAGCGTCTCTTGCGACTAACAGTGTAGTCTGTGGATAGGATCATCCTCCTACAGTCCAGGTGATGAAACTTTAAACTGGTATGTGCAATGGATCAGTACCTGTGTATTTAATAGGATCGCCACACGTGCTGAGTGCCGGCATACATACAGTTATCATGTATGTAGGCTGACATTGAATACAGGCCGAACGTATACGACCTTTTTTGGCGACAGCCAGAACAATACGTGTCTGTCCACCGCACATCACAATCGCCCGACATCCAACTGTGATTACGTAGGACGACAAGTGTTTTGTTAATTCGGTTTTAACTTATCGTATTCTGTTGAGGACGGGGTAATTCTCAAAGTTATTCCATATTTATACTATGTGGCTAATTACCTTGCAATACGGTCAGGAAGCCATGGCGACTAAGTCTGGCTGCACTTCAAACAGGAGTTCGAAGACTCGTTGTGTGCATAATCCTAGTCCTACATGGTGGACGGAAACCACTCTGAGGTAGCCATCGAAGTATTTGAACTTGATGGTGTTCGCACATCTGCTCACAACAGTGTTTCATATTGACATAGTGGACGCTACTTGTGATGGGTGGGTGGATACCGATGATGTGCTGTGGTTCTATTTGTACTTCATCATGGATAAAGTGTTAGATTTGGAAGGCTTGTGGTCTTGCGTGGTCGGGTTGAAAGCTATTCTCGGTGATGGCTTTTCTGTAAGAATGAGCCATAGCGACAGCGTGTCAACGGATTCGAGTACCAGTTGTGGCGAGAAAGTAAACGAACTACGCGCACTCGCGACTCTGCTGAAGGGTCGCAAACAAGGCGTCCTCGTCGCTCTCCTGCAGAAGGCAGACAGCGTCATTTTGCTGTGTTGGCATAATGTGTAAATTGGCCGGTATATGAGCTGCTAGTAAAACTATAGATTCTTTGTCTAGGAATCTTCTGGCTAGTGCGCTTTACAGCTTTTATGGGTGGACTTCCTTGGGGTACACTGCTATCCCGGAACTCTCATCTAAAACCGAATATGCGAGACCGTAAACTCCCCTTCTAAAATGGTGGATATCAATCTTACAGCGATTGGTAAATCAATCACCTTGCTGCTTGTGGCACTTTTCTGCTATTTCCTTCATTTTCAATAAGGACTACCGCTTTTAGCACGCTATTTGTTTGCAACATGTTCAGAACTGAACGCCCGGTAAACACCCAGAAGAAAGCACACACCTCCCGTATTTTTGTGAAAAGGTTCGGAATTCCTCGCATTCACTGCTGTTGCTACATGGCGACGCAGTTCACGCAAAGCTGTTGGAATTGGACAGACATAGACGGAGTTATTCACACACAACCTGGTCTCCCTCTCCACCCCAGCTCCACTCCCCCCCCCCCCAAAAAAAAAAAAACAATAGCGTGAGGTCAGGCCACCTTCCAGGCCAACAGTGCAGTGTGAGATACGTACGTTTTTTATGGCGGCATCATCGTTGAAGCAGCTCAATGCTGCGGAAGGAAGGAAGAAGAGTTTAACGTCCCGTCGACAGTGCGGTCATTAGATACGGAGCACAGTGCGAATAGTTTCAAGGAAGGGGAAGGAAGTCGGTCGTGGCGTTTACAAACGAGACATCCTGGATATGCGTCGAGCGATTTAGGGATTTCAAGTAAAACCTAAACCTTGATGACAGGATTAAGATTTGAACCGTCGTCCTCCCGAATACGAGTCCACTGCGCTAAACAGTAACCACTGCGCCACCTTCCGTTAAGGAGTGAACTTACGTGTACATTATGTGATCAAACGTATCTGGATACCCCCAAAAACATACGTTTTTCATGTTAGGTACATTGTGCTGTCACCTACTGCCAGATACTCCATATCACCGACCTCATTAGTCATTAGACATCGTGAGAGAGCACAGTGGGGCGCTCCGCGAAACTCACGGACTTCGAACGTGGTCAGGTGATTGGGTGTCACTTGTGTCATACTTCTGTACGCGAGATTTCCACACTCCTAAACATACCTGGGTCCACTGTTTCCGATGTGATAGTGAAGTGGAGACATGAAGGGACACGTACAGCACAGAAGCATACAGGCCGACCACGTCTGTTGACTGACAGAGACAGCTGACATTTGAAGAGGGCCGTAATGTGTAATAAGCAGATCATCTATCCAGACCGTCACGTAGGAATTCCAAACTGCATCAGGATCCACTGCCAGTACTATAACAGTTAGGTGGGAGGTGAGAAAACTTGGATTTCATGATCGAGCGGCTGCTCATAAGCCACACATCACGCCGGTAAACGCCAAACGAGGCCTCGCTTGGTGTAAGGAGCGTAAACATTGGACGATTGAGCAGTGGAAAAAGAATGAGTGGAGTGACGAATCACGGTACACAATGTGGCGATCCGATGGCAGGGTGTGGGTATGGCTAATGCCCGGTGAACGTCATCTGCCAGCGTACGTATTGCCAACAATAAAATTCGTAGGCGGTGGTGTTATTAACAACAACATGGGGACAATACCATTGGACAGAGCACGTCAATAAAATGGTTTTCTCATTTTAAGGAGGATCGTTTGAGCATTAGTGGCTCTCCAAATCCAGGAAGATCTTTCGCGTTTGATGAAGATCGTTTAAACACATTATTCCACAATGATCCAGGACAGTGTACCTGAGAACTGGCAAATGAGATGAGATGTGATCATTCCACTATCATGTGACATTTACTTGCAATGGAGAAGGTTGAAAAATCGGGCGCATGGGTACTGCATCCTCTAAGCCAAAATCACGAAAATCAGCGAGTGGCCGAATGTGTATCTCTACTTGCTCGTCATGAAGTGACTCGTGAATAACACCGACCATTCCTATCCCATATTGTTACTGTTGACGAGAAATGGTCTTTACGCTGTTGTAGTTGTGGTCTTCAGTCCTGAGACTGATTTGATGCAGCTCTCCATGCTACTCTATCATGTGCAAGCTTTTTACCCTCCCCTGCAATGCTAAATTTGTGATCCCTTGATGCCTCAGAACGTGTCCTACCAACCGGTTCTTTCTTCTTGTCAAGCTGTGCCACAAACTTGTGGGGCGGCGGGTGGAATAACTGTTAATGTTCCTATTATTTATTTAATGCTGTTGTTTGTCGTTCTCAAACTCGATAAGCGCAGAACTTCCTTCGTTACTGTGTTACCACCATCTTGAACGAATGAATAAGCGAGCTAGCAGGAAGATCCCTGTCAGCAACCACATGAAACAGCAACTTACAACTGGTGTCAAGGTACACTTTTAGCTTCGATGCATAAGCTGAAATTCACACTAAGTGACTATCTTCATTCATGTTTAAGATATAGTTTGATGAAATTGGATCTTTTGGAATATCCTGTGTTTCATACGGGATACTCATTTAGTGCACGGTGCAGCAGACCAATAGAGGAATTTTATTTCTTGTTGTGAACCAATACGAAAATAAATATTAATACTGTTAAATGTATTTATAAAGTAAGGATTTCACTGTTTATAAACGGTGAGACAACTTGCTACGGCTGTTGACGTATTCTGGGTCTAAAATTCTGAAATTACCTTCATCTTATTACGAAAATAGCAAGCTCAAGAACTACAGAAAATCCAACACGTTGTATTTAAAAGAATCTAAATGACTGCGCTTCATTTCGGAGAATAAATTTCAGTGCAGTGTTGGGCTCTCTTTGACCTCCCTAGGAACGATGCGAAATTCAGTGGCTAAGTGTCGACGAGACGAGGGACGCAATACAGCCGAGAAGGGTAGGCGGGATCGCTACGAGTGATCGTGGACGTCAATAAAGACCCGGCCTGCGCATGCAGGTAGTGGTTCAAATGGCTCTGAGCACTATGGGACTCAACTGCTGAGGTCATTAGTCCCCTAGAACTTAGAACTAGTTAAACCTAACTAACCTAAGGACATCACAAACATCCATGCCCGAGGCAGGATTCGAACCTGCGAGCGTAGCGGTCTTGTGGTTCCAGACTGCAGCGCCTTTAACCGCACGGTGCAGGTAGTGATAAGAGAAGTTTATTGCACTTCTTTTTTTCGCTAAACGGTGGAGTTAACAAATCCAGATATAGCTTCAAGAAAGTGTCCGATACACATAAGTCTTTGTATTCTAACGTTTAAAGAATGCTGGTGCCTAGACAAGAAAGTGCCCAGAGTACATACATTTTTGTGTGCTAACGTTTAAGTAATGAAAAAAATTCGAGTGGAAAACAATACATACGTGAAATTGTATTCTCTGAGTCTTCTATGAGGAAATGATGAAACAATCTGATTCTGCAAAATTTGCGTTACGCATGCCATGTTTTTTTTTTTTTTTTTTGTTACAAAAAAGGATTCAGACGTGCAAACTGGCACACCGGAAGACTACAAAGTACGACTGTTCGCAGATTTTCGTTCGGAATTCCCCCCCCTCCCCCTCATATTATTTTCCCTCATGGGCGATGAGTTCAGATTTTAGATTACATTCCCTAAATATTTTCTTCCTTTTCATACAGAAGACCGAAATATTTTTCATTTGTGACCCACTCTCCGCAATTAAATGTATTAGACACGCTGGTGGGAAATGAAACACGATGTGATTTCAAAGGAAGGTGCTAGCAGCCGTATAAATACCTTGAATGACAAACAAAATTTCGAGATTTGATCTTGCAATCCATTTTGCTCTGAATACTCTTTAATTCTCATTCATGAGAACAAATAATATAGTGATATAGTGGAGATATTCACCAAATATGTGGTATTCTTCAGAAACCGCTATACGATTGCACACGGCTGTTTTCTTCGCTCTCACGCCAAAATGGGAGTGAGTCCGAAGACTGTACATGTGAATACTTTTAGGCGTGTAATTTCCGAAGAATGGCGCTGCAAGAAATTTCTTATTCATGCATAATTATTATTTTACAATAGGTCATTAACTAGATAAGTCAACTGTGTAATATCAGCAAGTGCCCAATCTGATCAAATGTATCTGGACGCCTATTAGTGGACATTAATGTGGGCTGTATTCACCCTTCGCTTTTAAGACAGCTTGAACTCTGCTGGAGACACTTTCAGTGAGATGTCTGAATGCCTATGGAGGAATGGCAGTCCAGTATTTCTCAAGAGCCGAAACCGGGGAAGGAAGTTGTAAGAAGTGTATATTTCTATTGCCTATTGTCAAACCACAATTTATGAAAGATGTTTGTATTTTATTAATAGGATTAAGTAGGAATAATTAATATTTGTCATTTTGGAAATAATTGTGATAGCAGGGAATGTCTGCACCAAAGTATTGTTGCGGGAGGGATCGTACATTGATATAATTTTAAAAAGGGCGGGAGAGACCTCGTATGGATACATTTTAAGAAAAGAGCGGGAAAGACCGCGCATTGATACATTTTGTAATGGTAGCAGGGATTGCCTGCACCTGAAAGCATTGTTGGCGGGAGAGAACGTTCGTACGAAGTCAGTAGTAAGCGAGATGTGAAGGGAGTCGGTAGCAGGTCTAACTATTATCATAAGAGGAACTAATATTATTTAATTATTTTTTTGAGAAACTCAAGACTATTGAAGGCATGTATGCGCAATGCTAGTTGTAAGATTACTGTAAAAAGTAACCCCATTTGAACGTTTGTAAAATCATTTCATTACCAACAGTAAATATTTGAAGAATCGTTTTCAGAATATAACCAATTTTTACCAGCAATATTGCATTACTGATTATAATCCATCCCAAAAACCATCAATGTAAAACTTTGCAAAATTTTATTGTTGTCAAGAAAAAGTTTAACTATGAATTACGTAACTTCAGTCAAATTAATTAAAGAATAACTTCAGCTTTGCTATTAAAGAATAACGTTAGCTTTGGTAATAAATACAGCCACTTATCATGACAGCCCACCAGCAACTAATAGAGTATAGTAAAACATAGTAAGTATATTCATGTCGCAGTTCGATGTAGCAGTCAGATGGCGATCCAGTAACAGCAAAAAAGGTAACAGTTTTGGGTTATTGCAGGTAACGACTGAGGGCCGCGACGACGACACATTCTATGTTTCGTCGAAATTATCAGTAAATCACTTTTAATAAGCATCATTTAAATTTGTATGCGAATATTGCACTTATTATTGTTGAGAAAGAGAATTAATTTCAAAGAGAAGATTTCGTTTGTTATTATTAAGCAAGAGAGAGAAATCCTAAGGGAAGGTTCTTATAAAAGGGAAGATTGAGTAACAAAAAGATGTAGTGGAGACGGGAAGGTTTCAAAGTAATGGTGGACGCTGAGGTCTCGAGCAAAGTCGACGTTCTAACTTATTCCAAAGATGTTCCAGTGGCTTCAGGTTCTGATTTTCGGTAGCCAATCCATTTCAGGGATAGCACTGTGCACAAACAATTGCATCGAATATGTCATTCTGACATAAACAATCATCTCCGAACTGTTCCTTTACTGGACGCAGCACGCAATTCTGCAAAATTCGTTTATATCCTTCCCCGTGTAGCGTCTTCTGAAGAACAAAGAGGTGACCACAATTAAACACGAAAACCACCGTAACACCACCTCGTCGATACTTCATTGTTGGCACTACACGTGACTGCAGTCAACGCTCTCGAGGCGTTGCCCAAACCCAAAGCATGCCATCGGGTTGCCACCGGGTATAGCGCGATTCATCACTTCAAATCACTCGTTTCCAGTCATCCAGTATCCAGTGGCATCGTTGTCTGCACCACATCTAGCCGCGCTTAACAATGACTCCAGAAATTTGTGGCTTATGAGGAGCTTCTCTACCATTGTACCCCATTCTCCACATGTTGGATGGAGTGCTGGTAGCACTTTGGAACTCGCGACTGATTCCCTTCGTTGGTTTCATGCGATTTTTTTCAACCGCTCTTCGTAACGGTCGACCTTCCTGTCCATCCTGATCTTGTTTTATGTGTGGTTGTCCCTTCTCGTTTCCACTTCACAATCACATCACCAACAGTCTCCTCCTCCGACGCGAGGACCCACTGCAGTGTCGCTGTGGCTCCCCTATGGCTGTTGTCCACATCTTCTTGCAGTGCCCAATTTTAGTCGCTCTGCGGCGGACTTTTAACCTCCCCAGCATCCCTCCCTCAACAGCAGATTTAGTGGGCGTCTGGCCTTCTCTCAGAGGCCCATGCTCTTCCTTCGATTTAACTCTCTGTCATGCTTTCGTTGCATTTTGTTTGCTTTGTTGTCCGTCTTTTCCCTATGTGTATTCATCTCGCCTTATCTTTTTGGTTTGGACATTTTATAGTGTTGCAGAGTGGCTGGCCCATCCTCTTTTATTCTTGTGATCAGCCAACCCAGACCATCTGCTCTATGGTTTTAATACCTGCCTCTACTTTTCTTTGTGGTGTACGTTTTCCCCATTTTTTGTTCGTTTCTTTCGTTTTCTCTTTCGGTGTGGTTCCCCATTCCTTTTATCGTCTTTCACTTTCCCAAACTATATTTAGGAGTCCTTGCGCCTTGTTTGCGTCAGGAAAAAGGAACTGATGATCCTGAAGTCTGGTCCGTTTCTGTCCCAAACCAACCAACCATCCAATAGTCAGTACGGGCAAGCCTTAGGAGGCCTGAAACGGCCCTGATGCATTTTTTATTCAAGTGACATCCAATGACTAGTCCATGTTCGAACTCAATCAGCTATCCTGGACCAACCACTACGCTGTTACGGCTCTTCTACTGACAACACACTACTCCCCACCTTCTTTCCCACTGGCGGGTCAGTCTCTCGAGACATCTAGTGGCCAGTTCCGTGTTATGTGGGGTGTCCGCATACTTTTGATAGGACAGTGTCGCTGTATTGCGGTCGTTGGTTTGTCCTCGGTACTGGTCCAGGGCTTCTTTTTACATGTGAGGTTATTCTAAATTTATGAATAACGAAAAAAAAACTTTGCGTAATGTTTGTTTGTCATTGTTCAGAACGAAAGAAAAGCACATTGATCTTCTTTCTCCTGGGGTGGTCAGTACTACCTCATAGAATCATATCATCAAAATCCCTCTTCTAATAATTGGTCTCACTCACTAGCTGAACACACCCCAGAACTGTCCGCAATTCCCGACTTTTGCTGAGGCTGTTGCTTTTGCAGCGGTGACTTGTGACTTTATTTCTACAGCGTCATCTGCCCTGCGTCACGATTACTTTCTTACAAATGAAATGAACGCTCCTACATTTTTCAAAGACACTGAAGTCCAATTCTTCGTATAATTCAGTGATAGTCTTTGATGCTTTTGATTCGCGTCAAATTCATGTCAAATTTATTAAACAGTGTTGACAAAAGAACAGCAAGGCTAAAGCATCCAAAACCGAAAATCACTGCAAAGTCTCGAGGGGCCTTCAATAAGTAGTGCAACAATTTTTTTTTATGAAAGTAGGTTGGCTTTATTCAGGATTCCAATACATTGTTATTTCCCGCTCTTTTGGATACAAAATCCAGTTTTTCAAAATAATCTCCGTTCAATGAGACACCCTTTCGCTACCTTAACGGGAGGGCTGTATGCCCGCATGGTACCACTCTATTAGCCGATGTCGGAGCCAGCGTATTGCTCCATCAATAATATTTTCATCGTCCACGCACTGCTTCATGCCGAGAGCATCCTTTATTAGGCCACACAGATGGAATTCGGAAGGGGAGGAGATACGGGCTGTAGCAAGAATAGTCTAATGAAGTTTTGTGAGCTCCTCTCTGGTGCGCAGATTTATGTGAGGTCTTGCGTTGTCATGGAGAAGGAGATGTTCGTTAGCATTTTTGTGCCAACAAACACACTGACATCGTTTCTTCGCTATCCGGAGGGCAGCACAATGCACTTCAGAGTTGATCGTTGCACCGTTAGGGAGGACATCAAACAGAATAACCCTTTAAGTCCCGTAGAAGACCGTCGGCACGACTTTACTGGCTGAGGGTGTAGCTTTGAACTTATTCTTCGGAGTAGAGGTCGTGCGGCGCCAATCAATGGATTGCCGTTTTGTCTCCGTTTCGAAGTGATGAACCCATATTTCATCCCCTATGACAAAGTTCGAAAAAAAAATTGTCACGCTCAACCTCGTAACGTGTAAGGAATTCGCCACGATTGTTCGTAGTTGCTTCTTTAGGCGGCGAGGAACCCAGCGGGAACACTCCTTTGGGTACCGCAACTGGTGGACGAGCGTGTCAGCACTACCAACAGAGACGCCCACATATGCAGCGACGTGTTGGATTGTGATTCGTCGATCACCTCGAATGAGAGTGTCTGCACGTTCCAACATTACAGGAATCACAGCAGTGTGCGGCCAGCACGCGGGAGATTGGACAGGTCCGCGCGACCTTGATGCGATGATGACAGCCACCTCGCCCAATGACTCACCGTGCTTTTGTTCACTGCTGGTCATCGTAGACATTCTGCAAGCACCAACGAATATCTGCGATGCTCTGGTTTCCAAAACCAAACCAGTGACAGTTGTCTGCTTGGAATGCATCCCCGCTACAGACACAGTTTGAACGCTACGTATAGCGCCGCCACATCGGAACTTCATGAAACTGTACGAGCATTTGCAGGAGCAGTCCATGACGTTCCACAACAAAATCCTCATTTTTCATGCGAAACTGTCGGAGAGAATTTGTATGCGCTGCTTATTCAACGTCCGTTGTATCAAATAATTGAATTCGCTTTTTTCAGAGAACAGTATCTCCAAAGGTATCGATGCGGTTGTATCATTGTTTTAATTAATTAACATTACAGAACTTGTCTTTTGGATGAAACAAATTACCTGTGACGTTTTTCGGTCATGACTGCAGTACTTCAGTTTCTCCAGAATGCTGTTCATAGAATCTGTCGAAAAGGAAGCTGAACAGTACTCTCATATCAAGCTTTGGAGCGTTAGTTCACGGAAGGCATCCCCGTACAAAACCTATAACTCACTGCCTACAAGAGTAAAACAGCAGGTTTTCTAACTTCTAGTAAGAATGCTGGAAACAACTTCTACAAGAGAAACCAAATACTAAAACTTGAATCACTCAAAGAATGCTCATGAAGTAACTACAAGTTAAAAGATCGATATGGAAACAGATGGGTAATTTCAAGCAATTTTGTGTAGTAGTACATTAGAACATACTTTTACTATGCAGGAGGTTATAATGAGCAAAGGGCCTTCCTTATGCAGCGATAGATAAGGAAAATATCGAGCTGTCGCAGTCGATACCTGATACACGAAATGAACGGAGAATAGAATACAATTAAATCGCAACATCGTCTGCTGTTCATACCCTCTCTGACTTAAAAGTATGTTCATTTTATGAGATGCATGTGTGAGAAATTTTAAAATATGATTAATGTCCTTCGTATTCATAACGAGAAAATTCTTGTTTTTATAATTATTTACTACATACTATATTACATGGTCCAGTCACATTAATGAGATCAGCCCCTATATTTGACGTTAACGTGGAATAGCCACTCACAGACGGCCAGTGGTAGAACTAGCGGTGGAGGGTACATAAAGCGTGTCAGGGGGACGTGCAATATAGTAGAACTGTTGTCATAATGCGGAAAGGGAGCGTGTTATCTGACGTCCAAAAGAGAATGATCATTGGCTTTTGGGTAAGGGCCTTAAGAAATTCCGAAATGGCTACTTTTGTAAATTGTTCGCGTGCCGCTATGTTTAAAGTATACCGTGCGTGGTAAAATGGCACTATCCAAAATCGGCCCTAAGGCATTTGTGGTACACTAC
This sequence comes from Schistocerca cancellata, assembly GCF_023864275.1. Lineage (NCBI taxonomy): Eukaryota > Metazoa > Arthropoda > Insecta > Orthoptera > Acrididae > Schistocerca > Schistocerca cancellata. The sequence continues at coordinate 452,866,920 of NC_064626.1, read as the reverse complement.
AGGTGTAAGTGGGCTGCTTCTGTGTTGGGAGCGCTGTGTGGTGCTTTGCATTGGATCTCTGACTGCGCTTTCTTTGCAAGAGACCCTGTGACTGTTTGGACTCGTTGTTGGAAGTTAATCGCCAGTACTGTTGGGGAGTTGGAAGTTATCGCCAGCAGTGATGGATGTTAGATGTGAGAAGTTAGCATTGATGGAGGGTTAGCTAACGATCTGTACATGTTCGACTTGGAGACTGAATATTATTCATGATTATATACCTTTGTACTAGATGTCAATGACGATTTATATTCGTGTCTGAACTGGATGTCACATTATTTAGGTAAAAATACAATACATTATTTGGTTTGCAACAAAATCTTTCCTTGGCTAACCACATGCCTATTAGTAGTTATGGCTTTAGTAGTTAGAATCTTTTATTTAGCTGGCAGTATTGATGCTCGCTGTATTGCAGTACTTCGCGTGATGAAGGTTTTTTGTGAGGTAAGTGTTTAATGAAATGTGTAGGTTATTGTTAGGATTTCTTTTTAGTCAGGACCATTCTTTTGAATTAATTATTTGAAGTCAGGTTATCTTTTTTCTGAGCAGTCAGATTGCCTTTCGCTAAGATATTGTGGGTCTCAGTCATTCAGCAACTTAAGTACAGCCACACTCATTTAAATAAAGAAGTTTCACGGCCATAGATTAAAGGGGCAGACATTCAGACACCTTATTGAAAGTAACCCCATCAGATTTCAAGTTGCCTTAAAGGCTGAGGGTGGACACACCCCATATTAATATCAGCTGATAGGCGCCCGGATACCATTGATCAGATGTGTACAGATGAATAGAGGTGCAACTGTTGAGTGGCTGACCACCCAGATGAAACAAGGGACTACGACCATTCAGCGAATGTTGCTGCATATGAGTCTCCGCAGCAGGTGCCTGGTTATTTCACCCATGCTCACTGCTATTCATTGAAAACAGAGGCCGGAATTTGCACGACACTACCGCAACTTGGCATCCACTGAGCGGCGACAGATAGCCTTTCCAGATGACTCATGTTTTATGCTCCACTGAACAGGTAGTCATCGGGTGCAAGGCATGAAGCGTCTGAAAGGAAACACCTTGCAACAATCGTCGGGGCGGTATGGTCTGGAGTGATCTTGTCATTGTAGTAGGCAAAGCGAGTTACAACTATAACCATTCGGTCGCTGCTGTGGCTTAGTGCAAAAGTTACCAGTGATAGTGAAACAAACATGTATATGTGCAGACTGTGCTGTTTTACCATATGAGGACACGTGTACGCGCACTACTTAGCAGACGAGATCAGTTTCTAGTTACTCAGTGGTTTACAGGATGCCCCACCTCGCTTAAGTTTCGAGTTTCTAGAGAAATGATTTCCGATCTATATCTCCTAAATTCTACTGCGCAAGCGATACTGCTAAGCATGCGATATTGCTATGTGCTTGAAATCGTGAAGTATCGTGAAAATGGTATGATATTTTGGCAAACCACGTGAAATTACATATGGTCTTGTGACCCCAGAGTCTGGAGATGGGTGTAGAAAGTGGAGATGGGTGTAGAAAGCAAGCAAGCAAGCAGGTCAGGACCAGAAACATTAACGCCTTTGTGCCGAGGGGAACTGAACCGACTTTGACAACAGTTCTGAGAGTGACTTTGGTCCACTGAGGACACTGTGGTCACGCGTCAGGAGCGGATGACTTGTGATCGTCGGATGTGGTGGATGACCGCCCGACCTTGCGGGAAATATCTAGTGTTGCGTGGAGTATACTGTATATGGTGCATATGCTTGTGGTGACTGTCTTCGTGGTATATGTAGGAGTAGTTGGTGGTCGATACCTATATGCATGATGCAAAAGGGACAATTTTGTATGGTGCAGGATACGAATTGTATGTTTACTACATCAACACAGTACGCAGTGATATAATTCCTGGTTGACGATCTGTTTCATGCTTTAATATTCAAGCTTCCATCCTCAGTAGCAGAGCAGTGTAATTCAGCAAGAGTCTTTCTGTATTTGACGATATGTAGGCCACTTTTGCAGGGTTTAACTGTTATTGCAATATGACGATCTGTACAAAATAGTTTTGCCGTTGAGAGTCTCACCTGCAGAAAAAAAATGGGGGACAGTGCTCTCACACCGACAGCATCGGCAGTTTGGCGAGTAAATTCGGTAAGAGCCAGTCAGTATGCTCCATTCATTCACAAGACATCCTTTGTGCTGGGACGTAGGAGCCTCTACATAGCAGTGAGAACGTTTACAGTTTTGGACATGTTTTTTGAAAGCAGGACTTAACAATTCCCAGGAAGAGTAGCACGAGATGGACGGGGTGCCACGTTAGGATCATCAGGAGAAATGCATTCGACGTTATTCTGGGTTATTTCCGTGCACAGCTGCTGATAGGACAAGAATTTCCTTGCAGACAATCTGAGACATCATGAAAGCTCCCATAAAAGCGACTGTTAACTATTTCTATGGCACTTTACGATTTCCGAGACGCAGACTTGGCTCTTCTTTACATATCCTTGTGATGTCAGTTTAACATTGAGAAACTTTTAGCTGCTCCTGCGATGGTGAGTCGCTATGCGAACTTTCCGCGGTAATATGTCAGCTACACTGGGCCAGTAAACATGTGCACAGCTAGACGTATCTCGCTTGTCCCGTTAGGATCACTAGGAACAACGCAGCCTGTAATAATCTGGGAAGTATTGCAATAGATTTCTACATCGCGTTCTGAGAGAGAGAGAGACTTGGCTGTTATTTACATAGACCATTGACATCAGTATAACACTGACATCCCTTTATCTGCACCTGCGATGGTAAGTCACTTGGCAACTAGGTCTTTACTGGACCAAAGGTTGAGAGGCATAGCGCCAGCAATGGTAAACATGTGCGTGTGGCCCAGAGGCCTCTCATGCATGGGACTGGTGTGAGGGCACCGTCCAGCATGCATGCCTTGGGACCTTTTTAGGGAACTGATATGTTGCAGATGACGATAGTTTGAGAGTGTTTTATATATGCACTGCTTTATTTTCGGTTGTTTAAGCATTATGAATGGGTTTGCACAGCGTTACAAATGCATTATCTTTTGACAATTTATGAGTTGTTTCTTGGAACAGGTGTGCAGGCTGTGCATGCATAATTTCGACAGTTGACGATTAGCAAGCGTGTTTGCAGAGCCTTTTACATGCATTATTTTCACAATTTACGAGTTGTTTGTGTCTGTGCACATCAGTGTACTGCATTATTTCGGTGATTTACGAGCAGTTTGCAGGACTGTAGACTATTTACTGTGACCCCAAGCATGCCAGGTTGAGTGTTTTGTATCAATGTAATAAATATACTATGTCAAATCAGTCCCTAATTAAGTTTTTCCAAAATAAATATACTCCTTCCTCTCTCCAGCAGCCCAGCCCAGGCTGAGTTCTTTTCCTGCGATTTTTCCCCAGACTGCCCTCTGGTGGCAGTACTGTGCACTAGGTCAGTTGGACTCTGGACCTAATGGTGAACACAATGGATGGAGCTTCTGCCTCAAATTGCTTAAGTAATGACTGTCTGCAAAATGAAGACCTACGTCCATCCTATCCAGCAGCTCAGCACAGGCTGAGTCCTTTTCCTGCCGATTCCAAGGAAGAGGTGGTGGTTGGATAACTTAGATTAGTGGAGGCAGCCTAAGGACCTGTTATACCGCCATTTTCTTAGGTTAGTGGAGGTACCCCAAGTGACCTTTTTTCCACCAAAATTTAAACTTCCCACCATTTTCTTGGGGAGGGGGGAGGGGAGGAGAGGGGTTAGGTCAGTGGAGGTAGCCCAGTTGACCTATTTTCGTGGCAAAATTTGAACTTACTGCAATGATGTCATTGCGACATTGCCATATCTATCGCCGCCATCTTGGATCCGCCACCTTGAATAAATCTGGCAACATGCAGAGTGAGGTAATTCCTGCCTTGTCCTAATACTTCCATGCTCCTGCTTCAGGTGTGTGAAAAACACATACCAATAATAATATATTTCCACATTGTAAGAGGTCCATGACAAAGGGATTTGTTGCTAGCGCACTCGAGCAGATGTAATTTCGATGGATTGCTCGCGTGCTGCCTGCGATATGTAAGCTATAAGAGAATCTCAGACCAGAGAGCAGTGTTGTCAGCAGTAGGAACTGTGTAGCAGTAGCAGTAAGTTGTTGCTAGCAGTCGTTTGTATGAAGTTGGCTGGGCCGGTCGTGGGGAGCGATGGTGGAGCCTGAGCGATATAATGTAAGGTAAAAGCAGCCTTGTGCATATGTAGTATTCTTATATCAAGTCCCATGTAAATTTTAAAAAAATCTCTTAATAGTATTATTTTTATAAAAATTAACTTTTGACAATCATTCATCTCAGTTTAAAGAATTTACCAATCTCTCCAATCCATGGTCATCCCGATTATTGTAAAGAAAAATTTGTTGTTTCCTTTTATACATAACAAATCTATTGGCCAGCATTGAACTGGGCTGTGCCAGAAAAATTTATTATAAGAGCAGATATATATGCTTTATCCGGCGACTTAATTGAGGTAAGAATTTTCAATTTATTCAGTATGATCTTTCAGGGCCATGACGCAGCACTGCTGCCAAAATTTACCAGTTTAAATTCACAGTCAATTATTGAAAGGTTATCTATGAGCCACATTTTTTTATTAGGAGATTAGTCACATTTTATTGTTCCAAGGTTACAGAATTCAGGAATAAAGCATATCCGACAGAAAAATGCTATAGCAAAACAAAAAAACATTAATCTACGTGACTCAACACAAATTAAACACAATACACTTTTATTTAATCACTTATTCCTAGATCTAAGTTCTGTGTTACTCTCGATCTACGTGGTAATTTCTTTTTCTGTGGTAACCATGCAGGTATTTACAGTAATGTACCCTTAAAATGTTTAATTCGACTAATGTAAAACCGATGTTTTCGTCGGTAATTGAGCAGTGAAGTCATCTGTTACAGTCCTTGAAACTTCGTCAAGAATTTATTGGTTTCACCCTTTGAGCTACGTGTATTTGCTAGTAGAGCCGTTGTCCTGTTCTTTACTGAGGTAATTTACTCGTTCCCTTCTCCATTCACTCTTGGCGTGCCAATGTCTTTGTATTTGCTCATTTCACCTGTTGCCAAAATTCTTTTAACGTTTTCGCGAATTTCATCACCTGCTCACCCTGACTTCCTCTCTTTGCTGTACTAACTCAAAAAGTGACTGTATTTGTCGCCTATACACATCATACAGTGAAAGTCCTATCCCTGTGTGGATTTTTGAGAAGTATGCACTCACCACATAGCTTAAAAGGTATTCCAGTCTAAATGTTGACTATTCATGTAGTGACTTAACATCTTCCTTACGACCATTAGTTTGTAGGTGGGACAGATTATAGTCCAATTAAAATTACTTGATGGTTGATGTCTGTTACTTTTCGCTACAGTGTTGCCACATCCACTGCCAGCTGCAGCTCGGCTGTAGGCAACACACCAACATGGCAGATTACTTCGCAAATGCTCTTAATGTTTAATGCAGAGGAATGTTGGAAGTAGCCGCCTCGAAGTATGACGGATATGGGAGATGCTTTGTTGACAGCTGATTTAAGTGACCAGTGACTGAACTGCGGCAGATGACGCATTTTGTAGCTATGAACTAAAACTCATGTCCTAACCTAATCACATCATGATGAGCAATGTATCCGAGAAAATGGCAATCAAAAAACTGCAACAAAATTAACATCACGACTGCTTTATTCGCAGCACTTAAGGCTAACCTCTATGAGCAAACTCAAGACACAAAAATTTCGTAGTATGTTTGCTTGCACAGTCATCTTCCGCAGCAAAATTTCAGTCTTAGTAGTAAAAGCATACTGAAATTTCTCGCTGTCATTGACTAACTGAAACTGTCCTTACAATAGCTACAAGGGATGCCACATTACTAGCCCATGAGCAATCCTGGTTGCACATTATAGGTGACACAAACAAATTCGAAATGAAAAGTGTCTGATAGGAAGAAAAATAATACGAAATAAGAAAGTTAATATGACGACGAAAATAACGCCGCAAAGTATTAGAAATAAGAAAAAAGATAATCAAATACTTTTGGTTAGATTCAGAAAAATAAAAAGTTTGGCTGCATTTGACAAGATCGAAACTTACGACCTTCTCCACAACAGGTTTACACATTAACCACTGTGATACGCTAGATGTTCTTGTATTTGTGAGTCTGGTGTCCCAGTCGCAAGGATTAATTGACAGCCTTCAAAATTTTTGCTTATCTAATGTAAACCAATCTACACTGCAGCGCCAAAGTAACTGGTATAGGCATGCGTTTTCAAATAGAGAGATACGTAAACAGGCGGAAGACGACGCTGCAGTCGGCAACGCCTATAAAAGACAGCAAGTGTCTGGCGCAGTTGTTAGATCGGTTACTGCTGCTACAGTGACAGATCGTTAAGATTTAAGTGAGTTTGAACGTGGTGTTATAGTCGGCGCACGAGCGATTGGACACATTATCTCCGAGGTAGCGATGAAGTGGGGATCTTCCCACACGACCATTTCACGAGTGTACCGTGAATATCAGGAAGCCGGTAAAACATCAGATTTCCGACATTGTTGAGACCAGGAAAAGATTCTGCAAGAACGCGGCCAACGACGACTGAAGAGATCGTCCGACGTGACAGAAGTGCAACCCTTCCGCAAATTGCTGCGGATGTCAATGCTTGACCATCAACAAGTGTGAGCGTGCGAACCATTCAACGAAACATCATCGATATGAGCTTTCGGAGCCAAAAGCCCACTCGTGTATCCTTGATGACTGCACGACACAAGCTTTACGCCTCACCTGGGCCCCTTCAACACCGACGTAGGACTGTTCATGACTGGAAACATGTTCCGTGGTCGGACGAGTCTCGTTTCAGATTGTGTCGAGCTGATGGACCTGTATGGGTATGGAGACAACCTCATGAATCCATGGACCTTGGATGTTAGCAGGAGGCAGATCAAACTGGTGGAGGCTCTGTAATAGTGCGGGGCGTGTGCAGTTGGAGTGATACGTCTCACAGGTGACACGTACCTAAGCATTCTGTCTGATCATCTGCATCCACTCATGTCTATCGTGCATTCCGACAGATCTGGACAATTGCAGCAGGATAATGCGACATCCCACAGGTCCAGAATTGCTGCAGAGTGGCTCCAGGAACACTCTTCTGAGTTTAAACACTTCCGCTGGCCACTAAACTTCCCAGACATGAACATTATTGAGCATATCTGGGATACCTTGCGAAGTGCTGTTCAGATGAGTTCTTCAGCCCCTCGTGCTGTTACAGACTTAAGGACAACCCTGTAGGATTCATGGTTTCAATTCCCTCCAGTTCTACTTCAGACATTAGTCTACTCCATGCCATGTCGTACTGTGGCATTTCTGCGTCCTCGCGATATTAGGTAGGTCTACCAGTTTCTTTGGCTCTTGAGTGTATGACTATAATAACTGCACAAATGACGCTGAATCGCAGCTTGTGTGAAGGGTCCCTGAAATGTTTGGTTGCTTGTCCACCTAAGGTTGGGCTTAAATTAACATCCAAAGCTGTGTTGCTTGCATCACATTATAATAATATCATTAGCAAAATCAAGAAATATTAATACAGGATCTGAAGCCACAACCACTCTCAAATGTTCAAACGCTGCTTGACATTCAGGTGTGTACTGGAACATAACCACTTTTTTTTAATAATCTTGTGAATGGTTGTGCAATTTCCACAAAGTCGTTGACAAATTTTGGTTAACACTTTGCCAATCCAAAAAGTCATTGTAATTGCTTAAGTGTTTCTGGAACTGAAAGATCACTCACAGCTTAAACGAGTAGGTGTTCACTTACTTTGTACCTGCATGTTTAGTATGACGTTGATACTAAATCAGAATATTTTATGATCTGAAGATGGCAGTAGCCGAAAGCGGTAATACTGAAGAGTAAAAGTTTGTATGATCAAGACGGACCTGTAAATTAAAGTGTCAGATCATTTGGTTCATGCCCGATGATGCACCACCTCATTTTCTTCTCCAAGCAAGAAACAATTTTAAATCACCGTTTGCAAATACTGTAAATGGACAAGTCGTGCGGCAGCAACATCTTGGCCTGCTCGAGCTCCTGATGTCAGTCCATTGGATTATTGTTTTTGGGGGCATTTAAAGGACACTGAAAATGTTGACATTCTTCTGCAGCGTATATATATATATATATATATATATATATATATATATATATATGTGTGTGTGTGTGTGTGTGTGTGTGTGTGTGTGAGTGTGTGTAAAGAGAAAAATGGAGACAATAAAATGTAGGGTGCCTTTGTACACAGATAAAGACTGGATAATGGCTTTAAAAGACGAAACTAATAGTAAAACAGCAGCAAGAAGGGACGAGACGCTTTCGCAATGTGATGCTACAGAAGATACATGGGTAGGTCGAAAAAATAATGAGGAGATAGTGAACTGAACTCATGAAGAAAGAAATTTATAGTGGAACCTGACTAAAAGAAGGTATGACTCCCTGAGGCACGAAGGAATCGTGAATTTGTTAATAAAGGAAATCTTTTTTTTTGGGGGGGGGGGGGGGAAGGATTGTAGAGGCAGAGAAAGACTTGAATACAGTAAGCATCAATAGCCAGTACCTGCACGTCCTTGGAAACACAGGGTCTGGCGGCGATGAGATTCACTGATATCGCTTTCCCCTGTACTGAACTTTTCTGACTGCGAGAACATAAACTGTCAATAACTTTAAACCGAACCAAAACTGCATGAATTTATGTAATACAAAAACTGACTCTGATGCAACAACAATATTGATTTGAAATTGGCCTTGGCAATGAAACAAAGCTGTGCTTAATGAATGCTATCCCTGAAATAATACAATTTCACCTTTATCTGCGCTGTGATAACGCTCTTCACACTGCTCTGTGTTAGTGCTTTAAATTGTATCGTTAGCATATAGCTATTGTGCATAGATATTACTTAGCATGCATTTTAATTAAATCGAATATGACTGAGACAATAACTTCTTGAGCCAAATAGTTAATCAAAACCGACATGGATCTGGGAACTGGTATTGACTTGTGGTAACTAACAATATGGCAGTAACTTTAAAACTTGTATTTTGACAGTATGAAAATTAATAATGCTGACAATTAACATACAATAAACTGATTATACATTAACAATTACCTTTACAAAATCATTGGCTGTGCTGTGAGTGCTATACATTGACTCAATCATTACTTATGAATACGCGCATTGCATTGGTAACAAAACAACTTTCTTTACCTTAATTATTTCCAGTATGGTATCTTGCAAATAAAAATCATTACTGCCTGTAGCGAGAAAGAATATATCCTGCAACCATGAGATAGAACACGTCTTTACACTTGAGAGTCCTCCATACGGCTCTCTATCTAAAGTTACTCTAACTGACACGTCTTTACACTTGAGAGTCCTACATACACTCCTGGAAATGGAAAAAAGAACACATTGACACCGGTGTGTCAGACCCACCATACTTGCTCCGGACACTGCGAGAGGGCTGTACAAGCAATGATCACACGCACGGCACAGCGGACACACCAGGAACCGCGGTGTTGGCCGTCGAATGGCGCTAGCTGCGCATCATTTGTGCACCGCCGCCTTCAGTGTCAGCCAGTTTGCCGTGGCATACGGAGCTCCATCGCAGTCTTTAACACTGGTAGCATGCCGCGACAGCGTGGACGTGAACCGTATGTGCAGTTGACGGACTTTGAGCGAGGGCGTATAGTGGGCATGCGGGAGGCCGGGTGGACGTACCGCCGAATTGCTCAACACGTGGGGCGTGAGGTCTCCACAGTACATCGATGTTGTCGCCAGTGGTCGGCGGAAGGTGCACGTGCCCGTCGACTTGGGACCGGACCGCAGCGACGCACGGATGCACGCCAAGACCGTAGGATCCTACGCAGTACCGTAGGGGACCGCACTGCCACTTCCCAGCAAATTAGGGACACTGTTGCTCCTGGGGTATCGGCGAGGACCATTCGCAACCGTCTCCATGAAGCTGGGCTACGGTCCCGCACACCGTTAGGCCGTCTTCCGCTCACGCCCCAACATCGTGCAGCCCGCCTCCAGTGGTGTCGCGACAGGCGTGAATGGAGGGACGAATGGAGACGTGTCGTCTTCAGCGATGAGAGTCGCTTCTGCCTTGGTGCCAATGATGGTCGTATGCGTGTTTGGCGCCGTGCAGGTGAGCGCCACAATCAGGACTGCATACGACCGAGGCACACAGGGCCAACACCCGGCATCATGGTGTGGGGAGCGATCTCCTACACTGGCCGTACACCACTGGTGAATAGTGCACGGTACATCCAAACCGTCATCGAACCCATCGTTCTACCATTCCTAGACCGGTAAGGGAACTTGCTGTTCCAACAGGACAATGCACGTCCGCATGTATCCCGTGCCACCCAACGTGCTCTAGAAGGTGTAAGTCAACTACCCTGACCAGCAAGATCTCCGGATCTGTCCCCCATTGAGCATGTTTGAGACTGGATGTAGCGTCGTCTCACGCGGTCTGCACGTCCAGCACGAACGCTGGTCCAACTGAGGCGCCAGGTGGAAATGGCATGGCAAGCCGTTCCACAGGACTACATCCAGCATCTCTACGATCGTCTCCATGGGAGAATAGCAGCCTGCATTGCTGCGAAAGGTGGATATACACTGTACTAGTGCCGACATTGTGCATGCTCTGTTGCCTGTGTCTATGTGCCTGTGGTTCTGTCAGTGTGATCATGTGATGTATCTGACCCCAGGAATGTGTCAATAAAGTTTCCCCTTCCTGGGACAATGAATTCACGGTGTTCTTATTTCAATTTCCAGGAGTGCACTTCTCTATATCTAAAGTTACTTTAACAGCGATCGCTGTTGAGCAGCGACGCTGCTACACAATCGATATTACATTTGACAATCTCTGGTTCAATATAAACTTTTCTTACAAAATGTTGCTCTGTATATATACCTTTCATCTCATTCATCACATTATCTTGATGCGTCAAATAAAAGACGTACCTCTACAATCATTTAACAATTTGAGCTATAAACAGATTGCAGACAACAATCATATAGGCAAATAATCATTCAGACACATAAAAACCGCCACATTTATTAGTCATTAAGCCATGCTGTTGTCAGAATGGCATAATCCTGTGGTGCTTCCTTGAGAGAAAAATCCAGATATAGAGACGTTCCATAGCAATAGGGGCAACACCTCGGACTCTTGCAGTTGGCCATATCGATATGATGAGCCTGTTTAGACGCCACACGTGTTGATTGTGGCTGTTGAACGTTCCCTCTCGCATAAAGGAATTTGGAAAGTCCAGTTGAATGGCACACCATTGCAAAAAGCACTGACAGAATTCAATTCGATCTGGAAAATCGTCTGAGTTAGGGGCGTCAACCTTCTGGATGCAGTAGGGGTGCAAATCACCTTCATGCCACAAACGCCAAATTGTGGAATGACTTACACTCATTTGCCATGCAAAACGCAGCGCTGCTAACGCCTCCTCATCAAGCCTTGGTGTACCCACTGTGCGTTGGCGACCGCTTCCGTCAGACCTTCGTACCGGTAACGCAAAATGAATACACCGGGTTTCGAAGTAGGCCTTAAATGCACATGTGCCATGATGAGAACGTACCAGTGGAAAATGTACCTCAAGTGAACGTGTCTCTCGTAGGGAGCTGTGGACGGCAGTAAATGTATGTGGATCTGGCACTCGGCAATCCGGAAATCGTGGAAAGCACCAACAATGGGCAGTGTGAACATTTCCATCCGGCGGACCGTAAGCACAATACATGTCCTCTCTGCTCGGGGACTGGGTGTTTGTGTTGTCCTCATCATTTCTTCATCATCATCATTCGTGACAGTGGCTAGATTGGACTGTGAAAAAAATTTGAGTGTGTAAAAATTTGGATTTTGTACGGGCGCTGATGACCGCGCAGTTGAGCGCCCCAGAAACCAAACATACACACAGTGCATGTATGCCCTTTTCTCTCAAGAATAGTGCTCAATTTCCTGTCCTCTCCACACGGTAACAGACGCAAGAGTGTCCCCATTGATGACAAACTGACGCAGGCGAATCAGACTCCAAAGCGTGCACTACCATGTCTTTGAACTCTATGCAACACCTATCGAACAGCCATTTGCTCAACCAAAAACAACGCGCTCACGCCTGAGTAAGAGGCGGAAAACCCGTAGTGGTGTCCCGGTTAGAATTGGCCTATATATGTCGACAACAGCGTTTGTAAATGAAAGTTATAAAGCTTCAACCCGACGTCTGTTTTGGCTGCGCCTGATGCTGTTCAACGACGACTAGTGCCATACGCTAAGGGGTGCGGAATAGGTTGCTTTATCAAATACGCTTGTTATGATACACCTACCGGGCCTCTCATTATCTACATTCTTTTCAGATACAGCCTGTATATCAGGAGTGATTTCATGGTCGGGTAAGGGAAGGCGTTTGGAGTTTCATTGGGAGAGGACGTGGTTTAGTCTCGAGTATGTGGGTAACGTATGATATTCAGAGGTGTTCAAGATGGTGGAGTAGACTGGGGAATTTTATAACTAAGTAGAGGATGCAGGTGGGGGAAGGTAAACGGATCTGAAAGCTTAGGTGGAGTGCACGGGGTTCGAGGATCTGTAGGGTATGATAAAAGGAGAGAGGAGCGTAAGTCCGTGCCACATTGGCATAGCAGAGGACAGGTCGGATCGGGACTTTATAGGTGTGGAGGATTGTGGAAAGGGACATTACCTATATTCTGCCGGTTGGTAGTTGTAATGTTTCAGTCTTTTGTGGGCTTTCTGTTGAATGGAGAGTAGATGGAACCGACGTACTTTAGTGTGTTAGTTAACTGGATTGGACGGTCGTAAATAGTAAGCTAAAAATCATTTAGGCGCGTGGTATGGCCTATAATTAATGTATGGGTTTTGGTAGGATTGATTTTGAGAAGCCACTGGTTGCACCAAGAAGTGAACTGATTGAGATGGAGCTGGAGGGATCGTAGGGATTTCTGGAGGGTAAGGTAGGGGGCGGGACATTTAAAACAAAAAAAAAAGACACTCTTCGTTAAATATCTATCACTTAGAAGAGAATCATAAATAAATTATCCTGTTATGTACCGTTTCATTCCTTCCAGGGTCCTTAGGAAACTAAATAAAGACAAATGTGGTCGTTTTTTAAGTCAGTACCGAGTTTTACACTCCCTGTTGTAAAAACTATAATACAAATCAAAAGAAACGGTACTACTCGCACTCATCAGATATCATACTCGGAAGTGTAGGATATGTTCAAATTTGTGTGAATTCCTAAGGGACCAAACTGCTTAAGTCATCGGTCCGTAGACTTACACACTACTTAAACTAACTTATGCTAAGAACAACACACACACCCATATCCGAGGGAGCACTCGAACCTCCGACGGGGCATGGGTGTGTGTGTTTTACCTTCGGATAATTTAGGTTAATTAGTGTGTAAGCTTAGGGACTGATGACCTTAGCGGTTAAGATTTCACACACATTTTTGAACCTCCGACGGGAGGGGCCGCGCAGTCCGTGGCATGACGCCTCAAACCGCGCGGCGGAAGTGTAGCTTTCTGTCTGCTTGCAGCACTGCTGTCGCAGTATACAACAAAAATGAGCAATATCTAATAGAGACTCTTAGAAGTTGTTATTTTAACGCCATTAATTTAACCTAAAGGATTCTGCTCGGGATATCAGCCGAGTAAACCAGTCGACGCGTAACGGCGTTTCGGCAAGTTGTCAGCTTACGATTATCTGGTAAGGGTTCGACCCTGAACAAGATAATAAAATAATAAACGATTTTTGGGTGCTACAAGATGGTGACACCGGAGATCAGGTTTGCAACAGATGAAGCAAGGACATCAGGATATGCAGAATCGCAGACGAACTGACCTCCTACCACACCCAGACATGGACATCACGGTTTCCTTCAAAAAGGCCACATGATATTTTCCTCATTTTTCCAACAGAGGTTGGACCTTGACCTTGATGTCTACAGCAAGGTGTTTTTATTTCTCTGTAGTCATCGTATAGTTCCTCGGCCTGGGCAAAACGTGGCCTCCTACATCGTAACAAGCCTTTCCGATGAACACTGGTATGTTCTGCTAGCTGAGTGCCGCTCCTGTTGAGTTGGTGGGGCGTGCTGGCGGGCAGCGACCGCTACCGGTACGTGCGGCGCACCACGTACCGCGGTTTTTGCACTGCCTCCCCTCCCCTCCCCGAACCTTCCGCTCCCCTCCCTTTCCCCCTCCACAACAGACCCCTCCCCTCCGCTGCACGGCCAACGCCTCTGCGAGCGCAGCTAATTGCCAGCAGCTGGGCAGGTGACCTCGGCCCGACGTCCGCTTCCTAAGTTCCTATACAACTCCCGACACTTCTGCTGATTGCGTGGAGGTGAACTCGTGTCCCCGTGCGTGTGCGACATGATGTGGTAGTAACTTTGACTCTGCACATTAGCGTCTCAAAAAAAATCTGTAATGTACTTTCATCTCCTTGAAACTGGATGTCGAACTCGTAAATTCGCATAAATACAATGAATGATGTAATTAGGTCTATCAAGGAAATAACAGCAAAAAGAAAAAGAGAGCCAGCTAGTCCCATGGGCACACGCTGCTCAGAAGGACATAGTATTTTGGGAGGAACATAGACAAGCACATGAATAGGTGTGCACATCTGTTGTTGAGTTTTTATCTTTATTTTGGAGAGAGGGGTGGAATCATCATTCTTATGATTGATTTGATGCGGTCCGCCACAAATTCCTCACTTGTCCCAACTGCATTTCAGAGTAGTATTTACACCCCACATTCTCAATATGCGTAGGATATATGCTAAAGTGTGTACCGTTATTCATTTCACGTTTTGTACTATGCTTTTTATTATATAGCTATGGAAAGAGAAGTACGATGTAAATTTAAACGTTTGTAAAATGTATGTTGCCCTCTGTAAGGAGTTGCCAAAAGAGTTATACACTCGTGTACGATAAGAGAAGGTCAGAAGTGTAGCTGTGTGTGATATGAGAAATTTTGAGAAGTCTGTAAAACAAAATCTGTCTGTTTACAAGACGTGGAGCATTTGCATTATAATAAGGTGTGTGATTTGAGAATAATAAGTGGTGACATTACATATAAATATTTTTTAGGGAAGGAAATTATTTTATTAATTACAATCTGTAGCAGTTCCATTGTTTTAGTCTGAGAACGAGAAACAAGAAAAAATATTGGGAAAAGGCAAAAGATGTTTGTAGTAGTGCACCTTCATTAAAAATTCGGAACCATTCTAGGGTCCACTTGTGGCGGGTGTTCGTTTTTCATTTGACTGCCCCTCGTTCTACGCCAGCCGGAGTCCAGCGCCTGCCAGAGAGAAGTACGCGCTAATATTAGTTTGTGTCATATTGCATTCGAGTATAGGCTGAGGAAAAATGGCTGCTGTATTCCTGGCAGCAGAAATGTTGCACGGTGTACCTCGAATACTGGTTCTCTAAATGTAGCCAACACGATTTTTTCTTTACAAAAGTCCCCATTTGAGTTCCCTCCGCATGTGCAACATCCATTTCAGTTCCCTGAGTACTACACACTCGCATTCACTAACTGGTCTGCTAGGATCATACCTCCGTGTTTCTGAATTCCATCCAAGCCTGCTGTCAGGGTTGGCTGATAAGGGCTACGAACGTTAGAAAGGCAGTCCGCCTTCTTAGCTGAATGGTAACGTGCTTGTCTCCCATGCAGCGGCTCGGGTTCGATTCCCGGCTGCATTGGAGATTTTCTCCGCTGCTGAACTGGGTGTTGTGTTGTCCTCATCATCATTTCATCCTCATCACCGGCAAGCGAGTCGCTCAATGTGGCGTCGATGGCAAGAAGACTCGCACTCGGCGGCCGAACTTCCCCGGCCAGCAATGCCATACGCTCATTTCATTGGAAAGGCAATTTTCTAGGACAGAACGATTAAAATGATATTTAAGATTTCCTTAACAGATATGCAGAATACGTCCTCTTAATATTTAGAACATATATTTGTCTTCGGTTTCCATTAAAATGGTATTCAGGGTTTCATTATTAATAGTTGTGTACAATACTTTCTGTTTATAATTCCAACATCTCTTTGTCTTCTGTTTGCCCTCTCTGAATCACTACATACCCTCATTGTATTTTCCTTTGATGTATAAAATGTGTGAGATATATTACACATTTCCCTTAGTCTTAGTATAGAATCGGGTTATTTCTCATGTTTAGCATCAATGTCTTATTGATTTCCTTACGGAAAGAATTGTCATTCATTACACGAACTAGAAAGGCTATTCATGTTGTTCTGCACTTCCCTAAAATCATCCTGCAATCATACTTCAAACAACAGCGTGTAGTCCTGAAACAATCTGAGAACACTGCTAACTGGATCTGATAGACCATTTGGTGTCTGGATATAGGTTAATTAACGTTCTATTATGCATTCTTGAAGGACGCATATATTCTATTTTTGTTTTTTTCCACAGTCTATGTGTACTGCCTAGTGTGATCACAGAGGCTGTATTCTTAAAAAATTGATTTCATTATATACTCCCACTCTGAGGTTGTACAAATAGTATTAACAGTTTAGGCTTCTTAGAAAGACATTATCAGATGATCTACATGCTTGTAATAATCTTTATACATATGTACGTACTCATCAGAAAAAAACTGGATCACTATAGACAAAACAGCAGAAAAATCAGAAACATAAAAATCGATCCAGGGTGTGACGTCAGATAGAGGAAGTGGGTAGTTAATTGAGGAAATGCAAAATGTCCGACGTTCACTCTGTACTCGCCTATGCTCCGTGTGCTAAAGTTTGCTTAATTTACGATACAGATTATGGAACTGACTGAATATTATGAATAGCAGCGATAGCAGCAGACATGGGGCACGGAGGCTATAAAAGTTTTAAGAATATGCTTACAATAGTTCACTATTTACCGTTGAGACTTACTAAGAATAAAAAACCTGTTTTACCAACAAGGCTGTTTTTTTTTTCAAAAATTGCTCATATTCGTTTTTTGCAAGTTGAAATGATAACTTCGCACGTTTTAGAATGAAGATAAAAGCCACAAAATTACGTTCGAGGAGCATATGGACTTAAGTGTCCATGGAGAGCGCTCTGATGTCTGTTCGTTCTGTGTTGGATGCCTGAGTTTTTCCATTCTTTTAACCAATCCGTATTTTGTGTGCATGACTTGTATATTGTTGTTCTTTCTTTCCATATGTTGTGTTTTCTCGTATAGCAGAGACTTCATGTAAATATTCCAGGACTTCGTGAGCTTCTTCTCTGTTGTTGCTGAGTATTGCCACGTCATCTGCAAGTGCTAGGCATTTTATGATTGTCTTGTTTGCACGCGTTCTTCCTAACTCAATTTCTTTTACTTTTTCTCCCCACTGCTTGATAATTTTGTCCAGGACTATGTCGAATACTAGTGGTAAGAGATCATCTTCTTGTCTGACTCCTGTATCTATCTCAAATGGCTCTGAGGTTTCTCCCATATATTTTATTTTGGATGTGGTGTCTATCAGACCACTAGTTTTTTCTGTCTAGTCCCTATTCTTCTAGTGTGTCAAAGAGATTCTGCCTGTCAATGGAGTCATAGGCCTTCTTAAAGTCCACAAATGTAACTACAGTGTTGTTCGCCTGAGTGTTCGCAGATTCCAAATTTGTTCAATACAGTATCGTCTCTTTCTGAACCCTGCCTGGTATTAACTTATCTTTGTATTCACTTGTGGTTCCAGTCTGTTCAGTAACATCTTATACCGAATTCTGTTAGTGACCGATATAATGAGATCCCTCTGTAATTTTTAGGGTCTGTCATGTCTCCCTTTTTGGCGAGTGGCTGAATCAGAGCGCATTTCCATTCCCGTGGAATTTTCTCTATACTCCATATTTCCAAGAGAATTTTATGAATTTTCTTTTTAATGTTTTGGTCTGTGAGTTTCCAGATCTCGGCAATACCATCTTCCCCTGGGGGCTCCGTTGTTCATTAGTTGTTTTATAACCTCCTCTACCTCTGTGATTGTAGGCGGCTTCGAGTCCGGGTTAGGTAGTGTTTTCGTGAAATGTAATTTTTCTTTGGGCTTCTCACAGTTGAGGAGTTTATCAAAGTATCCTTTAAGAATATTGCAATTTTCTTTAGTGCTTATTTCTAGAGATCCACTTGTTCTTCTGAAGCAGATATTTGGAGGCTGATAATCCATTATGTTGTTGTTGTTGTGGTCTTCAGTCCTGAGACTGGTTTGATGCAGCTCTCCAGGCTACTCTATCCTGTGCAAGCTTCTTCATCTCCCAGTACCTACTGCAACCTACATCCTTCTGAATCTGCTTAGCGTATTCATCTCTTGGTCTCCCCCTACGATTTTTACCCTTCACGCTGCCCTCCAATACTAAACTGGTGATCCCTTGATGCCTCAGAACATGTCCTACCAACCGATCCCTTCTTCTGGTCAAGTTGTGCCACAAACTTCTCTTCTCCCCAATCCTATTCAATACTTCATTAGTTATGTGATCTACCCATCTAATCTTCAGCATTCTTCTGTAGCACCACATTTCGAAAGCTTCTATTCTCTTCTTGTCCAAACCATTTACCGTCCATGCTTCACTTCCATACATGGCTACACTCCATACAAATACTTTCAGGAATGACTTCCTGACACTTAAATCTATACTCGATGTTAACAAATTTCTCTTCTTCAGAAACGCTTTCCTTGCCATTGCCAGTCTACATTTTATATCCTCTCTACTTCAACCAATAGCAAAACTCCTTTACTACTTTAAGTGTCTCATTTCCTAATCTAATACCCTCAACATCACCCGACTTAAAACGACTACATTCCATTATCCTCGTTTTGTTTTTGTTGATGTTCATCTTATATCCTCCCTTCAAGACACCATCCATTCCGTTCAACTGCTCTTCCAAGTCCTTTGCTGTCTCTGACAGAATTACAATGTCATCGGCGAACCTCAAAGTTTTTATTTCTTCTCCATGGATTTTAATACCTACTCCGAATTTTTCTTTTGTTTCCTTTACTGCTTGCTCAATATACAGATTGAATAACATCGGGGAGAGGTTACAACCCTGACTTACTCCCTTCCCAACCACTGTTTCCCTTTCATGTCCCTCGACTCTTATAACTGCCATCTGGTTTCTGGACAAATTGTAAATAGCCTTTCGCTCCCTGTATTTTACCCCTGCCACCTTTAGAATTTGAAAGAGAGTCTTCCAGTCAACATTGTCAAAAGCTTTCTCTAAGTCTACAAATGCTAGAAATGAATAGTCTGTAGAAATTTCTCGTATTATTTTTCTTGAAATCTTCCTCGATTTCATTTAGTCTATTTTTGTCTTATGCCCTTTTCACTGTTCTAATACCTTTTGAGGATTGTTTTGGACTTTGTGGAAATCCTTCCATGTTTCTGTTGTTCTGTTGATGCTAAATTTCTTCCATGCCGTAACTCTTCGTTCTACTGCCTGATCACAAGTCGCATTCCAACATCTATGTTTGCATTTCCTGGGAGGCTGTCCCGAGCGCATTGCCTTCTGAGTTGTCTTCGCCAGGTCTGTCCAATTCTCTATTGTATTCTGATTAATTTCTTCGATAATTATGTCTTTGTTTATCTTTATGTGTTCTGGATATGGTCTTATAATTTTGTTCTGTGTTGTCTTTCTATTTCTTGGAATTGACCTAATCTTTACTTGTAGCAAGTGATGGTCGGACTCGAAGAATCCTTTGCGAGTTCTCACATTTAGAATTTCACTTGTATTTTTACTTGTTATGGCTACGTGGTGTATTTGGAATTCTCCCCATATGTTTTTTGGGCGTTTTCCACGCTATGAGTTATCGTCTTGGTTGGCTGAAGTTGTGTCGACATAACTTTTAAATTAAAATTTAGACAGTACTTTATAAAATGCTCCCCATTCTTGTTTGTGCATTTGTGCGATGTATGTGGGGCTATGAATTGCTTGTATTTCTTTGCCTAGCTGTGCACTGAAATCTCCTAGTACAATTTTGACGTGTCTTTCTGGTATTTTGTTTGTCATTTCTTTCATGTCTTCCCAAAAGTCTTCGGCTTCTTGTTGTCTCTTCCTGTTGTGATCATTTGCATGTGCGTGTGCATTGATGATTGTGTATCTATTGTTTCCTGATTTGAAGGTTATTGTGGAGATTCTTTCTGATCCTGAACTAAAATCTACGGTGTTGTTTATGACAGATTTGTGTACTGCAAATCCTGTGCCAGAGATTGTTGGTGATCCCCGCCTGACAGCAGGTTTTCCTTTGTATATCCTGTAGCTTTCCGTGTTGATATGGGTCCCTTGTATTGCGCGGATTTTGATGTGAAATTTTTCTAGTACATCAGTAAGCTGTTTAAGTTAGCTTATCTTAATCAGTGTATTGGTGTTGGATGTGCCAAATAAATGTCTGCGAAGAGGTTTCGAGAAGCTCAAACTCTTCTCTGTTTCATGATGTTCCTGGTCCCCCATAATCCTATGACCAGCAAAAACCAGTAAGTTCATGGGGCCTGGGGTAGTGCGTATGTTTCCCGCATTCCATCATGAGTTTTTCAAGCTGAAGGTGGTTTCGGTGACCTCTGTTGGAGGTCACAATTGTTAAAGACGTGATTGTTGGGATCAGGACGTATTTGTAGCAGCCGCACCAATTAGGTGAACAGACACTGGATGCCGGAACAGACACTAATGGGTTTAGGCCTGTGTTAGTATTTGGTCCGCCCTGGGTATTTCATTTCCCCAGCACCACCCATATCTGGGATGCTTTCCCCTGTCCGCCACCTGGGGAGGCGCCCGATGGGGGATCTAACAATCCCACACGGGCATTTTTTGATTATTTATACGAATTTTCTATAATGAAAACGACAGCGACATATAAGACAACGCTTACTCAAATTATGGAATAATGATATAGTGGATCTTACTGCATGTCGACTTCCCTATAATCCAAATATTTTTTCTTCAAGTAGCTAAAGTCTCTGTGAGATTTGATCTGTTTCATTTCCTGTGACTGTCGGAACTTTCTTGCTTGGAACATGATACTGGGAAATTTCCTCACTCAGATTCTTTATGACATTGTGGTGTTTTAGTTGACAGTTAAGCGGAGTCAGTTAAACTGAGAGTGGTAGCGATGTATGTTTCCGGTTCAGTGGGAGAAATTTGGAAGTTAACGTAATGTATTGACGTTGCTACGGAGCTGATAGCAGGAAGTGTGTGGTACCGCTTTTATTCTCCTGTCATGGGCTAAGGCGAGGCTGGTGCTTCTTGACTAAACTGTTTCGGTGATACTCAAATGTTGGCTACTGATCTGAGTCTGCTGATAAATTTTTCCCGTAGTTGTATAATTTCCTAGTGCAGTGAGTCTGCATATTTTATCTCCCCGAGACTGCGATGATGGTCGTCACCACGACCAAGAGCTACGAAAGTAAGATACTCTCCACGGCGTGTCTTAGGTGTTCTTTCGACAGTTAGGGGCAAATAAACAGAAAAACTAACACGTGCAATGAACTTGCTTAGGTGCCTAAATGTTTAAGCAATTCCGCTCTCGAATCATTTAAAATAGTTGCTTTAGCATTGCAGAGCATCACACCACGACGACAAGCACAGTGGCAGTGTGCATGAGTATCCCGTGACGTGTACAATTCTGTGTGTTGCAACAAACAATCCTGTCGGAGGAACATCCGCAACTGAGCATTATAGCAGAGGTTGAAAATACTGCTTCAGTTGCAAGGTTCTTTTTACTTGGATCACCACCAGTTTCGGGCTCGTATAAGCCCATCATCAGCGCTCGCTGGCGATACATCGCGTCCCTTAACTCCTTCACCACGGCGCTCGGGGACACAGCACACACCTGATGATGGCTATATTAAGAGCCCGAAACCGGCCGTGTCCTAAATAAAAAGAACCTTGCAACGGAAGCAGAGTTTCCAACTTCAGCTCTACGTGTTGTGTTATTCTTTGATTTTCAACTTAGTTTAGTATTCCATGCTTCATGTGTTAGGGAATCTGACGTACCTACACATGCGAGTGTTAATGTAATGTAATATGTGGAAGTAAATCATGTCTTAAACTTCAACCTACTCTTCATTACTAGTACATTGTGAGCCGAGTCTATATCTGCTCCTGGGTACGTGTGAAACGTCCCCTTATAACAATTTATACACGACTGTGCTTAACCTGACACACAATAATTTTAGCGCAATGCAATCTGACTATCAAAAATCCCTGCAAAAGAATGGCCCTGAGTAACATTAAACTATACCTTTCAGAAATCACTTACCTCACAAAAATCTTCGTTACTCGAACTACTGCAATACAGCGAGCGCCACTACTGCCAGCTAAATAAAAGATTCAAACTACTGAAGGCACTAACTACTGATAGGGATAGTTAGCAAATGAAAGATATTAATAGAGAACAAACAATGTATTTACCTTAATATTCATAATTGACATCCAGTATTACAAAATATCAAAACTCCGCCATCTCTCTCCCCACATCCACCACTGCTGTCGGCTCACCTCCAACTGCGCAACGCTACGCGCTGTTCACATCCAGCTATAGCAGTTCATGACAACAATGGCAGACAACAATGCAAACTAGCCACAGACTGCACACAGCACAGCCAGTGATTTTCATACAGAGCGCTACGTAGCGTTGCCAATAAGAAAACATAAACAGCAAACTTACATAAAGAAAACATAAACAGCCTACTTACATAGCCCCCACGCTCCCCACAAAAAATTTTACAAATGGTGTTGGGCACTGGCCAATACATATTTGAAAAAATTTTTCACAATTATAGTAACAATGATATAAAATGCACACACTTATTGATACAATGTTGGTCAAAAGCTAAAATTTTCTCACAGTCCATAAAGATAGTCCTGATCATTCATCATAATAGTAATTACAGTTTTTTTTCACAAAGTCTCATTAGTAAAAGAAATTGCACACAGAAGTAGTGGATTTCCATGCAGTCTTGAAGAAGTAGTGTTGTCCTTCCAACGGAAAGACAGTGCTGACTCTTGACATGCAGACAGGTAATGGGCCACAACAAAGCAAACCCACAGCAGAGTCATTCGACGTTTTGAAGAAGATTGGTAGGTAGGTCATCACAGAGTAGACGCACTGTAGTCCTGGTAGAGATTACGGTATTGGTGAGTCAGCAAAGGTGTAGACCCACTGTAGTCCTTGTAGAGATGGCCAGCAGCCATCTGTTGTGACTGTGTAGGTGCACAATCACCATTGAAGAGTCTTGCGAACAATATAGCAAGTCCATGAACCACCACTTGTGCACTCACAAAGTTTTTTGGAATTGTCCTTAGAACCAGCAATGCTGTTATCCAGTCCCTTGCTGAATTATCAACACACGTGCAAACACTAACAGTCCCTACTTCTCACGTATTGTCCATTACTGTGACCAACAGAAATGTGTGCTGTGAAATGAATGCTTACAAGTTACTTAATTTGATTAACTGGTATCAATTACAATATTATAACCTGAGAATACAATTACAAAGGTACAAAATACATCATTAAAGAACATAACAATACAGATAACATTTGTAGTACAGGCTTTACAAAAGAATCGAAATAACATATACATCAGTGTTACTGGAATTATGACATGAGTACATACATAAAAGATCAGAATAACTTTTGAAACATCAACTTTACACATTAGCATTAAAACAAAACAGAATAAATAATGTCTAAGCATCTTTACAAGGTAAATAACATATTATTAATGCAAATTATATTTGAGGATAACAGTATTCCTCATCATAGTTCATGTAGCGGAGTATTAGAAAAATTCTACAACATAAGTCTTATCAGATAAACATATAAAGACAGGAAGAACATAATTACACACGGGTACCCAAACACAGTGGGATAACACAAAAGGAAAGGACAGGGTTTGTTTCATTGCAGTATTTTGCAAACAAAACTTTCTTTGCTTCTTGGAGATCTCCTTTCATTCATCATTATTCCCAAAAGTCCTATCTAAGCCTGCCTTCTGTATTTTGTTCACATCCTCTGTCAAAAATAGTTTTTCTCCACTGTACAGTATCCTTTTTTTTTTTTTTTTTTGCCCAAACCATTTTCATATAGCTTCTCAATACATTTCTTCCAAGTCATCACAGTTAGTTTCTTATATAGTCTACCCCTCTTAAGCTAACTTAAATCTACTGAGCTCAGATGCTAAACTAAGGGACGAGGCAATGCAGCAGCATACAACAAATCAACACAAACAGCAATGACAAAAAATGCCAATTTGCAAAGCAAGCAGCAGTAAATCTAAATTAACAGAAAAAATGCAAAATTACAACTAATATGAGCCAATGTGCAGCAACAAGAAAAGCTTAACAGAGTAATACAAAGTTAAATTCAATAACACTATGGCTGGCAAACAGCAGCAACTTATACCTAAACATGACATAGCTCAAGCAGAAAAAATATTACAGTAAAAACAACAATGCAGATAAGGGAAATGTATATTCACATCTTAATGTCTATGTAATTAAAGTGGTCATCTTAATGTCTATGTAATTAAAGTGGTCATCTTAATGTCTATGTAATTAAAGTGGTGCACCATAACAACTTATTGTAAAAAAAATATTACCATGTACTTGAAAAGAAAATTATGTGTTACTGTTACTAGTTCCTTCTCATTGTTCTTTCCTTTCCAAGTGCTCCTTTTTTTTTTAAAGAATGTGGATCATAAAATAATTATTTAATAGATCTGTTGACAGAAAGTGTTCACATTAGCAAATGCATCTAAGTTTATTTTATAAAACTAATGCTGCAACACAGCTGGAAACCAGATATTAAATGAAATAAGCAATTACGCAAACCAAAGCATAAAAATATCATTCAGTAGTCATGTGACATTTCATAAGTTAGTAGAAATTCTTTCAACTCTCGTAGAAAGACGCTTGTCATAATCAGGTGTGCAGATGTAAAAATATTTCTTGTCATTTTATTAGGCATTTCAGTAAATATCATAAATTAAGAGCTCCACAGTGTTATCATATGTTTTTAATTTCGACCAAGTCGTTTTTGCGATGCTTTCTAGAAACGAATGTCATTAGCGCAGGTATAGGCCTCCTTTTTTTTCTGCCTGTGCTTCCGGAAAGGCACACCCTAATGGCTTGTTCTCCAGGTGTCTGACACAGTTGTGTGCCGACAACGCACGTGCAGGTGGTCACTTAACATTCTTATGGAAAGATTTACGACATTTTTCCGCTACAGAGACAGTCTCATATACAAAATTTCACGAGTCGAGAATTTGCGTTGCAAATGTGTAGAAACTAAATCTTATGAATATAACAGTGTCCAAAAAATTTTCGCCGGCATTGTGATACATTCACACATCTACACACACATTTCATAACTCTTAAAGTACGATTCTTGGTTTCCAACATCCTTTTTCACAAGTCAAGAGTCCCTAAACACTACTCATTATCCCTTACCTTATTCGTCAACACTTCTTCAATATTTCATCATAACATACGTAGCATAATCAAATAACTCATACAGCATTAGCTTATTGATCATAAACATACCTCAGCAGCATAATACACATCGTCGTCGTAAAAATATCATAACAGCTCAGTCAAATCTCAAAAACGTCGTAGCTTTCTGCAATAATTTCAAAACCTAAAGAAAATTCTCTGCTCATTTCAGTAGTGTCATCTACCTCAAACGTAATTTAAAAATCATGATCTCATACCAAATACATCATTCAATGCTCTCATAGTATCACAATGGTTCCAAAAAAATATGAAGAGTTCACACAGTACAGACAAAATACAATTTCGTAAGTGTGAAGTTACCCAATGGTGTAATTACGTAAACATGTGTCACTAATGTAATAAAAAAGTTTGTCTCTCTCAGTTAAATGATCAGATAGCTGTGTAATTATGTGTTAGAAAAATATGGTACCGATGTGTAAAGTTGTAGAAGCAAATACCATATTAGCTAGGGCTCCTTCTGCTTGCCAAACACTTGGTACACAAAGTAGGCGTGTACCCCCCTGAGGTTTAATGTAATTATACCCTCAGGTGTTACAGATTACAAGAATGGAATGAAATGTATCACGGAAAACTTTCTTTGTAATTAAAAAAAAAAAACCATGCAGATATAAAACAGATACTCCGCAAAAGCAACAATGTAAATTATGTCACACATTAGTAGTGTCGTAATATAACCGTGTAGCTGTCAAAGAAACCAAATACTAAGTCATCTTTAATCTCACAGAAAGTACTTTAAATCCCAAATGTATTTTCAAGTAAACCAAAATGTTGCATTAAAATCTCATTAGCAGTACCAGATATAATGTTATTTTTCTCGGAGCCAGCCGGCGCACGTGTATGCCTGCGGTGCGAGTCATTGTCTGCCTCTTTGTTGCCGCGCGTCGTTACTGGGATTAGGAGGCCTAACTTCCACAAATTCGCCTTGCCGAGAGGGCCCAGCTCTGTTTAAAGTTCGCCAGTTCTGATGGAATTCAGGTCTGTCGTTTTGTCGGTAGTTTACACAGTTTCTTTCGTGTCGGTCACGTGGTGGAGAATTTCTCCCTGAATCGTAACTGCGCGCTGGACCGTTGCATCTGAAGTTATTCTGTCTCCCATGATAATAATTGTTCTGGTTGCCAAATTGTCTGTTTCTATGAGTGTCTCTGTGATAGTCATTACCGCGGAAAGGTGATCTTTCCCTGTAACTATTACTCTGCCAGTGGTTGTCATACGGGTGATGTCTGTTTTGGTCACGATTTGTGTGGTGAGAATAGCCTTGTCGCGTCCAGTTATCGTTTCTGTCGTCACGGAATTGTGACGGATGTGACCTGTAGTGATTGTTTTCCTGTTTTCGCATCCCGCGACTGTCTGTGTCAATTTCTAATTCTTGTAACAGTCCCTGAAAAGCTTCAATGTCGTCTTTGCAACGTCCTGCTAAAATAATATGTCGTAAATGTTCAGGCAGTTTGATTAAGCAAATGCGGATGAGTTCTGAGGGGCTGTATGGGTTTGACAAGTATTGATTCTTGTGCAACATGTCTTCAAAATATTTCACAAGACTGGAAAATTCAGATTGTTCGAAGTGTTTCATCATTATGATGCTATGTTTTACTCGGTCTTGTGTAGCTTGAGACCAATATGCTGAGAGGAAGGCATGATAAAAATCTCCTTCACTGTGACAATCGTGAATGACCAATCGCATTCTTACACCTGGTTCATTCTCTAAGTAGCCACACATAAATTCTAATCTGTGCTCCAATGACCAGTTAGGAGGAAAACAATGAGAGAATTGATGGAGCCACGCTTGTAGATGAATGTCGTTGGCAGAATTCTTAAACGTTTTGAATTTACGTGTAGTAATGAACAGCTTATACTCAAAATCATCGTGTCGGCGAGTAGCATATCGGTCATTGTTACGCCGAGTCGGCGGTTCTATCTCAAAATTCGGTGCACATTGCCAATTTCTTTCATAACTTCCGAAATGCCCTGTGTTATTATTTTGTGGCTGTTCCGTATTTCTATGTCCCTCTTCCCGTATTGGAGCGCGAGTGGCCTCTGAAATATGTAATTCTTGTATTACCTGTGTCAGCTGATCTTGTACTTCCCGGATTTCTCTTTGGTGTTGCGTATTAATTTGATTCTGATTTTGTTTGAATTTCCTAATTTGTTCGCACTCTTCTGTGTCAGTGATGGCTACAGGTCTTGTGTCATTCAGATCATCATCTACCTTTGTAGATAAGTTAGTGACCTGATCCGAAAGTTCGGCTACTTTCTCCGATAGTGAACACATTTCCTCAGTGTGTCTTTCTACTGTGTCCTTTAAGTTTTCCTGAGATTTTGTAAGTTGCGAAACCGAATCGGTAGATGCAACTGAGTCCATTTTAGCTTGCAAGGTCTCATGATTTTCATGAACAATGATTTGCAGTTCTTTTATGGCTGCTTCGTGATTCTGTAATGCATTTTCATGCCGCGAAAAAATAGGCTGAAAATGCTCACAAATTTGTGTTTTTACGTCATTACAGACTTTTTGACATTTCGATTCAATGTTATGTAACTCAGTAGTTAAATCTTCACGTGTTTGTTCAAGTGTGGTGTCTAACTTTTGCAGCTTTTGCTGTGTTTGTCTCTGATTTTGTTCTATTGTGTCTAACTTTTGAAGATTTTGTCCCATTTGTTTCTGATTTTGTTCAAGCGTTGTGTCTAACTTTTGTAGCCTTTGTCCCATTTGTTGCATTAACTGTAATAACAATGCACTGGTGTCTGAAACATGTTCCTCAGTGCTTTTCAGCAGTGAATTTGCACCGGCAACATTCACATTTTGACAAGCGGAAAATGTGTCTTGACTCATTTGAGAAAACGGCGAGGACGCAAAACCTGAATCTACAGTATTTGCAAAATTGTGTCCTATCATTTCGGATTCCTGAGGCGAACTGTTGCCGACCGATCGATCGATAATGCTTCCCTGTTCACTACCTGTTTCACTGCCTACGCCATTGTTTGACGCCCGCTCCATTTCCCTATGCACAGTTACCAAATTACTACTTTGAATATTAGTTAATTCATTACATGGTGGGGCCAACACACTGCTTTCGTCTTCACTGTCATTTCTCAGTTTACTTTGGAGCCGAGTGCTACGTTTTTCACACGCCATTATTGTCACAATACTTCACACGATAACACAGAAAAGCACAATTTGAATAGCAAAAATAAGAGAACACATTAACATAGCACTGAAAATAATATGTAAGTAATTTCAAGCGCAGCTGCGAAATACTTGGTGCAAATCTACATGCATGCCACAACTGTTTTACTGTACAACAATGAAAAACTACAACTACAAAGGAAATTCTCTCTATAATTACTCGCTAGCAATAAACAAAAGCTACACTAAATACACAAACTGCAAGAAAAAATCAGAAGATTCCAGTGAGGTATCCTAGGCTAAGGGTCGACATATGAAACGTCCCCTTAGAACAATTTATACACGACTGTGCTTAACCTGACACACAATAATTTTAGCGCAACGCAATCTGACTATCAAAAATCCCTGCAAAAGAATGGCCCTGAGTAACATTAAACTATACCTTTCAGAAATCACTTACCTCACAAAAATCTTCGTTACTCGAACTACTGCAATACAGCGAGCGCCACTACTGCCAGCTAAATAAAAGATTCAAACTACTGAAGGCACTAACTACTGATAGGGATAGTTAGCAAATGAAAGATATTAATAGAGAACAAACAATGTATTTACCTTAATATTCATAATTGACATCCAGTATTACAAAATATCAAAACTCCGCCATCTCTCTCCCCACATCCACCACTGCTGGCGGCTCACCTCCAACTGCGCAACGCTACGCGCTGTTCACATCCAGCTATAGCAGTTCATGACAACAATGGCAGACAACAATGCAAACTAGCCACAGACTGCACACAGCACAGCCAGTGATTTTCATACAGAGCGCTACGTAGCGTTGCCAATAAGAAAACATAAACAGCAAACTTACATAAAGAAAACATAAACAGCCTACTTACACGTGTTAGAATCCAGTATCTGATTTCCGAATCTCTTTCTGAGCATGACGTGATCTAACTGAAATCTTTCCGTATCACCCAACCTTTTCCATGTATACCTCATCCTCTTGTGAGTCTTCAGCAGAGTATTCGCAATTACTAGTAGAAATTTATGATAGAACTCAATTAGTATTTCTCCTCTCTCATTCTTGTCCCAAGCCCATATTCTCCAGTAACCGTTTCTTCTACTCCTTCTCCTACAACTGCACTCCAATCCCCCGTTACTATTTGATTTTCGTCTCCCTTCACGTACTGTATTACTCTTTCGATATCCTTATACACTTTCTCTATCTCTTCATCTTGCGACGTCGGAATGTATACCTGAACTGCCGTGGTCAGCGTTGGGTTGCTCTTGATTCTGATGAGAACAACCCTATCACTGAACTCTTTGCAATAATACACTCTCTGTCCTGCCTTCCTATTCATCCGTTATACCAATTTCTGCTCATGTTGATATTGCCCTATACTCATCTGACCAGAAATCCTTCTCTTCTCTCCATTCCACTTCACTGCCCCTTACTATATCTAGACTGGGCCTTTGCATTTCCATTTTGCGATTCTCTAGTTTCGCTGCATCGTTCAAGCTTCTGATGTTCCACGCCCCGACTCGGAGAACGTTATCCTCTCGTTGGTTATTCAGTCTTTTTCTCATGATCACCTCCCCCTTGGCAGTCCCCAACCGGAGATCCGAATTGGGGACTATTCCCGAATCTTTTACCAATGGAGAGATCATCATGACTCTTGTTCAATTACAGACCATATGTGCTGTGGATGCACTTTATGTGTCTTTAAATGCAGTGGTTTGCATTGCCTTCTGCAACCTCATGCCGTTGATCATTCTGATTCTTAAGCCTTTAGGGGCAATTTCTGACCCCAAGGACAAGAGAGTGCATTGAACCTCTGACCGCTCCTTCGTCCTCTTTGACAAGGCTGTTGATAGAATGAGACTGACTTCTTATGCCAGAAGTCTTAGGCCGCCAACGCTGATTATTAATCAAAATTTAAACGGTGGCGCATTCCGAACCCGGGAGCGAGGACGTTTTGATTACTAATCAAGGACGCCAGCCCTTAGACCACGGGTGCAGGCGACAACATTACCCTGTATTATTGTTCTTATAGCTGGAAATCCAGTTCGTGTCAGCTCAGATACCGTCAGATGAAACCAAATACAGCTATGTCGTCGCAGCACTAAATGAAGAGCTAGCTGCAGAAGTGCAAGACATCCTCGCTGCACCGCCGAACATCGAACTGTATGGGTCTATTAAAAACGATTTAGTGACACGCCTATCCCAATCAGATGGTTGATTTGGGGAGAGGGGATCAAACAGCGAGGTCGTCAGTCCTATCGAATTATGGGAGGAAGCCGGCCGTGCCCTTTCAAATGAACCATCCCGGAGTTTGCCTGGAGCTATTTAGTGAAATCACTGAAACCCTAAATCAGGATGGCCGGACGGGGGTATGAACCGTCGTCCTCTCGAATGCGAGTCCAGTGTGCTAAGCACTCTCAACCACAGACAAAGCGGCTGTAATAAGTTTTGCGAACGGAAGAACTCGGCGATCGGATCCAATCGCAACTTCTGCGACGCTCGCGACTAATACAATCAGTGACGACGTTCTACGAAACGCCTGATTGTCACGCCTGCCTTCCGAAACACAGAGAATTTTTGCAGGTTATTTGAACGTGCTAGCACAGACAGCAGATGGATTAGTGAAAATTTATCCGTCTGCGTGTGTGTCAACATTAGTTTCGCAACAAGATAATGTGCCCGCAGTGACTCTGTCCGTGCACTCGCAGTTAGCTGCACAAATCGCTACACTGCAAACGACGCACTCTTGTCGTTGGCTACGTCTTCGATCGTCGCGAAGCCGAAATCGTTCACCTGTAACCCCGAATATATGCTGGTACCATAAGAAGTTAGGCAGCGAAGACCGGAAATGTACGCCACCATGCAAATGGATACATGGCACAGAGTGCATAGCTGCAGCAGCTACTCCTGGCAACAGCAGACGTAGCTTTTCATCATGGCCGTAACACAAATATACATTATTTGGTAGACACATGGGCGGATTATTGCTGTATATTCTTCGCCAACGACTTCAGGATCAAGACATTCGGGTACGTCACACTAGTACTTAGTCTCGCATTACGCCGCAGATTCGAAGGGCAGTTTACAGTTGCAGATGTGTCGCAGCCTATTCAGGGAGCTGATATGTTACCTTTTTACGGCCTGGTCCCCGACCTACGCCATCATCAGCGACTGATAGATTCTACTACTATCCTGGATAGCCAAGGAAAGGCATGCTGTGTCACTCAGACGACAGTACGCACGATTTCGGGGGATACTCCATGCATAAACCAGTTACGGAAGTTCCCCGAGATCTCAAAACAATTGCACACCCTGGCGCCACTGAAACACACCACAAAACATCACATTCATACCACACCAGGACCACCAGTCTATGCACATCCTCGGCGTCTAAGGCCGGAAAAAATAAAGGTCGTGTAGCAGGAATTCTGCAGCACGCTGACACAAGGCTTCCGTCGAGTTTGGAGTAGCAGTTGGGCAGCCCCGTTACAGGTGGTGCCAAAGAAGAATAATGGATGTTCTTTTGTGGCGGTATCCGGTGCCACACATAGAACATTTCGCTTTCAACATACACGGTAATACAGTATTATCTACTATTGAGTCAGTCCGAGCGTACTATCAGTTTCCTGTTGCACCACAGGACACACAAGATGACTGTTTGTAACAGCGCCCTTCAGTCTTTTGAGTTTTTGAGAATGCCTTTCGGATTGTGTAATGCGGCGCAGACATTTCAACGCTTTATGTATGAAGTCACAAGAGATCTGGATTTCTATCATGTCACCATAGATGCCATTTTAGTGATGTCTGCGTCAGAAGTGGAACATCTACAACATTTAAACACAATACTTGATCGTTTACGTTTGCGAGGCTTGGTTATTAACCTTCGAGGCAACAGAGGTTTAGTTTGCAGTATACAGGGTGATTATAATTAAAGTTAAACTTTCAAAACGCTGTAGAAATACACCACTGGTCTGAATGACGTCAAATTGCAACGGAATATTACCAGAGAAGGGGGGGGGGGGGGGGGCGACGCATGGCAGAAAAAAATAGTGTGAAAATTGATCAATAGATGGCGCTGTATGTGTCAGAATACGTAAATGAAAACACTTGTCATGTGCATGACCCATTGAAGTTGGTATCAACACGCCGGGTACACGGATTTTCCCCCTTTCGTGCCTGCGACCTTCGCCAGTGCAATGGCTCTGCTTGTAAAGCTGTATTACAAGACTGATGACTGTGCACACGTCGCTCTACACAAGGTCTGGACACTGAAGGGTTTGAAAAAAGGCGTTGCTCCGATGACTGCCTTGTCTTGAGTTTTGAGAAAATGATTCGGAAATTCAAAAAGACAGGTTCTTTTGGTGTGCAATCTGATAGAGGGAGGAAACGAATTGATTCGACGTCAGTGGAAGCAGTGGGGTGCAAATGTGTAGTGCACGAAGAATTACCCGAACATTGGAAATACCCGTGAGCACGGTGCGTAAATCCTACGAAACATCCTTCTTTGCTGTCCATTCAAAATTACCCATGTGCACGAGTTGCTTCCTGTTGACCTGCCAGCAAGAGAGACCTTTCCTTTAGAATTTCTTGCACACATGGAAGGGACAATGATTGGCCGTGGAAGATTTTGTGGACAGACGAAGTCCACTTCCATCTGACAGGATATGTCAATACAGAGAATTGTCGAATATGGGCAACTTAAAATCCGCACGCAAATCAACCTCTACCACTTCATCCTGAAAATGTCACTGTGTTGTGCGGGTATACGGCATCATTTATATAGGGCCATATTTTTTCGAAGAGACAGGTGCTTCCGGTCCTGTTACCTGTAACGCCACTTGTAAGTGCTATGAGTGGATGTGTAGATGGGATCATTTTGATGCAAGATGGTGCACCTCCGAACATTTCAAATCCAGGTAAGCAGCTGCTCAAGCGCCATTTCGGAAACGCTAGAATTATCAGCCGCCACTTCCCTGCAGCCTGGGCGTCCCTATCACCTGTGCAAACTTAGCTGCATTGAAGGCACGCATTGCGCTACACATTCTGAACGTGACCTTGGAAACACTTCGATCAGTTGTGGAACATGCTGTTTCTCGATTTCAAATTGTTGCAGAAAACGACGGACAGGATACTGAACGTGTTTTGCGCCAGTCACACGGAAATTAATAATCCGATTTGATTGTGATTGACGCTTTTTATGCGGTTTTTGACCTCAGGACAATTAAAAACTGATTTTTCCCGTCCGATGTGACGTGACCTTGCTGTGGTGGATGGGCTTACGTAACTAACAGTATCACACCTGTACACCCATGCTCACTGAGTAGTACAGTTTGTTTAACGTCAAACGTACACCTTAGGCGTATGATTCAGTTGTCGTTTGTAGTCGACCTATATTAAACTATGATGCATACAGCGCCATCTATTGCCACATTTTGTAACTATTTATTTTTCTTACGACTTTTTCGATAATATTGACGTCATTCTGACCAGTGGTGTTATTTCTAAATAGGTTTGAAAGATTAACTTTAATTATAATCTCCCTGTACAATTGATCTTATGCGCATTACAATAGATCAAGGACGCCAATTTGGGGCTTACCTATTCAGAGCGTTGACCAGCTTGTTGGGCTCTAAGCGCATTCGAATTACTGCTTACCATCCAGCAGCGAATGGAATAGCAGAACTCCTGCACCACCAACTCAAGTCAGCCCTTCGGTGTCGTGTCACTCCATATAAAATTGGATAGAGACATTACCGATAGTGCTCCTTGGTCTCCGTACATCATTTAAGAGCGACCTGAAAGCTACAGCAGCTGAATTAGTGTAAGGACAAACAGAGCGTCTACCATGGGAGGTCATGCATAATTTGACGAATGATGCAGTTGATGTGACAGATTTTGTAACCAAATTACGATTGCGCATCCGACAACTCCGGCCAGTGATACTTAGAGAGCCAAGTGGATGACATCTGTTCATATTCCAAGACCTCTCCAGCTGCAACCATGAATTCATACGGAAGGGCACGGTGCGCAGGTCACTGCAGGTGCCGTACGAAGGGCCACATGAAGTTCTCGGGAGAAGCAATAACACTTTTAAGACAGACATCACCGTATCTACCGAAAGACTCAAACTGCCTTTTACGATATACAAGATGCGACGAAGACGGCCGGCTCCGCGACCACCAAAGGTAAGGACGCAGTACCTGAAATTACACATGTTCAACAGGATGCCGACTAGATACGCCAGCCAACGGACGCTGTAACGAAGAAAGTGGCGCCGAGTGCAGTTCCCCCACGAAAAGCTGGTATCACCGAGTACAGTAATAAAACACCTGCTTTCTGTCATGTCCGATTCAAACTCAGTTACCGTTGCCGTTGACACTTGTGGAGAAATGGGGGGGAGTCATGTTGAGCATCACACCACGACGACAAGCACAGCGGCAGTGTATGTAAATATTCCATGACATGTGCAATTCTATGTATTGTGTTTTTCTTTGCTTTTCAATTTAGTTTAGTATTACATGCTTCATGTATTACGGAACCTGACGCAACTATACATGAGAGTGTTAATGTAATGTAATATGTGGGAATATCATTAACTCACGAAGCTAACCAAAGCATTTTCCGTCGTTTTATTGGCTTTATCAAGTTCATGCATGGCAATTCTAACTGTGGAGGTGCTATTCTCAATATCTATTTATTTTTCCCTTATGTTTTATTTAAATCATCCACATTTTTCAGTTAAGCAAGAGCTTAATTTTACAGTGGCCTCCAACCGTTTTGACTGGTTTAAGGGATGCCAAACACTATATGAGTGCAAACTGAAACGATTTCGCTATTTACCGTCATGCATCTCAGCTACGTCTCTATGTCAGAGGGTTTACCTGAAACAGAGAACGATATTTACATAACACAACATTAGATTACGTCCAGGAACATAATTTATGTCCAACCTACATATAGGGCGATGACCGTCTGAAACTATTGTTTGTCGTTACCATGGTGAGGTCTTCGTCTGCTACACACGAAATTAAATTGTCTACCTACGTAACAAATTGTTCAGTGCCACTCAGTATTTAATCAAATTATGTATTCACGCAGCGACCTTAGAATCCACAGCTAGTACAGCCATTGCTTCAGAAAAGTGCTCATATTACCACTACGCTCGCGAGTCAGTGCTGCGTTCCATCCTCTGTCATTGGCATATGACAGCTAAAAAACATAAATTGCAATGTAAAAGACGAGGATAGTTTGTTTTCTCCGTCTAACTACCTTTCTGGGCTCAAAACTATAAATCTAATATCCCTATGAAACACCTTACATGAAAATCATTCAGATTATCTAATGTAACTGACAAGAAAATATAAAGTGAATTTAGCAGAATAACGTTGTGACACTCCAGTAAGTAACTTGACAATCACAAAGTTGTCAAACATAAGAGGCGATGTTGTCAATTTTACTAGCCACAGGAATAATACGTTTACACAACCGATGGTTTCCCTGACTGGGCCTGGAAGTGCAGAATTCAGCCTCTGTCTCAAAGATGCACTGCCAAGTTTATAATGTTGTTGCTTTAATTTGTGGTGTAAGCGGAACTGATAGACAATAAAAGCGGGTTAAAAGCTGTGAGCTGTCTGGGGAAGTTAACCTTGCATTACTGCGCAACTGTTTTACCAGGTATCCAGTCTAGCTTACCAAATTCCCAATCAGACTAACATTAATTATAATCTTTTAATAGTCATACGACAACCGGTGATATATATATATATATATATATATATATATATAAGAGAATTTAAATAAAAAGAAATAAATCAGTTTATATTTGGAAATTTATTTCAACATTGATCATTTAAATTTCAGCATATTAAATTTGATTCATAACTAAACTGGTGCCTTATTTAGGATTGTGGAAAATGTTAGTTTGTTACCTTACGGAACACATCAAATATGGAGCCAAGATTGGGAGACTGCATACAACACTGCATTCATAAAATAATACACAAAGAACGTTGAAACATATGCAAGAGGAAATTGACCCCAACCAACCGCTTCAATTTTCACCCAAAGAAGTTACTTTCGTAGCGCAATCCTGTCCGTCATGAAATTACCACACACTGGTATAGTAAATTCATACTAACTCTCTGTGAAATCTTCCCGAAAAGAATAGCTGAGGGCTACTTTGATGCTTACACCACATGCTTCACGTGGTCAACTTGGTTTACACAAAGAGTGTAACTCCACAATAATTTTGATGATTAAAATAAATTAGATCGAAAAGCAATTTACAAAAGAAGAACCTCTAACTGGTTACTATCGTCTTACTATTAACCTGATGGGTCAAACAATTGTATAAGCACGTCGTACTGGTCTCCAAAGTACACTCAACGTGGGTTAAACATAAAGAAAAGTTACTATATTGAAAAATATTGTCAAGACGAGACGTTACAATCTCACGCACATTCGCATTTAACATTGATGAACTTAGTTAGAGTTACTGATCAACACGTGGTTCCACTTTACTCAAAAGTACTGACAAAGCAACTACCGGAAGACATTCTGAACTTCACACGCGAATTACACTGTGTTGCAATTTAAGATAACATGAGATATTTTAGAGCTAAACCTGAAATAAAGGTGATTAAATTTTCAGTTAGGCTGAACTTAAGAAATCCATTGTCCTACGGACTTAACAGACACGCGCTTAGCCGGAGATCTTACCACTTCAGACGCTCGCCACGGACAGACTGACTGGTCCCTTCCTGAGGGTGGCTCACAAATACAAACGGAAGTGGCCAGAGGGGCAGCTTCCTATACCAACATGACAAGGGACGGATAGGACCATACTACTGGATAGAAACCTCTTTGCTTTTAGAAAGCGTAGCTACCTGTTCCGACGTTGGTCCTATTGTTCTCTAGCAGACAGGCTTGTCTGCTACCCTCAAGCTTGCAACTAGAAATACATTTGCTCATTCATCCTCTCACACAGAAGGGAAGGGGGATGACAGTATCTTATCATATACAGTATATAAAAGAAAGCGGATGTAGGTTCCGCATGAGACTGTGTGACATGAATTACATATAAACCATGTTTTAAAGTGTAGTAGTGTGATAGATCGTTCTTGTTTATGTGTAAAATTAACACGTTCCACTACTCAGTCTCCTCCCAGATAGTCAGAAACGCCACAGTAAATTTAGAAGAGGAATTTATGCCGTAAATGACAACAGATTTAAGAAATCAAACATGAAAGGAATCCAACAGAGACCTTTCATAACCCCAACGCTCCGGGTAAAGACTGTGCAGGGAATTTTCTGGCCATGCTAGGACATTCGCAAGCAGGCTTCTCACACCCAACTTAAACCAAAAATGTAAAGAAAAGGCAAAAGGCCACCAGCTACTTGCTAAAACACAATAATTTCAACAAATCTTTAAATTCTACCAATTTCAAACAGAAAAAGAACACAATCTGTGACACCTATTTAAAAGATCGTGTAGACCTAATTCGGTCAGCAAGTAAAAACAATGGTCCCTGTGTCATTAATATGAAAACAATTTCTGGTTGTTACCCTTATGAAATTCACCAGTATTTGCTCATTGCAAGAGCCAACTGATCACAGGAAAATTTATGACTGTTTATTAACAAGTAAAATTTATGAAAATAGCAAATGTGGCACAGCAATTAAAAAAGAACATGAAAATAACATCAGTATTATAAAGCAGAACATTACAATGCACAATCCGCAAAAGAAAAAAAAAAGTGATAGAAGAAAAAAACATGTTTTACAAAGTGGTTATCACAAAAAAATTCTATATCTTATAAAACTAATAATTTGTAGAATTAAAATAACTTTGTGGCACTAATTTAATCACTCTACTATATTTCAGTTAGTTAGCAAACAATGATCACTGTGTCATTATACTGAAACTACAATTAATTATGTGATTGTTACCCTTAAGGGGTTCCTCACAATAAATATGCCCCATGCAAAAGCTAATCGATCACAGTCCAATGAGAATGAATAGCTATCTGACTGATAAACGAAGCAATGCCACTTGAATGAATTTATGAAACAAAATATCACAAATCTAATACATCACACAAGAACAAACATTGATCATTAAAACAGCTCTGAAAGTACAATAGTCAACATCTAAAAAAAAACACCAATAAATAAAACACCTGCAAAATACAAGAGTCAAAGTCTAAAAAAAACAATAAATAGAACACCTGCAAAATACAAGAGTCAGTCTAATACACACCAATAAATCGAACTCCTGCAAAACACATGAGTCAAAGTTTCTCTGAAAGAGCACATGTATATGCATTGGACTGATAACCGTATATTCGCTGCTCACTGGCACACTCAATAGTTCCACTGTTCCGAGGCAAAATATAGGAGGAGGGGAGGGGGGTGTTCGTCGCCGCAGCTGTCAGTAGGGATTTTCGTCCATCTGTTGCGTGCAATCCCGCCGTCTCTGCCCTCATGAAGTTTCTCTTGGTGGCCCGTGTCACGTACATCTCGATTTGGTTCCATGTTTGTGTTGTCAAATTCGTGCGGTATCATCGTTTGACACGCCATGTTGATATTCCTGGGCAAGGATGACACTTAATGGCTCTTCTTTGTGCCACCCTTAGCTACCAGAGAACATCGAACTATGATTTACTGTCGATTGATAGTGGGCATCCGCCAGGAAATGTTGATAGGCGTCGTTGAAATCTGCCAGTTTCTCTGGACAGATGTGTCAAGAGGCTCCAAGCCCCTTGTATTGTTATATTCTTGAGTTATCCTCAATTGGCTCGCCGGTTTGATATTCCTGGGCAAGGATGACACTTAGTGGCTCTTCTTTGTGCCACCCTTAGCACCCAGAGAACATCGAACTATGATTTACTGTCGCTTGACAGTGGGCATCCGTCAGGAAATGTTGATAGGCGTCGTTGAAGTCTGCCATTATCTCTGGACAGTACCTGTCAAAAGGCTCCACGCTCCTTTATCCCCTGTCTTTTGTCGTTTCACTGCGGCCGTCTCGTCATGGTCGCATGCTTGTGGTGCGTTGCCAGCAGATGGATTTCCGCGCGGTGGACCGCTCGCCCATCTCAGGTCATCGCCTCCAGGAAGGGTCGCATGGGGCAGCCACCCATTAGCTCCAGGTGCAAGGGAAAATGTTTGTCACGTGCCCTTCTTTTGTTGTCGACCGCGCTCCCGGAGTGGCCCGGTTGACAGCGTGTCCTGCTGGGAAACCCGCCAGTTTACAACTAGCCCTCCTCCTCGCTGCTCCCGCTGTCTCGTAAGAGTTTAGCCGGTTCGCTTTCACGTTCTCAACTGCATTCACAGAAATTGTTCCTCATAGTTATGTGATTACAAAATGTCATACATAATACCACTTAGTATTGTCTTTCACAATTTTTAAGAACGAAAGTGAGACTTAATTTTTTTTAAATAAAAAAGTTAGATGAATCGACAATATAAAAATAAAAGTTAAATGACTTGACAATATAAAAAATAAAATTGAAATGACTTGACAGTATAAAAATAAAAATTAAATGAACTGACAATATAATATCTAAATCCACATCACTACTGTGGTTCACTTGCGTTTTAATAAATCAAATGCTACTTATTAATTCACTAAAATGAATAGGATTATGCCTTGTGCAAGTATAGGTCAGGGCAGCATAGGGTTCACATGTTATTTACACACACACACACACACATGCACACCTGTTGTCTATACTACAAACTAACTACCCTTAAACATGTATTACTCAAAATTCTACTTCTATCCACTACTAGTTAATCCAACAAGCTACTTCAATGCTACTTCAACAAAGTGTTTACACCACTACAACACTGTTCTAATTCGTCCTCTTCCTGACGCTCGCCGCATATGTCTTGTCACATGATAAATATGGAGAAACTTTCCTTAAACATACACAGTAAAAAGAACAATGGTTATTTGCAAATCAAAACATTTATACCAGTTCACACACCTGATAAGAGACTCGCAATTATACATTAATCATACTCATATGTTTATACATAAAACAGTAAGACAATTTCATCTAAAATTACGTTATCACAAGAATTAATCACGCAGATGACTCTGAGAAGGGTAAAAATTTTTTATCCTAGAGGTTAGATTACATTTTCTTACCCATTTCGTTCCTTCTTTAAGTTACCTTTCGCTTCCAAATCAGTTATTTCGCCTGTGGTGGTTATTCTGGATTCATTTCTCATGAATGGAAAAATTGTGGTCTCCTCTATTCTGTAAAACAGTTTCATCTTAACATATTGAACTTACAACAGACACAAAAGATCCGAATCCTCCTGTAGTTTAAATGACAAATGTTTTGCTTCATCCTTATTACCTTAAACCAAGCTTTCCTTCAGTCCCATAATCAAAATTATTTAATCTACCTCTACCTTCAAGAGGGAAATTTCCTCAGTACAAGTCATATAGGCTGCAGTGCATCCCGCACCAGCGAAAACAGTAAGCTATAATGCTCACAGCATCAGCAAAACACATAAACGTCGCTCTTCTAGGACAAGTATTAACGCAGCATAATTTTTCAGGCTTTGGCTCAACATCAATCAAGACTACAAAAAGGATCCATATTTCCGTTCCATTCTCCATTTGCTGGAAAACTGCTCGTCATTTGACTGCCATAATACTATTTCAAGCCACGTAAATTACACAAACCACAACTCTTCTTTCACCTTGAAGGGAATCAATCTACTTAGGAAATCCACAGACAACACTTTACGTACTCAGCTATAATGAACAAAAAAAAAACGTATATCATCAATATTAACATATCATCGCATCTTGGGAAGCCAATGGTTAAACTATCGTATTACTCATTCCTTTCTCAGAGTTCTCCTATCTTAAAATATTCATACAGCACGCATACTATAGTAAGAGATCCTCATTTATACTGACAGATATAGAATAGCAATAGATAGATAGTAGCACTGAAAGCAGAAAATCGGAAACAAGGCTACTAACAGCTGGGGACCTGGGTTTGCCAGTCCCATAATACCCAAGGATCGGATATTCCCCTGAGTTTTGCATTAATTCAACACAGATCTTGCTTCCCTCAGGAGCGACTCGTTTCAATTTACACACACAAAGAAAAAAACATAAACAGCATTTCACTCGTTCGCAAAGAAACCTTATATGTTCACATTTGAACCAACCTAAATCCTAATTGCACAAGGAAAGAAAAAAAATTTAAAAACATCACTTCAATCAATTACATAGAAACATCTTTATCATTATTTTTACCAACATATTATTCAAAATGCATACGTCACAAATTTAAACTAATCAATTCTTTTTCCTCACGTTCCTCTCTACTTCTCACTGTCCTTTCTACTCATTTGCCATGTCGCTCATTTGTTCCGATTGGGCGCCTTCTGCGCTGATCGTTTGTCATTGCCAGTTTTGTTCATTTCCATTTGCTGGATTATGTCTAGGGTTAGCTGGCCGAATTTCAACATCATGAGGTGCTCCGCCTATAGTCCTATTCCCACCGTGTTCACCGTAGTATCGATTCTCGTTGCCGTAACTGTTGCGTTCACGATTCTGTCCACGTCCTCGATCATTTCCGTTGTTCCACCTGTGTTCGCGACTGTTACCCCAGTTTCTATACGGCCGGTCCCGATTATTGTTCCGTTCGCGTCGCGACGACCATTCACGCCGTTGATTAGTACTACGGCCACGTTGCGATCGCGCTGCTGTGCCCCGTAATAACTTTGTGCCTGATTAGGCGGGCATTCTCCTGTATTGTATTCCAACTCTTGGAGAAGTGTCTTAAACGTTTCCACGTCCTCTTTGCATCGTCCCGCAAGAATGACGTGGCGCAAGTGCATCGGCAATTTGGTGATGCATATCCTAATTAGTTCCGCAGGCCCGTATGGGTCGTATAAAAATTGATTTGCCTGCAGCATGTGGTCGAATAGGCGTGCTGGGCTGCCGAAACCAGACTGGTTCAAATTTGGCAGCATAATTATGCCATCTTTGACCCTATCTTGTGCCGCTTCCGACCAATAGGCGGACAGAAAGGCTTGTCGAAACTCCCGAGTGGAGTTGCAGTGACGCGCTGCCGACCTCATGCGAATCGCCGGTTCGCCTTCCAAATAGCCACACATATATTCTATCTTATGTGAACTTGCCCAGTCGGGGAGGGGGGGGGGAAGAGAAAACTCAAATTCAAATTGCTCGAGCCATGCTCGTGGATGTATTTCTTTTTGCGAATTTCGAAATATCTCAAACTTTCTCACCATAAGGAAATGTTTGAAATCAAATCCCCGCATTTCCTCCCAGCGAGGCCCTTGAATGTTTCTATTTTTCTCATGTCTGCCCCTCAAAATACATTCTTCCCTGTCGTCAAAATCTCCCTCGTGGCCGGAGTCCCTCTCTGCACTGTCCGTACGGCTATTTTTAGTGCTATTGGCGAGTTCGTAATCACACGCCATGCGGTTTTCCAGATGCGCCACGCGTTCTTGTAATTCACCTGTTACAGCTTTGTGCCGCCTGTTCACTTCGAACTGTCCCTTCTGAAATCTAAGAAGCGAACGCACTTCTTCGATCTCTGTGGCCGATACCGGTGTAGTATTGTTCTCGCTTTCCGTCACCTTCATCGTGCCTACCATGTCCGCTAATGCCGCAATCTTATCATGTGTTTGTCTGTTGTCCTCCGCCCCAGTCTGCTTCAATTGTTCTACTTGCTGTTCGAGTGCGTGAATCGCTTGACTGTTGTCCGCTACTGTGTTGTTAATGGACGCTGGACAATGCGTTTGCGCCTCCTGGACCCTCGAGAGTACCTGCTGGTGTTCTCTTTGGCATTCTTCTCTCAGCGCTTGGAAATTCCTAAGTAGCTGTTCTTCGCTCTCTTTCGTTTCCGCATCGTGACTCCGTT
This sequence comes from Schistocerca cancellata, assembly GCF_023864275.1. NCBI lineage: Eukaryota > Metazoa > Arthropoda > Insecta > Orthoptera > Acrididae > Schistocerca > Schistocerca cancellata. Next base: position 452,823,210 of record NC_064626.1, on the reverse strand, counting down.
TGCCCTGTTCTAAGGCTTGCAGACGATCATCGATTTGTTCAAATGTACGGCCAAATTCTTTCATAATATCACTTTTTATTTCACTTGCCAGATTGTTTATTCTTTGTGAGATATCATCGGACACTCTCTGCATCGACTTGTCAACTTTATTTGTCTGCTGGATTAGTTTTTCGTCTAATTGTTCGCCTAGCTCTCGGATCGATTTTTCTGATTTCTGCGTCATTTGTTCGCCTAGCTCGCGGATCGATTTTTCAGATTTCTCTGCGTTTTCTTTATTTTGTTGCAATAAGGCTTACACGAGTTCTGCCAAATCAATTTGGTTAGTTGGAGGCCAACTAATTTCTGGCTCTGATGTGAGCCCATTCGTCCTGTTTTGCATTTCCTCTGAAGTATTCCCCATTGCGTTTTCGGAACCGTCCGGCGTGTTAATATTCGAAATCAAATTATCCCCATGGTCCATGTTGCTTAAGTTGTAGGACCACCTACTTTTAGCTTGGTTACGAGTCTGCATTAGCTCAATTTATGCCCGGTACGCAACACACTAATCAGAATAAATGTATCCCGCAAAAATTACGACAGTCACACGAAAGGTACCCAACTTAGTACGCACTTTTTCACACGCACATCAAATTTATATCTTTGATCGAAGTCAGTGCAATTTACAAGCGAGAAAAAAACCACATACATATAAAACACACAAATATAGAAAACAAAACAAGACAAACAACACAACGCCGCTCAACAACGCCGTGAATCTTTTGAAAGTCTGCTCAGAAACAACGCAGAAGCTGTTTGAGCGCTGCAGGGAAAAAAATTAAGATTATACAACTCTAGCAATCTAACGTTTCAGAGATTCCAGAGTCTAGTGGAATCACAGAACAGTGTCGCCATGTATAACGTTGTTGCTTTAATTTGTGGTATAAGCGGCACTGACAGACAATAAAAGCGGGTTAAAAGCTGTGAGCTGTCTGGGGAAGTTAACCTTGCATTACTGCGCAACTGTTTCACCAGGTATCCAGTCTAGCTTATCAAACTCCCAACCAGACTAACATTAATTATAATCTTTTAATAGTCATACGACAACCGGTGATATATATATATATATATATATATATATATATATATATATAAAAAAGAGAATTTAAATAAAAAGAAATAAATCAGTTTATATTTGGAAATTTATTTTAACATTGATCATTTAAATTACAGCATATTAAATTTGATTCATAACTAAACTGGTGCCTTATTTAGGATTGTGGAAAATGTGAGTTTGTAATCTTACGGAACACATCAAATATGGAGCCAAGATTGGGAGACTGCATACAACACTGCATTCATAAAATAATACACAAAGAACGTTGAAACATATGCAAGAGGAAATTGACCCCAACCAACCGCTTCAATTTTCACCCAAAGAAGTTACTTTCGTAGCGCAATCCTGTCTGTCATGAAATTACCACACACTGGTATAGTAAATTCATACTAACTCTCTGTGAAATCTTCCCGAAAAGAATAGCTGAGGGCTACTTTGATGCTTACACCACATGATTCACGTGGTCAACTTGGTTTACACAAAGAGAGTAACTCCACAATAATTTTTATAATTAAAATAAATTAGATCGAAAAGCAATTTACAAAAGAAGAACCTCTAACTGGTTACTATCGTCTTACTATTAACCTGATGGGTCAAACAATTGTATAAGCATGTCGTACTGGTCTCACAAAGTACACCCCACGTGGGTTGAACATAAAGAAAAGTTGCTATATTGAAAAATATTGTCAAGACGAGACGTTATAATCTCACGCACATTCGCATTTAGCAGCCTTTTCAGTAGTTGCAGGGGCAACAGTCTGGATGATTGACTGATCTGGCCTTGTAACATTAACCAAAACGGCCTTGCTGTGCTGGTACTGCGAACGGCTGAAAGCAAGGGGAAACTACAGCCGTAATTTTTCCCGAGGACATGCAGCTCTACTGTATGATTAATTGATGATGGCGTCCTCTTGGGTAAAATATTCCGGAGGTAAAATAGTCCCCCATTCGGATCTCCGGGCGGGGACTACTCAAGAGGACGTCGTTATCAGGAGAAAGAAAACTGGCGTTCTACGGATCGGAGCGTGGAATGTCAGATCACTTAATTGGGCAGGTAGGTTAGAAAATTTAAAAAGGGAGATGGATAGGTTAAAGTTAGATATAGTCGGAATTAGTGAAGTTCGGTGGCAGGAGGAACAAGACTTTTGGTCAGGTGATTACAGGGTTATAAATACAAAATCAAATAGGGGTAATGCAGGAGTAGGTTTAATAATGAATAAAAAATAGGAGTGCGAGTTAGCTACTACAAACAGCATAGTGAACGCATTATTGTGGCCAAGATAGACACAAAGCCCATGCCTACTACAGTAGTACAAGTTTATATGCCAACTAGCTCTGCAGATGATGAAGAAATTGATGAAATGTATGACGAGATAAAAGAAATTATTCAGGTAGTGAAGGGAGACGAAAATTTAATAGTCATGGGTGACTGGAATTCGTCAGTAGGAAAAGGGAGAGAAGGAAACATAGTAGGTGAATATGGATTGGGGGGAAGGAATGAAAGAGGAAGCCGCCTTGTAGAATTTTGCACAGAGCATAACTTAATCATAGCTAACACTTGGTTCAAGAATCATGAAAGGAGGCTGTATACATGGAAGAAGCCTGGAGATACTGACAGGTTTCAGATAGATTATATAATGGTAAGACAGAGATTTAGGAACCAGGTTTTAAACTGTAAGACATTTCCTGCAGCAGATGTAGATTCTGACCACAATCTATTGGTTATGAACTGCAGATTGAAACTGAAGAAACTGCAAAAAGGTGGGAATTTAAGGAGATGGGACCTGGATAAACTGAAAGAACCAGAGGTTGTAGAGAGTTTCAGGGAGAGCATTAGGGAACAATTGACAGGAATGGGGGAAAGAAATACAGTAGAAGAAGAATGGGTAGCTCTGAGGGATGAAGTGGTGAAGGCAGCAGAGGATCAAGTAGGTAAAAAGACGAGGGCTAGTAGAAATCCATGGGTAACAGAAGAAATATTGAATTTAATTGATGAAAGGAGAAAATATAAAAATGCAGTAAATGAAGCAGGCAAAAATGAATACAAACGTCTCAAAAATGAAATCGACAGGAAGTGCAAAATGGCTAAGCAGGGATGGCTAGAGGACAAATGTAAGGATGTAGAGGCTTGTCTCACTAGGGGTAAGATAGATACTGCCTACAGGAAAATTAAAGAGACCTTTGGAGAGAATAGAACCACTTGTATGAATATCAAGAGCTCAGATGGCAACCCAGTTCTAAGCAAAGAAGGGAAAGCAGAAAGGTGGAAGAAGTATATAGAGGGATTATACAAGGGCAATGTACTTGAGGACAATATTATGGAAATGGAAGAGGATGTAGATGAAGATGAAATGGGAGATAAGATACTGCGTGAAGAGTTTGACAGAGCACTGAAAGACATGAGTCAAAACAAGGCCCCGGGAGTAGACAACATTCCATTAGAACTACTGATGGCCTCGGGAGAGCCAGTCATGACAAAACTCTACCATCTGGTGAGCACGATGTATGAGACAGGCGAAATACCCTCAGACTTTAAGAAGAATATAATAATTCCAATCCCAAAGAAAGCAGGTGTTGACAGATGTGAAAGTTACCGAACTATCAGTTTAATAAGTCACAGCTGCAAAATACTAACGCGAATTCTTTACAGACGAATGGAAAAACTGGTAGAAGCCGACCTTGGGGAAGATCAGTTTGGATTCCGTAGAAATGTTGGAACACGTGAGGCAATACTGACCTTGCGACTTATCTTGGAAGAAAGATTAAGAAAAGGCAAACCTACGTTTCTAGCATTTGTAGACTTAGAGAAAGCTTTTGACAATGTTGACTGGAATACTCTCTTTCAAATTCTGAAGGTGGCAGGGGTAAAATACAGGGAGCGAAAGGCTATTTACAATTTGTACAGAAACCAGATGGCAGTTATAAGAGTCGAGGGGCATGAAAGGGAAGCAGTGGTTGGGAAAGGAGTGAGACAGGGTTGTAGCCTCTCCCCGATGTTATTCAATCTGTATATTGAGCAAGCAGTAAAGGAAACAAAAGAAAAATTCGGAGTAGGTATTAAAATTCATGGAGAAGAAGTAAAAACTTTGAGGTTCGCCGATGACATTGTAATTCTGTCAGAGACAGCAAAGGACTTGGAAGAGCAGTTGAACGGAATGGACAGTGTCTTGATAGGAGGATATAAGATGAACATCAACAAAAGCAAAACGAGGATAATGGAATGTAGTCAAATTAAGTCGGGTGATGCTGAGGGAATTAGATTAGGAAATGAGACACTTAAAGTAGTAAAGGAGTTTTGCTATTTAGGGAGTAAAATAACCGATGATGGTCGAAGTAGAGAGGATATAAAATGTAGACTGGCAATGGCAAGGAAAGCGTTTCTCAAGAAGAGAAATTTGTTAACATCGAATATAGATTTAGGTGTCAGGAAGTCGTTTCTGAAAGTATTTGTATGGAGTGTAGCCATGTATGGAAGTGAGACATGGACGATAACTAGTTTGGACAAGAAGAGAATAGAAGCTTTCGAAATGTGGTGCTACAGAAGAATGCTGAAGATAAGGTGGGTAGATCACGTAACTAATGAGGAGGTATTGAATAGGATTGGGGAGAAGAGAAGTTTGTGGCACAACTTGACTAGAAGAAGGGATCGGTTGGTAGGACATGTTCTGAGGCATCGAGGGATCACAAATTTAGCATTGGAGGGCAGCGTGGAGGGTAAAAATCGTAGAGGGAGACCAAGAGATCAATACACTAAGCAGATTCAGAAGGATGTAGGTTGCAGTAGGTACTGGGAGATGAAGAAGCTTGCACAGGATAGAGTAGCATGGAGAGCTGCATCAAACCAGTCTCAGGACTGAAGACCACAACAACAACAAGTTAGAGTTACTGATCAACACGTGGTTCCACTTTACTCACAAAGTACTGACAAAGCAACTACTGGAAGATATTCTGAACTTCACACGCGAATTACACTGCGTTGCAATTTAAGATAACATGAGATATTTTAGAGCTAAACCTGAAATAAAGGTGATTAAATTTTCAGTTAGGCTGAACTTAAGAAATCCATTGTCCTACGGACTTAGCAGACACGCGCTTAGCCGGAGATCTTACCACTTCAGACACTCGCCACGGACATACTGACTGGTCCCTTCCTGAGGGTGGCTCACAAATACAAACGGAAGTGGCCAGAGGGGCAGCTTCCTATACCAACATGACAAGGGACGGATAGGACCATACTACTGGATAGAAACCTCTTTGCTTTTAGAAAGCGTAGTTACCTGTTCCGACATTGGTCCTATTGTTCTCTAGCAGACAGGCTTGTCTGCTATCCTCAAGCACGCAACTAGAAATACATTTGCTCATTCATCCTCTCACACAGAAGGGAAGGGGGATGACAGTATCTTATCATATACAGTATATAAAAGAAAGCGGATGTAGGTTCCGTATGGGACTGTGTGACATGAATTACATATAAACTGTGTTTTAAAGTGTAGTAGTGTGACAGATCGTTCTTGTTTATGTGTAAAAGTAACACGTTCCACTACTCAGTCTCCTCCCAGATAGTCAGAAACACCACAGTAAATTTAGAAGAGGAATGTATGCCGTAAATGACAACAGATTTAAGAAATCAAACATGAAAGGAATCCAACAGAGACCTTTCAAGTTGACCAAGGGCCGAAATACCAACAGCATTAACCAATAGCTCTTGTTCTCATTGTAACTAAGCGTAGGGGCCACAGCGTTGATACTAATAACTCTCACACGCGCTGACTGCAAGCTGAAAATCATAAATCAATAACGGTCAGAGTTAGTATTGTTTTACATTCTTAGCAGACTGCGAACTGGAATGATCATTCCAAAGACGTGATTCACTGTTTTAGGGCGTCTACGGTGGTTGTACTGCAACCGTTATGCCTACTTACACAACTTCTGATCTTGACAGACTTAAAAAAATATTTCTTCAGGATTTTCTTTAGTACTACCCCGAAAACAGAGGAACGCAAATGAGAATACAAGGATATGGCATTGATTGCAAAACGCGAATATACAAAAAGAAACTAAACTATAAGTAATTTAAAGCCTCACATCATTCAAGTGAACTGTCCAAAAAGAATACGCAATTTTCACAATTACCGAAAAGGCGCGCTGCAAAGGCATACAGAAATAAAAGTAGGAATTGTAAAAAGGAACACAATACGCTGTCAGCACAGTTTTTAATATCTCAGTCTAATGTAAAACTGTCATTCAGTCTATAATGATGAGAAGAATGGAAAGTAACTTCTGCCCATGATGATTACAAAACAGTCATTGCTGGTGCTGTGTTCATAAAAGTGAAAATGTTCATGTGAATAAACTGTTCCGTTTGTAGTGGCCTTACAACGGAAAGAAACGGAAACAGCAATAAGAGGTTTATCTAGTTGAGTATGGGGCACATTTGCAAAGTAATCCTCACAGCCAGTGCATTTTTTTCAGTTATTGCCTCATGGTTTGATACTAAGTTCTCTAGGCCATCACAATATTTGCATGAGAATCAGCGAAGAGCAATTGCTTGAATAGACTACTATATTATGTGGCAGTTTGCGAAATAAGGCAGCACTCATTGTTCGATCTCAATCCTTGAAGCTATCAGCATGTCCCAAAACAGTCATAAGGCCTGTAGACTATTGTATGGGTTTAATAACACCTTTAGCGTATTTAGTTGCTGGAGAAGCAGCTAACCAGCTAATATTTTAACTGAAAATTTCGGGTAGGCAACTAGTACAAATCAAGATCGACCAACAGGTATCAAAAATAGAGATTTCCCAAGTGATCTCAGGAAGGAAAAACATGAAAACGTCACTGGAAACTCGTAAAATTAAATTTAAATATACATCACTTAACCTCCAACATTCTGCAATGTCACCAGAAACTTCAGCAAAATAAAAAAGCAAGCCAAACCAGATAATATGGTTTGTTCCCAGTTTAACGTGCCTAATAACGGCCATAAACTCCAATGGCTAGTTACTTGCTCTACAAGGCTGCCTTCGCTTAGTTACACCATCTTCTTCTTTATCCATATTATAAAGAACAAAACTGTTGATCTCCTATCAACCATGGAAGCTCCTTCAATCGAGTCAAGCGCTAAATGACAATACCCGCCTTCAGATATCGGATACTGGTGATGAAACTCGATGCACATACACAGAAACACAACTTACTCTTGTAGTCTTTCCAAATCCAAAATGAACTTGACCAATCCTTGTGGATCGGAAATGCCACGATCGACAAACTGATAAACCACCGAGTAAATCTGCGTCCGTTTTGCTGCTGAGGTCTCTCTTCTGTTCCCGACGTTCTGCCCCAGGTTCCCAGCCGTCCCTGAAATTTTTAAGATCCATGCATTTTCGGTAATCAGTTTATTTGGCATCTTGTCACACATACGGACCTATAGACTTGACTAGCCTCCTCTGTTCCTAAAAGAACATCGCGCTGCATTCTGACCGAAACTCAAGTAACTCTCTCACCGTAAACATCAGAAAATTTCTCAAGACGTCACGAGAAACTTTCACATCAAGACCAGGACTGCCGATAAAAGTGGATTCCCACCATTAATGACTACGTACAAACGGAGGCATCCAGCTTGCCTATCAATCTCAGCCCGTAATACGTTAGAGAATAGAGTTGGGAGGGTAAATTAAAGATGAAGAAAGACTAGAAGAAATCTTTCACATATTTTTGGAAGGTCACAATAGAGGGCAAGAGACAGATGAACTTGAAAGAACAAAAAATTGCCTTAAGAAGTCCGTCGTAATTTATTCCTTTTTAAGTTTGAAGGCGGAGAGCAAATGAAAGAGAAATTTAACAATTAAAAATCATACATAAAAGAAACTTCTTTCAATTAAAAAAGTAACTTTAAGGAAAGCTAAGTTGTATTTTATTATCAAGGGTTCTATTCTTTTCTGTCACCAGGTGATATTCCACCCGGTACCACTGACAGAAATTTGAGCAAAAGAACAAGTAAAGGGAACAAAATTTTTTCTGTAATCTCGTATCTTGTCCAGAATTCCACATTATTTCTGACCTCAATCGTGCGTCTAGGCATGGAGTATATAGGAGTCGGACGTACTTGCCAGAAGAGACAGCTACCTCCCAGGCTTCAAGAGCATAGTCTGAAAGAGCGTCAGATGTAGCTAGTTGGTTTCGCGACCAGTTATCTGACAGTCTTCGTGGTATCTCAGCTCATATATTCTCCACTGGGTTCATATCAGCAGCCCGTGGCCGTCAGTCTTTGAGGTTGATGCCCATATTGGACGGTTGCTGCTGAACGAAAGCGGAATAATGCAAAGGGGAATGATTGTCCTGTAACGTTAATTCTCCATCATTGTGTCTGCAGCTCGTCTCGATCACGGGGACCCGGGTTCGATTCCTGGCCGCGTCGAGGATTTTCTCCGCTCGGGACTGTGTGTTGTGTATGTATGTGTGCGTGTGTGTGTGTGTGTGTGTGTGTGTGTGTGTGAGTGTGTGTGTGTTGCCCCCATAATCGTCACCCAATTCGCTAAAGTGGCGTCAAATAAAACCACTTGTACCAGGCGGGCGAGCACCCCAGGTGGAACCTCTCTATCAATCATTCCATACACATATTTAGATTTTTTTTCAATGTATAGCATTCGGGCTGAAGGAAGCTTCACATTTTTCACCATGTGGTTATAATGCCTGCTTCAGGAGTTCCTCCACTTCTGTGAAGTACTGCGGGCCGAAGTGGCCGTGCGGTTAAAGGCGCTGCAGTCTGGAACCGCAAGACCGCTACGGTCGCAGGTTCGAATCCTGCCTCGGGCATGGATGTTTGTGATGTCCTTAGGTTAGTTAGGTTTAACTAGTTCTAAGTTCTAGGGGACTAATGACCTCAGCAGTTGAGTCACATAGTGCTCAGAGCCATTTGTGAAGTACTCGTGTTTCTCTCGCAGAAATTCAACTGCAGCAGGAAACCGATAGCCACCAACTACATTTTATTCGTCACGGTATGTTGTACCTCGCGTTCTTTAAATCATTCTTGGAACACCATTGTTCGTGAAAAACATCTTCTCGTCAGTGAAAATTACCTTTTTTTCCACACCGCGTTCAGATGGAGCTCCACAAATGCCAGCTGGTATAAAATATTTTCCTCTTTGAGTTCCTGCTTCACAGCGGATCTTCGTGCACGCAGTCCAGTTTCCCACAGCGTCCGGCGAACTGTGTCACTGCAGCCGAGGAAGTCGGTCTCTCACCGCAACTGCTTCGCTTCTAGGAAGAGAAGCTGTCAGGCTCTCTGTCCTCGTGCTTTCTCAGTCTCTCTGGTGGTAGAGCCTCTTTAATGTAATTCCTCCAACGTCTCTTTGCAGTGGTACGTGCCACATGATGCCTCCTGCTAGAATCTCTTGCTGAAAACCTGCCTTTTTCAGTCAGTTCTTCTCGAACTGAATGCTCTGAGTGAGCAGTTGCTAGTGACTGCCCTATATGTGATTTCTGCATGCTGTTATTATATTGTTGCCTGGGGAGGAAGTAAACATATTTCTGTCAAAAGGAGGGGTAGTTGTGTCAGACTGAGGAAGACCTTGGCAAATATTCTCGCTGATTTAGGTTTGAACTTAAACAAATGTGGCTGCGTCTACTGGAGGACGAACGGGCCAAGATGCTAAGACGCTTTTTCCGAGATCAGGGATTCAAATCCCGCCCGCGAGACTGATGATTTTGTCTTGAGTTTGTGATCGTCCATGTGCAACTGAGTGAGTCCTGTATTTTTGAACTAACTCATAAGAAACTTGTTAGAACTTTTATCAAATAATTGATGGCTGCAGTAAATTGCTAAATGCCGGCAGTTAGGGATGGGTCCGAGGCCATCTTTTTTTATATACATGTCTAAGTAAAGAGAAAAAGTCAGCCTGACTGACCTCCTGTTAGAGATGGAACTAAGGCGGTAATACAGAGACCGCTGGTTAATGTATTCCAAGGCCTGTTGATTTTCGCACGGTGTTTGTGTTGTGCTTTTGCGTACTCAGTAAGTAATAGCTATGACGATGAATCACAGTGAACGGTTCTTTGTCCTGATTGTCGAAGGCCAATTCCGAGAATATGAACCACTAGAAGGCATATGTGCCCAACGTCGAAATCCTAAACAAAAGGAAAAATTTGCAGCTTACATATGGAATATATGTCGCACATGTTTGTTCTGAAAACATTCATTTATGCGTCGCGAGTTCGAGACTAGGAACACACCACTGACATGCAGAGGTTCCAGCCATCGCGCAGGTGGACATATAACCCACAGTTCCCAATACGCAGGTAACTTCCACTCCCATGGTCATCCTTGAGGTGAACTAGTTAGGCCTTCGACAATAAATGCTATTGAAAGTTAATGGCTGTCGTGTTGTTTGCTAAATTTCGTGCGGTTACAGCCAGGCTCACATTGAAGGACAGGCCGTTTGGGCGAAGAAAACTGCTTTAAATACCTCCACAATCGTCAACATGACGACAAAAATAAATATCGGTTGAATATTCTACCTCTTCCGTAAGTCATAAATCCCTTTGATAACACATCCGTTATTCATCCATCCACAACCAGCACCATGGACGTAATACAGTTAACTGGATGATGATGTTTGGTTGCTGGGGCGCCCAACTGAGCGGTCATCAGCGCCCGTACACTTTCCCAATCTGAACACAGTCCAATCTCGCCACTGATCATGAATGGTGATTGAATGATAAGGACAACACAAACACCCAGTCCCTGGGTGGAGGAAATCCCCAGCCCGGCCGGAAATCGAACCCGGGACCACGTGATGCAGAGGTAGCAATGCTAGCCGCTAGACCACTAGCTGCGGACAGTTAACTGCAGGTAAAAGGTTGGAGTTCAACCCAGGACATGAGTAACACATCCAGTGGTGCGTTAAGTTGCTCTGTGTTTATTTGTTGTGTTTCTTATTAGCAGTTAGTGTCCTGCGAATGTTCAAAGACCCCTCCCAACTTTGTCCACCGCTCTGTGTCCCGTGCTGTTGTTGGCATAGTGGTTCATCACATGATTGGCACTCATCTCGCCATCTTCTTCCTTGTCTTGCCCTTCTAGTTTTTTCCCTTTAGGGGCGGTTAGCATATTGTCACTTTTTCTGTAAATAATCGCAGGGGCATCCGCACGATATACAGTGTTCCAGAATTCGCGACCGAGGCATCAACTGTACATGACGAAAAACTGAATAATATTACAAACCCCATGAAGAAATTTCAGACTCTTTTGACACGGAATTGTTTGTGGAACTGAAGTTCACAGCGTCGACACTGCATTGGGTCCTAGTCATGGGAATGGAAATTCAAATACTTGTTCGGACGAATAAAATTTGTAGATACGCTATGTGATCAAAAGCATCCAGACATCTGGCTGAAAATGATTTACAAGTTCGTGGCATCCTCCATTGGTAATGCTGGAATTCACTATGCTGTTGGCTCACCCTTAGCCTGGACGACAGCTTCCACTCTCGCAGGCATGCGTTCAGTCAGGTGCTGGAAGGTTTCTTGGGGAATGGCAGTCAATTCTTCAAGGAGTGCTGCAAAAAAATGATTCAAATGGCTCTAAGCACTATGGGACTTAACATATGAGGTCATCAGTCCCCTAGACTTCGAACTACTTAAACGTAACCAACCTAAGGACATCACAGACATCCATCCCCGAGGCAGGATTCGAACCAGCGAACGTAGCTGCCGCGTGGTTCCGGACTGAAGCGCCTAGAACCGCTCGACCACAGTGGCTGGCTGCAGTACTGCACTGACGAGAGGAATCGATGTCAGTCGGTGAGGTTTGGCACGAAGTCGGCGTTCCAAAACATTCCAAAAGTGTTCTATAGGGTTCAGGTCAGGACTCTGTGCAGACCAGTCCGTTACAGGGATGTTAGTGTCGTGAAACTACTCCGCCATGACCGTGCATTATGAACAGATGCTCGGTCGTGTTGAAAGATGCAATCGCTATTCCCGAACTGCTCTTCAACAGCGGGAAGCAAGAAGGTGCTTAAAACATCAGTGTAGGCCTATGCTGTGATAGTGGCACGCAAAACAACAAGGGGTGCAAGCCCCTACCTTGAAAAACACGACCACACCATAACACCACCGCCTCCGAATTTTACTATTGGCACTATACACGCTGGCAGACGACGTTCACCGGGCATGCCCCATACGCACACCCCGCCATCGGATCGCCACATTGTGCACCATGATTCGTCACTCCCCACAACGTTTTTCCACAGTTCGATCGTCCAATGCTTACGCTCCTTACAACAAGCAACGCGTCGTTTGGCATTTACCGGCGTGATGTGTGGCTTATGAGCAGTCGCTCGACCATAAAATCCAAGTTTTCTCACCTCTCGGCCAACTGTTGCAGTGGATCCTGATGCAGTTTGGAATTCCTGTGTGATGATCTGGATAGATGTCTGCTTATTACACATTATGACCCTTTTCAACTGTCGGCTGTCTCTGTCAGTCAAAAGACGAGATCGACCTATACACTTTTGTGCTGTACGTGTCCAATCATGTTTCCACTTCACTATCACATCGGAAACAGCGGACCTAGGGATGTTTAGGAGTGTGGAAATTTCGCGTACAGACGTATGACACAAGTGACACCCAATCGCCTGACCACGTTCGAAGTCCGTGAGTTCCGCAGAGCGCCCCATTCTGCTTTCACGATGTCTGATGACTACTGAGGTCGCTGATGTGAAGTATCTGGCAGTAGATGGCAGCACAACGCACCTAATATGAAAAAGTATGTTTTTGGGAGTCCGGATACTTTTTATCACATGGTGCATTGAGATGCAACGTTTTGCTTAACTAGACGAGCTACAGGTAGGTACATAGATTTACGACTTTTACCGTTTTCATTCTTTTACCAAGTTGTTTGGTTTGTATTTATCTAAGTATACCGAACTGAAAGCCCATTAACTGCACTTACCTCATTACTCGATATGCGAACAATTGAGTTCAAACTCTTCTGTAAAACTTCCAATTGTGGGCATAATTTATTTCTAGAAGTCGGTAACAAACATCGTATATTACAGTTAATATTTTCTGACAAGTAGATGATCCAATAATTTTACGTAACTAATTTGATAAAACTGCTCCATAATGGGAGTGTTAATGGCCGTTTATAGGCGCACTTGTTCGCTGTTGTCCGATGTATTCTATCGTTAATGTATTGGGAAAACGTAACCACTGCTTCTAAACACTTAGGGATTACAACTATTAGGTGTAGCTGTACGAATTTGCAACATTTCTTGCGCTGAACTTGTAATGATTGCACGTTTGGTTCTATCTTTTGAGAATAGCTCTCCAAAAATTGCTTCTGTGTTTGGATATTTTCTCTGACATAGGCATCACAGCGAAGCCAATATGCAGTTACGCCAGCTATTTATTTCACTCGATTCATAGTTTGGGTAAATATTGCCCGAATGCAGTAAATTCGTACGAACAATAAAAAAATTGGAAAACTGTAGCTTTGAAATCTGCGCCTTCAGATTACCACTGCACTGTTGTGACCACGACACCATGAGAGACAGACGCCGGAACACTCTCCATAGAGTCCATATGCTCGTCGAAGGTAACTTTGTGGCTGTTATCTTTATTCCAGAACGTGCAAAGGCATCATTTCAACTTGCAAAAGACAAATACAGGCGATTCCAGAAAAAAATTCCTTGATGATGAAACAGGGCTTTCATTCTTAGGTAACCCTGACCGGAATATAGTGAGCCATTATAAGCACATTCTTAAAACTTTTATAGTCTCTGTGCCTCATATCTGCTGCTATCGCTGTCATTTGAACATTCAGTCTGGTCCATAAACTCTGTCGTAAAGTAAGCAATCCTAAGCACAAGGAGCATCGATGAATAAGTGAACGTCGGACACCTCGCATTTCCTTAATCAATGACCCACGCAACTGTCTGACGTCACGCCGTGGCCTGGTTTTTGAGCTGTTCTCTCCAAATTCTCTGATTATTCCACTGTTTTGTCTACACTGCCGTAGGATTTTTGCTGTTGCGAGTAGGCCCTACTTATGTATGTACGATCCACATCTCCTTCTTAGCCACTGGACCGATTTCAACGAAACGTGGTGCACATTATCACTTACTATGTGGTCAGAAGTGATGTAGGGGTAAGAGGTGGGGTCTCCCGTACGGATAGGAGTGGAGGTTAAACTTTCTGGAACAGTTCCAACCAAATTTTGCGTATCTACATTTACACACATACTGCGACAACACCATATGGTGCATGTCGGAGGGAATCTTGTACCACTACTTGTCATTCCCTTACCTGTTTCACTCGCAAACGAGCCATAATTTCTCTATCTTACTCTCGTGGTTCTTACGTAAAATGACGTTAGCGGCAGTAGAATAATGCTGCAGTCAACTTCAAATGCCGGTTCTCTAAATTTGCTCAATAGTGTTTTGCGAGAAGAACGTCTCCTTCCCTCCAGGAACTCCGATTTGAGTTTACGATTTACGAAGCACTCCGTAACACTCGCTTGTTAACCGGACCTAACGATATCAAATCTGGCAGCCTGCCCCTGAACTGCTTCGATGTCTTCCTTCAAACCGACGTGATGTGGATCTCAAACAGCCGAGCAGTACTCAAGAATGGGTCGCATTAGAGTTTTACGCTCGGTACCCTTTAAGGATAAACCATACTTTCCTAAAATTATCCCAATAAACCGAAGTTGACCATTGGGCCTCCCTATTATCGTTCTTATGTGCTCGTTCCATTTCACTCCGCTTTACATTATGCTCAGATATCTGATCGACATGACGTTGTTAAGCAGTACACTACTAATGCTATATTCGAACATTACGGTATTGTTTTTCCCACTCATGTGTATTAACTTACATTTAGAGCAACTTGCCATTAGTTACACCAACTAAACTTGGAACCTGATCCGTATGCGCCTACCTTCGTTAACAGTATGGAGTGGGATACCGTGTCAAACGCCTTCAGGAAATCTGACATTTGCCTGTTGCTCGACATCCATGATTTGCAGGATATAGTCGAGAGAAGGGCAAGCTCAGTTTCGCACGTGCGATGCTTCTTAAATGCGTGATGATTTGGGTACAGATACTCTGCCGTCTCAAGGAAATTTATTATATTCGAATTGAGAATACGTCCAAGAATTCTGCAGCAAACCGATGTTAAGAACATTGGTCTGCAATTTTACGGATCAGTCTTTTACCCTTCTAATACAGGAGTCGCCAGCGATTTCTTCCAGTCACTTGGGACGTTGCGCTGGGCAAGAGATTCCCGATAAATGCAAGTTAAGGAGCCAGTGCCGTAGAGTGAAAACCGAATTGGGATTCCATTGGGATCTGGCGACTTACTGATTTCAACTCTTTCAGTTCCGCCTATTACGAGTACTATGCCCTCCATAAGGGATTCGGTGAGACGCTGAAACGACGGTATGTTTGTAGTTTCCTCCTGCACGAATGAGTCCCTAAAAGTGAAATTTAAGACTTTTTTACAGAATTCTATTGTCACAACAGATTGGTCAACGAGTGGCTGGCAGAAGCCTTCGACCCCCTTAACGACTTTAAGTGGGACCAGAATTTTCTCGCGTTCTCGGCAAGATCTTTTCCTACATGACTCATTATTTGTATTATTTGCATAAAAAATTCTGTGGAATAATGTACCCCTACCAACTTTAAGGGGTGAGGCTAAGACGCTGTGACGTATAAAAATATTAGACGACGGCCCATATTGGTATCAAATCCACAGCTTTCAGGGTCGTTAAGCTCAGTAATGACAGTCTCGGTGATGTTTCAATCCTAGGGAGTGGAAAGGGAGAAGCAAAGACATAGACGTATCTCTGAGATGCCTGAAGCAATTTCTATCAAACTCGGAGCAGTGATCATTGTTATCTGGAAAAATATCTATGAAAGTAAGCACTCAGAAATGCCTGGAGCAGTTTCAGCACAGTTTGGTAAACACATGATGCCTCATTATTTGCTTTAATTTGTAATGTGTTGCGACACAAAAAAGGAGCCTGTGTCCACTGGAGAGAGTGCGACAAGTTATCGCAAAATCACAACACACACGTATGTCATACTAACATGTAAATCCGTCTGATGATGGCCTTCGCCGGCCAGAGTGGCCGAGCGGTTCTAGGCGCTACAGTCTGGAACCGCGCGACCGCTGATGTTTTATTCATGCCATCGCATTTGTTCTACACTTAGGCTGTCCGCATCCGTAACGCAGCGGTAGTGTTACCGCCTACCACGCAAGGGGCCTGGGTTTAATTCCGGGCAGGGGACTGGGTGTTGTGGTGTTGCGTTTTCGTCATCATTGACACGCAAGTCGCCGAAGTGGTGGCAACTGAAAAGACTTGCAATACGGCGGCCGAACCCCCAAGGGGATATACCATACCAAACATTTTATTTTATTTTATTTTATTTTTTACACTTTGGGTAAGAATCGTCACAGTCTACACAAAGTCTTGACTGTTATAAATTTTAGTGGTGTAGGATGACCAGCGGTTTAGCTATCTCTGACGTACTGTAATGAAAATGGCCGATAGGAGTAATTTTGGAAGTATAGGAAAACGATTTTTATGGTTCAAATTAATTTTATACACTCTAGACGTTTATTTATTGAAACAAGTACTCGGTACTTTATTGTCTTCTACAAAACGTATAGATCACAGTCAGTGGAAACACTTTTGCTAATGTAGTGTTTGTTGAAATAAATTAAGACGAGTCTGTAAGTATTTTATTTGTTCTCAGTGCAGTTCAGTAAATATACATTAAATACAAAAATCTCAGGACAATATATGACAAATAACATTTCTGCATAACTGAAACGAAATAAATGCTTAACAGGCAATCAACTTATTCTGCGGTGAAAATATGGAACTTCTTCAAGAAAGAATGAATCGTCCCTCTTGTGTTGTATAGTAATTTATTGAAAACTTTCTCGAGTGTCCATGGCACTTAGAAAAGAGAATAAAAGAAAAGAAAGAATGTGTGACACACGGTCATAAATTGTTGTCATTAACGAATCTGAATATGAGAGGAGGATAAAAGTGAACACTAAGAAAGTACAGTGAACGTAATGTTAACCTAAATAGTCCCGTTTCGTGTGGAGAGATTCGTAACGAAACGCTGTGAGCTAAAGGAAAAATGTTAAGGCCTCGTACTAGCTACGCCCTGCAGGCAGGGATGCAGAGGCCAGTGGGAGGTGGTGTGTTCAGTGCTTGGCGTGTCGGCGGGACCTGAGGAAGGAGAAGGCGCCGATGCCGGCGGCGAGCCCGAGCAGGGCGGCGGCCGTGGGCAGCGCGAACGCGGGCCTCAGCGCGCCGTGTCCGCCCGCCTGCCTGGCCGAGCGCCTCTCGCGCCGCCCGGCGGGTCCGCGCGCGGGCGGCGTCAGCTCGCAGCCCGCCTCGCGCACGAAGCGCGCCCACGTGCGCTCGTTGCTCAGCTCGCGGTGGCGGATGCGGCTGGCGGCGCGCGGCCGCTGCTTGCCCGGCTCGTAGTGGCACAGCAGACCCTTGCGCCGCGGCTTCGTCTCCGGCGGCACCGTGAACCCTTCCAGGATCGCCAGGTTGCCCTTGCCCACGTTCGCCCAGTTCCACATGTCGGCGATGTAGCAGTCGCACTTCCACGGGTTGCCCGTGAGGCGCAGGGTCGAGAGGTTGGGGCTGTGGGCAAAAGTGCGCGGAGATATTTTGGACAAGTTGCAGTAACTCACATCCAAAACTTCGAGGCTCGGTAGGGTTTCCAGGAAGTCGGCCTTCAGTTCGCCGCCGCTGCGGGAGCCTAGCAAGTTACCTCGGAGGATGAGCGTCGTCAGGTTCGGTGTCGACACGAAGAGATCGCGCGGCAACTGAGTTATATTGCAGCGGCTGATGTCTAGGACTCGTAGGCCGGAGAACTGTCGGGGTAACAGAGGCTCTCCCTCCTCCACAATTAGTGGATTGCCAGCCAATCGCAGTTCTTGCAGATTCGTGTAAGACTGGTCATTCGAAAACACTTGTGCGTCGGGTGGATGCTGCAAGCCGCAGTCGTTGAGCTCAAGTACCTCGAGTTTGGTCAAATTCTGGAAGAGGCCGTATTCCAGATCAGTAAGTGGGTTGTTAGACAGGACTAGGCGCTTCAGATGCGTCATTTTGGAGAAAGTATTGGCCGAAATATGGGACAGATTACTGTTCGCCATGTTGAGCACCTCCAACGACTCGAGTGGTGAGAGAATCCCCGTAAAGGCGTCATTCAGAGGGTTGGAAGATATGTCCAGTTCGTGAAGCGAAGTTAGGTTGTCGAAAGTATTTTGTGGGAGCTGTGTGAGGCTACAATTACTGAGATAGAGACGTTGAAGTCTGGTTAGCGGCTCGAGCGCCTGTCCGAGTACTTCTGATGACAGGTGGTTCCCTGACAGCATTAGAGTACGCAGCTTCGTCGCGTTAGTAAACGGATTTTCGGCGAGCGGCCCGTGCAGATGGCAATTCGTCAGATCTAGAGTGTCGAGATAGAGTAAACTGTGCCCGAGGGTGGTCCCAACGTCCAGGTCGCGCAACTCGTTTTCCCCCAGTATAAGATTTCGTAAGTATGTGTTGTTGGCAAAGGCGTCTGCAGGCAAGTAAGTGATGGCGGAGCGCCGGAGGATTAGCGTTTCCAGCAGCCGCATCGGCCCCAGCACCAGCGTCCAGTCGACAAGAGTCAGACGGTTGTAGGACATGTCCAGCGTCTTGAGGTGCGCGAGCTGGGCGAAGGCCGTGTCGGACAGGTGAGACAGGTTGCAGTTGCTGAGGTAGAGCGTCTCCAGCACAGTGAGAGGGTCCAGGATGCCAGGAAGCAGCGTGCCCAGCGGGTTCCCGGACAGGTCGAGGCGGCTCAGCGACGTCAGGTTTGTGAAGAACTGCGGCGACAGTCGAGTCAGGCCGCACTCGCTCAGGTCGAGCGTCATCAGTGTGCGTGACACCAGGAACGGAGAGTCCACCGGCTGCAGCCTGTTTCTACGCAGGTCCAATGTGATGAAGCCGGGACTGTCCCTGTTGGCAGAAGCATTGCAGTGTAATTAACTCTCGCAACTATCTACGGCACTACGTATGTTAACTGCAGTTAGTTGCGCTTAATATGCTTTATACAACTTTATTACACAATCTTTACGTTTTCAACATTTAGGTCTAGATATCCCTCACGGTGAATTACAGTTAACAACAGCTCTCACAGGTGGATACATATACATGGCAGAGATTACTTTTCCTTGGACCTTCAGATAAGGTTTCTGTCAGTTTCTTTAATGTACAGACCCCGCCGTCGGAGGTTCGAGTCCTTCGTCCTCCCTCGGGCATGGGTGTGTGTGTCGTCCTTAGCGTAACTTAGATTAAGTTAGATTAACTAATGTGTAAGCTTAGGGACCGATGACCTCAGCAGTTTGGTCCCATAAGACCTTACCACAAATTTCTAATTTTTAATGTACAGAGCATATGATGAATGAATAATTATATATTACAAATTTTAATGGTCTTGATGGAAATAAAATGCAATTACAAATAGAAAGTTACCAGCTGGGGTAGCTAACAACCTTGCTCATTGTAAGGAAACAAACAGAAAAACTGCCTTACAGTTAACGTGAACACTTAGCAATATTTTAAAAAATACACATTTCTTTATAAAAATGTTAGAGCATTAAACTGAATCTTCTCTTTACTTGCTAAAAACATTCAAAAACCTAGATCGCATAAATACTTCTTTATTTAAGACAACCAGTTTCGACAGACATTTCTGTTAAAGTCAGGTCCTAAAAAATATTTTTGTTATGAAACGTTTTCATTTTAGGCTGTACTTCAAGCCAAGTTGTCATTTGTATAAAAATCAGCACATTATAAAAGGCCTGTAATAAGTGAAACATTTGAAAACATAAAGGACCTTGTGAAAAAAAGTCCATGTCCACATATTTGTTACATCGCAAAAACACAGTACACAGTAGCACTTCTCTTTACAAAAGCTGGATATGACCTAAACAGTGAAAATCCACTTTAAACACCATATACGGTACAACTGACTCAGTTGACTGGGTCGGTTGTATCTTATGCGCCGATTGAAGTTGACTGAGTCAGTTGTATCTTACACGCCGCATAAAGTGGATTTTCGCTGTTTAGATCATGTCCAGCTTATGTAAACACATCTGCGACTGTGTCCTGTGTTTTTCTGACGTAAAAAAACATCTATGAGCGGCTGCACAAGGTGATTTATGTTTTCAAATATTTTAGTTAAGACAGACTTTATAATGTGCTGATTTTTATCCAAATGACGACAAGGCGTCAGGTCCAACGTTAAATGAAAACGTTTTATAGCAAAAAGATTTTTTAAAACGTGAATATGTCATCAAGACTGTCAAAAACAGTTGTCTTAATGAAAGAAGTATGTAGAAGAACTAGGCTTTTGATTGTTTTGCAAACATTAATAATCGGAAGAAACCTACCATTCTCGTACTGTAAGCGGTATGTAAGTACAGCGTTAACGACAACAACATCTTTTTTAAGTGTATGTTGTCAACATTAAAAGGCTGGACAAAGCATAACCATGATGGCCATTTACAACTGACAGGTGGCGCACAAGGACACACAGAAACTAGAAGGACTAACGATATCATGACACTTTTAACTTATTGAGACAAATACAAATACGTACAGGTAACTAGTAACTACAACCTAGAAATGAAATTCACTGAAACTGTTTCAGAATTAAATAATATCACAATTTATCAGAGAGTAGCAATCAAAACAAAAGGTAAACCAAGAATTATAATTTCTATAATTGGACTAAATGTAAGGACAGTGCTGTAATACCAACATTGTTGTTAGTACACGATAAATCAGTCTAATCTAAAAGCCGTAAATTCTACTAAATACCTAGGTACTACAATTACGAACAACTTAAATTGGAAGGAACACATAGAAAATGTTGTGGGGAAGGCTAAACAAAGACTGCGTTTTGTTGGCAGGACACCTGGAAAATGTAACAAATCTACTAAGGAGACTGCCTACACTACGCTTGTCCGTCCTCTCTTAGAATACTGCTGCGCTGTCCGTCCTCTTTTAGAATACTGCTGCGCTGTGTGGGATCCTTACCAGATAGGACTGACGGAGTACATCGAAAAAGTTCAAAGAAAGGCAGTAGGTTTTGTATTATCGCGAAATATGGGAGAGAGTGTCGCAGAAATGATACAGGATTTGGGCTGGAAATCGTTAAAAGAAAGGCGTTTCTCGTTGCAACGGAATCTTCTCATGAAATTCCGATCACCAGCCTTCTCCTCCGAATGCGAAAATATTTTGTTGACACCGACCTACATAGGGAGAAACGATCACCGCGATAAAATAAGGGAAATCAAAGCTCGTACGGAAAGATATAGGTGTCCGTTCTTTCCGTGCGCTATACGAGATTGGAATAATAGAGAATTGTGAAGGTGGTTCGATGAACCCTCTGCCAGGCACTTAAATGTGATTTGCAGAGTATCCATGTAGATGTAAATGTAGTCTACAATGATCCGTGATTGAGGCACCACCCTCATGTATGCTACCGTAGTACAGCCGATCTCGAAGCACGAGTACAGTGAGCCACAGGGAAGACAGTGAGTCTGTGTTGGCAGTCTTCCTTGCATAAGACATTCAAGAATTCAAGATTTAAAGTTTCCTACCTACAGACAAATGAATGATATTAAAATATTAAATTTGCACTATCTGAAGTAGGTCATCGAAAATACTAAATAAATAGTTATGAACGGGCGTTGCATATTGAGTATTTGTTCAGAAGAATTTTTGTTGTAACTATACAGGGTGAGTCACCTAACATTACCGCTGGATATATTTAGTAAACCACATCAAATACTGACGAATCGATTCCACAGACCGAACGTGAGGAGAGGGGCTAGTGTAACTGGTTAATACAAACCATAAAAAAATGCACGGAATTATGTTTTTTAACACAAACCTACGTTTTTTTAAATGGAACCACGTTAGTTTTGTTAGCACATCTGAACATATAAACAAATACGTAATCAATGCCGTTTGTTGCATTGTAAAATGTTAATTACATTCGGAGATATTGTAACCTAAAGTTGACGCTTGAGTACCACTCCTCCGCTGTTCGATCGTGTGTATCGGAGAGCACCGAATTACGTAGGGATCCAAAGGGAACGGTGATGGACCTTAGGTACAGAAGAGACTGGAATAGCACATTACGTTCACATGCTAACACCTTTGTATTGGTCTTTTTCACTGGCGCAAATGTACATTACCATGAGGGGAGAGGTACACGTATACACGTGGTTTCCGTTTTCAATTACGGAGTGGAATAGAGTGTGTCCCGACATGTCAGGACAATAAATGTTCAATGTGCACACAATTGCACACAATTGCAATCTCTGGCGTAATGAATGTCGTACACGCCGCTGTACATCTGGTGTAATGTCGCCGCAGGCTGCCACAATACGTTGTTTCATATCCTCTGGGGTTATAGGCACATCACGGTACACATTCTCCTTTAACGTACCCCACAGAAAGAAGTCCAGAGGTGTAAGATCAGGAGAACGGGCTGGCCAATTTATGCGTCCTCCACGTCCTATGAAGCGCCCGTCGAACATCCTGTCAAGGGTCAGCCTAGTGTTAATTGCGGAATGTGCAGGTGCACCATCATGCTGATACCACATACGTCGACGCGTTTCCAGTGGCACATTTTCGAGCAACGTTGGCAGATCATTCTGTAGAAACGCGATGTATGTTGCGGCTGTTTGGGCACCTGCAATGAAGCGAGGACCAATGAGGTGGTCGCCAATGATTCCGCACCATACATTTACAGTCCACGGTCGCTGTCGCTCTACCTGTCTGAGCCAGCGAGGATTGTCCACGGACCAGTAATGCATGTTCCGTAGATTCACTGCCCCGTGGTTTGTGAAACCCGCTTCCTCGGTAAACAGGTAAAACTGCAACGCATTCTCTGTTAATGCCCATTGACAGAAATGCACTCGATGATTAAAGTCATCACCATGTAATTGCTAATGTAGCGACACATGAAACGGGTGAAAGCGGTGACGATGCAGTATGCGCATGACACTACTATGACTCAGTCCACCGGCTCTCGCAATGTCCCGTGTACTCATGTGTGGGTTCATGGCAACAGCAGCTAACACACCAACTGCACCCGCTTCTCCCGTGACGGGCCTGTTACGGACCCGTTTGCGTGCTACGACCATACCTGTTGCATACAGTTGGCGGTAGATGTTTTGCAATGTGCGGCACGTTGTATGCTCTCTGTCCGGGTACCGTTCTGCATACACCCTGCAGGCTTCATCTGCATTTCGTCGACACTCGCCATAGATGAGTATCATCTCCGCCTTTTCAGAGTTCGAATACACCATGGTCACAGTTCCTACAACACTACACTATCACAGACGTCTGGTAACACGGTGTACTGCAGTTGGTCTGCGTGCGGAGACGAATGCAGAAAAACAATAGCAGCAAGCGCTACATGCGGACACTGCGACAGCTAGACCAAACCACAACAGTGCACTACAGCCACACTCGTAAACACGGTCGTCATCGTAAACATGTCCCTGCAGATGCTGCTCGCCGACCGTGGCCCGTGTTTGTTACAACACGCAACTGAACGTCGGAGGTTTCAAGCGTCAACTTTAGGTTACAATATCTCCGGATGTAATTAACATTTTACAATGCAACAAACGGCACTGTTTACGTATTTGTTTATATGTTCAGATATGCTAACAAAACTAACGTGGTTCCATTTAAAAAACGTAGGTTTGTGTTAAAAAACATACTTCCGTGCATTTTTGTATGGTTTGTATTAAACAATTACACTAGCCCCTCTCCTCACGTTCGGTCTGTGGAATCGGTTCGTCAGTATTTGATGTGGTTTACGAAATATATCCAGCGGAAACGTTAGGTGACTCACCCTGTAATTTCAATTTCTTCCAGTAGATCGAACATCCTTCCCTTTGGTGTTGGGTGCGGCACTTTCGTATTATGGTTAATACCATGCAGCAACGAGAGTTCAATCAGAAATATTATTTTAATTTTTTCGATCACATAGTGCAAATTTGGTGTTTTAAAATCATTAACGTGCCAACAGACAGGAAAGTCTAAATCTTGATTGGGAGACTGCCAACACAGACTCGCTGTCTTCCCCATGACCAACTGTACTCGTGTTTCAACATTGGCTCTGCTACGTAAGCTTGCACGAAAGTGGCGCTTCAATCGCGATTGGCCATTAACAACAATTTTAATTTTATTATTAGATTAAATCACTGACTTTATCAATTTTCGTTTACTACAAATATAGAAATTACACTTCTTCGTTTACCATTTATTTTAGTAGCTTCCGTTTGACAAATTATGTTCATCATCTTGATATAACCTTTCTTAATTTCATATTTATGTTGGGATTACCAGTTTCATGTACGTCTTTGTGCTTGTATCAGTAATTTTATGTTATCGTGATATCGGTACTTTTGCCTCTCGAAACTGTGACTGTGTGTCCTTGCGCGCCATCGGTCAGTTGCAACTGGCACACCAATGTGGTCGTGGCCAAGCACCCACACCGATTAATCGTCTACTGGTTTTATACGCTAACGGTTACGCCTTAAGCAGCGTTTTAGTATTGACAAGTATTGGTGCTTGGCTTGCCTGTGTGACGCTATTACTGCGCCTAAATTGTATTGACCGAGCGCTAATAGGAATTTAGTAGTATAGTATTAGGTTACCGATTATATATCGAACCGTCAAAATTTTAGAAAACACAATAGAGATAACAGGGAAACATTCTACAGCTATAACGATGACGCCTTAAAAATGGGAAAAGAATGGCTATAATGACCCATTTGATGAATTGCAGAAATTGAAGCTCCAATAAACTGCAAAACAGGTAATTCACAGACTAAACTACGAGAAGCCCATAATGACGTAAAATGAATTAAAGGAATAAAAGATTTCTCTGTTATACAGAGAAATTCCAAGCACACTGGCATTTGTTTCCAGAGCAGTAAATCACATTTCCATTGTAAATGAATACATCATCCGTTACCTAGAAAAGAATGAGATGGTGTTGCCTTATCACGCAGAGATGAAAGTTTCCGGGTTAGGAAATGAGTTCAAGTTACTGCGACGATCACAAGTAATGAATATCATTTGCGATCAGCATTGAAGATAGATAATTCAACAGTTTCATTGTAACAATTTAGATGTTGGAGCATTACTGACTTAATAAGTGGATAGTTTAACATGTTACCGCGCCCACAAAATAACTAGTGTCGCAGGGAATCTCGAAATATACTCCACAGGACAATGTACAGTGCATAGTGGAGATTACTTTGCATTTATTTCAGTCATTCTTTGCCATGTTACACTCGTATGTGGACTAGAGGAGAAACTGTTGTATATGTGCCACTTATGGGTCCTAATCTCTCATATACAATTCTCACCATCACTAGGAAAGGTATATACTATGGAGGAAGTAGAATTTTAAATCTACATCGCGTATGGGTTCCTCGAAATTACGCATGACTGGTCCATGAGACGATTTCTTTCTTGCAACGATTACCATTAAAGTCCCTCGAATATCTCTTCTACATTTGCGCGTATGGGCTATGCGACCTGCTGCGATTCTAACAGTGGTTGTGAATTCATTCGATGTCTGCTGTAATATCTGCTTTGGAGACTCCAAACGTAGGAGTTATACTCGAGAATAGATAACACTTGCGTCTAATGTGGTTTGACCTACAGAGAACTGCACTTCCACAGAATCCTCTCAATAAATCTAAATTTTCCGTTCGCTCTCCCTATTACGATTGTTATCCAAATTACTTACTGTAATCTCACACTAATTACAAATATATGTTTATAGCGAGTTTTAAACGCATATACCTTCCTATGATCAAAGCAAGTATGTGGCAGGAAAAACAATGTAGCTGTCTGCCTGATAAAGCGTATTCAGAAAAGAGAAATAAGTTACATTTTAATAATACGAGGAACTACAATTCCTTGAAATATTTGTTGGAAAACAGTTCTTTCAGAAAAGTAGGTTACATAAGATGAGATACTTTGCACCTAGAGAATACAGAGCTGAAATTAATTGTTTTGAAACATTATGCTATGTAACTGCAATCTTGCACTGTAATAAAAACCTACTTAAGTTATCGCCTATACTTGTACATATTTGCGTCTTCATTTGACATATCGCTCACTTTCGAATATGACGTACGTTATGCAATATTGACATGTAATTCACCATAACAGAACGATAGGATTTTAGGGTTTACTTGCCATTTTCTTCCTAAGGCGTTCAGAAAAGGAGGGCACTACAAAATACTACTTACCGGTTATCTCTGTGGAAAAGCTAGTACACTACTGGCCATTAAAACTGCAACACCAAGAAGAAATGCAGATGATAAACGGGTATTCATTGGACAAATATATTATACTAGAACTGACATGTGATTACATTTTCACTCAATTTGGGTGCATAGATCCTGAGAAATCAGTACCCAGAACAACCACCTTTGGCTGTAATAACGGCCTTGATACGCCTGGGCATTGAGTCAAACAGAGCTTGGATGGCGTGTACACGTACAGCTGCCTATGCAGCTTCAACACGATACCACAGTTCAATCAAGAGTAGTGAGTGGCGTATTGTGACGAGCCAGTTGCTCGGCCACCATTGACCAGACGTTTTCAATTGGTGAGAGATCTGGAGAATGTGCTGGCCAGGGCAGCGCTCGAACATTTTCTGTATCCAAAAAGCCCGTACAGGACCTGCAACATGCGGTTGTGCATTATCCTGCTGGGTTTCGCAGGGATCGAATGGAGGGTAGAGCCACGGGTCGTAAAACATCTTAAATGTAACGTCCACTGTTCACAGTGCCGACAATGCGAACAAGAGGTGAATCAAGACGTGTAACCAATGGCACCCCATACCATCACGCCTGGTGATACGCCAGTATGGCGATGACGAATACACGCTTCCAATGTGCGTTCACCGCGATGTCGCCAAACACGGATGCGACCATCATGATACTGTAAACAGAACCTGGATTCATCCGAAAAAAAATGACGTTTTTCCATTCGTGCGCCCAGGTTCGTCGTTGAGTACACCATCGCAGGAGCTCCTGTCTGTGATACAGCGTCAAGGGTAACCGCAGCCATGGTCTCCGAGCTGGTAGTCCATAATGCTGCAAACGTCGTCGAACTGTTCGTGCAGATGGTTGTTGTCTTGCAAACGTCCCCATCTGTTGACTCAGGGATCCAGACGTGGGTGCACGATCCGTTACAGCCATGCGGATAAGATGCATGTCATCTCGACTGCTAGTGATACGAGGCCGTTGGGATCCAGCACGGCGTTCCGTATTACCCTACTGAACCCACCGATTCCATATTCTGCTAACAGTCATTGAATCTCGACCAACGCGAGCAGCAATGTCGCGATACGATAAACCGCAATCGCGATAGGCTACAATCCGGCCTTTATCAAAGTCGAAAACGTGATGGTACGCATTTCTCCTCCTTACACGAGGCATCACAACAACGTTTCACCAGGCAACGCCGGTCTACTGCTGTTTGTGTATGAGAAATCGGCTGGCAACTTTCCTCATGTCAGCACGTTGTAGGTGTCGCCACTGGCGCCAACCTTGTGTGAATGCTCTGAAAAGCTAACCATTTGCATATCACAGCATCTTCTTCCAGTCGGTTAAATTTCACGTCGGGTCTGTAGTACGTCATCTTCGTGGTGTAGCAATTTTAATGGCCAGTAGTGTATTCAGCAGATGAAAAGAATTTTCAGTGTAACGTAAGACGCACTTGTAAATCTGGCGCATAAAAAAGACAGATCTCAACAAAGTGCATGTACCACCCGATAACTGTGACATACAAATCGAACGACTTGTGCGGCTCAGCTTAAATCATATTAGAATATCCAGCTGAGCCTATCAACAGCCCTCCTAGTACACATGAACAGGGCATGAAACACATATATATTTTCCAGTTCAGTCACCAGAACTGGTAATCGCCTCCAACAAAAATCACTAGAAGACCATTCGACTGGATGTGTACTACCCACTCATGTTGGAAAGCGACGGGTGGGAGACCTACACGTTTCAATCACATTCAAGCGATCACCGCCTGTTTTCTACGTCAACGTGCATTAACGACTCACAGACGGCATGTGGCAGCACTAGCAGTGGAGGGTATATAAAAAGTGTAGGGGTGAAGCGGTCAACTGAGCAGTCGTCGTAATGCGGAAACGGAGCGATTTATCTGAAGTCCAAAAGGGCATGATAATTGGCTTTCGGGCCAGAGGTCGAAGCATTTACGAAGTTTGTAATCTGTTCGCTTGTAGCATGGTTCAAGTGTACCGTGCATGGCGAAATGGCGCTATCCACAACCAGTACCGAGACAACTGCGGTGTGGAGTGGAAGACAGCTGCGGAGATGTGCACGGGAGAACAGAAATGCAGCTATGGAGCAACTGACTGCCCAGTTGAACTAAGGGGCTACCAGCAGCGTGACCTCAACGATCGTTCAGCGATCGCTGCAGCGTACGGACCTTCGCAGCAAGCGCCTGACTTCTGTTCATCGGCGACAAAGGCTGGAATTTGCGCGCCAATACCGCAACTGGACGTCCAATAGTGGCAACAAGTGGCCTTTTCAGATGAATCGCGTTTTATGCTCCAACGGCGTGAAATGTCTGAAAGGAAACACCCTGCAACGATACTCGGAAGGGTCCAACACAGAGGAGGGAGCGTTATGGTCTGAGGAATTTTATCGTGACGTTGCATCTACATCTACATCTACATTTATACTCCGCAAGCCACCCAACGGCGTGTGGCGGAGGGCACTTAACATGCCACTGTCATTACCTCCCTTTCCTGCTCCAGTCGCCTACGGTTCGCGGGAAGAACGACTGCCGGAAAGCCTCCGTGCGCGCTCGAATCTCTCTAATTTTACATTCGTGATCTCCTCGGGAGGTATAAGTAGGGGGAACCAACATATTCGATACTTCAACCAGAAACGCACCCTCTCGAAACCTGGACAGCAAGCTACACCGCGATGCAGAGCGCCTCTCTTGCAGAGTCTGCCACTTGAGTTTTCTAAACATCTCCGTAACGCTATCACGCTTACCAAATAAACCTGTGACGAAACGCGCCTCTCTCCTTTGGATCTTCTCTATCTCCTCTGTCAACCTGACCTGGTACGGATCCCACACTGATGAGCAATACTCAAGTATAGGTCGAACGAGTGTTTTGTAAGCCACCTCCTTTGTTGATGGACTGCATTTTCTAAGGACTCTCCCAATGAATCTCAACCTTGCACCGCCTTACCAACAATTAATTTTATATGATCATTCCACTTCAAATCGTTCCGTACGCATACTCCCATATATTTTACAGAAGTAACTGCTACCAGTGTTTGTTCCGCTATCATATAATCATACGATGAAGGATCGGCGATCTCGTCATATCGGAGGCTGCAATGGATCAACACAAGTATACATCTATCCTTGGGGATCATATCCACCTCTATAGGCAATATGTTTTTCGTCCGCACGGTGGAATCTACTAGCACGACAATGTAACGTGCGACACCGTTTGCCGTGTACGTGAGTGATTCGAAGAGCATCAGACTCCGCAGCTGGCCACAGCACTGGAATCGGCATGGTTTCACATCCTTCTCGGTACCTTCCAGAACCTCACTAACTCTCTTCCAGCACGTCCGCGCTGCAAAAGATGGTTATTCAGGCTTTTGACAGATGGTCACATTACTGTGACTGGAAAATGTATAACTAAAAATCCATTTGTTTCTGTTAACTATCGAGGTCACCTTTTTACAGAAATCGTTATGAACGTAACACATATATATTATCTGGGTTAGAATATGGAGAAATTATCCAATTGAGGATGAATAACAATTTACGTACCGGAAAGCATCGGGATCGACTCTGGCGATCTTGTTGCTCGAAAAGTCTGCATCCAGCAGGTAGCCAAGCCCCTGGACGTATTCTCTCTTGAGCTCAGTGAGGTTGTTGCCAGCCATCTCGAGCGTGCGTAGCTTGATGCCGGGAGGGAAAGTCTGGACTTCGGACAAGTCGTTGTCGTTCATGTTGAGGATGTAGACATTGATGCTGAGGCCCTCTTCGAGCGTGGGCACGGCGGTGAGGTTGGAGCCGGAGCAGTCGGTAACCCAGTTGATGCGGAAGTAGTGGCAGTCGCACTCCTCGGGGCACTCCAGCTCTGGCAGCTCGCAGTGGCAGGGCACCGCCAACACCGCCAGCAGCGCCACCAACACGGCAGCCAGCGACCGCGAACTCCCACTCTGCGTCTTCATCGTCGCGTCAGGTCAAGAGTCCTACGGCAGACACGATGTGCTCATTCACGAGGGAAGCACTTTGGGTACTCTGAAGATAAATTTTGCAAAATCTCAGCATGCATAAAATACAGGGAGCGAAAGGTTATTTGCAACACATAGAGAAACCAGGCTGCACTTACACGAGTCGAAGAACATGAAAGGGAAATAGTTGAGACTGTGTGAAACAAAGTTGTAAGGTACCCACGATGTTATTCAGTCTATACAAAGGGCAAGCAGTAAACGACTACGAGGAGAAATTTGGAAAGAGAATTGCAGTTCAGTGAGAAGAAATGAAACATTAGCCATTTGCATATGACACTGCAACTTGTAATGGTACTTGAATTACGTAACCATTACGGCAGCTCACCTGGACCTCTCGATACCAGCAATATTCTACTGTGTTTTTGTAAAGTAGTTAACATGTTTCTGAGACAACATTCAGATTTGATTTCATTAATGTAGAGGTACTTTGATGCATCAATATGTTTATGTTGCAATGATATTATTCTTATGTGTATTCTTTCTTTTGTCACTATGATCTTTGACGTACTTGTAACTCTGATTTTTGGGCGCGTAAGCGATTATTAGTTAGTTAGAGAGTTATAGAATCGGATCTTGAGAAATTCAAGTCTTGGACGTCATGGTGGAAAGACGCATATTGTAGTCAGCTTATAAAATGTGAACTTTAACAGTGAGGAAGATGTTTTCAAGTATGTTTTATATTGTGAAGTGATGTTTTGTGTGTTACGTGATATTGTAACAAAAGCAATAAAAAGAAAGTATAACTTAAATTCGGAGTGCTGATTATATTTTTACATCACCATTGTGCTAACTTTCAAAGGTTTAATCTTCAAGATTGGTTAGTGAAACACATCTATAAAATTTTTGAATATAGCAGAATAAAACCTAGGCCTCTTTGCATCCGAGCTTGGAATCATCACCACCTAGATTCTCGACGACTGAGCCATGATTTTACAACGAGACCAGCGTGGGAAACACGAAAACATGAGTGCCTAGTTTATTCATTATTACATGAAATGACTTCATTAACTGTGCTCTAATGACACCTGCCACACAATAACTTTGTTGTTGCCCGAAAATGCAGTATTTAGCAGCGTGAGCAATACCACAATCATTATTAAATTTTGACTTCTGTTGTGGTAGGGTTGTTAGAAACTCTATCAGAGAAACAAATGACTTAAAAGAGCAGCTGAACGGAATGTATAGTGTCTTGAGACGAAGCTATGAGATGAACATCAACAGAAGTAAAATAAGGGTAATGGAATGTAGTCGAATTAAATCAGGAGATGCTGAGGGGATTAGCCTAGCAAATGCGTAAGCTATTTTAGCAGCAAAATAACTTATATTGGCTGAAGGAGAGAGGATATTAAATGCAGATGGAAACAGCAAGGAAAGCATTTCTGTAAAACGATATATTTGTTAAAACTGAAGGTAAATTTAAGTGCTAGAAAGTGTTTTCTGGAGATATTCGTTTGTAGTGTAGCCTTGCGCGGAAGTGAAATGTGGCCGAAACAGTTCAGACGAGATAGAATAGAAGCTTTTAAAATGTGGTGCTAGAGAAGAATATTGAACATTAGATGGGTAGATGATATAAGTGTTGAGAATGTAATTTATGATAAAATTTTCTAAAACAAAGGATTTGCTTGACAAGACATTTCAAGTAATCTAGTAATAGAAGTAAGTGTATGGCTAAAAACTGTGTAAGTCCAAGGCTGGAATACGCTAAGAACGTTCAAAAGCATTTAGATTGCAGTAGTTATACTGACATGGAGAAGCTTGCGTAGGATACACCAGAGTGGAGAGAGATATAAAACCGTTTCCGGACTTAAGCTCAAGACAGCAACAACTTATCGGCAAAGAAAACCAACGTCTACCGAACACTCTCTGAGTATAGAACGCGGGATGGACAGCAAATGTATCTAACAAGGGAGTGACTCCAGCGGTGGGATTGACTTTTTGAAACCATCTATACGGTGAGATCCCAGGTATCACATCTTGCAGCAATTTATCCTAGTCGGCCCTCGTTTGCGAGTAATCGACAAAAGTAATTTGGAATTTCGCGTGACCCTCAAGAATGTTTAAAAGGTATAGGTTTATGGAATGACTGCTTGTTGTAATGGACAGTGTAAAGCCTTCATTTACAGAAAGGTGTGGGTTCGAATCTCAATGAGTGCTTTCAAGTTTTTTATTTTTAATTCTTTATCAGTATTTTTATTCAATTAATTGGTGGACAGAAATAGAATAAAAATTACTTTTAAACAAATTAATTGGATAAAAATGATGATCAAACTCATTTCGATAAAAATTTAAATAATTAAAGTACTTGATTACAATTGACCCCACAACCTTCTGCACGTGGAGATCTTATCCTATCCATTACCACACAAAATCGGTAGTTACGATACTACATTTTAATGTTATTAAGCTTTACCCAACACTCCGAAATTGTTTTCGTCAATTACTCGCAAGCAAGGGCACAACAGGACGAAGAGCTGCAGGGTGTGATACCTGGAATCGTAGCCTACATCTGTCTCCAGTTTCTGTTACCGCCTCATCGATGAGACTGACAACGTCCACACGAGTGATACTTTAATAGAGACGCAGATTACAACTTCAGAATTCTCGGGGTCCCTTGTTGATCATGTCAAACTAACTACGATGGACTTAAAGTACAGCATGAAAAATAAAAATCGACCGCTAAGCTTCTTCGGTTGACCGGCCGACGGGCTATTTTCACTGTCTCTCAGTAGAGTACGCAATTATTATGGTTCCGGAGAAAAGATGGCTTCTAATTGCCTGTGCACTTATTTTCGCCACTTCAGTTACCACATTACTGGGGTCTGTCACCAACAGTCAACATGCCTGCCTAAAACTGACGAGCAAGGGCTCCATTGGAATATTGGGAAGTTTTGGCAATAATATCTGATACATCTGACGTAACACCATGGTCTCAAATGCCTATTTTATTGGTTCAAATGGCTCTGAGCACTATGGGATTTAACATCTGTGGTCATCAGTCCCCTAGAACTTAGAACTACTTAAACCTAACTAACCTAAGGACATCACACACATCCATGCCCGAGGCAGGATTCGAACCTGCGACCGTAGCAGTCGCGCGGTTCCGGACTGAGCGCCTAGAACCGCTAGACCACCGCAGCCTATTTTATTGTCAAAATAGCATCGCTAGGTAGTGCGCAGCAGGCATCTAGCGCACATTTCTGCACAATCGCAAATACTTAGACACCCCAGCAGTTCCCTCGGGCCGGCCGGGGTGGCCGAGCGGTTCTAGGCGCTACAGTCTGGAACCGCGCGACCGCAACGGTCGCTGGTTCGAATCCTTCCTCAGGCTTGGATGTGTGTGATGTCCTTAGGTTAGTTAGGTTTAAGTAGTTCTAAGTTCTAGGGGGCTGATAACCTCAGAAGTTAAGTCCCATAGTGCTCCGAGCCAATTCCCTCGGACGCTCGCAAGCCACATGTCTCCTGGAAACTTATGGTATTCGGCGATGTTAGAACAGGATTGGTACTCTTTGGACAGAGCATTGACACATTAGACAAGCTCCCAAAGAGAATTCAAGCAAAAAGGTTGTTGACATGATTAGATATGTCCTACTGGTTTCAGCACAACTCTTTCTTGAAAACTACTGAAATAATATATTCTGAGAAATAATATACGAGGTGTGTTCAGAAAGTATCGGGAACTTTCCATTTTTTTAAATAATTTTATTTATTCGGCTACATTAATGTTATCTCTTTCAAATTAGTCCCCGTTAGACATTATACACTTATGAAAACGCGTTTTCAAATCCCTGAAACAATTCTGGAACTATGTCTTAGAGATAGCATTTTCCTCTTTCAGCGATGCGATTTAATTCGCATCTGAACGTGTCACACGATGTCCCTTTACGATTCTCTTCATTTTTGTAAACAGAAAAAAGCCACAGGGGTCTCTATCTGGCGCGTATGGAGACATTAACATCATTACAGTGTTGTTTTTCTCCAAAAATTCACGAACAAGCACTGAAGTGTGAGCAGATACAATATCGTGAAGCACTGAAGTGTGAGCAGATACATTATCGTGGCGCAAAAGCCATGAATTGTTTCGCCATAAATCCCGACGTTTTTTTGGATTGCTCCTTACTGATCGTCTGACCTATTGGCAAGAAATCATGATGCACTATTCCGTTAAAATCGATGAAAACAGTGAGTAGAGCCTTGACATTCGACCACACCTGCGAGATTTTTTCGGTCTTTGCGATCCAGAACACCAGCACTGAAACGTTGGAGCCTTAGTTTTTACATCGTACCCGTACGTTCATTTTCCGTCACTTGTTATGGCACGTTTCAGAAGTTCTGCATCTCTGTTGACATCATTTAGTGAACCGCGGGACTGCTACGGTCGCAGGTTCGAATCCTGCCTCGGACATGGGTGTGTGTGATGTCCTTAGGTTAGTTAGGTTTAAGTAGTTCTAGGGGACTTATGACCTAAGATGTTGAGTCCCATAGTGCTCAGAGTCGACATCATTTAGTGACCCCTGACCAATTTCCATTCACCGCCGTTTTATCTCGAAATTCAATACCTTTGGCACAAATTTTGCTATGACGATTTCATGGAACGAGCCAATTGATACGCCAACATCATCAGCGACTTACCTGATTGTGATTCGGCGATGGTTCATAATCATTTTTTTCACATTTTTTCATCGATTGTTGATGTGCTGGTGTTCGTTGTCTTCAACTTCTTACACCAATCATAAACCCTTGTTTTACTCATAGCGGATTTCTAAAACTTTGTTGCATTTTATTCCATTTCATAGCAAAATTTAACGCAAATTCTCTGACCAGTTTTTAAAACGAATCAATAAGCGCCACACATAAGCAAAAATAAATGTAGCCTACATGACATCTGACGACAGACTGAACATTAATATGGCTACCAGGTTTCAATATGTTTGCCAACATAACGAGAAATCGCGTGAATCGGACTTATTCAACCCGCGAAATTGTCAAACTCCTTAAAGGCTTTTTTTTTAACACAGCGCTTATGTTCTTGAATGAAAAGAATAAAAAATTTTCTAAATGCTTTTAACAGAAATGAAATTCTAACTCTGCGTTATGAACTGAAGTTCCATCTGAACTAAAATTCCACATGGCGCTAACAATTATACAAAAATTATACGAGTTTTACAACGAGACTACTGCACATACGACATTCTTAAGACGAGTCAACAGAGTACAAATTTTAAGGATTCTGACCCTCTTCTGAAGAGACAAATAGTTACTCTGAAGCCGGCGCTAAAACGATCTTTTGAAGTTTATTCAGTCCACAATGTCAAAATTCTACAAAAGTGTCATTAATGCGACAGTATCCCGTGGAAGCGACAGCATAAAATTGTGTTTTCACGTATATTTAATTTTCCGATCCTCCGAACTACTTTCGTTTGGAGTTTCACTAGCGAATGTGAAAGCTATGTTCACAATCTAGTACGCAAAAATTGACATTGGGGATGAACGTACCACGCAATCGGGAAGGTGTACCTGGATAAAATTCCTACCGCAATGGTGGCAATGTATGCAGAACTCGCCAATCGTTTATCGCTGCTCTGACGGTCAGGTCTGCCCATTCGATTAGCACGCGCTGGCTGCTTCGCCTTCAAGGCTATCGAAGGTCGCGCTAAACAGCTGGTACCCTGCTGCACAGCTTGTCCGCGAGCTCAAATTCAAAATGGTGCAAATGTTTCTAAGGACTTTGGGACTTAACATCTGAGGTCATCAGTCCCCTAGACTTAGAACTATGTAAACCTAACTAACCTAAGGACATCAAATACATCCATGCCCGAGGCAGGATTCTAACCTGCGACCGTAGCAGCCGCGTGGTTCCGGACTGAAGCGCCTAGAACCGCTCGGCCACAGCGGCCGGCTTGTCCGCGAGCCAACTCGAGAAACATCTAACTCGATAGGACTAAATTATTTGTACATGCCACAATCACTGTCAGGCTTTGGTGGAGACCGCTGTGAAACTGATCTGTTATGGATAGTGCATGATTAGTGGTAATTGTTCATACCACTGCCCTAATGGATGCTTTGATGGCAAAAGATGTTCTGACTCTTGATCCTGTTCCATGTAGTATCTGTTGTATTAGGAATAGTAGAAAAAGCTGCACTACTGCCATGGTTCGCCAGTGTGTCCTCCGCAAGTGGAACTATAAGCGGGAGTTACGGTAAAAGTCAGAGTGTGACGTCTCGTCAATGTCAGCGTCATTATGGACGAAGCGTTAGCTGCTAGCTAACTATGCTAGATAAAATAGGTCGTGGTACTGAAGAAGCCATACTGGCATTCTTCTTAACGAAGTTACGGAAGATACTATTACAAATTTATCAGAAATTACGCTTTGGGTGATCATATTAAAAATCAGCTTGTTAAGTTAATAGAGAAGTTCCTGCTTTTAGACAGGTTTGTGAACTGGCGCTTAGCTAATGTTCCGTCGACAGCGAGGTCATTAGAGACGGGGTAGAAGCTAACACTGGGGAAGAAAACCGGCCGTGCCTTTCAAAGGCATCAGTTACTTGCGCAGTTTAGGGAAATCAGTGAAACTAAGTCTGGATGATTAGACGTGTATTTGAAACGACCTCCACCCGAACACAGGTCAAGGCAACTTTCGTGCACGGCGTACATCGAGAGTAACTTTCGTACACAAACTCCAACAAAGATGTTTTTGGGATGTAATCGACAGAGATAATGCTAAAGGTCTTCCACAGATGATATGCTTTTGTACGGAAAGTATTTATCGTCAATGAGTACTGCAGCTATCTGTAGCGTATGTTGTATTTTTGCTCTAATTTGCTTATATATATTTTCCAATGGTGCTTATTTCTATGCGCTACTATTTTATTTAAGTATACTGTCGAAACATTTGAAAAAAAAATCACTGGTTTATTTTCAAGTTTTTCGTTTAATATTAAAAATATAAAAATCATTATAAAGACTTTTAAGATAAATATCCCTTAAACAAAAGCATATCATACTCTGTAGAAGACCTAATACATTATCTCTGTCAAGTACATCTAAAAACATCTTTGTAACTGTTTATGTAAGTTACTCTCTACGTATATTGTACACGGAAAACTATGTGCGATGTTTAGGATGGTTGAAACTCTGCACAAATGGGCCACAAGAAAACTGTAAGTACGAGTCCTTCCAAATTTCGCCACTAGCTGTATGTAAAGATCGATAACGAACTAAAAATATCGAATTTTTATATACATTGCAGTTAAGTCAATAGGCCAAAGCAGAACATTGCACAACAAAAACATTAGGTAAAAATAGCATAGTAAACAGACAAAAACGCACTTGAAAATGGGAATCATTTCCCGAAACGTGTCATGTAAGATATAAATAAAATAAAATCGTGACTCGTAGTAGAAAAGTTATTTATAAACAAATCCATTGCTTTCACAGTCGCAGTCTTTCACAAACCATTTATAATGAATCGAATCAAATTGCTGCGCTCTGCTCGATGGTGTAGCTAAAAGTTCATTTAGTTGTACAGTTGCAATCTAAGTAACTGTAAGTCATGCAAATTTCTATGGAAAAATGGTCATCTTCATTGAACCGCATCGCTGTTGGTAAGCAATAGCTGTGGCAATATTTCTACGGGTAGCGGTGAGTGACTGTGGCGCAAGCTTTTTTGGCACCCACCTGAAGTGGTTCGTGTGGCGAAAATGTCTCTTCATGAAATTTTGTTTTGCAGGAAAGCGCAAGAGTGCAGATCTAAATCGAATCAGAAGATGAAGTACAATGGATTCCGTATTCCCATTTATAGCTTTCTTTATTAGTTAGTTTAAAACACAATCTTGCGCGGCCCCTCCCGCCGGAGGTTCGAGTCCTCCCTCGGGCGTGCGTGCGTGCGTGCGTGCGCGTGTGTGTGTATGTGTGTGTGTGTGTGTGTGTGTGTGTGTGTGTGTGTGTTGTTCTTGGAATAAGTTAGTTTAAGTAGCGTGTAAGTCTAGAGACCGATGAACTTAGCAGTTTGGTCCCTTAGGAACTCACACACATTTGAACATTTTTTTAAAACACAATCGCAAAAGTAAGATAATCGACGTCAACGGCTGAAATGAACGAATAAGCCACATCAAGCACGACGACCTACGGATGAAATTTGAATTATGTTGGCACTTTAGTCCTAACAACAATGAAAACAAAGGTACTGAACAATGGTATCGAAGAAAGTTTCTCGTTGGTGACGGCTAATGTTCTTTAACGTGTTTTTGTTTAATTTTTTTCGCAGTAAAATCTTGGCAGACTACTTAATAAAAAGAAGTAATTGGACTGGTTTAAGATTCTTTGTTAGAACTCCTGATGAAGTACTCGCTGAGAAACGACAAAGAACGGCTAATAAAAAAATGCTCTTTCGCCTGACATCGCATTGTTCATAGAGCGGCAACCATTGTCTTCCAAGTGCTTTCGTTGAGATTTGAATTGGTTCTTCGTTCACCTTATATCTCTGAGATACCTCTATGCGAGTTCTATTATTCCCCAACTCGAAAACAATGGCGAAAGAAATTTTGATCCAATGAGGAAATAATCACTTGTATACATTTAAGTATTTAACATACGTACCACAGCTCTAAGAATACAAGATCAACCAAGGAACGACGGAATCATATAACATGACGATATTTTACGGAGTATGACAGAACGTGTTATCCGAGGTAACAGATAAAGTGGATCCCCTTTACAGTTATGGAAGTAGAAATGAAGTGTCTTTTTAAGAAAATGGTTGTCTTGCTCTTTCCCCAGTCTTATCAAACTATTCTCACTATTAGAACAAAAAGTAGTCAAATTTTTTAAAATTCAGTTTTTTAATAGATAATTTTGTATTTACTAACACGTTCTAAAACTGTGTGTCTTCTTTATGCTTAACAGTATGAGGATATAAACGAACGCCATCGTAATATACAGGAACAACATCAAAGCGAAGCATCAAAACGTAACTAAGTGTATAGAGATACGCAATCCACTATTAGTGTTTCTTGTTAACTGATATGATGATTACTGAAAGTAATGAAGGAAAAAATTCATTTGCTTATGAATAATTTGTACTTATCGCCAAAGTGACGCATTTTGCAGTTACGGGTGTGTAGCGGAAAGCAAAACAAGAAACACGTAAATAATTTCTTTTTTTGTTCTTTCGTGGAATTGGCCACCGATTTCAAAATTCGATTTGGAACTGAAATAGATTTTTAATTCGCTGAGTTAAATTCGTTACGATTGATTCTAGATTGTTTATGAGGGAGT
This sequence comes from Schistocerca cancellata, assembly GCF_023864275.1. NCBI lineage: Eukaryota > Metazoa > Arthropoda > Insecta > Orthoptera > Acrididae > Schistocerca > Schistocerca cancellata. The sequence goes on along the minus strand of NC_064626.1, from coordinate 452,783,425 downwards.
TGTCCAGTGTAATTTTATCCCTATCGTATCACTGGCGTCGTTCCCAATGTTCCTATTAACGCCGCTACATTGCCAATTCATGTGAGAGCAATGCCACGCAATGCATATTTAAATCTTTTCTAATGCACATTTCGATTGATTCTGTAATTCTATTAATCGACAATGATCGTAATGTTATTTCAAAACGGGATTTCATTAAACAGAGTGATTTGCTCGTCTGTATTGCACGAGAGTTGTGATTTTACTCACCTCTACGGAACAAAAAAACATTTTTTGTGTTATGGAGGCAATGGGTGAGTAAAGTAAATGAAGTATTATCAACAGTTTTATGAAATTCCTCCAGCTTACGTATATTGTGTTCGAGCGTCACTTCCGATACTTGCAACAGATCATAAGCTAACTAACCTAAGGACATCACACACATCCATGCCCGAGGCAGGATTCGAACCTGCGACCGTAGCGGTCGCGCGGTTCCAGACTGTAGCGCCTAGAACCGCTCTGACACCCCGGTCGGCCGCTGTGCAAGCCTCTTCACCTCCCAATATCTACTGCAACCTACATCCTTCTGAATCTGCTTAGTTTAATCATCTCTTGGTCTCCCTCTGCGATTTTTACCCTCCACGCTGCCCTCCAGAACTAAATTGGTGATCTCTTGATGCCTCAGAACTTGTCCTACCAACCGATCCCTTCTTCTAGTCAAGGTATGCTACAAATTTCTCTTCTCCCTAATTCTATTCAATACCTCCTCATTAGTTATGTGATCTACACATATAATCTTCAGCATTCTTCTGTAGCACCACACTTCGAAAGCTTTTATTCTCTTCTTGTCCAAACTATTTATCGTCCACGTTTCACTTCCATACATGGCAACACTCCATACAAATACTTCCAGAAACGACTTCCTGACACTTAAATCTATACTCGATGTTAACAAATTTTTCTTCTTCATAAACGCTTTCCTTGTCATTGCCAGTCTAAATTTTATATCCTCTCTACTTCGAGAACAATGTTAGGCAAGTGAATATCAATTCCAAACTGTAGTATAAATGAAACGATTTAAGCAGTGCACGCCAGATAAGTTCTCAAAAGACACGACTTAATCGACGAACATCATCAGAGGTTATCCAATTTGCACGAAATATTTATGAATTATACACACTAACACCGTATCAAAGTCCGTACTGTAGTTCCTGAGATTAGACAGAAGACGGCTACAGGGAACTTTAATGCGGATAGATTCAAGCGCGCATTATAGAGTTATCCGCAATGACGTCATTACACTTATAATTGTGCACTGAGAACCGCAAGGGCGAAATGTTTTCGGAAAAATAGGTGTCTGTTAAAATTAGATTTGTAGATAAAACACCAGTGTTACGGGTCTGAACTGTTTTTTAATCAAGTCTCACCTTCCCACAGTTCCTATCAAAGAGTAATGTACGACTTTATATTATGAAATATTAATTACTGTTTAGGATTATATTTATTATTAAGGCTAAGTCACTTAATTTCCATCTGTAGGCTAGCGACTATGGAGCCCTTTGTCAGTTGTAAAATTTGTAATTCAAATGGTTCAAATGGCTCTGAGCACTATGCGACTTAACTTCTGAGGTCATCAGTCGCCTAGAACTTAGAACTAATTAAACGTAACTAACCTAAGGACATCACACACATCCATGCCCGAGGCAGGATTCGAACCTGCGACCGTAGCGGTCGCTCGGCTCCAGACTGTAGCGCCTAGAACCGCACGGCCACTCCGGCCGGCGAAAATTTGTAATTAATGTGAAATTAGAATCAGAACATAAAGAACAGATACTAAATGCATCATATGCGCTGGCTGCTGTGGCAGAGCGGTTCTAGGCGCTTCAGTCCAGAACCACGCGTCTGCTACGTCCGCAGGTTCGAATCCTGCCTCGGGCATGGATGTGTATGATGTCCTTAGATTAGTTAGGTTTAAGTAGTTCCAAGTCTAGGGGACTGATGACCTCAGATGTTCCATAGTGCTTAGAGCCATTTGAACCATTTTTAGCCATCATATGCACAATTACGACATATTCCAACATTTCCTCGTCCTCGTCATCATTTTCATTAATCACGTTCTGTGGTTGAATGCTCAGATAAAACTACCGATATAACTACGATTACGAAGTACTATTACTACGTACGTGATATAGATACTAAATTATGTTGGCAATGCTAGGTAACAATTGAGCAGCAAGGAGCAACATAACTACGCTTTGTGCTTTGGGCCCATATGGAAATGAACGTCCAAGAAATCGGTGACGAAGCTTTTCGTGAATGTTTATATACACAATGTGGGCCTATAGATATAGACAAAGTTGGTTCACCAGAAGATCATTACATGTCAGGACCACGCATACATGCTGTAGTCTTAAGATTCCTGACGCTGTGGTTGAGGCCCTTGTGGTTCTTAGCGCCTCAATTATTCGTTGTCTTAGGTAGGCTGAAAGCATTTGGAGTGGTTTTCATCATCAGGGTATGAGAAACATAGCGTGGATTGTACCAAGCACATCTTATAAACTCCACTTTTTGACTCACACAATTGAATTTTAGTTAAGTTAAAGGGCAGTTCACCTCATTAACAGTCGTAAAGAATGGCAGCTCAGACAAATTATTTTACGTAAACCATGCGCATTTTAACACATGTAGCACCAGGGAGTTAATAGTACTGCAGTCTTTTACAGAAGACATTTCCCTCTTGCCCTGCGGTAATGTAGAATCATTCTGGAAACGTTTCTGGAAATTTTTGACCAGTTGCGCTATCACCTTTGCTTGATGACTGGAGCTGTCGTACAGTATTCGGCATGCTCCCAAAACTCTGACAGATGGGTTTCTCAAAAAAGCTTGACAAGCACAACTTACAAGAACATCATCTGTTATAAGTACGTCTGTACTTCAGTTGTGCTAAAGATGAACGTAATCGGTGATCTATTGAAGGTAGGCTTCCTCTGTTAGATACCTGTGACGTGTTAACAGTTGACTCACGACAGAAGTTCATTTCGGTATTTTCCAATGACTGCAGGTGACAGGATATGAGCCACCATCAAAAGCCGAAGGCCAACGAACGAGAAATCGTCGTCGATGCCCATCGCTGCCTGTCAGCAGATTCGATGAAGAACTGTCTCCTCAAACTCGGAAATTCAGAGACCTCGAGTGTGCGTGAGAGGAGAGAACAACAACAATCAGTCCGATTTCCTATGCTGATACTCCGTCCTGGACAAAGCGTCGTCATTTGAAGGCGGCGAACTAGTCGGCGTATCATTTATTCTAGTTTATCTTAGCAACTGAAAAAACTTTATTTAAAAACAAACTATGGTATATACCCAATTGCGAGTTTCTCTATTAAAAGAAAATACTTTGAAATTTCTAGTGTGTCCTACAAATTATGCACGTCCATATTCTGACTTACCGTTTTTCACCGAAATGAGACGGCAGTAGAAGTCAAAGTGCGTTCTTCGCAGCACTTTGGCTTCACATCCAGAACATCTTTGGGGAAAAGAAACAGGGAAGATTAGAATTTTACGTCCCAACGACATCGAAGTTATTAAAGACAGAGCACAAGCTCAGATTGACCAAGTATGGGAAAAGAAATCGGCTGTGCACTTTCAAAGAACCATCCCGGCATTTGCCTGGAAAAGTATAGGGGAATCACGGAAAAGTTCACTCTTGGATGGTCGGACGCGGATTGGAATCGTCGTCCTCCCGAATGTGAGTCCAGAGTGCTAACCACTGCACTATCTCGCTCTGTTTTGTATCGGACATCTGTTTGAAAAGGTTCACTGTGAACATTCATATGTGCTGTGTTACTGTACTCGGCTATTCACCAGCTGTCTTAGTTATGAATGCTAACTGTGCTGGACAATACGCAGCCTTATGCGTACTGTCACTTGCCGGAATCCTTGTCGTGAACCACATGTGAAACATTATGTGGGATACTTCGTGCATGAAGTTACTAAATTAATTTACTTTTTCTTTACTTATTGTGCCAAAAGTACTCTCTTGGTGTGTTCATTTCTGTACTTACATGAGAGCTACAGGTGTCACGGCAGTTACCTGAACGCTGGAAGACTGAACAACGAGGCGCAAAATGTTCAGTCGCCATATGTACGAAAACTAGCGACTTTCAATGTATACGGCAATAAAGCTGAAAGCAAGTCCAGTAATTCAGAATATTATTTCACCTTTGGGTAGTATAACAATGTGCGACACTTAGCAGCAGTTGTAATATGTTTTATGGTCAGTTGCAAGCAGCGTATTGCCAAGAATATGTCAGTAGTTAGGTACAGAAACTATATGTTGTAGTTCTCTCTGAGAAACAGTGTTTTGTGTAGGGCCCCCGCGAGCACGCATAACTACCGCAACACGACGTGGCATGAACTCGACTAATGTCTGAAAGAGTGCTGGAGGGTGTTAACACCATGAATCCTGCAGCGCTGTCCACAAGCCTGTAAGAGTACGAGGGAGTGGAGATCTATTAAGAACAGCAAGTTGCAAGACATCCCAGGTATGCTCAATAATGTTCATGTCTGGGGAGTTTGGTGGCGAAAGGAAGTGTTTAAACTGGAGCCACTCTATAGCAATTCTGGACGTGTGAGGTGTCGCATTGTCCTGCTGGAATTGTCCGTCTGAATGCACAAATTACATGAATGGATGCATGTGATCAGACAGGATGCTTACGTACGTGTCACCTGTCAGAGTCGTACCTAGACGTATCAGGGGTCCCATATCGCTCCAACTGCACAAGCCCCACACCATTGCAGACCCTCCTTGAATAGTCTATGCTGACATGCAGGATCCATGGATTCATGAGGTTGTCTCCATACCCGTCCATTCACTCGATACAACTTGAAACGAGATTCGACCGACCAGGCAACATGTTTCCAATCATCAACAGTCCAGTGTCGGTGTTGACGGGCCCAGGCTAGGCGTAAAGCTTTGTGTCGTGCAGTCATCAAGGGTACACGAGTGGGCCTTCGGCTCCGAAAGCCCATATCGGTTGGCACACTCACACTTGTTGATGGCCCAGCACCGAAATCTGCAGCAATTTGCGGGAGGGTTGCACTTCTGTCACGTTGAACGATTTCTTCAATCGTCGTTCCTCCCGTTCTTGCAGGATCTTTTCCCGGCCGCAGCGAAGTCGGGGAGTTGATGTTTTATCGGATTCCTGATATTCACGGTATACTCGTGAATTGGTCCTATGGGAAAATCCCCACTTCATCCCTACCTCGGAGATGCTGTGTCCCATAGCTCTTGAGCGGACTATAACAACACGTTCAAACTCAATTAAATCTTCATAACGTTCCAGCAGCAACGTGTAGCACCAGACACTTGTTGTCTTATATAGGCATTGCCGACCGCAGCGCCTTGTTCTGCCTGTTTACATATCTATGTATTTGGATACGCATACCTATACCAGTTTCTTTGGCGCTTCAGTGTACATTTCTCGCATAGAGACACCCATTTCCAAGGTTTCTCGATCAGTTTACAGGCGCAGATAATATGCAGATTTAGGACACCTGGTTTCCCATGACGTGACGTGACGTGACGTGACGTGACGTGATGTTTGTGTTTGTGTTTGTGTTTGTGTGTGTGTGTGCGTGTGTGTCTCAAATAAGAATCTATGCTGTCCGACATAAGCTAACGAACAAAAATATATTACGTTATACGAAAAAGCAAATTATGGATTACGTTCTGGAATTAAAACTAAATAATCATAATTAATAGCCACCAAGATAGTAACAACATCGTGAGAAACAACACTTCTTCAACATCATCTCCAGGAGGTTAACGCACCCTCGTCCACTCCTCCAATAGCGAAGAAGGCCCCTCTATTTCGGTATGAAGTAGCTATACATGCAGCCACTAGAATGCTTTGAAACCCTTGCAAAGTTCATGGAACGGTCTGTTACACACCATCTGACCATCCAGAAACACAGCATCTGACCATCCAGAAACATCCAAATGCGGTATCTTAAGAGTAATTTCTTATTCCCAATCTCATTCTATCGTCAGCACTGTCCGCTTGAATTTACTGTGTTCCAGAGGCATCGGTTCGGAGCGATCTGCTTTCACGAGGCACATTCATACAGCAATCACTTGTAAGGAAGGTGTTGAGTTTTAGGACGAATGAAGGCTCTAACCTGCGTGAGAGTATCCTCTTGGCAGTGCTAACGGAGCAGTCAGTATGAAACTGCAGTGACTGACTTACAGATTCCTTATGATTGACGCGTGTACTTTAATAGCTAGGATAAATAAAGTATGTTGTAAACTGACAACGGGACTGACGACACTCGAAACGCTAGCTCATGAGCTACTGCAATAACATTGATGCTCACTACATCTTCAGCCAAGGCGCAGAGGAATGTTTCCGACTAACATCGGAGAATTCCGAAAGGCGCCTAATAATGTATTGGAGATTTCTGATTTCTGAACATGGCTTGAGTGAGAAGGAAACACACCCAAGTGTGCGAACAAGAAGTAAAATCGGGGACGGCATGTTTACGCGGATGAATAGGCACAACGTGACATTCTGGGATAGAAGCAATCAAAGCAGTGAAAAGAAAGGTGAAGCGGTAGGGTCATCGCAATTGCAAGATTCTCATATAATTCAGGCGAATTCACAACGGTATTTTAAAAGGTACTGGTAGTCTTCTTGGACAGTAGACACTATTGCGAGCTCTGCTTCAGAAGATTACACTCACTGGCTACCGTGAGTGAATAATATATCTCTCCAAAAGAAAGCCGTCATCCATGTACCTCACCAGCCATCTTAAATTGAAGTCGCCTAATTTGTTAACTTGGACAGAAACTGCCAAGTGATAATCATTGCCCAGTGTGACAACGTGACTAATTAGTATTTTTATTTTTTTATCGACTTGCTGTCGATCTATTTCTTCGTTGTTTTTTCGCCAATTGTTCTTCGTGACTGCCGCATGACAACTTTCAAATTTCATCACTGAGAAATCACTGAGGTTTTTTTTATTTTTTTTTTATTTATTTATTTTTTTTTTATTACAGAGGGTGGCCCCATCACCGACGCACTGAGCTACCATGCCGGAAAATAGGCCTAACGAACAATGAGATGACATTAATTATACGTTGTCGGGGAAGCAAGTTAAGAATTCAACCTAAGTTTCGTAATCTATTCTATCACAGTACTTATGTGTATGTATGAATAGACAGGAAAGGGAAACCTTTAACGATGTTAGGGTTCCGCTACACCATTCCCCCTTCTCTGAAATACGAGGAAAATAAAACGCGCTACCATAATAAAACAGTATAAATTTTCTTGTATAATGTTCTTTTACATCACAGAATCAATGTCATTAAATAAAACTAGTCTATAGCTCAGTTGTCAGATGTTAACAAAACCTTTGTCTTTCGTTCACAGCGTATGACAACACTGAATATGTTAAATTACTAAACATAGCGCTAGTTTGTAGCGTCCAGGACCTAGAGTCAAAGGAAAGGAGGTTAAACCCTCCATATTATATCGACGTAGAGTTCGTTAAAGACTGGATTAGCTTAGTTTGAGAACAAGGGTTGGAAACGGCCTTGGTATTTTACGAATCTCTGCTTTTGTTAGCGGTGATATAGGAGAAACTCGGGAGATCAAAATCTGGATGGTCAGTGAGTAGGAAATTTTAACCAAAATTCTCCCAACACAGTCTTAAGTAATCTTCTCCTTGCTCGATACGCGTGTTACAGAAGAAGAAAACAGGTACGAGAAAGAAGAATGATTAAAAAGCTTAAATTCTAATATAATTCGTACTAATTTGTAGAGTTTAAATCATAACGACTCAGCCACTGCATGTTCTATACAGCCATGCCATGCATGCTAAAGATCTTTAATGTGTTGTGTAGTGGCCTCCATTTCGAAGATTGGTTTGATGGTGCTCTCCACGATAGTTTCTGTATAACTGCTGCAACCTTCGACCATGCGAACCTGCTTACTGTATTCATGCCTAGGTCTCATTCTACAATTTTTACCCACACACTTCCCTCCAAACTGACTATCCTTGAAGCCTTAAGAAGTTTCGTAACAAACATGGCCTTATTTTAGAAGCGCCACAAATTTATTCGTTTCCAAATTCGAATCAATAGATTCTTCCTTATTAGTTATTAAATCTACCCAGCTAATCTTCAGTATTCCTCTGTAGCACCATGTTTCCAAAGCTTCTATCCTCTTTTTCTCTGAGCTACTTATCCTCCACGTTCACTTCCACGCAAGGCTACACTACAGAATATCTTCAGAAAAGACTTCTTAATGTATAAATTTATATTCGACGTTAACACGTTTCTCTTTTTCATTAACGCTTTTCTTGCTATTGCCAGTCTGCATTTTATATATCCTGTCTATTGCGGCCTTCTTCATTATTGTGGTGCCCAAATAGCAGAACTCATCAGCTACATTTAGTGTCTCCTTTTCTAATCTTTACTTAAGAGGTATCAAAAGCAGCAGCGTTAGTGACTAGCTTTTGAAGCCCATGCTGGTGAACTGTTTGTTAGGATATACAAATTAGGCTACAACTGAGTGGAAGAATTACTTAAGTTTCGTTGTAGGTTTGAGCGCAAGGTAGATATTAAGTTCGAACGCGAGATGATGTTTATATATGAGCAGGCTGCAGAAGCATTGAAGGTCGGAGATGATTTACACCGCGAAACTAACTAGCAGGTAGGTCGCTGTAGGCGGCGTTGGGATCCTTGACCAAGGCGAGATAATCCCACAAGTTGGCTGCGCGTAACGAGCGCTGAGATGGGCGCAGGTGCCGCGTTGCAGCCCCCACAATGGAGGTCAACCCTCGCAGATAAGCCGGCCGTGATCTGTGCCCCGGACACTTCCCTTCACGGCTTCCCGGCCGCTCCTCGCACTTGCCGCCGATATACTACGATGCTGCACTCAGGCTCTGCTTCCTCCGAAGCCGTCGTCCAAAGCTAGACCTCAATCTCCCGCTACTCTTGTAGTAGACCCCGTTGTCGGCCTTGCTGCGTCGTGTTTCGTTGTTCGCCATTTAATCTCATTTACCTTTCATACTGGTTTTCTCGCCCTTTTTGATTTACAGCGTCAGTGCAAAATGAGAGAATTCTTGTACCTACAGACATAAAATCAATACTGTAAGCAAGAAACGGACGAGAAAACCTTCATCTTTCAGAGCCATTTAACTGAATATGCCTAAACGAGTGACGTGACGAAGAAATGCGTTTCAGCGGTTTGGTTCAAATGGTTCAAATGGCTCTGAGCACTATGGGACTTAACATCTGTGGTCATCAGTCCCCTAGAACTTACAACTACTTAAACCTAACGAACCTAAGGACAACACACACATCCATGCCCGAGGCAGGATTCGAACCTGCGACCGTAGCGGTCACGCGGTTCCAGACTGAAGCGCCTAGAACCGCACGGCCATCAGCGGTTTCACGCATCGTACCAACATTAATAAACTGTTTCCCCAGCAGCTGTCGATACCATGGCCACACAAATCATGAACATGCCCAATATTATTCGGAAATATCAGTAATCAACCACGCAATGTTGATATAATTGCATTAAAATGATTCTACAACGGCGCATACAATTCTGCTCTAGACTACGGCAAAATGCAAGCCAGATTCGCTGGCGCATATCTGTTGTGCACATTCTTCTCAGCACCGGTGAGTATTTAATATCTGTAGTCATAGAAAATACAGAAGTCCAGGTAACAGCTAGTTCGAGAAAAGTAACACGCAGTTCAGTGTAGCCTGATAATGGAAAGCACCAAGAAATGAGATTTTGTAGTTAAGAACATTGGGGTCTTTAGTACTTGACGTACACCTAACTTTTGTTTCTTGTTGTTTTAGTTAAATTACCTCGCGTGGATGATCAACACGAAACTCTAATACGCCTCTGTGCTGTGATGGAATTACTCTAGAAATCCAGTTATAACTGCGCAACATCAGTTCACAGTGAACTGTTTCCTGCTTGCGGAATCAACACAAACACTCTGAGTAACGTATTTTAATGTCTTTAGAGGATTCGGCGTGGTGACTGGCATCCAAGGTCAACCACGTTCAAGATGACTGTCCATCCACTGATCAGTGTGGAAGAGCCATTACCAAAGAATGATATTACTTGTCCTTGGTCAGTTTAAAGCGTAACACGTATGAAGAGGTTCAGTTACATGAAATGCGCACAGGGTACAGCGGGGCTATTCCGCTCACGGGGCTAATTCTTCAGAAGTAGAGGTGTTGCAACAGTGCGCTAGTTCCTCACAGAGTCAAAGTCGTTTTGCGTTCAGTGTGTGATAGTATTTCTCTGCCGCCGCATGTCGTTTCAGTAAAGGTGTTTTTTGTGATGTTAGTGACAGGACAGGAAAACAAACTCTAGAGGTAAGCGAATTGTGACGGCTTATTGCCATAGTTAAATGGCTCTGAGCACTATGGGACTTAACTTCTGAGGTCATCCAGTCCCTTAGAACTTAGAACTACTTAAACCTAACTAACCTAAGGACCGTACCGTAGCGGTCGCGCGGTTCCAGACTGTAGCGCCTAGAACCGCTCGGCCACTCCCGCCGGCCATAATTAAATGATTCAACCCAACAAATTAAGGTATGCCATGCAGAATAACGTGAAATTTTAAATTCTTGTTGTTGGTTGTATAAGAACAAAGGTTATGCAGTGTGTTTATCAACATATATTGCTGGCTTTTAACACAAAGGTCTGATTTGCAGTGTCTTTCGAAATGTCTGCACATGAAGTGTTTTTCGCCCCGTACAAAATTGGCTATTTCCGCTCAGTCAAATTATTATTTTAATTGGTATTTTACTGCGAAATTCTAGAGAACACGTCGTCGTGGTTTCGTTTCAGATGGTCAAGCGCTTTGTAGTCCGCAGTTCGTGGTCTAGTGGTTAGCGTTGCTACCTCTGGATCACAGGGTCCCGGGTTTGATTCCCGACCGGTTTGGGGATTTTTTCTGACCGGGGACTGGGTGTTTGTGTTGTCCTCATCATTCATCATCATCATCATCATCATCATCATCATCATCATTCGTGACAAGTGGCTCGATCGGACTGTGTAAAAATTGGACTGAGAAAAAATTCGGACTTTTTACGGGCGCTGATGACTGTGCATTTGGGCGCCACAAAAACCAAACATCATTATCATCATCATCATCATCATCATCATCATCATCACCACGGTCCGAGAAGATTTGAAAACAAGCAGTAACAAGTGTTACAGGCAGCTCCTCTGGATGAAGTGCCAATACTATGCTACGTTGTTTCAGGAAGTGTCTCGCTGCAAAAGGGCGAAAAATGTTTACATTTGATGAATGCTTGTGATTTGGACGCTGAAATACTCTGGGAGGAATAGCCTCTTGACTGGATGGAATAGGCCCTCCGCTTTTTATACATTGTGGTTTCTACCTTATCCAAACTTTTTAAATGTAAACGAATTTCGACCTTTTGTGTATTGGAATGTATTCGCAATTAAAGTACTATAACCGTATCGCATTGAGAGATTTTTCGAAAGTTTCATGTTACTTTATGTAGGTTAGAACTGAAATGAGCGGAATAGCTCTGCTGTACCTTAAAGAGGTGTCAACATGAGGCGGGATCACATGGTGTACATACTTCAGTTGAGAAGTTAGGTCAATTATGGTAACAGTGGGATCACACGCTCCACACACTGTCGGGTTTGAGCGACTGAAATCTCATAGTTCTAGTGTGGAAATGTGCTGACTGTATGTTGAATAAGCGATACAATGACCAGACTCTAAGGGTTTACGAAAGCACAGTCATGTCATGGAAATAAAAATGTTGCAGTGCAATTAATCAGGTGGATTCTGTACGGTGTGATAGTTCCTTATAGCCAAAAAATGCTTCTATCAACTAAACTCCATTTTCCTAATAGTTATTATTACCGAACTACTGTACTTTTCGACCTAGCTTTGTGCAACTGTGTCCTGTACGCAGCTCATAACATTCGAGTGAGTCTCGTCGACCCTTAGAACAGATTTTTTCTTTGTTTCTGCCCGAAGACAAATAGCTTACGTCTCCGCGGTTTAATGGTGCCTACAGTAGTCAATAAGTTACACTTAATGTAGATTTGGATGCAAAATTAAGTATTATTTCGCAACTAATCATGATTTCTAGTGAGGAAAGGCACTTTATATATGGGGGTACACATTAAATAAATTGGAAATACGCTCTCTGTGATTTTCATTCTGATGTATGTGAAGAACATTGGCAGTAACGGCCTTCAAAACCACGCTGGTCTGCGCCAAGTGTGCTTTGACTGACAAAAGGCTCCAGGTGGCCGTTGCATGCCGGTATCATGGACGGATATCTCAGCAGCGGACCGAGATTCGCCAAGGTTAGTCAGTTTTTCAACAGCAGCTAAAAAGCAGTATGAGCGTTGCGCGTTCCGAAACAGTCTTGCCCGGGGCCGCTAACACTAATCATCCTTCCCACGGGACAACGAGCCCAGGGCAAAGATATCAGGGCCGAGGAGCTTGATGAATCAATCATTCGCGTCTCCACAAGGACAGCAGAATAGTGAAAGCAAATGTTCACAACCGAGACGAATATGTACACTGCGTGACCAATACTGCTACACTTTGATGTGGATCTTGTGGCTAGGCAAACAATGTGTAATAACCAAAATTATAATTCCGTCGTATTTGATTACTTGCCCACCATTCCTGTACCCGCCATGAAAGTGAGATGCCTTACTACAATTAAAAACAGATGCACCCATCAGTATTCCCGTGATGGTCAGTCGTCTCTAATCATGGAATTAAGCTACAGACACTACCACATTGCTTGCCAATAACTGACACTTGCTAAGGAACAACTGCCAGTTGCTGCGGAACAAGTAACATTGCTACGGGGCACCAGAGCAATGACAGTAAAAAGAAATGAAGAGGGCGGGACGTGTAAACAGCAGTGAAGCCTGTGCACGAGCGCTCAGTGGGAATCCGACAGTTCATGCAGGACGGTGTCTGACAACGGTTGTTCTGGAATCGATTAGTGCGATATTGCTTGTGGTACGGGAAAATGTCTATAAGTCATCATATGACTTCTTACGATCGTGGACGAGCAGATAGACGGCCTTGAAGACGGTCAAAGAGTCACTACTGTGGCCGCGGTAATGGGTGTGTTCAAAAATTTCATCGGGATATTTAAAAAGGCCAATAAAGATAGTGGTTCTAGACGGACCATCACACCGCAAGAGAGTCGATATGTGGCCCTAGTGGCGAAAAGGAACAGACATTTCATTCCTAGGCAAATCGCAGCAGAACTTGCCACCGCTACCGGTTTTCATGTCTCTGCTAGTACTATTTCGCGGCGATTAGAACAGGCTGGTTTATATGCTCGTAAGCCTATTAAACGCATACCACTTCAGTTACGCCATCGACGAGAAAGATTTCATTGGTTTGGAGCAGCAAGAGGGGCCCAGAGTGATGTTCTTCGGCGAATCCCGCCTCATTGTGGCAAGTGGTTCTGGCCACCAGTTGGTGTGGAGAGAGAGAGAGAAAGAGAGAGAGGAATGCGAAACACATCACAGAATGCTCATCAACGTTATCGATATGGCCTAGGCTTTATGGCGTGGGCAGGCATTATGCACAATAGGCGAACACCGCTACGTACCTTTGCCGGAGGTATCGTCACAGCACAGCAATACTGCAGGGAGATTGTTCTGGATTCCATCCGTTTAGGAATGCGGTACTTCCCGATTTTCTTTTAATGGACTACAAGGACCGCCGACTCAGAACAACTGAGGTATCGGACACACTGCAAAGTGAAAACATCGAATATATGGAATGGCCTGTTTATTCTCCGAACCTAAACTCTATGGAGCATGCCTGGGATGGCCTTGACAGAAGTGTTCCTCAGCAAACTTGCCCCTCCCCGAACCGTGCAAGAAGGGAGAAGTGCCTTGAGAGAGGAGTGGGACGAATCCCTCAAGGATTCCTTAACAATTTGGTAGCCAGCATGGATAACAGGTGCAAAATGTGCATTAATGACCTGGGGGTGGGGGATATTCCTTACTGAGATTCAGATATCAACCTTTATGTTGGGAGCCTCAGCTGTGCAAACACCAACGTTATTTATTTCTGTTATCCTACTTTCTTAATGGATTTAATCAGTATTATTTTCGTTATAAATCTATCACTCAATCTCTATAACGTACATACAGTGTTTCATTTCGTCCAACATTGTGTGTAATTATTCCTGTCCAACAATGTCTCTGTTCCTTAGCAATTGTCAAGCAGTGTACACTGCACTGCGAAGCTTTTTAAGTAAACGCTATGACCTTATGGGTAAATGTATCTAAAAGAAATGTTAGAGGCATGTGGAAAAGTCGATCTGCAGCTATCAGACAAGTCGAACGGCCCTGGCATTATCCAGCCGATGAGGTTCCCAGATGTCGACCATGTGTACCTTATACAGGATGTTTTGAAAAGATTCCTCCTGTTTCACAATACTGTATCTTCTCTAAATGAAAGAAGGTAGAGACTTGGGCTGGAGTTAAACTTGAGCATCGAAACTAAAGGTTCACTTGGGCACCAGTTGTTAATTCGCTGGTTCATGCGTTTGAGGCTGGCCGCCTCCGTGATGGAGCTAGTCCACGGGATGTTTGCGTAATTTGCAGTACATTCACACCATTCCTATCCTCGTCCCGACCTGTCCCAATAGCTAGTGGCTCATTTGTTCGTTCATAACCCAGTGTGCGTCGACCAAGATGGGGATAACAAGGCCACATATCATAGACGAGCACAGGATGGACTCCAAAAATTCGTGTTTTGTGCTGTATTCCGAGGAAAGATTTACGACACATTGTTTTTTGCGGATAAGACGGTTACAGGAATCATGTACTTGGATACTTCGGAGATTTGGTTTTTCTGTAACTGCAAGAACATGCCTAAAATTTCGCTTTAACTCAGGGCGGAGCATCACAACACTAGCATCTGCACGAAGGAGCATTTCTTGACAAAGAGATGCGTCAGCGATGGATCGGCCATAAGAGTTGTATGGATCTCGCGTCGTGCCACTGGCTTTCATTGTCGCACGGTCTCACAGCGTACGATTTATTTGATTAAGGTTTGTAAAAAACATATACTTGTCTGCTCTTCCAATAACTTTCCGTGAATTGCGAGGGTGCATAGCAACAGTTGTTTGGAGGAGGAGACCGAACAGCGCGGTCGTCGGTCTCATCGGATTAGGGAAGGAAGTCGGCTGTGCCCTTTCAAAGGAACCATCCCGGCATTTGCCTGGATCGATTTAGGGAAATCACGGAAAACCTAAATCAGGATGGCCGGACTCTCGATTGAACCGTCGTCCTCCCGAATGCGAGTCCAGTGTGCTAGCCACTGCTCCACCTCGCCCGGTCCGCAGAAATGTTCACAAAATTATGGAACGAGTTTTACAGTCGTCTGTATGTTTGCCGGGCGTCCGGTAGAGGGTTCATTCAACTTTTCTGAAACGGTAATCAAAACACTGATCTTAAATATAATTGTAAAAACGTACCCCAAGGTAGTACATGCCTGCAAGGAAAAAAATATATTCTTGTTAATTAAAAATTTTGAAAAGGACTTTTTAGTCTTGTGTGTGATTTAAAAGTCACCCTAGGTTTCTATCTTTATTCATAGGGAATGCAATAACTTGTGAAATCGTATAAATCTTTTTGAAAAACCCAGTGCTTTGACTGCCTGCTAACACATCACCTTGAAGTCGCAAGACTGGTCCTTACGAACAGAGATCAAATGAATAACTTCATTTCCTCCGAGACGGAAGGCGGTTTTAGCCATGACCTACAAGTTATGGCATAGGAGGAACAGAAAGATTATAATGACTTCCGTTAGAATTGTAACTGTCTGTAGTCCTCACAAAGACAAACTTTTTCAGAATATACATGGTCCAGTCACACTAACGTGACCAAGGTATATGTTCAGCGTCAAGGGCAATAACCCCTCACAGACATCAGGTGGCAGCACTAACAGTGGAGCGGGAAATAGTACAGCCTAGTCGTAATGAGGAAAACGCAGCGATTTATCTGAAGTTCGAAACGGCATGATGATTGGATTTTGGGCCAAGAGTGGCAGAATTCCCGAAACGGTTAAGTTTGTACACCGTTCACATGCCACTGTGGTTAAAGTACATGGTGCATGCCAAAATGGCGCTATCTAAAACCGGAGCTGAGGCAACTATGGTGCACCAAGGGCTACATATTGTAGTGTCGCGGAATAGTAAAGAGTTGGAAACGTGGAATATTGTCAAAGTGTCGTTGCCTATGCCGAGAGCCAGAGGCAGTAGGTTAGCCAAGAGGTAAGAGGATTGCACATGTATCGGAATGTGTCGTCACGCAGGGGCAGTGGCCTGGTTACACACAACAGGCGAGAGAGAATTGCTTAGCACGGGGGTTTGTGTTAGACGGAGACTTTCGTTGTAAGACAGAGGTATAGCGTCAGCTGTACTGCATTTCATAACTTCGCGTAAGTCTGCTGTAACAACACGTAACTCTGTCACAAGAACACCTAAGGGGCGAGTACGACAGATAAATCAGCAGTATAAGTGGAACGACTGCATTCATTACAAACGAGCACGCCGTCAGGACGTCGCTCGTGCTTCCTTTAAATACGCCAGCTTTGATAGCAACAAGGCACTCGCAGTTAGACTTGCAGTAAGATGTGTACTGAGAGGCTGTTTAGCGCTCAGCTCGGTGATCGACATGTTAATCTTTATTAAGGAGTTTTTGCAGTAAGGGCGTCCCATCCAGCAGCAGACGTGAGGGGACAATACCAGCTCTGGAATGAAATTTTCACTCTACAGCGGAGTGTGAGCTGATATGAAACTTCTCGGTCCGGCACACAGTTTTAATCCGCCAGGAAGTTTTAGTACCAGCTCTGGTCCTCTCTGCTGCCACTGTCAACCGTCAACCCAGGATTAGCAGACATCGCGGCAGACTCGCTCGCCGCCAATGCTGACCACATCAGTGAACCGTCGTCGAGATTGTGCAGGGCGTAGGCCCTGTGCATCCGCCGTCACAACCGGGTGAGCCGACTACGCTGGGGGATTGCAGCCCGTTCCGCCCGTCCACCACGGACGAACCACCAGGAGGAGCAGGGAAGAAGACGGGATGGGATAGAGTACACTCTGCACTACGAGAACGCCTCTCATGCCGATAGCGTCAGGACTCCAACCCGGAGCCTCCTACGCGCAGCGGCCTGCTGTCCACCGCCGAGCCAGCCGGCCAGCCGGGCGCCGCCAGCCACGCGCGGCCGAAGTAAGGGCATTCCACTGCTACGTCACAGTACGCAGCGCTGCGCTAGCAAGACTGGTGCGACCCAGAGCTGGTGTCATCGCTGCGAGTCAGCGAGGACTCGGGGAAGGTCGTTGATATCACCAAGCTCAGCTAGCCTGTGTTATGCGGGCCACATTGTACTCGGCAGGAATAAAGGTGTCATGAACTAAT
This sequence comes from Schistocerca cancellata, assembly GCF_023864275.1. Lineage (NCBI taxonomy): Eukaryota > Metazoa > Arthropoda > Insecta > Orthoptera > Acrididae > Schistocerca > Schistocerca cancellata. The sequence continues at coordinate 452,765,956 of NC_064626.1, read as the reverse complement.
AACGTTTCTTTGGCGTTTCTGACTCGTCCACAGTCATTTCCTAGCATCCTGACAAATGGAGAGGTCACCGCTCGGCTTCCAGTCCACCATAGGCGACCGGGACCACCGGGGCGCCTACAATATGATAGGCGTGAACAATGGCTGCGGAAATGTGTGCAACTGACTGCTCATTTAAACCAAGGGTTCACAAACAATGTCTGCTCCACAACCGTTCAGTGCGCATTGCTGCGTACGGGACTCTGCAGTAGGCGCCTGGAGATCTGTACTTCCGAATAGAAGTGCAACTGTTGGACAACTGACCGCCCAGATGAGTCAAGGGTTCACAAACAGTGTCTACTCAACAAACGTTCAGTGCACATTGCTGCGTATGGGCCTCTGCAGTAGGCGTCTGGTTCGTGCACCCATGCCGACTGTTGTTCATCAGCGACGATTGCTGGAGTTTGCACACGAGTACGGCGACTTGATTTCGAGTGAGCGGCGACAGGCTGGCTTTTCAGACGAATCACGCTTTCTACTCCATCGGACAGATGACTACTGTCGTGCACGGTGTTAACGTCTGAAAGAAAACATCCTGCAACGTTATGGTCTGGAGTACGTTTTTGTGGCAATTCGTGAGTGATCTCGTCATTCTGGAAGGCACAATGGATCAACACAGGTAAGCAACCATTCTTGGGGACCATGTCCACCCCTAGATGCAGTGTATGTGCGAGTTTCGAAGAGCACCAGTATGAGTTTACCATAATCCCCTGGCCACTAAACTTTCAGGATTAACATCTAATGGAAATTCTGTAGAACCACCATCTTGATTGGGTTCTGTGCGCCATGGCTTCTCACCAGAGAAACCCAGTGCAACTGGCCACAACATTCGTCAATACCTTCCAGAACCTCGTTCACACTCTTCCTGTAATCTCGTACCGGTCCGCAGTGCAAATGGTCTTTATTCAAGCTTTCGACAGGTGGTCACATTAATGTGACTTGACAGTGTGGATTCTGTTCAGCGTTAACATGTTGACCGCCAAGAGGCAACCGAGCGCCGTGGTCAGGTCTGGCGGTGAACGTTCATCAATGTGTGTGTGGCAGTCAACTGTGTTACCTACAAAATTATTAATCTGAACAACTATTCCCTTCTCATATTTTATTGTCAAATGAAAATCCATAATACACTTCCTTAAAAATTAATTCTTAGCTAAGTGCCATGATCAGCTGATTTTCTAGCAACCAGAAACAAGTCATTGCACGATCCAACTTTATCTAGCAAGTGTGTCTATAGTGTATAACATTTTCTTGTGTATAATATTTTCTTGTCTGCTGACACGAGTGTGTACCCGAGCAATTTTATTTCACCTTTCTTACATTATGCTGATGACAATTGTTACTTCTGGGATTTGCATTATAACCGTCTTCGTAATCTTTGTCGTCTTCCCGTGATACCTGTATTACGTTAAACATTGCCTTTGGGGGACATCTAAATTCTGGGCCTAGTCGCTAAATTATTGGCTTTAGCTTGTGGTTTCCGATACATAAATTTTGCAGCTGGGCAATTGGACAACTCAAAAAACCACGGATCTGGCCCCCGTGCAGCTGTTCGGCATGTGAAAAAATATAGTAGGCGGTGGAATTGAAACGGTTCAAGTAGGCCGAGCGTGCCACTTGGGACATTCGATCGAGTCGCAGAATCTTTATGATCCAAGTGCGATAAAGAAAGCTTAACATGAAAGTACCTCAAGACAGTATTATTCTTCCAGTGAGCCCAGTCTTACTCAAAAAGGAGGATCTAAAAATGACAAAGACTACTCCACAAACACTAAGCGAAACCTACAAAAGAAACGAATATATGAATTGACAACCCAATCGTTCATTCAATAAAAAATTTAAAAAAAAAAACAAGTTCGAGGGATGTAGAAGAGATACAGAGAGATGCAAGTATCATTAACGCTCACTACTGCTGCAAACTGTGATTGTTTCCAGCAGTTAGTCACCTCATAAAAGCTGTAAAGAGTTCTGAAACTTCGTTATCGCATTTCTGGGGCGATATCAGCGCATTTCATTGCTGGCAGCGATTTAGTGCCCGATGCAATGGTCGTTCAATCTCTGAGGTCGTGCAGGCACTGGGCTTAACACCTGCCACCATGGGTATTATTTATTTTTTATTTATTCTTCATAATTACAGCCTATTATCTGAAAAGCTAAAATATGTCATACAAATAACATTTCCTTGGATAGCAATAAATTATGTATGAACTATTTATTTCTGATAATTTAGAAAAAGAAGAAAAAGAAAGAGAAAAAATGAGTAGTGCGAATGCCTCGTTTTGTGGAAACTACAGTCACTATTACTGTCAACTTGTCATTTGCAACAACGCATTGCTGAGAGAAGTCCCTGTCAACTAAAATGGATTGCAACAGCACACGACTACGCTATAGTTCAGAGAATCATTTACCAACTGACTACTGGACAACGACAGCTAGTCAGCAGCCACGCCACCTCGCAGTAGAGTATAGAAGCCACAACCCCAGAAGAGAACCTCGCCTCAAAGCACTTCACAAGACAAAGAGAATAACACGGCTGCAGGAACGTTCATTGGAAGCTCAAAGCAAAGCAACAAGTCAATTTGACTGATTAGTCACGGTGTACGTTGGTACATGGCATTGGCAGGATTTGTGTATAATATTTGATCAAAAGTATCCTGACACCTACTAGTTGGCATTAATATGGGATGTGTCCATCCCTCGCCTTTCTGACGATTTGAACTCTGTTGCGGACACTTTCAGTGACGTGTCTGAATGTCTGGAGGAGTGGCAGCCCATTCCTCCTCAAAAGCCGAAGTCAGAGAAGGTATGATGGACTTTGGGGTCTGGACCAAAGTCGACGCTCTAAAGCGTGCCAACTATACTACTGGCCACTAAAATTGCTACACCAAGAAAATGACGTCCTACAGACGCGAAATTTAACCGACGGAAGAAGATGCTGAGATATACAAATGATTAGATTTTCAGAGCATTGACACAAGGATGGCGCCGGTGGCGACACCTACAACGTGTTGACATGAGGAAAGTTTCCAACCGATTTCTCATACACAAACAGCAGTTGACCGGCGTTACCTGGTGAAACGTTGTTGTGATGCCTCGTATAAGGAAGAAAAATGGATACCATCACGCTTCTGACTTTGATAAAGATCAGAGTGTAGCTTATCGCGATTGCGGTTTATCGTATCGCGACATTGCTGCTCGCTATGTCGAGATCCAATGACTGTTAGTAGAATATGGAATCGGTGGGTTCAGGAGGGTAATACGGAACGCCGTGCTGCATCCTAAGGGCCTCGTATCACTAGCAGTCGAGATGACAGGCATCTTATTCGTATGGCTGTAACGGATCGTGCAGCCACGTCTCGATCCCTGAGTCAACACATGGGGACGTTTGCAAGACAACAACCATCTGCACGAACAGTTCGACGACGTTTGCAGCAGCATGGACTATAAGCTCGGAGACGATGGTTGCGGTTACGCTTGACGCTGCATCACAGACAGGAGCGCAGCAATGGTGTACTCAACGACGAACCTGGGTGCACGAATGGCAAAACGTCATTTTTTTGGATGAATCCAGGTTCTGTTTACGGCATCATGATGGGCGCATCCGTGTTTGGCGACATCGTGGTGAACGCACATTGGAAGCGTGTATTCGTCATCGCCATACTGGCGTATCACCCGGCGTGATGGTATGGGGTGCCGTTGGTTACACGTCTCGGTCACCTCTTGTTCGCATTGACGGCACTTTGAACAGTGGACGTTACATTTCAGATGTGTTACGACCCGTGGCTCGACCCTTCATTCGACCCCTGCGAAACCCTACATTTCAGCAGGATAATGCACGCATGTTGTAGGTCCTGTACGGGCCTTTCTGGATACAGAAATTTTTCGACTGCTGCCCTGGCCAGCACATTCTCCAGATCTCTCACCAATTGAAAACGTCTGGTCAATGGTGACCGAGCACCTGGCTCGTCACAATACGCCAGTGACTACTCTTGATGAACTGTGGTATGGTGTTGAAGCTGCATGGGCAGCTGTACCTGTACACGCCATCCAAGCTCTGTTTGACTCAATTCCCAGGCGTATCAAGGCCGTTATTACGGCCAGAGGTGGTTGTTCTGGGTACTGATTTCTCAGGATCTATGGACCCAAATTACGTGAAAATCTAATCACATGTCAGTTCTAGTATATTTGTCCAATGAATACCCGTTTATCATCTGCATTTCTTCTTGGTGTAGCAATTTTAATGGCCAGTAGTGTATGATCCACTGTGTTCAGGTTGGAAATCTTGGCAGGCTACATACAGTAGTAGTGCTAACCAGACTGCTTGCACCGGTCTGGAACGCACGAGTGATTCCTTCCGCTGATGTTTCGCTATTTTTTATAGCTATGCTCCGCAATGCTGAACAGTTACTGTCCTTTAGTACGTGAGGTCCATCTGGTATTTGTTTAGCTGCGACTGTTCCTTCGCGTTTCCATTTCTCAGTCACATCACCAACAGTCGACTTCGGCAGATTTGAAAGGGTTTAAATGGCTCTGATGGATTTGTTTGTCAGGTGACATAAATAACTAGACCACGTTAGTCATTTAGCTGTTTTGATCGACTTATTCTACTGTTACTGCTTCTCTGCCAGACAAGACAGTATTTCGCGTCTCCTTCTATACTGGCAGGTCAGCTTCTCGTGAGATTTAGTGGTCAATTTCGCGCCACACAGGGGATGTCCGCATACTTTTATTATGCAGTCCTCTTGCTATAAAGGCATCTTCAGACTAGTGATGGAATTCTTCTTGTGTTAGTGATGCTCACATCGGATGAAATGAGGCCTCTGTCACCCTCTGTGTCATCCACAAACGACACAGAACAAACGTACTTTCCAAACGTGGGCACCCGTTCGTTCGGTACAGCATCCCAAAGATGACGCGTACTTCAAAAATACAGTACACTATCCCTTTGCTTCAAAACTGTCAGACAGATGTGAAGAAAATTCTATGAACGGTCTGTTTACAGATCACTATGCTTCAGTTATGAGACAGGCGAAATACCCTCAGACTTCAAGAAGAATATAATAATTCCAATCCCAAACAAAGCAGGTGTTGACAGATGTGAAAATTACCGAACTATCAGTTTAATAAGTCACAGCTGCAAAATACTAACGCGAATTCTTTACAGACGAATGGAAAAACTGATAGAAGTCGAACGCGGGAAAGATCAGTTTGGATTCCGTAGAAATGTTGGAACTCGTGAGGCAATACTGACCCTACGACTTATCTTAGAAGAAAGATTAAGGAAAGGCAAACCTACGTTTCTAGCATTTGTAGACGTAGAGAAAGCTTTTGACAATGTTGATTGGAACACTCTTTCAAATTCTGAAGCTGGCAGGGGTAAAATACAGGGAGCGAAAGGCTATTTACAATTTGTACAGAAACCAGATGGCAGTTATAAGAGTCGAGGGGTATGAAAGGGAAGCAGTGGTTGGGAAGGGAGTGAGACAAGGTTGTAGCCTATCCCCCATGTTATTCAATCTGTATATCGACCAAGCAATAAAGGAAACAAAAGAAAAATTTGGAGTAGGTATTAAAATCCATGGAGAAGAAATAAAAACTTTGAGGTTCGCCGATGACATTGTAATTCTGTCAGAGACAGGAAAGGACTTGGAAGAGCAGTTGAACGGAATGGACAGTGTCTTGAAAGGAGGGTATAAGATGAACATCAACAAAAGCAAAACGAGGATAATGGAATGTAGTCGAATTAAATCGGTGATGCTGAGGGAATTAGATTAGGAAATGAGACACTTAAAGTAGTAAAGGAGTTTTGCTATTTGGGGAGCAAAATAACTGATGATGGTCGAATTGCCTGGCAATGGCAAGGAAATCGTTTATGAAGAAGAGAAATTTGTTAACATCGAGTATAGATTTAAATGTCCGGAAGACGTTTCTGAAAGTATTTGTATGGAGTGTAGCCATGTATGGAAGTGAAACGTGGACTATAAATAGTTTAGACAAGAAGAGAATAGAAGCTTTCGAAATGTGGTGCTACAGAAGAATGCTGAAGATTAGATGGGTAGATCACATAACTAATGAGGAGATATTGAATAGAATTGGGGAGAAAGGAGCTTGGGGCACAACTTGACTAGAAGAAGGGATCGGTTGGTAGGACTTGTTCTGAGACATCGAGGGATCACCAATTTAGTAATGGAGGGCAGCGTGGAGGGTAAAAATCGTAGAGGGAGACCAAGAGATGAATACACTAAGCAGATTCAGAAGGATGTAGGCTGCAGTAGGTACTGGGAGATGAAGCTTGCACAGGATAGAGTAGCATGGAGAGCTGCTTCAAACCAGTCTCGGGACTGAAGAGCACAACCACAACAACAACAACAACATGCTTCAGTTATACTGAGCACATTCGGAACACCACTGAAGAGAAGTATGAACCTTGTAACCATGAATCAACAAATTCGCATAATGTTTTTTGGGCAGCATTTGATTGGTCATGGAACAGGATCGCCCCCTCCTCCCTTCCACTCTGCCCGTTTCCCTTCCCTACAATGCTTTAGGTGGTTCATTGATTCCATGCCACAATGTGCCGCTGCTGCCATAAGAGCAAAAGTGAGTATTGCATGCTAGATGTAGAGTTGGTTATGTAAATGCATTTCAGTAAGACAATGTTGAACTACACTGCTGCTTTATAGGATAACAGAGAAGTTTATTCCTTACACTCAGCCGGCCGGTGTGGCCGAGCGGTTCTATGCGCTACAGTCTGGAGCCGCGCGACCGCTACGGTCGCAGGTTGGAATCCAGCCTCGGGCATGTATGTGTGTGATGTCCTTAGGTTAGTTAGGTTTAAGTAGTTCTAAGTTCTAGGCGCCTGATGACATGTTCAGAACCATTTGAGCCCTTACATTCACCATGTAAATGGTCCTGCCGCGCATGTAAATAAATACCAATTAGCTGTGTAGCTTGATAGAAGCATCATTACAGACAATAAGAAACATTTATATTGATGTGTGGTGTCTGTTCTTTTGCATATAACTGATTCGTCCCAATGGAATATGAATCCACAAACTGCAGTGCAGATGCACATTTACATTCGCCGTGCAGTGGGAATCCAAAATTAACGAGCGTGGATGACACTGACGGGGACTGCGGATAAGTGGCGCAAGGTGGAAGTGAGAGCCGACCAGGGAGCGTGCCGAGTCTGACTGCCCATTTGTGATGACTGTGTCCAGGTGGCTCAGTGGTTACAGCCGGCACGGTAGCTCAGCGTGTTCGGTCAGAGAGCCGGTTGGCCTCTGTAATAAAAAACTGAGTGGAAGGATCAAGCACCGAACTTGAACAGGATGTCTTGCGACGTCAGCAACGGCCCAACACAACGATCAATAACGGAAAAAAAGTAAGCAGGAGATCCTGTGTTCGAGTCCCAGCCCGACAAACATTTTCACTCATTGTCACTGCTTCCGTGTAAAGTCCTTATGCAGCTGATATCATACAGGTCCAGTGATTGTGCATATTTTTTAGTTTTAGGCGGAATAATTTGTAAAACTACATTGTTCTCGCCGGACTTCCCATAGTACTTCTTGATCCTTATGGACAGGGCAGCAGTCACAAAGTACTAGTGACTTTGTCACCAAATGTCGACTGAAAACTGACAGAAAAAAATTCTTTAGATGTTCTTTCATCATCTTCCTGCTTAAACTTGCATCTACGAAGACATTTTTAGGGCACTGTCTTTCTGTTTGTTTTGCCACAAGGGTTTCCTGATTCAGTTCTCTGAAGTATATATATTGAGTTTGCCTGTCAGTTGTCCATCCATTGTTGTAGCAACATCGATTTTGTAGATGTATGCTGCACCATCAAATGATTGCAACACTGAAAGTGTTTCTCTCCCCTTTCATGGATAACATTCATTCAGAGGAAAACTCATACCTGAGCTGACTCTGATCACAGTTTTGTACAGAACCCATTTGGATGTTTTCTGTTGTGTTATGCACAACAACTTTAGCAACAAATCTTCCAGCTCTTTGAGTCATCTCTTCTTTGCTGTCCTTATACTTTCGACCTTGCACCATAGTTATAAAGCGTGATGTTATCATATTCTTCTTTTACAAATCAGTAATAAATTCGAGTGATGCTGTATAAGTAGATGGGAAAGGCCACTTCTGCCCCAGGCCTTCTCTTTCCTTTCCTTTATCCCCATCCACCATCAATTTACATAATAACAAACATATCAAGTGTCTCATTAATTCCGTTATAGTCCTTCCTAAGGCCACGAAACTTTCACAAAATGCTTGCTTGTTTATTTTACGTATGTGTCAGTGAGTATGCCTTCATACCAAGAACAATTTCGGTGAATTGCCTATCCGATGTGGCAGACGTGTGCCTGAATGATAACAGTTAACTATTATCACTGCGTGTTAAGTGCAGCGTTATGTATGTGTTGTTGACAATGAAAGAGCGTCACACTTATCCCTTTCTTGTTGGAACAACACCTACAGGGGATTCGGCAGTTCAGTTCAAGTTTTAATGCTTACATAAATCTTTATTGGACGCAACTTAATCATGTAGATACTGATAGCTCTCGGTATCAAGACGCTTCAGGAGTATGATGTGCGTTTCCTATCCTCAAGCAGCACTATCCCAAGCAAGTTCGTCTGCCCCCATACTGTTCGGTTTTTACTGCGGAAGCGATAGCCATTTGAGCTGTTCTCAGATTAAGAGCGGCTCCAGAATCTGCTGATAGTGTGGGTATTAAACTGAAAATTTGTATTGAAATCTACTGAAAACCCAATGTGAAGCTATAAAATAGGTATTCAAATACTGGAAATTATACGAGAAATATGGGACTCTCGTTTCCATGGGCCCCAGTTGATGTACGATTGGTTTACAATGACAGGGCCAATCAATCAACGAAGGAGGCAAATGTCTCTGGCCACGTAATGAACGTCATTCTATTATCGATCGATTTCAAGTTATGTATAAGACAACTAGCCTTGGAAGAATGGGCAGAGAATTTGCACCTTTCCGTCTGCCGTAAAGATCAACCAGTTGCCCCTGGTTTCGAAAATTTCAGGTGGGAGAGGAGCTGATAATGGACTTGGTACGTATGCACACAAACCACGACTCAACTCCTTCCCGCTTAGAAGGTGTGGTGTCACCGCCAGACACCACACTTGCTAGGTGGTAGCCTTCAAATCGGCCGCGGTCCGGTAGTATACGTCGGACCCGCGTGTCGCCACTATCAGTGATTGCAGACCGAGCGCCGCCACACGGCAGGTCTAGAGAGAATTCCTAGCACTCGTCCCAGTTGTACAGCCGACTTTGCTAGAGACGGTTCACTGACAAATTACGCTCTCATCTGCCGAGACGATAGTTAGCATAGCCTTCAGCTACGTCATTTGCTACGACCTAGCAAGGCGCCATTATCATTTGCTATTTATCTTTTGATGCATGTACCGTCAGACCGATGTTCACCAATTATGGATTAAAGTTAAGTATTCCAACAGCTACGACCTTTTTTGCTAAAGTCTAACTTCCTTAAATGTTCCAGACCTCACGCCAGCCTGCGTGAGCTTAACGCGTGCCTTTCGGCTACCAATCATAGTGGCTTGGCTGTCTTGCCAAGTCACAACAGAAAGGATACGCATCGGTCTAATCTTTACTATGACTGTCAGAAGAAAGAAGGAGATGTACACCACTTGCTGCTTGCCAGTGGCTTTTTCAAAGAACAGCAAAACCGTTTACTACAAAATCTTGTAAAACTGACGGTACCCCTTTCAACAAGAGCTCTTGTTTTATTGTGTCATAAAAACCCTGAAATATAAAAAGCGTTTTTTTTTATACGAGATGTATATATGAAACATGATGTATTAGTTGTAGATGTACGAACACTCTAATCTCCAGGTATTTGTTCCCAAAGACTGCTGAGTTCCTTTTATACTGTATTTTGTGTATAGTGATATGTCACGATTCCTTAGCTATAAGTATTGTACCAATTTAGGCAATGTAAAACAATACTAAATCATTGTTTAAAATATCGGGACTTTTCTATATATTCGAGCTTATATTTGTAATGAGTTGTTGACATGATTTAAAAAACCTCATCGGAAGAAAAGTGACCTCAGATCTTAAAGTTCCCATTGAGCTAACAGATCATCATAAAAAGTGTCACGTGTTCCCACTTCATGAGATATTGTACAGAGATTAATCTGCTATCTGTTCTCCTCTTAATGTCTCAGTGCGGGCACAGAAACTTTCTTTTGTCGGCAGGATTCAAATTTGTGTTCTCTCCACCACGCATCCGCAACCTTGGGTACAAAAGAGACGGGGTAAGAAAATATCGTTTATGTAGTAATGTGGTTGTTATTTATAGCATCAGTTTGATTTCTCTTAACAGTTCCTCTACAGAGGTATTTTAGCACCCCCCATACTTTAGTATCAAGATGGATGCAGATGAGCTGGCGTGGGTATCACAGCAGAGTTGTGCAGAACGCTGTCGTGCATGTGTGAGGCGTTGTGAGAACCACCGATCCAAGTGTCTATTTGTCTGCGGCAATAGGCCTCGCCCAGTTCTTTTGCAGACAAACTATGTGTCATCTGGCCTTCGCCTCACATCGTGTTCTGTTTTCTATGTGCTTAATCACTCATTTGCCCAAAATAAGCGCATTGAGTTTGCTTCATGCTCGTCTCTATGTGGAGTTTGGACACTCTGCATGTCTAGTTTTTTCCCTCTTCCCAAGTTCAGGTCCCCAAGATTGTAGTACGGTAATATTTTGTGTTGACAGTGATGCTATCATAGTACTGTTATGGCTGTGCAAATATAAAAATGGCAATGAGGACGGGACGGCCCAAGTGGTGTGGTGCATGTCTGTTATGCTTTGGGGCTCAACGGTGTCCAGGGATCATGCTAGCCATGTTGGAACAAAACTGTCGAGTAGCCATCCCTCCAGCATTGCATCCTCGTACACTACAGTTGCTAAAGATTTTGTTGCAGTGTCAAGTGTACTAGCCAGCGATTGATTGCAATATTCAACACCTTCTGCAGGCTTGTGCAACCTGTGCACAGAACCAGGCTGCACCGTTGCATCAGTTGCCCCTCGTCCAGGTCTAGAGCACCTACTGGTCATGGTATACATCGACTTTGTGAGCCCTTTTTTTTGAGAAATACGTGAGTGATGGTGGTTGATTCATTGTCAAATTTCCAGTATGTGGCCAAACTGTCCCCCATAATGTGAGTGCAGCTGTTCACTTGCTGTTAACCAGTTTTGCTGTTGACGGCACTTCCTGCACCCTACAGTAACTGGTGTTAAGGGTATAAACAGATTTACTTTTTCATTCATAATGGTGTCCAGTATTTGACTAAACCCTGGTGAAGCCTGAATCTAACTCAGAGGTTGAGCGATTCACGCAAACGGTTAAACAGAAATAAAAAAGTCCATGTCTACCTTGTCACGTGATGGTGTACTGTCTAGTTTTCTTGCCACATACTGGGCAATGTTGGCTAACACGTGCAGGCCAGCGGGATGTTTGCGGTGAGTGCCACCCAAGGAGTGTTTCAGATCCATTGCACCCCAAGTCGAATCTTCTGGACTATCATGGACCATCTGGGTTTCTCTAACAGGGCTGCCATTCGGAATGGTCTTTCGGCAGGGGTGCTGCTGGATGTCAATGAGCCACAAAGGTCGGCGTTCGTTTGCGGTAGATGTTGGCTGGAGGCACCTGACCTATTGTTCCATTCATTTGCGTATGCGACATGCTGGACCTTTGGCGCTGCTCTCTCCAAGCTAACTGGGTGATGGGGCTCGTCACAGCATTGTTCCAGTGAGAGGTTCCCAATTGCAGCAATGTGCTCACCTGCTGCCGTTCCCACCGCGCTGTCTGCCGTCCTATCTTTCCACAGAATGCGGCACAGGGAGGGATAGCTCCCACAACAACACTGTGCAGCCCATGTAATTCAAACTGGGGCCATCATTTCCCCACTCACCACTACACGAGACCTCATCCCCGCCAATGCCAGCAGAACAAGTGCTACCCCAGTCTCTGCAATTTCTACTCCTCCAGCGGAGCCAGCTGCATCGGCGTTGTCTCCCTCGATGTTCGATCGTCTACTGGGTAATCTCACGCCCTCTCAGATTTTGCGCCAGAGGTCGCATAACAAACCTAAATTTTTTGTTCTTACGTGGCCTCTTCAGGGGGAAGGTATTTAGTTTTCCTACCAGCGGATAACGACATGGGTGCATATGAGCTGGCATGGATATCACAGTGGAATAGTGCAGAATGCTGCCATGGAGGGAATGAGTGAGGCGTTGCATGGGCAGGGCCACTGATCCAGGTGTTTACCTGCTGGTGGCTATAGGCTTAGCCCAGAAGTTCTTAGACATCAATTACCTCGGACGTGGCTTTTGCCTCGTGCTCTGTTTTCCGTCTGCTTACTTATTCGATTATGCTGGTCACATTGTTTTTGCTCCGTGTTCGTGTCTGTGCTCCCCAACAGATTGTCTCGCATATAGAGATTCGTTTTCTCTTCGCAGGTCCTGCTCCCTGGGCTTGTGGTTAAGCCGCCCGCTGTCGGCTCGTAAGGTAGTATGGCTATCACTGTTCAAAACCATCAGAAAACTCTTGTAATGTGTGATATTTTCTCATGGTTTTACTTGGCGATCTCTGTCACCCCACGATGTCAGGTCTTACAAAAAGTACCATTTCCTCTTCACTTTTGTTCGGTGGTATCAACAGGCGACAATATCTATGAAATTGATTGCCACGTACCACATTTTACCTCTGGCATAAAGTCAGACTGCAATCTTAGTAACTACGGTAACTGACAGGTCAAGATTATTAAATCTGTCGTCTAGACTCGAAGATACTCCAGCATTATAATTTTTATTGGAGCAAACCTTAAAATAGCCCTCAACGACTGTATTATCTAATTTTCATAAGTGAATGGAAATGTATACTTGACAATTTGTAACAACAATCTGGACATGTATGAAGATGCGCGAAGATTACTTTCTCTTTGCTTTATTCGTCGCTGGTATTAGACAGCGGAATGATTTCAAGTAGTGTCAGCGATACATGGTATATTGATTAACAGAATAAACGTACTGAAGGTTTGAACCAACGCATTTCGCTTGTAGTTATCACCGATCTAATCGCGTCTAACGGATTGCGCATAATTTATTATCACGCCGAATGAACATTTTGATGGGCACTAGAAGTGGAAGTCATAGAATAGGACGCAAAATGGTAGAGTTGCTACACAGAAATGCCGTCGGTAGGAATCAGTTCCGAATGCAGTCGGGACCCAACAAAGAGTTGCGTAACGCAGTTCGCACGTTCTAAAATGGCGCGCCGGCTTGCTTCCGCTGTGGCCAGCAAGTTGGCGTACGTTTATTCGCGTTGTCTTCTGGAGCGACCTCCAGTGACTCTCGAGGTCGACGGCAAATGTAAGCAGAACAGATAGAGGCCGCAGGATCGAATCTATCACAGTACTTACATGCCTTCTAATCCGCCTTGCGGTGAAATGCACATGGTAAATGACAATATTTTCAATAACAGAATCCTTAACAAATCACTGTTCGTTACGTAATCCTTACTACATCCTAAGATGGGACATACAGCAAAACTTGTAGAACGTTACGGTAACAACTTCACCAACCATAAAAAATTTTCTTTCTCAGACGTCTTAATTCCAAGTTGACCAGGATTTTTTTTCTGTTATAAAGTAATTAGCGATTTTCTTGACGTAATTTACTTCGGTAAGACTTAAAAACACTGCAATTATTTGCCGTTGTAAATTCGAAATTATAACTTACTGCATCCTCGATTAGATTTTTACTATCTCTCGTCTCATTATGTTAGATTTATCGTAATATATCATATAGAAAGTGTTATCATGCTAATTCCATATGTTTAATACAATTCATATTGTCATACACAGCACAAACAGTTGAGCTATATGAGTGACTTTCCAGGATTATCGATAAAGAAAAGTGAGATGACGAAATGAGAAAGTGCCACTTTCACATTACGTAGTACAATGTAAGAAGCAGTTTCACATTTTCAGGCCTTGTTCGGCTACAGCTGTAATTTGACTGCTTGTTTTGAAGAAAGCGTGCATTAACTACCTCACCATACAAAGAGGTAACGAGCAAGGTGACGTAATGGTTGGTACTGGAATCGCGCTCAAGAGAAACGGGGTTCAAATTCTCATCCACCCATCCTGATTCAGCTTTTCAGTGGGCTCCTTAAAACGATTAAGTTGAGTGCTTGGAAGATTCCACTACAAAGTCTCCTGGCGTTTTTCGTTCGCCATCCACACCAATCCGTTGTGCTCTGTCCCTAACGACCTCGACCGACGAAGGTGGCAGAGTAATTATGACACTGGTGTCACATTCGGGAGAAGACACATTCAATTCCTCCGTCACTCATTCAGATGTAAGTTTTCTCAGGTATACTTTAGGCAAATGCCAGAATGATACCTTCAGATAAGACACGGCTGATTTCCGTACCCATCCTTACCCAGTACGAGCTTGTGCTTAGTCTCAAATAAATCCATCGTCGAGAAAACGTTAACCACTAATCTTTTCTTCTTTTTCTAATGACGTCGTTTTCTACATGATATTAAGCCCTAATTTTTCTACCATTTTACTGCAGAGGTCAAGCCAGCCTTTTATGTGGCGATTATTTTACCTATTAGCTACCAGCGTCTTCTGTGTGAACAGACGACAAAACTACCAAAGCCTTGCATAAACATCACTTCGAACGATTGTTGTAATGCGTACACTGCAAGATGTTACGTGTACACGTAAACGTTGTGAATATTACGAAACAATCGACGCTGCCTTAATGAAACGT